>NC_140431.1:2500-627500 GCF_965140295.1 Lepidochelys olivacea | reverse complement strand
AAATAAAGTCCTGCAGAAACTCAAATGCTATTGGGCACTTCAACACAGAAAGTAGATCATCCACATTTTTTCCACCCATGCTGCAATGGTGATCCAATATCTGATTTACCTACGTGTGAAGGCATCCAAATCTTTGTTTGCCAAAATGCTCTTGTGACATGCTCTTAGAACTGTCCTCACATGGTGAGAGTTTGGCCAGTGACTTGTCCTCTTTGATGGACAGATTGAGTTGCAAGCAGTTCAGGTCTCTGTGGAGCTCCTTCTCTCTCTCACTGGTCATACAGCACTGCTGCAAACATCCTTGCTGTAGGAATTGTGGCTGATCTATACCCTCCCCCAATTTGGTAAATCTCTGAAGCAGTAAGCTCCATTTGTTTTGGCAACATTAAAAAAGGTTCCCTCCCCTCCCCTGCACATAGCAAACAGGGGTGGCACAATCACATCGTTGGAGGGGTGGGGGGGGAAGAGGAGATCTGCTTCTACACTCAGGTGCATTTTGAATCATGTAGTCAGAAATTTTTACAAGTGACTGCTTGCTGGATGCCACTTTAGTTCAGAAACTTTCTATGGAGGCACAGGGCATCCGCCAGTCAAGCTATTTGTTGCATCCAACCTTAGATCCTGTCCAGTTCTGTCTTTCCAAAGTTCGTCATATTTGTCAAAGATTTTGATTACAGAATTAGCTTTTGTCAAATCCTGTTAGGACCTACCTCAAGTACTCAGCAGCCAATTCAGTGAAAGTGTGGAATGCGTCTCCAGCCATTTGTATGACAGCCATGGGCATTTCTAATGTACACCGTGGTTTCTTTGTTGCATGCTCTTAGCTCTTGAATTCTTTCAGCTTGAGCTTTCAGCTGATGCCCTCACTCAGCTTAGTCTGGTCTTTTAAGGGCTTGTCTACACTTACAGCACTGCACCATTCTGCACCACTGTAGCGCTTAATGGAGACCCTACCGACACAGAAGAGATTCTCCTATCAGTGTACTTATTCCACCTCCACGAGAGGGGATTGTTATGTCACTGTGAGAAGCCCTCCCATCAACACAGCACTGTCTATACCAGGGGTTAGATCAGTGTAACTGCGTCGCTCTGGAAAACCTACCCCCCGAACGACAGTTATACCAACATAAGCTGGTAGTGTGGACCAAGCTTAAGTGTTCCATCAGCATGGAAGAGGGGCAGGGGCACAGGTCATACTGTGTGACTAACATGCCATCGAAACATTATCTCTGCATCTTGTGAAGGACAAGGCTCTGTGGAAAACAAATTTCTGGACTGACAGCTGCTGTGATCGTCCTTCCCTTGCCAGACTTCAATTCAGTCATCTTGGTCATGCCAGCAAAGTGTTAATGACAGATTTATTAACTGGGCTGAAGAAGCGGTGTGTCCCATCAGAATCAAGTATACCTTTCACAAATCTCTCCATTTGTTCAACATCTAGTATTTTCAGTAGAGAGACTTTTGTAAATCTGAGGTTACATGCAGTCCAGTATGTAAGTCAATAAGCACCTCTGGATGTGATTCAGGGTCAAATGGGTTGTTGATGACATAGCTGGTAAAAAAAATGTACCATGCTCCTCATCCCTCTTCAGTGCAAAGGTAAGGACTTGTTTGTGGACTGTCTTCACTACTTCTTGTTAGGCCATTTCTTGTATACCTTTTGCACATTCATAATATGAAGTGGTGTACTGTCATCTCGAACACTAATAATGAATGACTTGTACATAAGTGTCAATTAAAAAGCTAGTTTCTAGAATATTTCAAAAGACTAGTATTACATGCCTAGGCAAATTACAAATAAAAACCTTCTACCAAGCAGGCTAGAAACTACACTATGTACAAAAGCTTACAAATGGAGAAACATTACATTAGGAATTCACACATTTACATCTATTCATTATGCAGTACAAAACTATGTATGCACAACCTATAGCTACTGCTTCACAATCTTAATTGAGAGACTGATCTGCTCAGCATATGTCATCTGAAAATAGAATCACTTGTACAATATTCTGACAACTTAGAATGTGATATGAAAACAGTTCATGTTATCAATATTTGCCATATGCTAAAGTTCCTTTCTGAAAAAACAAACCTGCCCTTACAAAACCAATACAAATCTTTTAATACACCATTGTTTGGTAGCTCTGATCAATAACCACCTGTCACAAATATAAAGGGAAGGGTAACTATCTTTATTTATGCAGTAATATAAAATCCCTCTTGGCCAGAGGTACAGAATCCCTTTACCTGTAAAGGGTAAAGAAGCTCAGATAACCTGGTTGGCACCTGACCAAAAGGACCAATAAGGGGAGAAAAATACTTTCAAATCTGTGGGGGGAAGGTTTTTGCTTTGTCTCTGCATGTTCTCTGAGACAAAGAGAGACCAAGCATGTAATATAGCTCCTAATGAATGATACATCTAACTTAGAGAAATAGTAAGTAATAGCAAGGAAATGCGTTAGAGTATTTTTGTTTTAGCTTGTGAATTTTCCCTGTGCTAAGAGGGAGGTTTATCCGTGTTTTTGTAACTTTAAAGTTTTGTGCAGAGGGGAATCCTCTGCATTTTGAATCTTATTACCCTGTAAAATTACACTCCATCCTGATTTTACAGAGGTGTTTCTTCTACTTTTTTTCTTTCTTTATAATAAAGTTCTGTTTAAGCATCTGATGGGTTTCTAGGATACTAAAAACCAAAGGGTCTGATCTGTGTTCACCTAGTTTATCTATTTGGTTGGTAGATTATTCTCAAGCCTCCCCAGGAAAGAGGGTGAAGAGGCTTGGGGGGGGACATTTTAGGGAAACAGAAACTCCAAGTGGTTCTTTTCCTGAATCTCTGTCTAACTGACTTGGTGGTGGCAGCAGTACTCATCCAAGGACAAGGAAGGATTTGTACCTTGGGGAAGTTTTTAACCTAAGCTGGTAGAAATAAGCTTAGGGGGTCTTTCATGCAGGTCCCCACATCTGTACCCTAGAGTTCAGGGTGGGGAGGGAACGTTGACACCACCACATTAAGGTTTTGAAATTAATATCAACAATAAACTTCAATCCATCATGCTGGAGTGTTTCTGGAACTGTGCACAAAGTCACTCATTTTGGGTACCGTTGTTTCATCTTGCCCAGAGGCTTATGGCACCACTTAACAGCTCCACATATAACCTCATCTAAACGTACCCAAAATAAGCTTTCAAATGATATATGATGTGGGTGTGTAGTGTGAGTACATCAAACTAAAAAAAAATATGGCCCTTTAGAGAATTGCCGCATGCCTACTGAGGCTGAACAATGTGAGCTCCCAGGACTCCTCGACACAGGGGACTGTGACTGGGCACATGGGATAACAGAACAAAAGTTTCTGTGTAACTCTGTTTTTCTTCAAAATTCAAGTCCCAGTATTTCAGAGCTACACAAGTTAGAACCATCAGATGGTTACTCATATAGTAGTTAGGAAGTCTTTCCTAATACAAAATTAACTACCCTTATAATTAAGTTCTGGAATTTGTTGACTGGGAAGCTTCCAAGGGAGGCTGTGGAATCCCCATCATTGGAGATTTAAGAATAGATAGGACAAACATCTGTTAAGGATGGTCTAGGTTTAGTGAGTCTTGCCTCAATGTGGGGGCTGGACTTGACCTCTCAAAGCCCTTTCCACCCCTGCATTTCTATGATTATGTGAACACTCTTGTCTCAAGGAAGAATCCACTAACCTGATCTTTCACACATTCCACAGTGGCTCTGCGAAAAGGAGTAATGTTACAAGCCATCGTCTGTTCATTCTGACCAAGGACGCAGAGCTGAAACTTGACTGTCTCCCCCTTTTGCAGGCAATCACCCTTGTTTGCCATCCCCACAATTCCAAATGGATAGACCTCTCCTTTCATCTCCCCTAGCAGAGAGGGAAGGAAAACACTGTTTAAGATCTATTTCTATTCCTTCATGAGGAAGTATTTTGAAGTGTTTCTACATTGGACACAATGTTTTTTTCTAGCTAGAAACTTGAATTAAAAGTTTACGTAAGTTGCTAGTTTATAGTTTACTAATCTACAGCGAAAGCTCACTGTCAAATATAGTTTGACAAGTGTGAGCTGAACAGACTCATTAAAAGTAATCTCAACTTTACAAACAGTATGTTGGCACTTTAATGCAGGGCAGTGCTGAGTCAGGTTTGTTTCTGCTTACCGTCCTCCATGACCTCAATCATTCCCTGGTATTCAGTCTGTGTGGGATCTACACTCCGCAGGGGGCGAATTACTTTACCCGTGTAGACAGTTGGATCAGCTTCCTCAGTGGCACCATTCACTGTAAAACAAAGACAGTACACACTGTTTAGATTACATAATTTGGGAGCCTAACCCAATGAGACCTTTACCCCTGATTGGGACCATTTGGTAACACTGCAGTATTACTACAAGTTTCTATATTCAGCACAATACCTGAGATACACAGAATCTAGCAAAGGGATGGGCAATTGTTAATCAAGAACCCAGAAGCTTCTAGAAACTGGATAGCAAACCAAAGAGTCAAAGGATTCTCATTCTACCCCATGGCAGCCTATTCAGAAAGGCTGAGTGGATTAGAGCATCCTGAGCCATTCTGATCACTCCCATTGTAGAAGACAGGAATATGATGTTGCCACAGCATCACTACACTTAAAGCTTTGCAGACACTGATGTCTGAACTGGCATTTCATCGTTTTCATTGTAAATACTTCCGAAAAGAGCAAAGACTACTCAGAAACAGCTCCCTTTTCTGGTGCACTTGATTTATGTACACTAGTATGTCGGGAGTAAAGACCATAAGAATGCTCATACTGGGTCAGACCAAAAGTCCATCTAGCCCAGTATCCTGTCTTCCCACAGTGGCCAACGCCAGGTGCCCCAGAGGCAATGAACAGAACAGGTAATGATCCAGTCCCTGTTGCCTATTCCCAGCTTCTAGCATACAGAGGTTAGGGACGCCATTGATGGACCTATCCTCCATGAACTTATCTAGTTCTTTTTTGAACCCTGTTATAGCCTTGGCCTTCACAACATCCCCTGGCAAAGAGTTCCACAGGTTGACTCTGCATTGTGTGAAAAAACACTTCCTTTTGTTTGTTTTAAACCTACTGCCTATTAATTTCATTTAGTGACCCCTAGTTCTTGTGTTATGAGAAGTAGTAAATAACACTTCCTTATTTACTTTCTCCACACCAGTTGTCATTTTATTAGTTTTGAGGGCATTCTGCGGCAAAAAATTAAAAATTCTGCCCCCCGCCCCCCAAAGTATAAAAGCTCTGCGCACAGTATTTTAAAATTCTGCAAATTTTATTTATCAAATAAATGTGGAGGCTCCAGCATGGCATTGGGGACCCCAGGCCACTGGCTGCACAGAGGTGGGAGATGACTATGCAGCCCCCCGGGACACAGCGGTAAGGCTGCACCCAACCCTGATGCAGTGCAAGGACTGGGCCTGCCCCAGAAACACCCCAGGGCCCTGACCCTTTGTGTCAAGTGCACCAGGTGTGGATGGGCAGGCAGGCAGGCTCAGCAAGGTAGGATCCAAGTGTGAAGGAGCTTAGAGTGAGGGGAGCCAGGTGTGGGTTGAGGGGGCTCTGTGTGGGTTAATCTGGGTGGGAATGGCTCAGTGGGGGATCCAGGTGCAGGGGTGATCCGGATGCACAGGGGCTTGTTGGGGGGGGGGGCGGGGGGTGGTGGTGGTTCTGGGAGCAATGGTAATGGGACTCTGCAGGGCGGCCCAGGAGAAGGTGGTTGGGATTCAGCAGGAGATGTGTTCGGGTGTGGGAGGGATAGAGCTCGGCAGGGGGTCTAGGTGTGCGGGGCTCAGTGGGGTGGGGATCCAGGTGCAGCTGTTTGGGGCTCAGTACAGTGGGGATCTGGGTGCAGGTGGCTCGTTGGGGTGGGGATCCAGGTGCAGCTGTTTGGGGCTCAGTACAGTGGGGATCTGGGTGCAGGTGGCTCGTTGGGGTGGGGCTCGTCAAGGGGGTTCTGGGTGTGAGGGGGTTTGGATGCACAGAGGTTGGGTTGATGAGAGAGCAGCTCCCCATGAGAAGCGATGGGTGCAGAAAGTGCGGGGGGTGGGTTGGGGATTTGCAGAGCTTCATATAGCCAGGGGAGAAATCTGGGGGGGGGGGGGGGGGTCTGACACAGCCCCTGATACTGTGCAGGGGGAAGAGGAAGTCCAGTCCCCCCAGCCCAGCCGGGACTAGCAGCTGAGCCCAGCACAGGGTAGGAGTCACCTGCCGGGTCTTCTCCAGTCCTGCTCCGTGCCCCACAGTGATTTACCTCTCTGCCAGCTGCCCTGGGCACCTGAAATGTACTGCTAGGGAGGGTCACATGACCACTCTTGTGGCTTCCCTGTCAGACAGTCCTTTTTTTTTTTCCAGGGAAGCAAAGAAATCTGCAGGGGATAAATTCTGTGCATGCACAGTGGCACAGAATTCCCCCAGGAGTAAAATTTTAAAGACATCATATCCCCCCTTAGTCATCTCTTTTCCAAGCTGCAAAGTCCCAGTCTTATTAATCTCCCCTCATACAGAAGCCATTCCATATCCCTAATAACTTTTGTTGCCCTTTTCCAAATTCCAATATATCTTTTTTGAGATGGGGCAACCATTTCTGCATGCAATATTCAAAATATGGGTGTACCATGGATTTATATAGAGGCAATATGACATTTCTCAAGGCTCTTTTGTAAAGTATATTCTTCCTTCTGCTTAACCCAACCATGACCTCTTACCCCCATGTTTTTTCCACCCTGATCTTCTACTCCTTGCTGATCATTTTCTCTCTATAGATATCTTCTATGCACTGAATTCCCTCCCAGTCCCCAGATACCAGGGCAACAACCCTTTACTCAAATCCCCAAGAGACCTATTTTTGTTAGGAATCAGCCCCCAAAACAAACAGAATTGAAAGTTTGAGGAAAGTTACCTAAGCAACTCTTCCTCGGGGCCTCTCACAATCAACTTTCTATGCCCCTCTTAGACTCAGCTTTTCATAACAGGTAGTCAATTGTCTTGTACAGTCACAAGCATGCTGTCAGTATTTGGTAGACAAGAATAATCCAATTCTCATACAACTCAGGCAGCGTGCTCTAGAAGCTGGAATCAGGTAAGAGCCACTATCTTTGAGCTGTTGCTGTCTACAGACTGTTCTTGCTTGATTAGCTCCCACCTCTCCTGACACAGTAAGCAGCTCTCAAAGGGCTCTTCCTAAGAAGAGGGGAGATGTCCTTCAGAAGTCCTAAAGTGACCAGACCAATTCTGGTCTGCTGTACACCATTATCACAATTTCTGTAATCGTGTTCCAGATGTACTTTAGACTAGAGTTCCAAGCAAGACACTGCCAGCCTTTGTCCATTAACCCAGAACTCCCTACAAAATTGCAAGTGCCCTTTTGCTAAGAGAGAAGTTACTGACATAGTTTACCTGCATGTGTTTTGTTCACCTTTTCTGCACTGACTTTATTTCCTTTGCCTTTTGATAAGCTGTATTCCACCATGTCCCCAAGTTCCAGGCTATCGACATCACCAGAGAATTCACTGTATGGGAGAAGTTATGCACGTTTTGCTTTAGTTACATGCTCATCAACAAAACCACTCACCCAGCAACAAAGTGGAAGGGACAGAACCTTTACACTTCAGCAGGCTCACCAATTTCATTACTACAAGACCTTACAATTTGGATGCAAGCGTTTTGCTCAATGTTTACAGATTATTTAAATCTACCCAATAGCCATTTTTTCCTCTTCATACAAGAAGTTTACAGTAATCAATTTGGCTATTGGAACAGAGTGAAATAAATTATGCTTCCCATGAAGCAAGTCACGATCAGTAATCCAAGTCCAGGGCATGGATAATAGGATTTATTCTGAACCAGCAACTGTTAAGATAATGCATTAAATCCTGCATGAAGGATAGGCCAAAACTGAGCATCCCTTAAATATACCCGTGTTAAATGAAAGGACTGTTCCAAATCCCAAGAGTTTCCCAGCTCATTAGAAGTCAGGACTGCATCTCCGATCAACTCCCAAATTCTCTGCTGAGCAACTTACCTGATGTAGGATTCTGGTTCCTTACCATTACATATGCTTGCCAGAGTGTCTTTGCCTGCTAGCAGGCAGTTAAGACTAATTCAGAAAAGGAGTCGGTCATCCCCATTACTCCTAAGGGAAGTCCTCTCAGAGAATACTGAAAATATACCTTTGCACCAGGAGTCTCAACCTGCATAATCCACCACCAATGAAGCTCTAAAAAAGTACATTCCTCTAGCTGTAGTTATATGACTAGTCTACGACACAATCTCTGAATACTTAAGATACAGGATGTTAAACAGCAAAGCCTGCAGCAGCCCTGTGGAAGTGGTTAATTAGAAGTTTCTCAGATACTTAAACTTATGCACATGGTGTGTAGAAAACAGATTAACACTCAGCAATATAAAAGGGAGTCACTCACCTGTAATGGAAGAAGATCTCCTTATCATGATTGGCCGTTTCAATAAATCCAAAGTTATCTTTCAGGGTTGCCACATACCCCACAAGCCTCTTGGAGTTGTAGTTGCGACCAAGCATTCTGACAGAAACTGCTGTCTGCAAACCTGTTCTCTTCACTTCACAAACACTGAATTCAACCTGTTTGTCAGAATGAAGAAAAAAAGTAAGTTTTGTATTTATTTTATTAGAATGGTTAATGAAATGTCTGCACCCTGGGGAGGAAGAGAGAAAGCAGTATTACTCCAGCCACTGCTCTTCACCCAAAAAAGGTGAAGTTATAACATCACACAAATGAATAAACTAAAATAACTGGCCACAATACAAATGGATGGATTTTTAAAACCTTTGCATTTCTGATCTTATACAGATCAGAAACATGGACACTGCTTATAGAAGACCTCAGGAAGCTGGAAGCATTTCCTATGCTTTGCCAGCAGTGACTACTATGCATAAGATGCTGATTTTTATCAGCAATGGGTATGTATTACTCAGACTTTAAGGCCAGAATCATGATCATGGATCATGATCATCCAATCTGACCTTCTGTATATATTGCAGGCCAAAGAACCTGAACCATTCACTTCTGCAGGAGGCCCATAACTTCTTGCTGAGTTACTGACGACTTCCAGTTACAGAAAATCCACCATTTACTCTAGTTCAAAGCAGCAAGTGACACAATGCTGCAGAGAAAGGTGACCAATCTGACCTGGGGAAAAAAATTCCTTCCATAACCCCCGATATGGCAATCAGTTAGACCTTGAGCATGGGGGTAAAACCCACCAGAGAAAGAATTCTCTGTAGTAACTCAGCTCTCTCCATCTCAAGCTGTTGGAGATATTTACTAACTGTCACAGATGGGCCATGTCATTTTAGGCAATCACATCACCCCCTCCATAAACCTATCAAACTCAGTCTTAAAACAAGTTGTTTTTTGCACCCACTACCCACCTTAAAGGGCTGTTCAAAACCACACTCCTTCGATGGTTAGAATCCATTACCTAATTTCGAGCCTAAACTTGTTGATGGCCAGTTTACACCCATTTCTTCTTGTGCCAACATTAGTCCTCAACTTAAATAACTCCTCTCCTTCCCCGGTATTTAACCCTCATGTATTTATAGATAGCAAGCATATTTCCCCTCATCCTTTGTTTTGTTAGGCTAAACAAGACAAACTCCTTAGTCTCCTCTGGGTTCTTCCATTTGCCTGATCATCCTAGTAGACCTTCTCTGTACCTGTTCCAATTTGAACTGATCTTTCTTGAACACGGGAGACCAGAATTGCACAATATTCCAGATGAAGTCTCACCAGTGCTTTGCATAATGGTAATGACACTTCCCTATCTCGATTGGAAATACTTTGCCTGATGCATCCTAGGCCTGCATAATCTGCGCCCCCCCAACTGCATCATGTTGATGGCTCAGTCATCTTGTAATCAACCAATTCACCCAGGTCTTCCTCCTCTGTTGTGTCCAACTGATTCCCAGTTTTTACCATAAATTCTTGTTGTTCATCCCAGGGTGCATGACCCTACAGTTTGCACCATTAAATTTTTTCCCATTTCTATTACTCCAGTTTTCAAAGTTGTCCAAATCTTCTTGTAGGATATTCCAGTCCTCTTCTGTATTGGCAACACTTCCCAACTTTGTGTCACCTGCAAATTAACAACACCCCCCCACTTTATATGCTTAAGTCATTAATTAAAATGTTAAGGTCTGGTCCCAAGACTGATCCTTGAGGAACTACATTAGTAGCCTCCCTTCAGCCTGGCAGTTCACGTTTCAGCATGACCCGTTGTAGCTTCTCCTTTAAACAGTTTCTTACCTACCTTCTGATTCTTGCATTAATCCCCATCTTCTAAAATTTAACTAATGACTTTCCATGTGGCACTGTATCAAATGCTTTACTAAAATCCACATAGATTAGATCTGCTGCATT
Organism: Lepidochelys olivacea; assembly: GCF_965140295.1. NCBI lineage: Eukaryota > Metazoa > Chordata > Testudines > Cheloniidae > Lepidochelys > Lepidochelys olivacea. Next base: position 617,072 of record NC_140431.1, on the reverse strand, counting down.
TCCTTTTTCTAAAAGGAACATCAGTTATTTTCTCACAGAAAGTTCAGGTTCATCTTTGTAAAACCATGTTGTATTTTATCCCAATTACTGTTTACCTCTATGTCTTCAACTACCCTTTAAAAATTTGTTCTATCACCTTACATACAACTGAGGTCAAACTAATGGGACTGTAGTTTCCCAGATCACTTTTTTCCTATTAAAATATAGACACCATATTTGAAATTCTCCAATCATTTGGGAACAATCTCTGAGTTTACAGATTTGTTAGAAATTCTTGCTACTGGACTTGCAATTCCATGTGCCAGTTCCTCTAATCTCCATCCAGGAATATTATCCAGGCCTGTGGATATGGTCCCATTAAGTGTTTGAGTTTGGCTTCCACCTCAAATGTGGTAATTTCTTCTTCCTTATCCTTATTCCCCATTAGTTACCCTGCCACTGCCTCCAAGCTCCTCACTATCCCTGTTAAAAACTGAGGCAAAGTATTTGTTTAGGTGTTGGTCCAAACCTAGATCTATGATCTGCACCCCATCCTCAACGCTTAGCACTCCCATTTCTTTGTTTTTCTTTTTAAAGTATGGATAAAGAATCTTTTACTATCAGTTTTAATTTCCTTTGCAAGGTCCAAATCTGCTTGGCTTTTAGCAGTTCTCACCTTTTCCCCTATACTTTAAGGCTTCCAAGAGGTAGCATTCCTTGTTGAGCCATTCATTCTGCTTTCTCATAGTAACTTGTTTCAGATGCTTTTTCCATTCAGTTTGACCTGCAATCCATCCCTACAAATTTTTTCCTCCTTGCTTGGGATGCAGGTTTTCGATACTTTAAGTTGCAGAAACTAATTTCAAGCCTCCTCCAACATCCAGATCCTTGAGTTCTTTAAAAATCGACTCCACTTTCCTAATTCCCTTATTTTTTTTTAGTTTGCCCTTTCAAAATCAAGGACCCTGGTTGGAGACCTATTCTTGTTTATCCTTCCACTTAAAACTGAATTAACTCACGTTCACTCGAACCAAGTTTGTCCTCTATAACCAGTTCTTGTGAGGTCCTCAAGACTTACCAGTACTAACCCTAAAATGGTTATGCACAAGCACTATCCCAGTAGAGCCTCTGTTACCATTCTCTCCCAAGTAATTTTGACCCAGTTTCCATTATATCCATTCCATCACTTCTACATTTCTTTAGTTTAACTCATCATTAATAAGCTATGCTACACTACCACCTTTGCCTTTTTCTGAACAGCACATACCTTCAATTCCTATATTTTAGCCATGACGACTATTCCACCATGTTTCCCTTATCCCTATGATATCAGGTTTCAATTCCTGCACCAGCAGTTCTAGTTCCTCCGTTTTGTTACCCAGGCTCCTTGCATTGGTGTACAGACACCTTAATTCTTTCTTCTTTGCTTCAACCATATTCCCTGCCCAACTACATACAGTCATTTTACTGCCAGTACTGCCCACCTGTTACTGTCATTTCTTCTTGTTATCCATTTGCTTACCCTCTGTTCCTTTCCCCATTACTGTATTATCTGAGTTGATTTTCCTCACTCTCAATATTAGCATCTCCCAACCATTTATCCTGAACTCCTAGTTTAAAGCTTTTAATCAGTTGTGCCAACCTCCATCCCAGAAGTCCATTTCCCTAATTACTGAGGTGGAGTCCATCCCATAAGAACAGTCTTCTGTCCAGGAATGCTTCCTAGGGGTCAGACATCCTCAAACCCCCTTTTAGCACCACTGCCTGAGCCACCTATTGATCATCCTAATCTTCTCCTGCCTTCACATACTTCCTCTAGGGACAGACAGAATCCCACTGAGAACAGGCCTTCAGAAGACTGAAGTCACCATCTGTCACAACTGTCTGGCACTTTTTCACCATATAGCCTGCTTCAGAGAAAGTCCCACACATTCAGCCCTCAAGACTGGACTTGAGCTCAGGAGAAGAAATTACCTGGCCATGGTCTGTAGGCGGCCACATGATTGTCCATCATTAACTTGGTTGGATCGGATCAGTACTAACCCTGTCAAGCCTTTAGACACCTGGAATACAGCTGTATAGTGTGGCCACGGACGCTAAGCGCTACAGAACTTTGCGGTTTAAGTGCATTGTTGAGGACTGCTCTTCAAACATCTACCCATTACACTCATATCTACTTCAATAGGTTCCCCTTGGACTTCCCTTACTTCATGTGAAGCAGCAAGTGAGCAGTAAGCAACTATTGCTAAAGGTAGACTAACCATGTAGCATGCTGTTATCAATTCTCGTACCCACATACAAGGTATTATTTCCCTATAGTTCACCTTTCTGTCCTACAGTTGTCTCCATCCTCAAGAAGCTTGAGTATCACAACACAGTCCATTTCAGTTTAGGTCTTGTGGGGAGGAAGGGGGTTATTAGCTTGAACAAATAGTATTTTCATGGTATGCCATCTGAAGACCAACCACTCTATCTGGGTTTCCTTCCAGATCTTCTCATTGGTCCCTCTGCCTACTTTATGCATTTTATATCACCACCCACAGTAAGAATAGCCTCCCACACACCATGAACAAGCGTTCTCCCTTTCCTTCAAATCCACTTTGCATAAAGTCTTTTCATACATCCTCTTGGACAGTCCTCACAGGAAAACACGCAGACAATTTTCCCATGCATATTATACTAATTCAGTCTAAGCTCTTCAGGAACAATCTCCTACCATTTGAGCACCCTTTACATGTATGATGCCATATAAGTAATTACCAGTAAAGCAATGTACAACTCTTAGATGAGGCACACCGCAGGAGCTTCAGAAATATCTTCTGTATAATTGGCAAGGGGGGTGGAGGGGAGAGAAAAGAAGGAGGGAGAGAGAGGAAGGCTATTCACCAGGCCTGGTTGAAGAAGTGTACTGAATACCAAAATGGGAAAGGGAATGTATAACAGAAGAGGAAAAAACAGTTCACACATTATTCTTCACTCCTTTCTGAACTAGTCTTTGACCGCAATAGCTGGGTAAAGCAAAAGGTCAAAATTTGTAGCTCACAGAAAGATCACATATATTTTGGGAACTTAGTTATATTGCCTTATCTCCTATCTGAGGGTTAGTAGATCCTTCCACATCCTTGGCCTGATAAGAAACAGTCAGTTTCTCTCCACAATCATCATACGCGATTATTCCCTCTTCAGCTTCCTAAAGAGAAATAACAAGATTCATTATAAAGCAGAGACTAATTGGTAGATGCAGGCTTTTTAAGTGTCTGAGTCAATACAAATGCAGTTTATTTAACATTTGTTTTACACAATAGCTGTCCAGTAGTCAGTAAAGGCAATAACCAAATGGCAGACATACTTCAGAACCTGAAAATAGTATAAAATTTGGGACTATTCCTATCAGTTAAACATGGTTTACCTATACAACGTTTTTGAAATGGTGTGTGCCACTATTTCAAATAGGCATTTAGCTGAAACTTAAGTAGTGAGCACCGTCACTTTTGATGGTACAATTTTAAACACTTGGAGGCACGGATATGCCTACTCTACCTCTAGCCTGTGTTTTGGCAAATTCACACAACTTGGCGAGCCACTAACAAAGGAGGAGAAGTTTCCCACAAGGCTCTGAAGACAGTTATCCCACACAAGACTGGAACGAATGTTTTCAGCTACTACATCCCTTCTGAGAGCCCAAAGTTGCATTTCTATTATTCTGCTTCAGTCAAATACCAGCTGTTTAGCTGACTTTTACCATTAGCCATGCAGTACAGTCACTCATGACCAGGCAAATACTTCCAGAAATTAAGTTAAATACATTTTATAAAAGTGTATCCTCAGTTCAAGGCAGAAAACTAAATAGCTAATGCACACCTAGAGAAACAGCATTACCTTCTCTTTGCTTTTATTTGGGCTAGTGGCTTTGGCAGAAGTGGCTTCTTTTTCTATAGTGCCCACAAAGCGGTGATCTGACTGGCTGTGGAATGAAACCGTGCCCTTAGGAAGCTTCTTAATCCTTATAGCATGATTTCTTTGGGCAGACAGCATATCCTGGAAAACAAGACCCACAGTACTTTAAAATGAACACAATACTTCTATTAGTATTTAAAAAGTTGTAATTTTACTCACAGGAACCACAGTAAACTCTACTTCATCTGAAATGTGGAGCTGGTTTCCATCCAGAATTTCACTGAAGTGAAAGAACATGCGGGCATCCCGATCAACACATTTAATGAAACCAAAGCCATCTCTCATTGCTGCAATCACACCCTGGGGAAACACAAAGACACAGGACACCTTGTCAGTTGCTGCAGCCAGTGAAAAGTAATTAGAGTTTTTAAGATGTCTGTCTGCACAGAGCTGCACTTGTGGGATGTATAATATCCTTAGCACATGACCAGAGCCTTATAAGAATGACTGCTGGTACACGCACATGCTCCCTTGTAGATCACAGTACGCAACCCCAGGGACAAGAGGAGATACAAAATGGGTCCAACCCAGTTTCTTTTGCATTTCAAAGTCTCTGAAAAGGGAGAGGAGTGCAAGTATGGATCTTTATATGCAATCCCTAGAAGAGTTACAGCATAAAGAAGCATCTTTCCTTTTCAGAATTGCTGATATAGATCCCATTGTGGGAAACGAGCAGTAACAATTCTTAGAGGGTGGTCCAAAGGAAAAAAGTAATTCCAAATTTCCAAGACACATCATCCCAAGGCTCAAAACCTGCCTCTAAGCTCTGCAAGCACTGGACAGAAGACCTAAGACTCAAGTGAGGAAGGGTCAGTAGTCCTTGTAAGAACTTAATAGGATGTACTATTGCAGAGGATTCATGCACAACCACAGTTGTATGCAGATACAGCTACCAAGCGACCCTAAGAGAACTCAGGGAAAGTCTGGAACGTTTGACTGAAACCAAAGATATTTTCATCTTTAAAGCGTATGCTTCTCTTGTGAAAGATTTATGGCTGCCTAGAAAGATTAGTTTATTTTCTCATTCGCAATCAGTATCTGACCTCATGACTAATGCCTCGATCCCAGCTTCCAGAAATCACAGAATCATAGAATATCAGGGTTGGAAGGGACCTCAGGAGGTTATCTAGTCCAACCCCCTGCTCAAAGCAGGGCCAATCCCCAATTAAATCATCCCAGCCAGGGCTTTGTCAAGCCTGACCTTAAAAACTTCTAAGGAAGGAGATTCTACCACCTCCCTAGGTAACGCATTCCAGTGTTTTACCACCCTCCTAGTGAAAAAGTTTTTCCTAATATCCAACCTAAACCTCCCCCACTGCAACTTGAATATTTGATCTTATTTGATCAAATATTCGATCTTAGTGAAGAACCTGCCTTGCGACAGGATCTCCACCTGAACTGGCAGAAGAACTGAAGGTTTGATGCTAGCAAAACTGAGAAACCGAAGTTGGAGTTTAGTATGTAGCTGGGAAGAAAAACCATCCCATAAGAGACTAGTTACCCGCCGTCTCTAACAAAAAGTAGGAACTCAAAATACCTCATTTTTACAAAGCAGAAATTTGAAGACAAACATCAATCTCTTTGAGAGACTTCATATTCAACATTGCATTTTCAGCTCAGGAAGGCACCCAAGGTATTTTCTTTGCTTGAACTTGTCAAACAGTATTTGAACACAAGTAATTTAGGTCTTTCTGTATGTGAGTAATTCCTGATTTCTGCCAAATAGTTTGGACTAAGTTCAGACCTTGAATACTTTGTGAATTGTTCATTACAACTATCCACTCTCTGCAATAAAGAGCATGCAACTGGTCACATGGTATCATTTCCGCTCCATTACTAGAAAAGAGACTAACAGGCCAATGGTGAGTAATCCAGATCTGGGAAGAATTTCAGGAAACATGCACCATTTGTGAACACTTTCATGAGTGCCAGTTGTCATCCAGCTACTCAAACAGTATGACCAAAGAGTGAGCTATTTAGCTGCAAATATTTTTTCTAAGTCAATTAGTTCCAGGTCTTTGCTGAGTAAGTAAAAATGCTACCCAAACTGCTTCTTAAAATGGATACTAAGGGCAAGCTCCTCCTTGCCCACTTCTATAATATATGGAAAATGCATGTCAGGATTTACAGCAGAAGAAAAAAGTTCTTAAGGCAGATCACCTAGAGTTTAGTATATTTTATGGTGTATGGTTGGATTTGAGATGCTGAATTATATGGTGGCCCAAGCAACTTCCCCAAATTATGCTGAAACCACAGTTAATTCCTTTTCAACTGTCTATAGGGATGAAAGGCATCCCCCTCAGCTCATTCTATGGTGTTGTCCACCACAGAGTCTGAGCTCCTGAAATCACTAAGAAGCACAAGCTGTCCTGTGAAGAAAAAAAATGAAGTCTTTTAACCAGCTTTCCATCAAACCATACTGAAGGTGTCACATGTGCAGGAAGCCTCAGGAGGAACCTTATGGAGCGGTCAAGTAGATCCTGCAGCAGCTTTTTTCTTACGCTTCGGGAATCTATCCCTTGGCAAGCATGCTGTTAGAGACTTTGCATCCAAAAACAGCTCTATGAATTCCACTGTGAATTGGAGCAAACGGATTTTTTTATGCTTGGATTTTTAGACTAGATGTAGAGGGCACACACAGTCTGAAGAGCTAACAAGTTCTTATGTGGATTTAGAGAGGAACAATTGGGGGTTAACATCAGTTTTCAGAGTCTGAACCTCAGGGTGAGTGGATTGATTTAAAAGTTGGCAAACAGGAAGACTTAATTTAAAATACAATAAAACCTCAGCATTATGAACTGACTAGTCAACCACACACATCATTTGGAACCAGAAGTACACAGGAAGCAATAGAGGAAAAAAGCAAATACAGTACAGTACTGTGTTAAATGTAAACTACTACTAAAGGGAAAGCATTTTTCTTCAGAGTAGTTTTCAGTGAAGATGTCAAGAGATGCATTAGAATATATCAACTTAAAATAAAAAACCCTCAGAACAATCCTGATTAAGCCATCATACCTCTCCCCCCGCGCTGCGCCCCCCCCCCCTCGAGTACATGCCTATATATAAAGATCTATTTTTTTTTTTTTTAAAGATACTTGCCATTTCTCTAGCTTCACTAGTAAACTGGAAAGTATTGTGAAGAACTTCAATATTGGTGGCTCGTTCCAATTTGTCACGTCGATCTGTAGAAATGTTGAACCTAACATGGTCACCTTCCAGCAGTGTCACCTTGGATTTTGTATCTTTGTCTCCAAATGGAAGTTCCTTAGGAATCACGAAGTCAACTTTGATGCGTCCGGGCAATGGGTCATTCTGGTGGCCCCGTAGAAAGGAAGAGAAATTTTTGATGAACCAGCTATTCCTTCCAGACTCTAAACTGAGCCTTGAAAGAAATTCATTAGTTGCATTTCAACTGACTATGAATTGGTCTTTGAGTTTTCCCGTAAGTATCAGTAGATTACTACTTAGGACTTCAGACCTCAGATTTTACATATGAGAACACTAAGACAGAGGTTAAGTGACCTACCCAGGGTTACAGCAATTCAGTGGCCCATGCTGCCTGCCTCCTACATAAAACTAATAAGACTTCAGCGATTGCCCCAAAACAGAACTCATTAATGTTTTCAAGCACTTGTTGAATAGAAGTGTCAACCTGTTTCTATATTCAGCCTTCTGACTCGCAGATGGGGTAGTATGTCTAATGTAAGAGCCCCTTGAGCCTCAAGACAATCACAGGAAACAGATACCTTCTACGATAGAGTATTTTCTTGAAGAAACAAGGATACAGTAACACAAACTGTTCTGAAAGGTGAGGTACACCTATTAGGCTTTCCTCAAAAGAAACATCAAACGATGTCTGCATTTAGGACCTTGGATGTTGTCTGAGTTATCACCCACAACAATCCTCAAGAAAAAAAAACAAACAAAAACAAAACCCCAACCCCCCAAACTTTTCAACCCAGCAGCAGATGAAAAGATCTGTCTCCGTCCTTTTAAAAGGCAGGATTCTCCCCCCACCACAGTCCCTTTCTTTAGTTCACATTTCCACAACAGTTCTTTACATTCAGATGACCGTTTTTACCATTCACATAAAAATGTAGAGTCATCTTAACACTTGCTCTTTAACCTTCCCCATTGGTAGCAGCCACTACAGATACAAGTAGTGATTTTTTAGTAACATAACATCCATAATGTAATAATTTTACTTTGAATAATGTTATGGGGCTAATATGCTAGAATCTAAACTGTGCTGTTGGAGATAAAACCCTCTCATACCACTCTACAGCAGAATCTTCATGTTTCAGCATTTGTGCTGAAATGTAAGAGCAGCACAATGCAATTTGGACTAGATGAACACCTTTCTTCTGTTTCAGCCATGCAAATGTTGGGAAGATGACCTCTAAGAAATATTTAAATTTACCTGATTTTTGTTGGGTACTTTTGGGATTACTTTGGTTACAGTCCCATCAAAATGTTCAATGCTGATATCTTCAAAAATAACAGTTCCTTGAGGCAGTAGTCTTACATCTGTTGCGACTTCTTTACCCTATGAGCAGAAAGTAAATCAAAACAAGGTAAGAGGTATAAGTTACCAGAAGACTGTCAGTTTTTATATGTATTTGAATCTTGTCTTCAATTTTACTGAATTTGATCTTACATTTCTGTCTTTGATTGTAAACTCCACATCGTCACCAGGCTGTAAGGCTTCTAAGTCACCTTTAAATTCACTATAGTGAAAGAATATCTCCTTTACGACATCGCCCCTTTCAATAAATCCAAAAGCCTCCTAAGAGAACATACAATGTTTAGCAAATAGTCAACTGTCTAAAACACCAAGACAATAGCTTTACTTTGAAGTCTGATAAAAAGTAAAGTCCTCAGATAAAACCAAGCAATGAGAAAAAGCCAAATAAAATGTTGCAGACTAAGTGTGCCCCCAGATGATCTACAGCAGACTTAACCACTGAAGACTCAACCAACCTCAACCACCGCTGGTGGCCCCAGCAACCAACACCAAAGCAGTGCATCCAGGAGCAACAGGGAGGGGCTTCTACTCCCTCCTCCCCCAAAAACAGCCCAGGAGGCTGTGACCACAAGAAGAGCTCCTGGTGGTGTCATTTGAGAAACGCTGATCTACAGCTACTGAACCATTTGTATAAAGATATTTTTGAAACTTAAGACACATATAATGGGAAAAACAACATTACTACAGCCATCTTAAAGAAAAGAAATAGTCAAGAGTAATTGTGTTAAAAACTGTTAATGGATCAAGTCCTGAAGTGTTTAAGTGCCTTCTGTGCCCAACCTTTACTACACAGAGCATATACATATATTGTGCCTTTCAAACAGCTCTAAAAAGTTAAGAGTAAATCCTACTTACCTTCATGGCACAAACTACTCCTTGACAGCGGGCTTGTTTCTTTTTCAATAGCATAATGTTACGAGCACTTACAGCACCAGTACTAGGAAAAAGGGTAGATTACGATGACAAAGTGGACCTAAGCAGGGCCTCATAACAATTAGACAAATTTCATAAGCATATCAGATTTAGTACAACTTTCTTATTTGCTATTTGACAGGGCAAGGTAGAGGAAACTAGAACATGCTACTCTTGCCAAGTAAAACTAAAAATCTTTTAAGTAAAGGTCTATTTAGCTAATCTTTTCTTGCTTTAAATATACACCCATTTGCAATTTAAGATCTTTGAACTAAAGCAAGAAATGCTGGACTATTATGTTTGAGATTCGATAGTTCTTTACAGAACCAAATATAAGAGATGCAATTACTTTTAAACTTGATAAAAATACTTGCATCAGACATACGGCACCTTTGGCCAACACAATCAAAAAGACAGTTTCAGGAATCCTGGTAAACAAGTTTTGATTTCTAAATCTTGTGTGTAAGCACTAGCTTCTATGATAAATTGGAGAATTGGTCTGAATTTAATCAGATGAAACTGAATACAGATAAAGCCAAGTACTACATTTAGGAAGGATACAAAAAAAATCAAATGCAAAACTACAAAATGGGGAATAACTGGCTATACAGTAGGATTGGTGAGAAGAACCTGGAAATTAGGGGTGGGGGGGAAAATCAAACAACGTAAATGTGATACAGTTTCAAAAATGGCTAATATTCTGGCATTTAACAACATGAGTGTCATAAGATAGACACGAGGTAATTATCCCACTCTGCTCAGCACTGGTGAGGCCTCATCTGGAGTACTGTGTCCAGTTCTGGGTGTCACATCAGGATACATGTGGACAAATTGGAAAGAGTCCTGAGGACAGCAATAAAAGTGATCAAAGGTTTAGAAAACCTGACCTATGAGGAAAAAGTAAAAAACCAGGCATGTTTAGTTTTGAGAAAAGAAGACTGAGGGAGGACCCAATAACAGTCTTCAGATATACGTTAAGGGCTGATACAAAGAGGACTGTGATCAGTTGCTCTCCATGTACACTGAAGGTCGGACAAGTAGTAATGGGTTTAATCTAGACGGAGGAAAGTTTAGGTGAGATATTATGAAAATCTTACTAACTATAAGAGTAATTAAGCTCCGTAATAGCATTCCAAGATAGGTTGTGGAATCCCCACCATTGGAGGTTTTTAAAAAACAGTTTGGACAAACACCTGTCAGGGATGGTCGAGGTTTACTTGGTCTTGCCTAAGTGCACATGACTTCTCAACGTCCCTTCCAGCCCAGCATTTCTGAACCATCACACCACATTGTTAATTCGGTGTGTAATAAGAAAATAGAAGTATCAACTTACTGTTTATTTGTATCAATTACAAAATTTATTTTATCTCCAGTTTCCAGCTGTACATTTCCATCAACATCCTCAGGGGTGTAAGTCAGGTAAAACACTTCCTGTAAATTAAGGTTCGCTAGCATTACTCTATTTGCAAAACGCAGCCTCGCCTTAAACAAGATTAAATGTCAATGTGGCATTAATTTAATAATTATTTTCCATTTCAAGTTACACTATTTCAACGTTTGTGAAAAGTTGGAAATTGTGAAAACGTTGCATGCGAGAACGTTTTGGTTCCTTGGTGCTCGTGGTTTTGCTGAGTCCATACCCAGCAACTTGAGGAGTTGAAAGGTTTGTACACAGTATTACCATTACATTTAAGTTGATTTCCAAAGGGTAAAAGCGTTAAGTTCAAGAAAATAAAGATCCTATGAACAGTTAGTTGTTAATATTAACTGACATTAAATCATAATCATAACTAGTAAGAATCTATAACTAGGTATTTAGTTCTACATTAAATCCTTTAACAAAGGTATTATGGCAGAGTAAGTTGTAAAAAACATATGGAAGTCAACAGAGGTTTCTATATTTGTGGTAATTAGTGGTTGTAGTTCTTAGAGAAAAATTTAGACTGGGTGACAACGGCAGTTTAAACTGTCTACTTCAAAAACAAGTGCCAATTTTTATTTTTTTTTCTGTGTACAGATCACACTGGTTGGTCACTCAAAAGTTTAAGTAAAATACATGAGTTTTACCCCATTACGTTCGTAGCATACACTCCCTGTTGGACTCTGACCCGGGGCAGCTGGAGATTTACTCTCTAAATTGTGAGGAACAGCGCACACAACCTACCAGTCAAAAAAAAAAAAAAAAAAATCCATTGCTAATCATTTCAGGAGCAGCACTGTGCAATACAAACTGAACTTTAATATCCTCTACTACACACTCAGGGATGCACTTTAAATGTAATCCACAAGAGGATGCCATGCTGCAAAGTTTCAAACTCACAGTACTTCTGCTGACTGTAAGAAGTGTTTGGGGTTAAATAAAAGCCCAAACTGAATCTTCATATTTTTGCCAAAGTCAGATAAAAAACAATTTCAATTTAATTGAAAAATTTATGCAACTAAGATTATGCGTGCAAAAATGGGATTTGTCCTTTTGTATTAGAATAAAATGGATATAAATTATTTGCATATAAAAATTAGACATCAGAGCAACTAACTTGTCCATTTATTCGCTCTTCAGGTAAAATTTCTGGTTTTATCTTCACCAATTTAACAGCAATGGGTTTTCCAGTTCGGCGATCAGAAGATACTTCAAATTCAACATCATCTGCAAGAATCAAAACCACAATAATGACACAGGACTCTCAAGCACCATATTCACATTGTCTATTTAAAAAAAAAAATCAAAAAAATAAGCAGGAACAAAAGGACAAACAAAAAAAAGTAATGGAAAGGGAGGGAAAAGGAGAAACACGCATAAAGTAATGACATTTATTTGCTCTACACTCTGCTGTCTGAACACAAGTGAACCCTTACTGCTGTTGGAGGCCATTTTGCTTGTGGAAGTTTCTCCTGATAATAATCATTAAGTCTATTCTCCCCTTTTGCTAATGATCTGCGTTTTAAAGTCTTGCCACTTCCAACCTAATTCTAATACCTTCAGCTGACTCAATACTAAATGACATCAGGTTCCATGATAGATGTGTTGTGAAACTCTGTTTTTAATCTTTACTGCCAGATCAAGCAGAACTGTGGGGGAATAATGTCTCCCTACTGAAATAAGGTCACCTATCCCTAGTGTAACTCCACTGAAATTAATGGAGTACATCTGGGAATAACGTAGCCTATGGACTCACAAACAGGGGGAAGTAGGCAGAAGATGTATTGATTTTTGTATATAGTTTCCCTATCCCTAACACTTAAGTTTGTCCCAGCATGACTCCTTCTCAAAGGTAGCCATAAAACAACATCACTGACAGAAGACAAAAGCCTTAAATTACCAAGGATTTTCTCACATTGGTTTTCCTTTCTACTGGGAGATTTCTGATTCATTTGTCAGTTTAGCCACTCAGAAGTAACTGTATGTGTCTGTAGTGGTGGTTAGATGTATCAGAACTGTGTTACAAGGTATAAGACTGCAATTCTTAAAAAAAACCCTCAAATTAGAATGCAGATGTATGGAGTGGAAAATACAGTAAGCAGGAATATTCCTGCTTACTGTATTTTCCACTCCATACATCTGATGAAGTGGGTTATATCCCATGAAAGCTTATGCACAAATAAATGTTAGACTAAGTTGCCACAAGGACTCCTCGTTGTTTTTACTGATACAGACTAACATGGCTACCCTTCTGAAACCTATTAGAATGTAGAGAATCTTATTGGTTGACTTATTACCTCCTACTTTAAGCTCCTGCAGGTTGCCATTATACTGTGAACAGTGGAAGAACAGTCTAGCTTGTCGTTCTGAACACTGAATGAATCCATAAGAGGTCAGCAGTTTTTCAATAACCCCAGTTTCACGCAGTGCTGCCGAAGTACCATTGGGGTACCCGTTGTGTCCATTGTTGTGGAGAAGGTTTGGATCAAAGCTCATCTATTTAAAGAAATGAAAGGTAAGCTATAACTATTCCAAAACAAAGTTTCTCTTCCCCACCCTTGAAAAATCTTACACCAGTGCATGATAAGTATAATAAATATGAAGTGAAGAGCCAGTTGAATGTTATGAAAAGACAACTGGCCAACAGGCAAATAAAATTTTGGACAATTCTTCATGATAAATTAAACTACTTTAGAGATATTCTAAGATAGCTTCCTAAATTTGAGTATTACCAATAAATTTAACAAAAACATGTTGTAATGATGACATAAAAATAAAGTCTGCTCATCAGGTCAGATTTCATTCTAATTTACCCGGGCATGTTATTTTGCTGTTTTAAAATTAAATACTGTATTAAGAGCATCCTCAATGGAAGAACTCTTATAGTCACTGCTTTACGTTTGACAGTCTTAAACTAGAATTAGGATCAAGATAAAATATGACCTACTTTCACTGATGAAGTAGGTCATTAAGGAAATTAGGCAATATTAAGATTCTTCCCACATGGAACTAAAACATTTATAAGGCTTTTAAATAGCCACATTTTATTTAAGCATGTTTGTATATATTTGGTGACTGTCAAAGTTAAAGTTTTAGTTAACCAGTGAAAAAGTTTTAACCTGATTGTCATAGTAGTTAAATGTTGGTTGGAGCTTGGCAGGACTTTTAAAAAACTTAATTCAATAATAATGGAATTAGAAGGAAAAAAAGTTAAGATTTATTCAACCATCCTTTAACTTTTCTCTATAAAAGACTTCTTTAAATACATTTCAGAATTGTGTGTATCTGTAAAGAACTATTTCTTTAGATTTATAAATATGCAATGTGGGAACCCCCCATTGCTCTGCATAAGAATCCCTTATTCTTAACACTTTGAAACTTGGAAGTAGAAGTGTGCTATTTATGTTTTAAAATAAGATCAAATTAGTAACCATTATAAAAAGGAGGCCCTAACAAGAAACCATGAACATCGTGCAATTCACAGAGAGCAGTCAAGACAAAGTGCCATCAACATGCAGTTTGAGATACTACATTTAATGTTTTCACTTGTTGCAGTTTCCAATGTATCTGTTTAAGAAACTGATTGCAGGTTTCCCTTTTGTTCTCAGATACCTATATATTCTGATCGGTCACAGCACCAAGCAGAGTAACACTCAAAACTAGTTAACATTAATAGGGTTAAAAGGCTTCAGAATAGCTTGTATAATGGCAATACTTTTTAACTACAGAACAGAGGATTAGGCACTCAGTGTACTCAAGTCTATGGTTAAGCAGTGCATATTAGCGTTTGCCAACCAGAGTGAAGTTAATGATCGAGGCAGGTAGCACAACTCTGGCTGTAAATTTCTTAAGCCACAAAACAGTAGTGGATTTCCTGTTAAGTAGGATGGACAGTAAGCCTAGGGCAATCAAATACCTGCAAGGGTCAGGTTCTGACTCTTTCTCAAAGAGAAACTACATCAATGCTTTGGGTGGTGGCATAAGAGAAGAGTGACATGATTTTCAGTCTGGAAGTTATTGCTAACCGAGGGGACTGTGCTTGCTGCTTCTCAACAGAACTTCACTTGGAACACGTTACATACGGACTTTTTAAAAGTGAAGTAGTGTCATTTAAGGGTGTCAACACAGCCCACAAGTGCTGTTTTAGTTTTATGATCCATCCCAACCCCTCATTTTATAGTTTAAGATTAAAGGCAGATGGGGTAGCTTACACTAGGAAATAGTCACAGTCAATAATATACATCCCCACAGGATACACTTGGACCAAGTGGCAGTTAAACACCCCCCACCCAACAAAGCGGGCCGGAGGGGAGGAGGCGCGGGGAATGACATTTTCATGTGGTAAAAGTTTCTGAAACAGATACAGGAAAAAAAAAAGTCTAGGATTTCCAACTGGCTCAGAAGGAATTGGATTCTTTAACTTGTTAAAGGGTTTGATATTAGAAAAATTGAAAAGAGAGAATGTGCAAAGTTGTTAGCCCCTAAGATTCCCCATGCTATTAAAACATAGATGTAGACACTGCTGCCCTGACTTACAGATCTCTGATACAGGGGGGTCCTCTTCTGCTTTTTAGACCCAGATGAGGTAGAAGATGAAGAGAAAGGTAAAAGAAGAGAAGGAGGGGGAGCTGCAGGAGGGGGGAGAGGATCTGATGACACAGTATAATGGTTCTCCATCTCATACAGCTGTGATAACATAGTACAATATTATAACTAGTCAAAATTTAGCACAACTTTAAAGACACGCAAGTCAATGTTAGTCAAGTCCATATCCTATAAGAGGTTAAACTAATTAGAACTTCACACTGAAATAGTAAACCCGCATTTCAGCTGTTTGCACAGGTTTACTGAATTGTTTTCAAGAAAAGCATACATGGCTACATTTCTAGTCCTGCATTTCCATTTTCTTTCCACTCACAGGTTGGCTCAAATTAGCAGGAGCATAGCCAAGTGCTACACAAAAGCTAGAGGCTAAAAGGGGATAAACATTGGAAGGAGAAGTGTATAGAAGTACCTCTAGAGCAGAGGTAGTTACCACAGATGTTGTACATGGACTAATTAAAATCCTCTAAACTACAATTATAATAGCAGTTGCTAAAAATCAACTCAATTCAGAGCCCCTTTCATCTTCAAACTTCTTCCATTGTACAGTATGCTCCCCACTAGAACAGGATAGATGGTATTCTATTGTCCCATTTTAAAGGGAGAGCAGAACAGATTAGTTTAATGGAAGCAGTAGTTACCACTTCAGCGAGATTGAACCTGACACTACCAACAGTTGTCAGGGGATTGGATATGGCTCCCACTGAAACCTGTGGGAAGATTCTCATGGACTTAAATGGGTACAGGGTCAGGGTTTTGCTTTGTATCTATGCCAGTGGAGAGTTCCTCCAAATTAAATTCCATAGAAATCCTGTGTCCAGCAATACATTACTCAAATTGGAATATCTGAAAGTTGAAAGACTAGTTAAGTCTGACAGAACCTATAATTTTAGGACGGCTTGAGTGTTCCATCTTTCCCATTTTTATTAACATTCTATATCTTTCATTATAAAAGCTTCTCTGTGACCGAGAGGGCAGAACATAGACAAAGACAAATCCTGAGCGGTGCTGAGCACTTGAAAACTCATCTATTCTTACTGGAAATTGCAAGTGGTACACTTCCTGCAGAATGCAGTCCTTCATGTAATTTCCAGAGCAAGCTGAACCCTTCTCTTGCCCTAGATTTTAACTGTTCTCCATTTGGTATAGTAGCAAAATTGCTGGCCACTGTACAAGCCTTAGTTTAGGCAGCTGATTTCTCTTCAGCCATATTTAGCATTTTATTAAAAAGCCTTGAAGCATGTCATAGAAAGGTCTGTTCTTCTATGGAGCTAGGGTACAAGTGAAAATACTGAAAACTAATCATTTATGGTAAATATTAGATAAAAATGCAAACAGTTTTATGAACAGTTTCTGTACAGTCAAGTTAACTATCCCAGGTTTTGTTGCCATCACATTAAAACTTGTAACTGAACAAAACAAGTTTGGATCAGTAAAGTTATATGTGAGGCAGGACACTTTCCTTCTCCTGTGAAAACAGTAACTCCACCAAACTGCTTCAAAATCATTTTTCCTATTTTCTTGGGACATCCTAAGCGACAGGAAACATTTCATATTCAGGTTTCAGAGTAGCAGCCATGTTAGTCTGTATTCGCAAAAAGAAAAGGAGTAGTTGTGGCACCTTAGAGGCTAACAAATTAAGGTGCCACAAGTATTCCTTTTCTTATTTCATATTCAGTTATATCAGAATAAGAGATTTTTCTGCTACGCTGGAATTTTTAGAGCTTTCTGATAAGCCATAATGATGTGTTAAAAGAAAGAATGAATCCATACAAAAGTGAAAAGCTTTTAAGAAACCTGACCACTTTACCTTAGTCTTGTTCAGACTGATGCAATTTCTCAACTCAGTAATAACTTCTATGACTGAATAAAATGTTTCAAATATGAAACCCCACAGACACCAGGAAAACAAATCAAGTATCAAGAAATACATCAACTAAAGCTTAACACAAGAATTAGTTACATTCTCAGTTTAAACATTAGCAAGTAGTACAAGCTTTAGAGAACACCTAAAGAGTTTTAGTTGCTATACCAAAATGTACTAGTACATGATATCATGGAGATAATATCAAACGTACTTACCACTATAACACTAGATCCAAAGGCAAAATTCTAAAGCTACAAGAAGCTTCAAAACCATAACCGTGGTATATTCAGACAGATGCTCAAAATATCTTTATTCCTTAAATGTTACAATGATCAGAACGCCCTCATCAGCTCTACACTGTAGCAGAGCCTTCTGCCATAAGCCTAAATCAGACCAGAATTTCAGTCTTTGGGATACCCACCTTCAAAGTGGTGCAGCCCCTAGGGCACCTCCCTCTGTAAGGCAGACAGCATCAAGGGAATGCAACACCTTTAAGTACTCCCTATAGATTGGCTTTAACAGCCATCAACACTAAAATTTATTTTAAAAAAGAGGAGCTGGTGTCCTGAAAACTGTCAGTAGTGAGGAAATGGTTGGGGGAAGGGAATGAAATGATTTTCAAACTGAAAATAGTTCAGCAACAGTATGGGTGAAGCAATTAACCTACTCTGGAAGAGCTATAGTGATGGTGGCAGACACCTCACATTGATAAGAGGGCCCCAAGTTTTATTAAATCCATTTGAAAAATGGACTCTGCATGCTTCTGAAGTAGAACTGCCAGTAAATGCCAGATATCTTGGAACTAGAGGTATTCAAGTGTTACAAATATGCAAAAAAATTAAAAACTACGTTCAAAAAAACCTCAACTAACAAGGTAAAGACACTTTGCTGTCATTTCTCTTGCTCAAAAGGAAGTTTTTGCATTATACCATTTGAGCTAGTTTGGGTTTAATTTTAAGACATTCCAGAATGGTGAAATTTTTTTTTTTTTTTTTAAACTGATTGGCCATAAGATAAATTCAGTCCAATAGGAGATGCATTGCCCAGGTTGACACGAACATATGCAGTAGGGGAAGAAAACAGCAAGGAAAATTCAACAAGTTCTTTCCAAGCGCTTGATGTATTTCTACATCTATTTCAACTTAATTTTATAATGCTGAATATAACAAAATCAAACACGGTAACTGTGTCAATTTATATGGGCCGCTTATCTAGAGTCCCATCACAAAAGGTGCTCTTGAGGCAGCTTCCAAACAAGAGGCGAGATTTAAAAAAGGTTGGCGTTGCTGTACTAGTCTACAGAAGCCTGGATTGTTTTTTTGCAATGCAGAAGCCAGATGCTTTTTGCTAGACTGGACCCATGGGTACTCTCCAACTCAGCAGTCCACTACTAAAAGAAGTCATCTTGTACATCTAACCTTACAATTTACAGATGTGGGGACTATCAACTGCAGCAATATCCGTATTTGAGGAAAAATAGGAATTTTATTAAAAAAGATAACGATTTAAAACATTAGAGTAAACTGATATTTCAAGAGAAACCTGGAAAAAATTGCAGAAGCTTTGAGAAATGATTGCATGCATTTACAAGGTTGCTTTCATTTAAAACTATTTATGGGGTGTCTTTAGGAATTGTTACTTGTAGTTTGTACACACTTGGCCAGTAATGGAAAGCAATCTGGTTCTATTAATTCTACCCTCATACATTTGAGACCAACAAACACTAGCCTATGCAATAGTGAAAATTTGTTAAGTTTTATGTTATATGCCAAATAATTGAAGGATTTAGTTCAGAACCATTTATAACTGTTTAATATAGATAGTACATGCACCAACCTCGCAGTGATATTCAAATATTGCACTTTCAGTAGTATTCGCGGATTCTTCTGTTTCAGCACACGTTTCAAAGTATGAAGACTGCTATTCTTAAAAAAAAAAGACAGCGAGAGGAAAATGATCTATCAAACTACTAAAGAATATAACTGCTGCTGCACTGGGGAGTTTCAGTGCAGCACTGGAGAAAACAAAGACTACTAGCAGCGTTGGGACGTGCTCTTTTGAAGCTGTTGAGTAGGCACAAACTTCTTGTTTCAGATCAAGTGTTGTGTCTTCAGTGTAGGTTTACTCTTCTTTGGTCTTGTCTTGTTGTTACAATGTGGCGTGTTCCTTTCCTGATCTGAACTTGAAGCAGCAGTTTCAGGTGGTAAATTCTGTTCTGTTACACTTCATACTGGAGAAGGAAAAAAAAAAACACAAACACACACTAAGTATACTTGGGATAAACATATTACAGACCATAAATTCTGACCACCAGGTACTTTGCCACTACCTTAATGCTGCAGGTTTGTCCCATGATGGGCAAGATTATCTGCTTTTACAGATGCCCTCTAGTTTTCCCATTTTTGGTCTTAGATACCCAAGAGGATCCACCTCCAACCACGAAGAGAACAAACATTTCCAACTCATGACGGCCTCTGCAGATGCAGTAATGCTTCCCAAGAAAGCAACAAATTTTATTACATATCAAAACACTGCAACAGTAACCTTGCTTTGATCAATACCAAGTGAACAAAAGGTGTCATTTATGTGAATTCGAACCTTTTCCCCTAAACTGTTTATATCAGGGATCGGCAACCGGCAGCACATGAGTTGATTTTTAGTGGCACTCTGCTGCCAGCCAGGGTCCCTACTGCCAGCCCCGCTCTGCCCGCTGCCTGCCTGGATGAACGGAACTCCAGGCTGGCAGTGGGCTGAGCAGGGCCGGTGGCCAGGACCATGCCTGGCAGGGTCTGGTGGAGGGAACCCCAGACCGGCAACAGGCTGGGCAGCTCAGCCCACTGCCGTCCTGGGGTCCTGGCACCTGACAGCCGGGGTCCTGGCCACCAGCCCCGCTCAGCCCACTGCCAGTCTGGGGTTCCGTCTGCTGGCCCCTGGCATGCAAAACCTTAAATTACAGTAAATAAATGAAGACTTGGCACACCACTTCTCAAAGGCTGCCAACCCCTGGTTTATATGATCCATTTGACAGCACTTTATGTTTAGTCAGTTTCACAGTTTAATCAACAAGCCTTCCCTGCTGTTAATATGGGTCTTGGACACAACCAGAAACTTTAAAAAAAACCCCAGTGTGATCAGGGAGATATAGGTGCAGGTCTAGTACCTAGAACTACTTTGTCTTTGTATAAACTTAACTGATTTGCAACTGATGGTGTCCCTTGAATCAGTCATTGCTGTAAGTGAACAAACAGTATACTCGGACAATATAGATAAGTTGTACCATCAAGTGTCATTTTATGACATTTCAAAACCTCATTATGCAACACCTAGAGCCAATGAACAGCATAATATTAGACTATTTCTTTCTGTAGTAATCACTGGGCATTACAATCCTTTCCGAACATGTACTGTTTCAATTTCCACAAGCAGAGGGCTTAAAAGGGAAACAGACATCCAATATATCGGGCTACTAGGTGAAAGATAAACGATTTAGGGCATAAGTATATCCTACACACAAGCCAGTACAAGTGTGTTCCCTGGATGAGAAAACAGTGAAGTTACATATTGCACAATTGGTTGAAACACTACTCATTGAGAAGTTATCAATGGCTCACTGTCAAACTGGGAGGGCATATCTAGTAGGATCCTATGGGGTCAATCCTGGGTCTAGTATTATTTAATATTTTCCATTAACAATTTGGATAAGGCAATGGAGAGCATGCTTACAAAATTTCCAGGCAACACCAAGGTGGGAGGAGTTGGAAGTATTGTGGAACTCAGGATTAGAATTCAAAAGGACCTTGACAAATTGGAGAATAGGACTGAATTCAACAAGATTAAATTCAATAAAGGCAGTGAAGTAATTTGCACTTAGGAAGCAAAAACCAAATGTACAACAAAATGAGGAATAACTGGGTTGGTGGTAGTACTGCTGGAAAGGATTGGCAGAAGGTTAAAGTGGATCCACAAATAAAATACGAGCCATCAGTTGATGCAGCTGCAAAAAAGGCTAATATTCTGGGGTGTATTAACACAAAAGTTGTAAGTAAGATGAGAAAATCATCACACTCCGCTCAGCACCAGTGTCCAGTTCTGGGTATCACACGTTAGGAAAGATGTGGAAAAATTAGGAAGAGCCCAGAGGACAGCAACAAAAATGATCAAAGGTTTAGAAAACCTGACCTATGAGGAAAGGTAAAAAAATCAGGCTTGAGAAAAAGACGAATAAGGGGGTACCTGATAATAGTCTGTAAATATGTTAAGGGCTGTTAGAAAGAGGAGCGTCATCAATTGTTCTCCGCGTCCACTGAAGGCAGAACAAGAAATAAAGGGTTTAATCTGCAGCAGGGGAGATTTAGGTTAGATATTAGGAGGTTCTGGACTTCCCATCAGAGGTTTTTAAGAACAGGTTGGACAAACATCTGTCAAGAAAGGTCTCGGTTTACTTGGTCATGCCTCAGTGCAGGGGGCTAGACTTGATGACTTTGAGGTCCCTCCCAGCACTATATTTCTATTATATTCCCCACATCATCTGAAGGCGGAGGACACCAACTCAGCCTATGAGTGCCTTCTTTGCAGCATCATTCCCCCTTTCTCCCAGTAGGACTTGAGAAACCATCATCCACTGTGAAGCACAATACTGACTGAGTCCACACTGATTTAAGATTCCTCCTCCATAATCTGAGAATACCATACCAAGAGGGAAATTTTGGATCATCGGAATCTTTTAAGACAACCCATAACTCTTAACACAACTATGCTACTATGGAGATACAAGAGGGCCTGAGGTACTGCAGAAGCACAAGGCCTCCATGCAAATAGCTCTGATTCAGTGGATCCCTGAAATAATGGGTAAATCCAGAGCCAGATCCACAAGGATAGACTCACTGTTTTGCGGCTAGTGTTCCCCCCTTTCAGTTATACACAGTCCTAGTATATCTTAACAACTTTTCCACATAATTAAAACACACCAGCAGTACAAGTTTGCATCTCTCTGCATGATTCAACCTGGAAAAAAAGACACTTGGTTTTTGATGTTTCTTGAAAAGTTTAAGCTTATGGCCGTACCTTTAACGCTCCATCAGGAACAGGGAATTTGAATTAACATTTTGATGAAACATGGGTGGGTCTCTCAGCTCTGCATTTCATCCAGCTTGTCATAAAAAGCTGAGAATGTGCACCAAACTTTGAAGTTATTTATAACTATGTTTCCAAAAAGCATTAGGTTTTTAAGATTTCTCCCCTCACTACACCCACACAACACCTGCAACAAAACAAGCTATTTGAGAGATGCAGAAGAGAGTAAACTGAAAAGCTTTACCAAAATCAAGTGACAGTATCCACTTGACCATAATGTACAGAGACCATGCTGTCTTAAGAAGGGCCAATTGTTACCATGTAGCATTGTCAGTGCATATGAAGATTATATACTGACTTGACACAGAAGAAAATGAGGAAGGATGGAGAGAACCTACTGAGATGGTTGGGGGAAGGGGGATGCCTTGCAAACAAGTCAGGATCCCCTTATTAAAATACTTTTCATCCAAATTGCCTAGCACGCTATTGGTACTGTTAAATTAATGCTACATTAAACACTTTTTAGCCTTGCAAGAACATGACTTAGTTC
The DNA here is from genome assembly GCF_965140295.1 of Lepidochelys olivacea. Lineage (NCBI taxonomy): Eukaryota > Metazoa > Chordata > Testudines > Cheloniidae > Lepidochelys > Lepidochelys olivacea. The sequence goes on along the minus strand of NC_140431.1, from coordinate 594,184 downwards.
TTTCATGAAGCTATTCAAAACATTTCTTATCCTAATTACAAGTCTGCCTAGGGCTAATTTAATTAGATATGGAAAAATTTTTAGCATACTTTCATTTCATAAAACTTTGGTTTGATGTAAGATGAGTTTACCATTCTTACAGTATTGAGAAAGGTTTGGTGAGTCAGACAGAACTTGAGTAAAATCTGAATGTGTGTCTGCCTCAAATTCTTTACTTTTCAACTCAGCTGCTATAAATACTCCTCCCAGCCATAAACACAGAGAGCAGCTGCCCAGCCCTCAAGTCACACTGGTCTCTGCATTTGTATATTTACAGCAGAGAGGATTAACTCAGAGACAAAGCTAAAGCTATACATGTTTTGCAGTTCAAGGTCTCTCAAGTTTTAATTAGTTTAAAAAAGAGGGTTATTAAGTACTCCGCACATGCATGTTTTCAGTTCATCAGAATCAAAAAATTGCAGAGCTTAAGCCACAACCATTTTCTGTTACCCATTCTTTTGAAACTGGGATGTATTCTCATGTAGTTTCAAAACACAACGCAACAGATGGGGTTAAAACACCATTTGTGTTTAACTCAAATGTGATTATAATATATCTCAAGAGAACAATGCTGCCATGTTTAATGGAAATTGGATGTTACATTTTTACCTAGCAAGCCACAGCTCTGAAGACAATACTAATAATTTATAGTAAAGTTACTTTGGAGATCCTTCAAATAGTTCATTGTTTAAGCACCTTCTATCAGCTAAAGGCAACAGAAGTAAGAACTCCAGAAGACTCCACAGGATATCCACAAAACTCGGGCAATGCAGTAGCAATTGTTAGATGCTATTGATCTGAAGCTGAGATTGTTTAAAAGCATGAGAGAGACTGGGAGGGGAGAGAAATCAAGGTAGATGTTGAAGTGACAAATTTGTTAGTAGGCCATGCAAGTTAACAGATGTATTTAACAACAATTCAAACTGGAACAATGGTAAATATTAAAGCAAACTTAGTTTTATCTTTTAAACTGGTCTAGAGCTAGCCAGTGTATCTTGTGGAATGACGTTATTACTCCAGACAAAGAACAGAATCTGATGCATCAGTCTCATTAGCGGGGCACCCACTGGGGCCTGCAGCAAACCAAGAGGCTCATGCAGACATTTACAGTGCACTGGAACATGGTATCCAGACGCATGTTAGGTTGGAGGGAGCGGCAGCTTCCCCATCCAGGCCTCCATGCGTCTCCAACACGTTACTTTGCAGCAAAATGGTGGCCGCTGGGAAAGACTGAGGAGAAAAAACCCCACGGACGTCCTGGCTTGGGGTGGTGCCGAACTCCTCAGCCCCGAACGCGCTGCGCAGAGAAGCAGCGCTGCCCTGCCGGGGGCTGCTAGCCGAGGCTCAGCGGAAAGGGGTGAGGGCCGGAGGCCCAAGCATGACAAAGCATCGGCCCGAGAGGGCGCTCCTCCCCGCAGCCCCGCGAAGGCAGGCCGTACCCCACGGCTCCCCGGCCATGACGGCTCCCCGACGAGCCAGCAGGCGCAGGGCCTGCGACCCTCGCCGCATACAAAGGGGGGGGGAAGGAAAATGGCGGCTGCTCCCCCACACACAAAGGAAGAGAGGCCTGGCTCCCTCCCGGGCGGGGCTAACTGCGCGCTGCATGCCGGGACCCGTAGTTCTCCCCCGCTCCATCCCCAAGAGCCCCTCGGCAGGCCCCTCACAGGGCACCTCGCAACCCGTCGTCCTCCCCGCGCCCAGGCCCCACCAAGGCAGCACCGCCCAGGCCTTCATCCCCCAGCAGCGCTCGCGGGCTGCCCTGCTCGGCGGCTGCCGGGAGCCGTAGTGCTGAAACGGCCCAGGCCCCCGGCCCCGCGCAGCTCGAACTACACCCCCAGCAGTCCTCGCGGCAGGCCGCCGCCCGCGGCACGCTGGGACTCGAGCTGCTCAGGCCCCATCTTCGGCCCGCAACCCGCGGGCCCCCCCAGCGGCTCCCGCGCAGGCCGCGGCTTACCGCGCCGGGCCCCCTCGGCCTGCCCGCGCCCCCCCACAGGAAGCGCGGGGGGGGCTCTGCCCGCTCGGGACCGTTGGGCGGAGGGGGCGACGGAGACGCGAGCTCCCAGGCCACGCCAGCCCCTCCCGCCGCCCTCAGAGCTCACGGGGCCCGACTAGGCAGGTGCGGGCGCCCCAGGGCCGCTCCTCGGGCCGCACTTACCCCAACAGCTCAGCGCCCCCGCTCCAGCGCCGCCATGAGCAGCACGGCACAGCACGTAGGAATAAATCCCGGCCTCTCGCGAGAGACCCGTGGGGAGGGGCCGGCAACTAGGGAAGAATGCGCGTGCGCGCGGGGAACTCGATGAGGGGAACGCGCAAGCGCATAAAAGGACCCCCTCCCCCCGGGAAAGTGCGCATGCGCCCCCCGGGCAGGGGGCGCTAGTGCGAGAAACGGAGCCAAGGGGCGAGGGCCCCACGTGCCCAGGCCGCTGCCCGGGGGCGCGGCCGAGGGACCCCAGGGCCAGGCTGCAGGGCGAGGAGCGGCGACCCGGGTTCCCGCGAGCGGGGCGCGTCTCGGCTGAGTGCCCGGCGCGCTGCCGGCACGGCCGCTCGCCCGCATCCCGCACCGAGCGCCCGCTGCGCCGGGGCCGCACAGCGACAACCAGACGGCGCTGGTGCGTTTTACAGCCGCCCGAGACTCGCCCCACCAGGCCTAAACGGCCGTGCTTCAAAGCGTAGCTCGTCTGGGTTCGGGCTTCCAATGAAGTTGATCAGTCTAGCCCCCAGTAAGAAATCCCTGTTTAGTTTTGCTGCTCTAGAAGAGGCAGCTGCAGTTGTGTAACGTCTGTATTTGAAAGCATTCGGTTCTAACCGTTTGAAAATTATTTACAATAACTTACAAAGCTACAGCGTGCTCTACTATCCAGAATGAAAGTACTATTTCAAAATAGCCTTTCCGTGTCAGTCATGAGACCCGAAAGCGCAGGGCAATAGATCTATTCCTGGAAATGTCCATACTGTGTTACAGACAGCTGTTCCACTTTTTTGGATTGTTAACAAGGACATGAGACGCAGCACTACAAGTAAAATGCAGGATTCCTTTGCTCACAGAAAAGCCTGAAATAACTAAGTGAGCTGTCCCTCAGGAAAGCTTATGCTCAAATGAATTTGTTCCTCTCTAAGGTACCACAAGTACTCCTTTTCTTTAAAGAAACCAAAGATACTTTTGCTGCATGGATTTGTCCTGTTACTCTTAAGGGTCAGAAATGTTCAGACCTGAAAGTGAAAAAAACCTAAATAAAATTATTAGGAATAGAAATAAGGATTTATGATAGCTGTTCTCTACAAGTTTTTTCTATTGGGCCCTACTTTGTCTAAAGAGACATTTCACAGTTTTGAAAGAAGGGGTTGTATCCTTTCTCTCCATGGATTAAAGTGCTAAGTAGAAAGCAACAGGAAGAACAAAGTGGTCTTTCAGATGTGGCTAGCCCCTGTTTAAACTTGTGTTGATAGGAAGGGGGAGTAGGGCTTTTCTATTGTTGGCCGCCAGTTACACAACTTCCAGAATCAATGGCGATAAGAGCACTTCACTCTTACGACAGAGCTACAGTCGGAGAGTATATGCTTTCACACAATATAAACATATGTAATTTTACCAATTCACAGCCCTGGTATTACAGTAAAACCCATCATGTGCTAGAGGGTATGTGGACATATAAGAATACAATCCTGTACCCCAGAGAGCTTGCAATGTAAAAGCATTCAGAGCATGTTCCTCAGTCAAATCTGACAGATGGCTGGAATTCCTCAGGAGACACTGCTGCAGAGATACATCACCCTCTCATAGAAGTCAAAGCCCACATTAGTGGAACTAACTCTTTCTGGAGGCTGACTTTTCTTATGCAAACTGGATATCTGTGCACAGAGCACTCATTTTTGTTTTGCCTCTATTATAACTTCTAAATAATTAGTCAAAGTAATTACATTGCATGGGGTTACAAGTGTTGGTAGATATCCATCTATATGAAGTATTACCATGTGACTGTGCTTTAAGAGATTTATTTCAAGAAAAATAAGAAGCCAATATACATACATGATAAATCTGAGATGTAAAGAAAACTATTTCAAGTTGGCTGACTGATTAGAGCAGGCAAATGAGAGAAAGAATTATCCTAGCACACCCCAGTAACGCTAATTTATTTATAGTATCTTCTTCCTTAGAATATTTACAGTGTAAATCAGAATGAAACAGACTGAGCATGTATCTGCTCATTATAGGAACTCATTTGACACTGAAAGTGGCACTGATGGCATATTTAAAGGCATAAAGCTACAATTGGTGCTAAGGAACAACTGAACCAGTTTCTACTAATTAGTCTATGTTTGTACAGCACAGCAGAGCAGCAATTTTCCTGTCAATTCCAAGTTCTGTACTCAGGATCCCAGGTCCTGGTGGTTGCAGTATGGTCATCCAGGCGGTGGAGTCTGAGAAAGGTGCCAACTTATTTCTCAGCACTTCCACTGAGGAAGATAAATTGTGGGAAGGAAAAGAACAGGGAGGTATTTTGCTCTTGGACCAAAGTTCAGATGCTGTGCTGAAAGGTTGGATTTTCAACAGTTAGGCACCTAACTCAGTGACTTCAATGGGAGTTGAGCACCCTTATGCTCTTCTGGAAATCCCTCCAATAGCAATAAGTCAAAGATAACAATACATTTAAGGTCACACATTCTACAGTGAACATTTACGTTTAGAAAAGTGGAATAGCAGAAGTACTCATTAAAACAGCACCCTCTTGACCCCTCTTCCTAGTAAGGATTTCAGTAGTGACTGTCTGAGAAGGCAACTGCTGCTCAGCTTCCAATTTCTTAAACTCCACATCTTAATCAAGCTGCTGTACAACCCAGTGTAGTGTCATGAGTGTGGAATGCATTTACGCCAATCTCACAGCACACATTACCATAAGAGCAAGATCCATAATAAATAATTATTCTGTTTGCAGCTCTACACTGAAGCGCTATGGTAAAAATTACCTTGAATACAGAAAAATTCTGTCTGGTCTCAAAGCACTCACTGAGTTATTCAGAAAAATAGCATTCTAGGTTATTTCATTTATTCTTCAACTGAGATGGAAGAAAGGAGAAGAGAGAATTTTTCTCCCATTATTTTCCTTTCCAGAAGTCCCTTGTCTCTACCCAACTCACACTTGCCAAAGATGTCCTGGGGTGAGGGAAGGAATTCTCTCCCAATCAAAAACATAAGGCCTACATCCACCTGTGTCCAACAAAAATCTCACTCTCAGAAGAGGATGAAGTAAAAACTACACTCTTGCTGGAACTGAGAAGTTTAGTATTAATTCATGAAAATAAATCTTTTGAATACTTGCTAACAGGGATAGACAGCCTGCATTTAAAAATTTATCGTTTCTGGATTAAGAGTGATGCTTTTAAACATTACCTAGTTTTTTGGGCTTTGGGTGTGTTCACTCCTTCCAACACAAGAGCTAGAAAACACGCAAAATTACAACTCTGCCATTCTCTGGGTCTGTTTACAATAAAAAGCAGAGAGTCTGTAGTTAAGTGACATTGTTAACCCAGCCAAATGCTGTGTGGAGAGTTATTTAAAGCAAAATTACAAGAGTGATGTTTAATATTTACAAGAAAACTTCTCCAATAAACGTTTTCACTCATATATATATAAGAAAAAAAATCACAGCTTGTAAAATGCTCTATAACCACTGATGAAGTGAGAATGCTAAAGTAGATTTGAATTGCAGGCCACAGAGTTAGATGTCTCCCATTGGGGCTGATCCAGAAACACTCTTCATGAGAGGAAACAAACAATTGCAAGGAGTATAGCTGCATAAATACCACATTGTTAAGCTGCTGTATACTGTTAAGACTGAGCAGCAATACAAACCCTTGCCATTAGAGGGTGACATGAGACAGGGATATCAGGAAACACATGAAGTAATAAAACAGAACTAAGATAAAATGTTTTCCTATACGGTGGTTGGTTTCCATAGAGTTTTGAAAGTCAGGAGTTTGGAGAGAGAGTTATTGTGTGACTTGAGATGCAATGTCAGGCAGCTCCTCTCGCCTCACCTCGATAGTTTCTTTGCTGATGGATAACAGCTCCCGCAGCTCTTTATTTTCAAGCTGCAAAAATCGATATATTGGCTAAAACAGAAATGAACTAATTCATAATTAAAATGTCAGTACTAAAGAGCTCTAACATACTGAAATTGTACAGTGGAGAACAACTCTGCACTGGCAGAGAGGGGAACTAAATAACCTAAGATGTCTTTTCTATCTCTTAATTCTACACATACAGACACCCCCCCACACACACCACAGAAGAACCTTGGGTGAATGGAGAGGCATAGGGGCTGTGCTCTTTATTTCACTTTTAAATGTTTTAATTTGGTGCCCAATACACAAAAATAGTGAGCACAGATGGGATATCCCTCTGTCTCTTACTTTCTGCTCTCCATAAATAGATCGTTAGGATTTCCCTTTAAAAAGCCAGCCTGGGTCATATCCTGTATGAAGCAGAAAGGATTTCTCTGAATCAGTCAATATCCCAAAACCTCACCCTTAGTGAGTATGAGTAAGCAACAGGTCCATCCCACAACCAACTTCACTGCCACACCAAGATCTTACCTCCAACTGGGCTAGTTTTTCCTGAATTTTACAGAATTGATCATCATCCATCTGAACAGCTTTTCTCATCACTTCCCCCATCTCACAGATTCTGTCCACGTGACTCTCAATTTCCTGCAAATACATTGAAGCAGGACAATACTATGCTCAGTTGACAGTGGCACCGTTTTACATCTTCTAAATACTTTTCCAATAGTGACAAGTAGGACTACGTCCCTTCTTGAATGAAGTTTATGTATTTTATTAGTTCCTTTTTAAAATGTAGATTTTATTAAGCTGAAGTTGGCTTGGAACTCTGGGTTACTGTTGCAGTGTTTATAGGAAGGAATGGAAGGTGCAGGAGGTCCCATGGCTTATGGAATCAGGAAGGATATTTCAGAGCAGAGTTGTTTGTGGGAAAGGATACAAAGTAAGCATAAAGATAAATGATAGTGGCAGAGCACAGGGTTTTTAAAGTACAGACTTTATTCCCAACACTTGGCAGAAATAGGTAAAATAATGATTACCGCTCTCCCCAACTTACCACAGAATGAGCAACATGCACTTTTAGGACGGGCTCAGCATCCACATCTTTTCTTCCCATTATTAAATGTAACATCTGCTTTCTGTACTTGCTCATGATAAGTTCCAAAGCATCTTGATGTTCCTCCAAGGAGATCCACAACTCTACAACATACAATACAATCATCATGAAACAACAATTTTGAAGGGCACCTTCCGCACTACAGTTATATGAGGTTACCTTCCATTATACACACAGACTTAATAAAGACAAGTTCCTAGCAGGTGGATAAAATCTCCCACACTTCCTGTTTAATTAAGTTACTTTAAAAAGAACATACTGTAAAGTTTTCAAGCAACCCAATTTCCCTCCACCTTGAATTGCACATTTAATTACAATCTAGAGAGAAATAAACCAATACATTACACTATGATGGAAAAGTTACTGGCCTCAGAACCCTGAAGTTTTATTTATACAGCAAACATTTTATTCAATATAATAGGCTCTAGAGAAGAAATAGCCTTTTCATAGGAGATGGATGCCTTTATTTTCATTGTTCCTCAAGTCATTACAGGTACTTCCAAAATGCACGTTTCTAAGCTCCCACCTTTAACACACTTTCTTCATAATAAAACCCCATCAGGAAACTCCACGGAAGGGATTCTTTCTTCTGAGACTTTAATGACAGGGTTAAGAAAGTTCCAAATCATAATGACTTTCCCTCAGTTATACCACTTAAGAATTATAAGAAGCCACTAGGTAAAATGTAAAGTCATAATTGTTGGCAATGCCTTACCTTTGCACATACAGTTAAGCACAAGATGCTAGGTATTTTAGCACATCTGCATTCCCTTTCAAGTTATGCGGTTTATAGATATATAATTTACTATTCTAAAGGTTCTAGGCATTCAAGTGTGAAGAGCAATCATGTAGAGCTAGACTACTAACCTCTGTTTTCCTGTTGCAAGTCTCTGATCTGTGTGTTTTCTTGTGATAGCAAGATGTGAGGTTTGTATTTAGATGTGTCCTTCAGATCAGCTGCATCTTCTTGGTACTTGAAAAACAAAGGGACACTTTTACCAAGGATAACAACATTTGTATAACTCTTTTGCATAGAAGAATGGTGTCTCCTGCACTAACCTTTTCTGACAGTGACGTTCCAATCTCCTTCATGGCTGCCACCCGTTTATGGAGGACAGTCGACTGATCAATGAGAGACTCTGCTGCATTATCATGGTCTTTCAGCCTTTCAAGCAAAGTCTTGGCATCTGTTAAGATCTTCTCTATCGTGCAGGTCATAGTGCGCACTGAGAACAAACAGCGGCAGTAGGTACATATCAGGCACCTGCTTCCCGTGCAGGAAATGCGCCCTCCTGCCTCAGGCGAATTAACAGGAGATTGGCCTGGCACGTGTCTGGGGAGGCCGGAAGGCCGAGGACACGACGCTGGGGCGTCTGCCCCCGGCCCGCCCCTGCAGCGCGCGAGGGAACTGCCCGACCGCGGCTCCCCCGGCGGTTGCCAGCTTTCAGCGGATGAATTCCTAGCGGAATCACCACATGACATTACCTTTAATTAAAGATTAATCTTCTAATTCCTGGAGACTCCAGGACAATGCGAGAGGGTTAGGAACCTACCCACGCCCCCCCGCGCACGCCCCCCGCAGCGCGGCTACACTCCCCCAGGCCGAGCGGGACGAGATCCAGTCCCGGCCCGAGGGCGCTGAGGCGGCGCAGGGGCTGCGGCCGGGCCCTCGCAGTCGCTTCCCCGCTGCGCGGGACCGCGGAAGGGCTCGGGTGGCTGGCTGAGGCCGCGGTGATGGGCGCCGCTTAGGCCCCTCCCACAGCCGTAGGGCGGCCTGGCCATGGGGGCGGGGCACCCTTGGACACTCACCTCCTCAGCCGTCGCTTCCGCGTCCCCACCGGGTCCTGCGGGACAGCGCATGCGCGGTATCTCCCCGGGACGGGTCTTGGCACCCCCGCGCGACGGGCGCCTGCGCATGCGTAGTTTCCTCCCTGGCTTGAGCGCAAGAGCGCATGGGCAGCTCTCTCCCCACCCTTCACTCAGGGTCACGCCGGAGTCATTGGTGCAGCGGAGGGTCCGTGTGGGCGGGGCCCCCATGATAACCCCCGACCTCTGACCCCGCTCCCACCCTGGGACCCCAGCCCTACCCCCGGCCCGCGCGGGGCCTGCTCAGCCGGCATCCATCGGCAGCGCGCGGCGCCCTCCGGCTCCGCCCGGCGGGCTGTCTCCATGGCCCAGCGACACCGGAGACCGTGCCTGGCCTGCAACCTGTTCGCCAGGGACCCCTGGCGACGGGGCAGGTCCAAACCCGGCGGGCAGACTGTGGGGCTGGCGATGAGGGAATGGTTGGGGATGAAACGGGAGACCCGTTCCTCTCCCCAGACTCCCTGGGGGTTCTACCGGAGACCCGTTCCCCCCCCCCCCAGCGCGCCTGGGGATTCTACCGGAGACCCGTTCCTCCCCCCCCCCCCAGCGCGCCTGGGGATTCTACCGGAGACCCGTTCCTCCCCCCCCCCCCAGCGCGCCTGGGGATTCTACCGGAGACCCGTTCCTCCCCCCCCCCCCCAGCGCGCCTGGGGATTCTACCGGAGACCCGTTCCTCCTCCCCCCCCCCCCCAGCGCGCCTGGGGATTCTACCGGAGACCCGTTCCTCCTCCCCCCCCCCCCCAGCGCGCCTGGGGATTCTACCGGAGACCCGTTCCTCCCCCCCCCCCCCCAGCGCGCCTGGGGATTCTACCGGAGACCCGTTCCTCCCCCCCCCCCCCAGCGCGCCTGGGGATTCTACCGGAGACCCGTTCCTCCTCCCCCCCCCCCCCCCAGCGCGCCTGGGGATTCTACCGGAGACCCGTTCCTCCCCCCCCCCCCCAGCGCGCCTGGGGATTCTACCGGAGACCCGTTCCTCCCCCCCCCCCCCAGCGCGCCTGGGGATTCTACCGGAGACCCGTTCCTCCCCCCCCCCCCCAGCGCGCCTGGGGATTCTACCGGAGACCCGTTCCTCCCCCCCCCCCCAGCGCGCCTGGGGATTCTACCGGAGACCCGTTCCTCCCCCCCCCCCCCCCCAGCGCGCCTGGGGATTCTACCGGAGACCCGTTCCCCCCCCCCCCCCCCCAGCGCGCCTGGGGATTCTACCGGAGACCCGTTCCTCCCCCCCCCCCCCCAGCGCGCCTGGGGATTATACTGGAGATCCGTTCCTCTCCCCAGAGTGGGAGATTTATGCAGGAAATAGCCCAGCTTGATTGTCATGCACATTGTGTAAAGAGTTGTCACTTTGGATGGGCTATCACCAGCAGGAGAGTGAATTTGTGTGGGGGGGTGGAGGGTGAGAAAACCTGGATTTGTGCTGGAAATCACTTTAGATAAGCTATTACCAGCAGGACAGTGGGGTGGGAATAGGTATTGTTTCATATTCTCTGTGTATATATAAAGCCTGCTGCAGTTTCCACGATATGCATCTGAGGAAGTGAGCTGTAGCTCACGAAAGCTTATGCTCTAATAAATTGGTTAGTCTCTAAGGTGTCACAAGTACTCCTTTTCTTTTTGCGAATACAGACTAACACGGCTGTTACTCTGAAATCTCCCCAGAGTGCGTCTGCCCTAACGTCCTGACGTGGCAGATGAGACCATAATGGGCGATATGACCCCAAACATGCACTAGTGGCTTAAAGTGGTTATTGTGCAGTGGCAGGCTTGAGTTGGCATGTACTTTCTCCAGTAACTCGAACCTCTTGTCTGATATAAGGAGGAGCAATATTGCTCAGAACTGGAACCCACTGGAGTGGGGTCAGACGCAGGGTGCTGGAGATGATGTGCATGGCAGCATGTAACTGCGTATCCACCAGTTTGGTGTGTGACGATCAGCTCCGCGCTGGTGCGCAGGACTCCGCCACCAAATACGAGGTGGCAAGTGCTGATGTTTGCAAAGGTAGAGCACGAGCACCCCATGACGAACCTGCCAGTTTGCTAAGAAGATTGTTGTGCATCTTAGCTTTAGTTACTGTGTTCTTCAGGTGGGCATGGTAACTCAGTGTGCGGTCTAAGGTCACACCTAGCTAGACCGGTTCTACTTCATGCTTCACCTTCTGACCAGGTACTGAGCCTGGGCAGCTGGGAGCCGGCAGCTGCTGCTGCAGCAACCCATCGCAGGTGGCTCATTGTTACAGGCCAAAGTGAGCAACATGAACGAATTGTCATAGAACTGCTGAGCATGCTAGTGATCGCCAAGGCCAGGTGTCTGGCAGGACGCATCCAGGAGGCAGCCCTGCAATCTCCGTCTTTGCGGGGGTCGCTAGCCGGGTCAGCATGCAGACAGACTAAATGTTTTCCTGTGGTTTTGTTTTATTTCCTTCATTCAGCTTCCTTGCATGTAGCATTTCCCAAGTGTGATAAGGCTGTTAACCAGGTGCTGTGCCTTGATAGCCCATGAGATTTTGATAGTCCTTCTGGATGGGTGAGGGACCATTCCTGTGCCTGGGTTCACAAGTTCAGAAGAAACATTTTCAAAGTTATAAAGCCAAATGTATGTATTTTCTTAAAGCATGGAATACTGACATTACCAGTGAGATTAATGCATGCAGCAGCTTACAAGCATTTCACAGAGTCTAAACACTAGATACATTCTTATCAGACTAACAGCTGTTTTGAGGAAAACTTAACATACAGATGATCGGGTCTGGACTCCAGCTATGAGTTTCAGTTGTTAACGAACGCCTGTAGCCTGGGCAAGAGCTGGCATCTGGCCTGCCAGCATCACAATGTCATCATGCCTTTGTGTGATGCCATTCCATCTCTGGGTGTAGCTCAATCACTCCAGATGTGCCCTAATCAGATGAGTTGCTAACGACTATATGTGGTGCGCTCCTGACACCCCCTTTGGCACTGCGGCCAGCTAGAAGATGTAGGCCACATACTTGCAAACTGGGCCCATCAGCAAGGGCTGCCTGGTTCACTTGTGGACTGGCACAGTGCCCTTCCCTCAGCTGTTGACTTGTTAAGACACTGAGACTGAAACCTTGACTTGACCATCTATGTATAGTAGAACCTCAGAGTTATGAATACCTCGGGAATGGAGGTTGTTCATAACTCCAAAATGTTCGTAACCGAACAAAATGTTATGATTGATCTTTCAAAAGTTTACAACTGAACATTGACTTAATACAGCTTTGAAACTACTATGCAGAAATAAAATATTGCTTTTAACCATTTTAATTTAAATGAAACAAGCACAGAAACAGTTTCCTTACCTTGTCAAATCTTTTTTTAAACTTTCCCTTTACTTTTTTAGTAGTTCACGTGTAACACAGTACTGTACTGTATTTGCTTTTTTTTTTTTTGTCCCTGCTGCTGCCTGATTGTGTACTTCTGATTCCACATGAGGTGTGTGGTTGACCTGTCAGTTTGTAACTCTGGTCGTAACTCTGAGGTACTATTGTAAATACAATTGCAAAACATGAGTGACAATGTTGTATCACAATGATGTGCAGTAAATGTCATAACATGAAGAGTAGACAGCTCAAGTCCAGGAGCCTGGGTGGATCTGGTGTGCATCCTCTGAGACATACATCTCAATGTGAGGCAGCTGTACCCCCAGTTATATCCATGATGGTGCAGGCTTTCTGGAAATTTCATCATAATGAGTTTGGGAGAGTTTGTTACTCACAAGTGACCTGGTCACACATTTAGTTATGCAGCACACCCCAAACCAGTGCTGATAAACTCTATGTAAGATGCATATATTTTTATTGTATCAATATATAATTATATATGTGACCAATGTTTATCACAGTGCAGCTCTGAATCCTGATTGTGGCCTCTAGGTGCTTGTATATGAGCATGTTTGAAACGTAGGATCTTTTGCATGCTATGAAATTACACCCCATTAGAATTTGTACAGAACTGGTATCCTGCTCAGTGCTGTTCAAAACGGGGACACAGTCTCTTTCCCCAGGAGTTTACCATTTTGAGGCCCAGTTTTTAAAGTCTTTCATGATTTCAGTGGGAATTGCACATGCAGATGGCTTGGATGATCAGGCCTGCCATGTACTTCTGTACTGGATATGGGCCGGTCACAGCAGCTTTCTTATACATACCAGATGCATTCATCATAAGATCCTTTAATGCTCTTCCAGGCATGGTTGAGGTTAAATAAGGTATTTCACACACTTCCACCTAGTGGCTGAACAATATAATACCCCCCTTTAAGTTTCACATTCCTACCATTTATAATATTTACACTATCACATGGTACATATCAGTCTGTTAAGTCTGAATCATACTGGTTTTCTAATTACATGACATGAACATGTAGCATCTTGGTCATCTGGCTGTCAGTTAGTTGCAATGACGGGCTGTGGTCAATCTGGAATCCTTGAGTCGTCTTGTTCTCCCTCTACCATCCACAGAGTTTACTTTGCTGACTGTTCTTTTTGAGGAACAAACTGTAGATGTTGATGGTTTCTGTTGAACTCCATTGTTGGTCTCGATTACATATGATTTGGGGGCTGACTTTTTCATCACGACAGCTAGAGTTGTCCATCCTTTTTCTCCATCCAGTTTGACATGAATATGGCCACCAGGCTCTAGACCTCATAGTTCTCTGAGTGACATCAGTTGTAAAAGTGTTCATAAACTCTTTTAGCCTTTTTATCTGATTTGGCCACTCTCTTCATGTCTGGCCATGTTGGAGATAGATTCTTTTCCAAAGTTGGAACAGCGGTTCTGATTTGTCTTCCCATCAGGAACTGTGCTTGGCTATATCCAGTAGCTGCTATTGGGATTGATCTGTAACTCAGAAGAGCACAGAATGGATATTCCTGCTGTAGGGTTTTCTTAGCTATCTATACAGCTCTCTCAGCCTCTCCATTCACTTGGTGGTAAAGTGCTTCGCTGATAATATGATCAAAATCATTTTAGTTTGGAATGACTTAAATTCTGCTGCAGTGAATTGTGGTCCATTATCCATCACTAGTTGTTCTGGAAGACCAAAGTGAGAAAAAGTCCAGTTCAGTTTCTCAGTAACACTCCAACATCTTATGTCTTTAATGACATTATTTCTATATACCTGGGGAAATAGTCCAATACAACCCTATAATGATGTCCTCTGATTTTGCATAAATCTGCAGCTAGTCTCTCCCAAGGTGTGTTTGGTAGGGGTATTCGTATGGTTCAACATTGTCTCTTAAGTTGATTTATACTGGATCTCCTTTCAAAAGTCCAATGTCCTCAAATCCTCCAAGTTCTTCCACCTGTTTCAATAGGCCCATCAGGGCTCCACACTGCATCTGAGAAGGTTGGTGGTCTTTGATCCTTTAATCACATGCACTCTGAATGCAAAGCTTTTGTACTTGTATATTATTTCTGTGGTGAACTGAACCCTGCAGTTCAGAATACCTCCAGGACTAGTCAGAGCTCTTTCAGGTGACTTAAACTATGGGAGGGTTGAAAGGGATTGTAAATTCCTTCTGAGATAAGAACATAAGAACAGCCATACTGGGTCAGACCAAAGTCCATCTAGCCCAGTATCCTGTCTTCTGACAGTGGCCAATGCCAGGTGCCCCAGAGGGAATGAACAGAACAGATAACCATCAAGTGATCCATTCCCTGTCACCCATTCCCAGCTTCTGGCAAACAGAGGCTAGGGATACCATCCTGACGAATAGCCATTGATGGGCCTATCGTCCATGAATTTATCTAGTTCTTTTTTTTTTTAACCCTGTTTGAACCACTGATGACTCTGAAGTCAGCTCCGGAGTAAATTTTAAAGTCAATAGTCTTGCCCTGAATATTCAGTTTCCTTCTCCAGGCAGGCTGTATGCCATCACACATCATAGATCCCAGAAACAATGGCTGTTGATTGTCTGTAATATAAGTCAACTTCCTAACTGCTTTGGTGTGGCAAACTGATGCAAAATGTTCATATTTCATGCATATGTCATACTGTGTGCCTCTGGCTAGACATGCATCATCTCTTGCATGTAGGCTGGGATTTGTCCCTCTTACCCTGGGAGTTCTCTCTCTTTGCTTCAGACTGTTTATGATCCTGACTTTTAACACTCAAATGTCTGTATACAGTCTAAGATAGTTTCAGGTTTTTCAAATTTGTCAGGTTGCTCTAAGTTTTGCTGTCTCATCAGCTCAGAATATATTGCTCTCAATATAGCTGTGGATAGATTTAAATCCCTCTTGAACTGTAGCTACTGTGAAAGATTTTTATCTGGTAATCTAATAATCAACCTGTCTCTGATATTTTCATGTTTTGCATTCCCAAAATCAGTTTTCAGCCAATGTATGCATAGCTCTTATAAAACATTCAACGTTTTCCCCCTCATTCTTGAATTTATTGGGGAAAACATGCTCTTTCATAAACCACATTTCTCTGGGGTATAAAGTATGCAACAAACATAGCCAGAAACCTTTCATAGTCACCTTTCAAAAAGAAAAGGAGTACTTGTGGCACCTTAGAGACTAATAAATTTATTTGAGCATAAGCTTTCGTGAGCTACAGCTCACTTCATCGGATACATCGATGTATCCAGACTAACACGGCTGCTACTCTGAAACCTGTATATCTCCAGTTTCTTTGTGGAGTTTGTTTGCAATTCAAAATCTTGCAAAATACTGCTTCCAGTCTGTCCATTGTGAAGGTTTGTCAAAGCTAAAGTTCCCAGGGGCATTGATGAGTGGCATGTTGATGAGATCCTGCAACCTTTGTTGCTGTTCTGTTCTTCGTTTACTCCTGACGCCATGCCATGTTTTTCTGTGCCAGATATGGACTGGTCACAGAGCTTCCACCAGGTGTTTTCATCGTAAGGTCCTTTAATGCTCTGCCAGGTATCGCTGAGGTTCATTTAAATAAGGTAAAAAGAAAAGGAGTACTTGTGGCACCTTAGAGACTAACCAATTTATTAGAGCATAAGCTTTTGTGAGCTACAGCTCACTTCCTCAGATGCATATCGTGGAAACTGCATCAGATATGCATCTGAGGAAGTGAGCTGTAGCTCACGAAAGCTTATGCTCTAATAAATTGGTTAGTCTCTAAGGTGCCACAAGTACTCCTTTTCTTTTTGCGAATACAGACTAACACGGCTGTTACTCTGAAACCTGTTAAATAAGGTATTTTACACACAGCACCATCTAGTGGCTGAACAATATAATACAGTTTAGCATTCCATTACAATAGGGGTGGGCAAACTACGGCCTGCCGGCGCTTGTAATCCAGCCCTCGAGCTCCCGCTGTGGAGCAGGATCTGGGGCTTGCCCCGCTGTGGAGCAGGGTCTGGGGCTTGCCCCGTTCTGGCGCTCCAGCTGGGGAGCAGGGTCTGGGGCTTGCCCCGCGTGGCTCCTAGAAGCAGCGGCATGTCCCCCCCCTGGCTCCTATGTGTAGGGACAGCCTGTGGGCTCCACTCTGCCCTCACTGCCCCTTCCCGCACCCTGAACTCCTCATTTCTGTCCCCACCCTGAAGCCTGCACCTCCAGTCAGAGCCCTCACCCCCTCCCACACCCCAACCCCAATTTCATGAGCACTCGGCCCACCATACAATTTCTATACCCAGAGGTGGCCCTCGGGCCAAAAATTTTGCCCACCCCTGCATTACAAGGTCCAGGAAGCCATTATTGACAGAACAGAACTGAGAGCCCACGAAGTCAGCGCCACACAGGGCTGTAAAAACTCCACAAGGCTCAGTTGGGAAAGTTCAGTGATTGTATACGAAGTCCTGTAGTCCTGCCCTACCTCACCCCCAATTTGTGCTTTGTTCAGCATTTGGTCTGTTTTAAATTATAACAAAAGTCCTTGCAATAAACTGGAGGGTGGTGAAGCACTGGAATGTATCATGGTTCGGGCCAGGGATTGGGAATCTGAACTCCTGGATTCCATTCCTAGCTATGGGAGAGGAGTGTGATCTAGTGGTTTGGAGCCAGGAATCACAAATACTGTGTTCTGTTGAAGATATGCCAGTCACTTGCTATGTGATGTTTGGCAAGTCACTTCACCTCCTTCCGTCTATGATTATGCATCTGTGAAATGGAGATGATTAAACCTTATTTCACATCGTGTAGTGTGGGCTAATTAGTGAATTTTTGTCATGCTTTGAGCTCCTTGGTCAAGAAGAGGTAAGTAAGTGCAAAGTATTATTAAATGTATTTAATATGTTCACATAATGACAATGTTTTCATCTCTGTGATCTGCCCATGGAAAGAAAGAGCTCTCTGTGGTAGGGGATGATGCCTTTGAACCATTATCAAGACAGAAGTCTAGAATTTTGGTAAGTAAAAGCGATTGCTATACACACAGATTTACAAACTTATCCCACTCTCCAGGGTTGCATAGGTGTAACTCCCAGTAGCATTGTGAAAATTATGTGGTGACGTCCTTGCATAAAGATAACCCTAAAATTTCTCTGGTTTAGTTCACTTAATAGGTTGTGTATAAATACATATATGTTTGTGATTGAACTAGAAAATGTATTTTCTAAACAAACTCAGATTTCTCAGAAAACAGTTCCTTAGGGTTGTTTCCTTCCCCCGCCCCATCCCCACATAGGCACGCACTGCAGACATAGCCTTGTAAAGCAGAATAAAAACAAATTAGACCATTAAGTCTTTTTAACAAGTTTTTGTCTAGAAAAAATAAAGCTTAGTGAAAATGACCACAATACACATTTTCCCTAATTAAGAACCTTAGACTATAAGCATTTTTAAAAGACTGTGGGGTTTTTTAAACATAATAAATCAAATTAATTCCTAATGTAACACTCAATTAATGGAATTCTACTGGGATGATTTTGACTCAGTATTTACTACTTGTGTTGGTATATAATGAATGTCAGTGCTATGCAGCATTGTATATTTGCAGCAGGGCACACATCCTTGACCCAAAGGGGTTCTGGTTACCTGTTTAAATACACCCTTAAACACTGTTTGATAAATTCTGGTCTGAGTTCTGTTGATCTATCATCTTATCTAATATTCCTGTTTGTTCCTTTTCACAGTAAACATCCTCCACTCAAGTTAAAATAACAGAATTTCTGTTATGCTGATTTGGTTCTTTGTTACTTATTTGCTAAGTGAAGTGACTGTCAGTGACATTTATTGTCCTTAATGCTTAATGTACCTTTTACTATGGGGCTTTCAGCTTTCTATTATTATTACCAAAAATATTAAATTTTTCAAAGCATAAGGCAGGGTTTTAGCCACAAGATTCCCATTGACTGTAGTGAGCTAAATCCACAATACTTAAATCATTTACCCCTTAATGTTTCAAAACCTGTCAATAGAGACACAGAATAATAATTTCAGAGGCTTTTTACTGGATAAAAGCTTCTTTATTATCACAGAGACAAATATTCCAAAGGGCCTAGTCAAGAATTGCTGAATGAGACAATTTCAGATCAACAAGTGAATTTTAAGATTTTATTATGAGTCAATTAGGTATAGTTCAAGCAGCCATATTTGGAACACTTACACATCATTTAAATAATTAGTAACATATTAGAGTGACTCATTTGGCAATCCTGGAAAATGTAATGTTACTTTGACTATGGTAGGTCTTTTATGGAAGTAGAAACTGGCCTGAGTTTTGTAGCGTAGTTTTCTGTTACTTTCTGGGCACTTTTCTTAGTTGTCTTCTCATTGCTGAATGTTAAGCTTGGAATATTTTTAGTATCTGTTTTCCTTTTTCATATTGGGTGAATTAAGTACATTCATGAATGCTCACACATGTTACAGTGATACTATAGGTGCTTTATAATTACAGAAAGAGGGAAGGTAAAAGACTGATGGCACTGGTCTGAGATGGGCATAGTGCCCCTCAGTCCTACTTAAAACACACCCCTACTGTTCCAGGCCTACAGCTCTATCAGTGCATCTTAATCCTGACCTACTGTACACAGGGCTAGGCCAGTGCTAGGCTTCCAACTAATTCTCTCAATTAATTTCTGTCTTGCCCCACAGCACCTCCTGCTGTTCCAGTCCTAAAGCAATCTCAACTCTGCTGCTGCTGAGGCATCTCAGATCTGACCTGTAGCAGGCTCTGCTATATCAGTGGGTGTCCTACAGCTCTGTCAATGCATCTAATTACAAATTGGCAGAGCTCCTGAACTGTTATACAGAGAACATCTGATACGGTTCTGTGGGGGCAATGGTACATATGTACAAAAAACAGTACTCTGCCTATTTGCCCAGCATAAGGAAGAGTTCATCCTTGAACTCAAAGAATGTAGAATATATGGGGTTCATAGGAGTTCAGTCCCACCGTCAGGAGACAGTCTGCAATGAGCCATATCCTACTTATAGTGCATATAACTTTAAGAACCATTCGGAACTTCAGTGCCAAGAATTCTAGTTTAACTCTAGTCTGACTGAGTCTGCTAAAGGAACAGCTTCACTAGAGCAGCTAGCAGACCATCAGCAAGTTCATTATATTGCAGCAAAGGGCATAGCACCTCTGCTGCAATATAATTATATAGTTCTATGTAATAGTCTTTGTCTCTGGCCTGTCCCATCCCAGGCATCAACAATACCTGGCTTCAAGCCATTTGTCTTTCTGTTGGGCTTTAATGATTATTTATTATTAATTTTTCTGACTTTAAAGAAGATTCAAGGCCTGTCACTCCTGGAGAAGGAGAAAACCAAGAAGAGGGGTAAAATGGAGCGTATCACGGTTTTAGGGTTCCATTTCAGGAAGTAAGGTATCCCTGCTTAAGATTCTCACTGGCTGGGATAAAAGAGCCAAGTGAAGAGGAGGCAGAAGCAGCAAGTGCCTTACAGAGGCCAATCTGCATTCTCTCAGGCCCAACGATTGGGCCCTCCACTCCCGCAATGGAATAGTTTGACAAAAATAATTTGTTAAATTAAAAAAGAACAATTGAGTGATCTAGTGCAGCATAGGAGCAGGGATCCATGTCCTAGAAACACAGAACTCACTTGAACACTGGAAATTCTCATCAGTTGAGGTTTTAGTCTAACACCACAAATGGAGCAGTCCTCTTAAAACTGCAGCAGCAAAGCTTATACTACAAATCAAGAGATGAGCACTGTCTGTACTGTGGAGTCTTCTTTCTAATTCCTTTGGCTTCTTATCACATTGACTCTGTATAAACTGAAGAGAATGTATAAAGTTGGCCTCTCAAACTTTTCAGTGTTTAACTTCAGTTCGATTAAACACTTATGTATGTGTACAAAGTGAAAAATGAGGTTACAAGAGGTTAATGCTTTAATGCTTTTAATAACTCTTAGCCACATGGCTGTATTTTGTCAAATAGAACATGGGTTCTACCATGAAAAGTATGTGCTAGATAGGAAATGATGCTTCCAAAAGGAACAAAAGTGCTACAATGCAAAATGCTTCTAGGCCATCTTGAAAAGTCACACAGTAGTATTACTGCACTGGAAATTAATGTAAAGTGCTTTACAAGGGTTTAGCTCACAGCCTAAACCAGGAAGGAATGGATTTTTTTTTTTTTTTTGTTCAGACTTGCAGTTGAGCGAAAGAATTCCCAAAACAGCCTGCAGTGCAGACGAAGACAGAATTACTCAGCACTGGGCAGAACTGAGGGGTTTTATAGAGTTCTGAGTGCAAAACAATGTCTGTAAAACCAGGGGCAACTTCAAGAACTGGTCCTAGGGGCCTTAAAACAGTGCCACTATCTGTGCTACTCCTCATCCATGGTGCCCCACTGGCAGCCAAAATGCTGGAACTGGGAGAATAAATAATAAAGCAAATGTTCCTTCTTTGTATAGTGAGTGTCAGGAGAATGGCAACAAGAAGAAAGCCAAGGAAAGTGTGGGCCCCTTACTGAATGAGGGAGGCAACCTAGTGACAGAGGATGTGGAAAAAGCCAATGTACTCAATGCTTTTTTTGCCTCTGTCTTCACGAACAAGGTCAGCTCCCAGACTGCTGCGCTGGGCATCACAACATGGGGAATAGATGGCCAGCCCTCTGTGGAGAAAGAGGTGTTTAGGGACTGTTTAGAAAAGCTGGACGAGCACAAGTCCATGGGGCCGGACAAGTTGCATCCGAGAGTGCTAAAGGAATTGGCGGCTGTGATTGCAGAGCCATTGGCCATTATCTCTGAAAACTCGTGGCGAACGGGAGAAGTCCCGGAAGACTGGAAAAAGGCTAATGTAGTGCCAATCTTTAAAAAAGGGAAGAAGGAGGATCCTGGGAACTACAGGCCAGTCAGCCTCACCTCAGTCCCCGGAAAAATCATGGAGCAGGTCCTCAAAGAATCAATCCTGAAGCACTTACATGAGAGGAAAGTGATCAGGAACAGTCAGCATGGATTCACCAAGGGAAGGTCATGCCTGACTAATCTAATCGCCTTCTATGATGAGATTACTGGTTCTGTGGATGAAGGGAAAGCAGTGGATGTATTGTTTCTTGACTTTAGCAAAGCTTTTGACACGGTCTCCCACAGTATTCTTGTCAGCAAGTTAAAGAAGTACGGGCTGGATGAATGCACTATAAGGTGGGTAGAAAGTTGGCTAGATTGTCAGGCTCAATGGGTAGTGATCAATGGCTCCATGTCTAGTTGGCAGCCGGTGTCAAGTGGAGTGCCTCAGGGGTCGGTCCTGGGGCCGGTTTTGTTCAATATCTTCATAAATGATCTGGAGGATGGTGTGGATTGCACTCTCAGCAAATTTGCGGATGATACTAAACTAGTAATGGTCTCAAGTTGCAGTGGGGGAGGTTTAGGTTGGATATTAGGAAAAACTTTTTCACTAAGAGGGTGGTGAAACACTGGAATGCGTTATCTAGGGAGGTGGTAGAATCTCCTTCCTTAGAAGTTTTTAAGGTCAGGCTTGACAAAGTCCTGGCTGGGATGATTCAATTGGGGATTGGTCCTGCTTTGAGCAGGGGGTTGGACTAGATGACCTCCTGAGGTCCCTTCCATCCCTGATATTCTATGATTCTAAGGAAGAGACAATATCAGTGATGTGGATGGTAGCTGAGAATGACTGAAGAAACTGGCCTCCTCACCACAGGAGATTCTTGCATTTAGTCAAAAACAGCGTTAGACTGGCACCAATAATCACTATTAGTGGTGGGACCAGCATGGTACAAGAGACTATGGGCCAAATTCCCTGCTGGTTTAGCTCCCATAGAGTACTGCCAGCAGAAATGGGCTCTGTCCCTGGCTGGAAGTGTTTCTCCTCACTTCCGCGCTAGCTGAAAAATCCATTAGATTCAGTGGAGTTACTCTGCATTCACATCAATGGAAGTGAGAAAAGAATTAGGCCTGAAGAGACAATTCTTGCCTTGAGGTGCTTACAGGCTGGATATCTCTGCTTACAATTTAGACATTGTACTTAAAATATAATTATTATATAAATGCAATTTGCAATTTTTGGATAGCTCACTTAAAAAAGCTGTTTGATTATGGTATTAATGTGAAGGGCAGGTAATGTTGTGATTTAATTGCTACTCGCCTTGACAAAAACTGGAGCAATTAGCAGGATCCACAGAATCCCCACAACTCCCCACTTTATTGACTAAATCCTGTCTACCCATTTCTTATTCTTATATTCCAATGTGTAGCATTTCGGTGCAAAACAGAAATTTGGTGACAAAGGAGTGCATATTGCAGGAAATGGATTTAAACATTACTAAGAAATGCAGCCCCATTGTTAATCTTAATTACCCAGTTTTGACAAATCTGGAAGAATCACTAGTAACACTATGTAGTTTTAAGTTGATGAGTCTAATATTCTTTATACAATTAAAACAAACTTCCATAAGATGGAATCCAGGCTGGAAGAAAAGAAAAACATTATCATTGATAAATGGATGAAATATACATCCAGCTATTTTAGTCTCCCGGCAGCTACACTACATTCCTGACAAAATGCTGATGGATGCATTCCACAATAATTATTTTACAGTGCTTAATACAGGGTGTCAAGATACTCTGCCTTACGGAAAGCAAGTCTGAAGTCTGGGATCTCATTGATGTACTTACAAAAACATAGTTTGGTATTGTAAGGAGCTGAATATTTCAAATCTTACCCTATAAGTTCATTTAAATTTACCAGCATCACAAGAATTTGTGATCTAGCATCGATTAGCTATAAATTGGCCACTTGCTTTAATATGTAGGTGCTTTAATATTTCATATGTAAATCCCCAAATATCTGTGCACTGTACTATTACAGGAACAAACCTGGGTTTCTGTGCTAAGATCAAGTATATAAGTGTGGCACAGGGTGTTCCATGGCAGAATCATAGAATATCAGGGTTGGAAGGGACCTCAGGAGGTCATCTAGTCCAACCCCCTGCTCAAAAGCAGGACCAATCCCCAATTAAATCATCCCATCCAGGGCTTTGTCAAGCCTGACCTTAAAAACTTCTAAGGAAGGAGATTCCACCACTTCCCTAGGCAACGCATTCCAGTGTTTCACCACCCTCCTAGTGAAAAAGTTTTTCCTAATATCCAATCTAAACCTCCCCCACTGCAACTTGAGACCATTACTCCTTGTCCTGTCCTCTTCTACCATTGAGAATAGTCTAGAACCATCCTCTCTGGAACCACCTCTCAGGTAGTTGAAAGCAGCTATCAAATCCCCCCTCATTCTTCTCTTCTGCAGACTAAACAATCCCAGTTCCCTCAGCCTCTCCTCATAAGTCATGTGTTCCAGACCTCTAATCATTTTTGTTGCCCTTCGCTGGACTCTCTCCAATTTATCCACATCCTTCTTGTAGTGTGGGGCCCAAAACTGGACACAGTACTCCAGATGAGGCCTCACCAATGTCAAATAGAGGGGAACAATCACGTCCCTCGATCTGCTCGCTGTGCCCCTACTTATACATCCCAAAATGCCATTGGCCTTCTTGCCAACAAGGGCACACTGCTGACTCATATCCAGTTTTTCGTCCACTGTCACCCCTAGGTCCTTTTCCGCAGAACTGCTGCCTAGCCATTCGGTCCCTAGTCTGTAGCTGTGCATTGGGTTCTTCCGTCCTAAGTGCAGGACCCTGCACTTATCCTTATTGAACCTCATCAGATTCCTTTTGGCCCAATCCTCCAATTTGTCTAGGTCCCTCTGTATCCTATCCCTGCCCTCCAGCGTATCTACCACTCCTCCCAGTTTAGTATCATCCGCAAATTTGCTGAGAGTGCAATCCACACCATCCTCCAGATCATTTATGAAGATATTGAATAAAACCGGCCCCAGGACCGACCCCTGGGGCACTCCACTTGACACCGGCTGCCAACTAGACATGGAGCCATTGATCACTACCTGTTGAGCCCGACAATCTAGCCAACTTTCTACCCACCTTATAGTGCATTCATCCAGCCCGTACTACTTTAACTTGCTGACAAGAATACTGTGGGAGACCATGTCAAAAGCTTTGCTAAAGTCAAGAAACAATACATCCACTGCTTTCCCTTCATCCACAGAACCAGTAATCTCATCATAGAAGGCGATTAGATTAGTCAGGCATGACCTTCCCTTGGTGAATCCATGCTGGCTGTTCCTGATCACTTTCCTCTCATGTAAGTGCTTCAGGATTGATTCTTTGAGGACCTGCTCCATGATTTTTCCGGGGACTGAGGTGAGGCTGACTGGCCTGTAGTTCCCAGGATCTTCCTTCTTCCCTTTTTTAAAGATTGGCACTACACTAGCCTTTTTCCAGTCGTCCGGGACCTCCCCCGTTCGCCACGAGTTTTCAAAGAAGGGGAAGCAAGCCTGCCATTTTGTTAGCATTACCATCCACAGCTACTATTGGAGCCTCAATGCTGAAGTAGGCTCTGGGGCTGTTGTCCCACCAGCCAAGTGGGATAGTGGGGAGGTTTGGCCAAAGGATCTGTATTATCATGGAAGCCAGCTTCCCTATCCGATCCTATCATGGTGCTTTAAAATGACCCCCACAGAACAGCAACGTTCAGCATAGCTGAAGGCGTGCAGACACCCTATGCAACCTCCCTGTTTCCTACACTATCCATGCACATTGGGACTGCGCCAGTTCTGCTTCCTACCCAGTTTCTGAACACCCCCATCTTTGTAGATGGAATAATGCCATTTCCAAAGCTGATTGAGACCTAGGATAGGATTTTCAAAGGAGCCTAAAGCAGTTAGGCACTCAAATCACATCAAAATGTAGCAGGAGTTGGGTGCCTAACTATCTTGGGTATCTATGAAACACCCAGTCCTAATTCCTGACAGTATAATGAATTAATGAATAGTGAGAATAAGAACAAAACTTTGCTTTTCATGATTGCAAGAGAACATAATGCAGTGTTTTAAGAATAAATAATTCAAGCCCATCTTTCTCCCTGGACTGAGGTATTTTCCCACCACTTTATTCTAGGAAAGCATTCGAGAACTTAATGAGAATTTATATCTTCCATTGACATTATTTCTCTATTAATTTTACTAGGAAGATTTTTCTAATGTCTTTGACATTAAACAGAAGAGTCTTCATATTATCTAACACCAAGCCAACTGGAATAAGCTCCAGAGAAGAATGAACACCCTCTAATGCTAAACAGGAGCTGTTCACTGTATCTCAGAGCTTTTTCTCCCTAGGTCATAGCTGAGTAATGGAATTTATGAAATCTGTGTAAATCCTAGTTGAAAGGATTTACCTGTCGAAATTTCCATGGCTGAAGCTCAATCTTTGGTTTTCACCCCCTTGCTATAACATAGAATTCTGCCTTCTGAAGACTATTCTTCTTTTTGATTTAACTGCATTGTACAAAAAACTACATAAAGGGAAGGTTAAGACTGCACAAGTAAGTGCTCAAAAGTCAGGAAATGCCAAACAAATCTTGTTGCCAGAGCTACAGAAGTGAGCACAAGCCTGAAAGTTGCCAAAGAAGGAAACCACAGGATGAACTTGTATTGCAAACAAAACCATTCCCTCATCCCAGATCTCAGGGCTTTAGATTATTATTTTTTTTAAATGTATAAGAACAAGGTCTAGAAACACCAATCAGGTTAGGGCCCCATATTGCTAGGTGGCGTATTGTAGACATATAATAAAGATAGACCCTGGCCTACTGAGCAGGCATTGTTAGATTAAGACAAGATGCAACAGGTTAGTGAAATAAAAACAGGGTGATCAGGTGGCAGGGAGAAGGGATGGGGTAACAGTAACATTTCTCACAGATTTCAGAGTAATAGCCGTGTTAGTCTGTATTCGCAAAAAGAAAAGGAGTACTTGTGGCACCTTTTGGTTAGTCTCTAAGGTGCCACAAGTACTGCATTTCTCACAGACTGGCTGTATGCACCTAACCTTCCTAGATCCTTTAACAAGGAACAGGAACAAATGTGATAGACACAGGGCAGTTGGGTACAACAGTGTAGTCGAAGGCAGATATACTGGCCACTGGATTAGCAGTTTGCTGTTTCCTGACTGACCAGAGCAGGGGCTGCTCCAGGCTAATGAGAACACCTCACTCCAATTAACCTGCAAAGAGCCAAGTGGGGCCATTAAGTTAATGTAAACACCTGACTCTAATTAAGGCCCTTCTGATACTATAAAAGGGCTCACTCCAGTCAGGCTGAGGGGAGCCAGAGGAGAGGAAGTGTGGCTGAAGGGCTGAGTAATGAAGACACCCTCAAGCCATTAGGGAGCCCTAAGGTAAGGGTGAAGAAGAGAGAGCAGGAGAGCTGTGGGGAAGTGGCTCAAGGAAATGTAGCAACTCTGGCAGTGAAAGGTTGGCTGCCAGCAGCTGCTGCCATTAGGGTCCCTGGGCCAGAACCCAGAGTAGAGGATGAGCCTGGGTTCCCCGCAACCCGCCACTACAGAAACACTTCCTGGGAGGGGAAGATAGGCCCCTGTCCTCACAGGGGCCTAAACTATTATAGAATAAGCCTGTAGGAACAACAGAGACTGTAGGAGTTCTTTCACCAACCTCCTTGCTGGCTTATGATAAAAAGGGCTCAGTAGACTGTAACCTTGGCCGTAGAGAGAGAGGCTATGTGGAGGACTGCAGTGAGCCTCTGAGACTAGCATAAACTGCCTGGAAGCGTGGGACCCATGGGGGCAAGGTCAGAGCTCTGCCACACAAAGAATTAAGATCCCTTTGACTATTTCTCTCTCTTTTTCATAACAATAAAGCATGTGGTTAGAACCCTTTTTCTGGTTCTTTCCTCCCTAGCCTCTTCATAATCATTATCTTTATATGAGTAAGTGACATCACTACAAAAGCCACCCTCATCTATTCAACAATTCCTAGTGCATGAGCCTGCACCCGCTGACATCAGTGATGAAGGATTGGGCCTCTAGTCACCATCAATGATCGTACTGCATCATGAAAGGTGCCATAAAGTGAAGAGCAAGCAGTTGAGAGCTTGTATTTCTTCAGAGATCCTACTGTTCTGTTATCTCCCCATGTAGGCCATGAAACCCCTAATGTGTGGGGCAGGCAATTATTTTCCATTCATATGCACTGCCATTTACATTAGCAGCTGTAGAGAATTCCAGAACTTGCTGAAGGACAATTTCCATTTTGGCAGATATTGGCTCTGATATTTTTATCTTGGTACATGTGAACCAATCATTACAACCGCAATGCCAGTAAAAATGGATCCAATGAGGATGAAATTGACTGTCGTGCAGAGAGCCAGCAGAAGTGCTTGGCACCATTTGCAGCCAGAGATCTTAAGTGGAATGTAAATAGGGGATAGGCTTTTGGGCTGATCTGCACAGGGTGAATTTCACCCCTAGTTATTAGAATTTTGTACACTAGCTTCTGCATGACTGGAAAAATATACCCATACCAGAAACGCTACAAAGACATCTGTACCTTTATCACCTTAATATATTAATGGGGACAATTATTCATCTAAGAAACAGGTGAGCAGAAAACTTGCAGATTTCACAGTTTCCCCAAGAAATGGTGCATTTACATAATTCTCAGAACACAGTATATTTGGCATTTATTATTTTTTCATTATACCTTTATGCCTGTCTTTATTCCTGTAAAATTGAAAATGCATAAGCCGAAATTAGACTATTTTTGATGAACAAGTATTACATCCATTTTTAACTGCTCTCTTTCCCAGTTTTGAACATCTTGCTGCCATCAGTTAGGCTTCTTTTGCATGGCATATACGAAAAAAGCTTTAATAGTATAATCAATCATCTTAACATATTCTCTGTCCCACATACAACAACAGTTATTGTGGTGCAATTAACAATGAGTTTTCCAAGAATTCCTGATTGTTTTGGGTTTGACTATTCTTTTATCATGTAGTGATTTACAGTAAAGAGCTGAAACATCAGTATTTTACACTGAAATGGCCAACATTACTATCCAGGCACTGTTGCCCCTATATGACAGATCTCAGATGGACTCTCAGAGAGTTAGCCAAAAGCAATAGATGACTCCATAATTTCTATCTTATTTTTAATGAAAAACAACAAAAAGCAACCACAGTGATTTGCAATCAGTCTCAGTAGCTTTTAAAGGACTATTACTCCTCTGAGATTCTGCCCTTTGTTTAAATTTTGTTTGACAAGTGCTTTATAAATGAGCAGAAGAGGTGGTTTATGTTTCATTAATGAGGTTGATAGTGGTTAATTACTGACATGGCATAAACAATCCAATGCCAGATCAAGCAGGAAGGGTCAGTTATGCAGAAAAGATCCAGCTGGACCAGATATGATTTCCTTTAACTATCTGAATACCAAACCATTTATAGACAAGATCTCCTGAGAACTCAAACCCATAAGAGTTCTGAATTCTATGGTTCAGATTGATGCTGGGCTTGGAACATAAAACACGATTCAGGAACAGCAACTTTCTGTATAAGCTGTCTGCTGAGCTCAGACTCCAGAAGACGCTCATCACATTTTTTAGGCCATTGAATAGATGGAGACATCCTCACCCCATAGGATGGCCTGTAGAGGGGCCCACAATGATGCTAATGAATAAAATGAGGCCTCCAAAGTAGTGTGACATGACAAATATAAGAGGGTCTTTCAGGTCAGACCCACAGCATTATCACAGCTGATTATTCTTGAATATGAATTTATATGTGCCTTCCATACACTGTACCGTGGTATTTCCAGCCTCCAGTTCCTGACATAACACAACCTGTTCTATCAATCTCTGGAGCCTGAATGTATGAGTCAAATAAAGTAAACCTTCCCAGTCAAGCAAAGCATGCTCACTTAATTGGGTGATTTCCTTTGCCATCATGCTGTTGACCAGATAGGGTAAGTAGTGTTTTCAAACCTGAGCTATGCCTTATTGCTAAACAATTTGTAAATCAGTTTATACTGATTATTTGCCTCATGATTATTTTGACTTGTTTGTTTGAAGTAATTTGCTGTGTTGGGAATTAAGATATGCTATCAAGGTTGACTGGTTCTTGTGAACAATCTATAGCAAAAAATGAGAAGTCATGCCTTTTGTCATAGCAAAAAAAAGTATAATAATGAGCAGCTATTCCTGCAGTAACTGCAAAAACTGCTGTTGTAAATATGAAATGTCAGTAAAACCAGGGGCAAATATGAAATGTGACCTGAGTCCAAATTTAAACCATCTGATGCTTACTCAACATCATATCAGGCAGGGAGTAGGAGAATCATGGTGCTTAATGAGAGAAGGCCCTGACTCCAAAAATCTTAAATCGTACCCTAGGAAGTCCTGAAAGCCCATTGCTGGAATAGCTAAATCAATAAAAATCTTTCAAAATGGAGGAGCTTTGAGTTCTTTCACAAAAGTGAAATTGGTATAAAGAAATATAGCTGTTCTCTAAGACAGCTCAACTACAATGCAATATGCTAGAATACAATACAGAACAGCACCATACTACAAAAGTGTGCATAATACAATGTAGCACAAATTATTCTGGTTAACTTAGATGAAAAAGTAGCACTAACTACTTCATGGGCAGTTAAGAATGCCAATGGCCAGATTATGCAACCTTTTATAAATGAAAAGAAGCAACAGAAAATCACTCCAAAAGACCTACATACAGAGATTTCCTAAACTTCTCTAGAGTCCATTCTGGAGGTGTGCACATCAGAATTATGTGCAGTTGGGATCCTGAGTAATCCTGAGCTGTAGAATTCTAGATATGTTCAAATTATAAAATACACAGCTGTTTGTCAGCACTTAGGCAACTGTTACAAATGGCAAAACTATAGTCAATGTGTAATGGAGACATGGATTAATCTTCCTGTACAATACAGCAGCACGTATGTTAAAATTAAAACATGTAGAAAAAGTTCAATGTTTACATAGTTTAGAGATAGTGGCTTCACAAAGTTTCCAAATTCAATTTATTATGGCACATATACATGTTAAAATAATACTATTGCAATGTATGTTATCTATTAATGTGCAGAGATGCCAGTGTTAAGCAATCAAATTAGGAGAATGTCAAATTCTATCAAGAAAGCAAAATATTTAGTAAGCTGCCTAGACAGAACTCTGGGAAAGTATGACGTGAGAGTCCCAATGGCCTCTGTCCCTGATGATACAGTTATTATTTGATTTATGTGGACTTGCAGCTGCCCTTGCTTTGACCCTAGGAAGGGCTGTGTGGGAAGTTTGTGTCTCAGATAGGCTGAAGCGTTGGTCTGCAGAGTGTCTGGAGCCGAAGTGTATGCAAAGAAACTGATAAATAGGGAAAAGGCCCAGTTTGCTCCAGCTGGAAATCAGAAAGTTGAAGTAACTGCTGCATCCTCACAGACCCACTCTAGGAAGAGAGGGCATTCTCTCCAGAACTACTGTACGTAAGTATTTTATTTAGTTCTCTAAAAGCTTGGGGATTTTACAATATCAGTCTACACACAAATTAACTGTGCGCTATTAAGATATTTGCAGTTTAGAACACTTTCGTCATCTGATTTTTGAAATGCTGATCAAGGAACAATAGAAAAATGTATACCTTTAAAATAAGGTGTTCTTTACTGCCAATCGTTTTGTTTCAGGAGTATTATACATATGTAAACTGCTTTGGTGACCTACAATATACTGGCCATTCACGAGATGCATTTTCCCCTCCCAAGGAAGTGCAAAATTCAGTGCAATATAAATAGTAGTATTTTAGTCATGTAATTATGCAATGGCAGCTTCTGAGCCCCAAGGATTCTGTGCAACATTCAGGATTAGATTTGGTGGTAAATCTGGTGTCTGAGGCACAAATGTGTCTGTGAACTGTGTAAAAATAAATTAAATGTAATTCTTGATGTCCTTTTAAACTAACTTTTTTTTTTTTTAGTGGTGGATCCATTTCAATGTTACCCATTCTCCACAAACCAGACACGCAGACATCAAAGCTGTACGGTGATAAAGGACCTGCCTCCCTTTATTTTTCCAATTTATTTAAATTATTCCTTTTAAATAATTAGACACATAGCCATTATTTAAAAGATAATTAGCAGAGATTACAAAATTGTCACATACAAAACTATCCATCAATGGATAAAGCAATCCCAGTTACAGAAAGTCCCCAAAAATGCACCGTACAGACCGATAAACAGAGCAAATACTATTTATGGGGTGGGGGGGGGTGAAGCTTTCCTCAGAGAGCAGTTTAATTTGGGATTCTTCACATATTAAAAAAACAAAAATCCCCACAAGAGCTCATATTATTAAAAGGCATGATTTATGCAGCACTATGTTATCTGATTCTATTAGCTTTCTTTGCAAATGAATCCACTCTTAGTTTAATCACAGAGGTGGTTAGAGGATTGCCTTTTGAATGCAGCCAAATATACTACCTGGGATATCAGAATATAGTAGCCAGTGAGAGTGGCTGGTAACTTCCTGTCAATTCTTGGTTTAATTTTCATAACTGCAGAAAGTACAACTCCCTCTCTGGAGACCAAACAAAGCTGGGATTAAAACTGAGATTGAAATCCACTGCCTAATTCATGTGGTTGTTCATTCATGCTTTCTTTCCCAGGATATGGGGTGCACTAAATAAATCTAAAAGACCTTCAGCCCAAGTTCCTGAAATTCCTTTGGAACAAGAAATTTCCGTTTTGACACAACTGTCAAAATATTTACGATAGATGTTAATGTACTGTCAATTCAGACATTTTGAAGAGCTCCCTGGAGGGTCTCCTTAAAGAAATATGTTCCACATGGTAATAAAATTATGAAAAACAACATAGCATCTTCTGCCATTAATAACATGAAAACAGATGCACAGTATGTCTTTAGTTTGTATACGTGACTTCTGGTAAGTGACTCAGATGGTTTTGTGTCATGAGTTCATACTTTACTTTTTATACATTAAAACATCACTTTCCCTTAACTTTTGATAAACTGAAGATGAGTGATGAATCCTTTGATTTGGATTAATAGCTGAATATTCTTGAACCTTTGTACGACATGCAAGATTTACAGTGGATGGCTAACCTACTGTTTCAGTAGACGTTCCAGTTTACATTTTGTCACCTGCTGGAGATTTAATACTATCAAAAATAAGGTTAGAAAAGCAAAACAGTATGATTTTTCAGACGTGCCTACGTTACTTAGGCTCCTAAGTGCCATTGACTTTAATGTTTGTCAATCAATTAGGCACTTCTGAAAAATTTACCCTAAGTCATTGTGAAAAGGACATTTTATTTCTTTTATATGCTTCCTAAAAACTAGGAAAAAAGACTTTCCATACAAAAGGCTTAGCAGGAATAAGATCAGAAACAGTAAAAAATGAGCAGGGCGTAACGTGTATCCTTATCCAGGAAAAACTCATCTTAAGGCAGCCTAACTAAGGGCTAAAGTGTTGGGACCTAAGTGTGGCACTAATTGAGATCCTAGATAACTGATATGATAGTAATTGCTCTAATTAAGGGGTGCATCACAGTTCCCAGTCTATCACCCTGTTTTCAGTTGCAACTTTCAGAAACTTACTTTTTAGGTTAAGATTCCCCATCTTCATCTCTGTTCAAAGATTTTTTTTTTTGTCTTTTCTTTTTAAAGTGTAAGTAATGGTCAAATAAGAGAAGTGTGTGTGTGATCTTTTTCCATTATAAAAAAAAAGGTTCTAACTCTTCTGTTTGGGATAAAACATTAAAATTTGTCAGAGAAACAGCTGTCATTGGGGAGAAGAGGTTTTGAGTGTTCTGGTGAAATCTGGTTATGATTTGATCAATTTATGATACTTTGAAAATTGCATTTTTTTTTGCTAAGTTCAGCATAGGCAACGAAGGAAGGCTGTGTTCTGTATATATGGATGCCTAACTGAGAGTATGTGAAAGGAATACTGCATGTAAACATGTGGGCTGAGGAAATACTTCCAAAGAGTTCTTGGTTCAGTCCCTGAAGACCTCGTAAAGTCTAAGAGATTAGAGACAGCTACCTTGCAAGGAGCTAGGCGCCTATCTCTGCTGGGATTCTCTGCTGTGAATCTTCTTCTGGAGTTAGGCACCTAAGTTGTTGGTTTTTACATGAAATGTTGGGGGCAGGAGTCGGTAGCAGCAGTAGTCCTCTTATAATCTTTAGCCCAGTAGTTAGGACCCACAACGAGCTGGTGAGAAATCCAGGTTCAATTCCCCCATCTACCTGCTATGGAGAATTAATATGAACTTGGGTCTTTTCAGGAGAGTGCCTGAACCACTAGCTGAGTGTCCCTCTCTTGGTTTCCCCTGTTAAAGTTATACCACTTTGTATACATAATTAAATATGTACTGGGTCAGACAGCATGTCAGACTGACTCTATAGTCCAGTGATTGGGGCACTCAGCTAACTGGAGGAACACCCCAAGTTTAAATCCCTTCTCCACATCAGGCAGAGGAGGGAAATGAGTCTGGGTCTCCCACAGCCTGGGTGAGTTCCTTAATCACTTGGTTAAAGATTATAAGGGAGGCTACCATCTCCTCCCCCAGTCTGGCTGTTTTATGTGGGGTTAGGCATGCTGTGATTACGCATATTGCGTTGCATCCCGCAGGATAGATAGACAGGAAATGCCTAATTTGAGTATCCCACTGGGGCTTAAGTGTGAGATAGGCATGGTATGCTTAGACTGAAGCAACTGTAGGTATGCTCACTGGCAGAAAATTCAGTGACTAGGGAATTTAACAGTGGGAATATAGATATGTAGGCACTTAAGGTGCCTCCAGGGTTAGATGGTAGCAGCAGAGCAAGAATTTTGAGGATCTCCATGGTGCCTAAATGTTGGCACCTATCTCCTCTTGTGGAACTAGCCCCATACTGAAATGCACACAATGAAACACAAGATGATAGAAATAAAGTTGAATGTTCAATCATAACTTTGGCATTTCCTAATTTTGGAGAGCTTTGCTATGCAACCTTAATATTATGTTATTTTTTGAACGAAATATAGAGCATAATTTAACTTTTGTTTCTCCATGACCTTGAAAGACCATCACAAAGAGCCCAATCCTGAAATCATTTCTCAAACAACACTCATTTAAATCAGTGGAAGCTTCGCCTGAATAAAGACTGGTTCATTACATCAGGATCAATTTAGACACATTACAGATGTGAATGTGGGTTTTGTAAACTCAATTTACTTTTTTTATAGACTCAATCAGTGTAACTTTATTTTACTTTGGAATACTTTCACATAGAACCACCATCAAAAGGATGTTGGAAACACATACTTCCATCAGTTTAAAAAAAAGCATATTTACCAAAGGAAAAAATTTAGACTTTGTCCATGCCAAATTGATCTGATTGATAAGGGGCCCCACCATGATTCACTGAGTCACTTCTCTTTCAAACAAATATTTACTAGCAGAGATAACAAAATGGCAGCATTCCAGCCTCACTGCACCTTTTCTCCTTGTGCTGGTGACATGAGGGGAAAGTTTTCTATTCCATGGATATGTCTATGTTGGGGGAGGGTATTAATATGTATTTTGGGAGGGGAGGTGTATATACCTTAAGAATTGGCTTCAGTTCAGTTTCCCTGATGTCATAAAATCATCTTCTCAGGTACAGTAAACTATTCCATGTAGCCTGCTGTGACCATCTTTCAGGTGAGCCCTTAAGATCTAAGCTCTTATCTGCTCTGCAGGAGTCATTACAGATCCCATGACGCCATCATTTTCTTTGAGTATGGATATGTCTACACCGCAGAAGAAAGCGTGCCTACAAGTTTGGGTAGGCACATGCTAGCTTCACTCAAGCTAGAGCATTAAAAATAGCAGCATGGATGTTGCAGCATAGGCTACCCACCCGAGTACAAGTCTGCCCAATCCCGTGGATCCAAGCTTAGGTGGCTAGGCCATGCTGCTGCCCAGGCTGCAATGTCTACACTGATGGTTTTAATGTGCTAGTTACAGCAAAGTTAGTGTCTGTCTCCCTAGGCTGGGAGGAGTGCTCTAAGCTGCAATGTAGACATACCGTAAGAGTTTAACCTAGTATCCTCCCCAAACCACTGTGGAGCATACTATGTGCTTGGTGGCTGCATTTTGTGTATCAACTGTGAATTTCTTTGGGATAAAAGTTCTAGTGGAAATGTAAAATATTGGGTGCATCTCCCTTAGGGTTCATCTACATTTCAGCTTGGGGATGTGACTGAGGTAAAGCTAGTTTGAGTACCTCTATGCGAGCTGGGAATCACATCTCCCAGCTCAAATACAGATGTATCCACAGTGTGAGTATATACTATATTCTTTTTCTGTAGCACATTTCAGCATTTCATACAAGATTTCAATTACAGCATATGTTTTGTACACACTACATATTTTACATAGTCTATTTTAGAAATGTTTTAGACAATTTTAATTTTTTTTTTTTAACCAGGCATTCCTTTTATCCCTCCTCCTGTGAAGTAAGGTGCCTTACTTATCATAAGAACGGCTATCCTGGGTCAGACCAAAAGGTCCATCAAGCCCCGTATCCTGTCCTCTGCCAGTGGCCAATGGCAGGTGCCCCAAAGAGAATAAACAGACAGGTTATCATCAAGTGATCCATGCCCTGTCACCCAATCCCAGCTTCTGGCAAAGAGAGGCTAGGGACACCATTCCAGCCTATCTTGGCTAATACCTATTGATGGACCTATCTTCCATGACTCTACCTAACTCCCTTTTGAACCCCGTTATAGTATTGGCCTTCACAACACCCTCTGGCAAGGAGTTCCAGAGGTTAACAGTGCATTATGTGAAAAAACTTTCTTGTGTTTGTTTTAAACCTGCTACCTATTAATTTCATTTAGTGGCCTCTTGTTCTTGTATTATGAGAAGGAGTAAATAACACTTCCTCATTTACTTTCTCTATACCACTCATGATTTTATAGACCTCTATCATATCCCCCCTTAGTCGCCTCTTTTCCATAAGTCCAACTGTTCAGTACTTAGAGAGAAAATTATGATTATTAATCAACTTTAAAAACTTCTAAATATTACCTAAAATAGCTTTACTGTGATGATTTCAATAGTCAGAAATGCGGTATAATTACAGTATTTTCAGCCCAGTTCAGTAGGTGTTAATCTGAAGGTTCTCTAGCATACAACATTTTCATAGGCATTACAGCAACTTCACAGTTAACAGAATGAGCTTTCATTTGTGATATTCTGTGTTGTATAAAATGGCAAAATCAACATCACAATTAGTACTAATTTGACACCCTTGTCTGCCTCACCCCTCTACTGGTCACAAAGCTCAACAGAGGGGCCAAGAATCGAGTGAGCCATGGAGAGTTAATGTCCCTTCTCATCTCTACAGATGGTTCCTCCAGAGCTGAGTTGAAGCATATTGGTTGGGGATAGTGCTGGCCAGAAATTTGCTCTGTCACTGCCCATCCTGTACTTGCTCTGGGGATATGTACAGAACTTCTGAGTCCAAGGCTATCAGACTGGTACTTTTCATCTCTTTGACCCTCTGAACTCACTCCTATCATGCACTTTTTATTTTTCCCATATGCTTATTTGCCTCCTTCATCTTTGTCATCCCTCCTCTTTGCTAAAGGAGAGACCATTAATATTTTAGTGGTGAGGCCCCCTTTGGAGCCTGATCTCTTCTGGAGAAGTCAAATCGACTGGTACCTTTAATCAATGCAGTTCCCCTAATCCTTCACCACTGTGGAGGGAAGAGAAGGACACTAAGGATAGGTCTACACTATGAAATTAGGTCGAATTTATAGAAGTTGTTTTTTTAGAAATCGTTTTTATAGTCGATAGTGCGTGTCCCTACACAAAATGCTCTAAGTGCATTAACTCGGCGGAGTGCTTCCACAGTACCGAGGCTAGCATCGACTTCCGGAGCATTGCACTGTGGGTAGCTATCCCACAGTTCCCGCAGTCTCTGCCACCCATTGGAATTCTGGGTTGAGATCCCAATGCCTAATGGGGCAAAAACATTGTCGCGGGTGGTTCTGGGTATATGTAGCCAGGCCCTCCCTCCCTCCGTGAAAGCAACGTCAGACAATCATTTCGCGCCAGACTTTAGGCTGCAGTAGTGGCTTCAGAGCAATTCCACAGCTAACTATGAGATTAGTGTTGGGGAATATTAATCCTCGTCTAATTATTTGGGATGGAAACATAGTTTAGAGTAAAATCAACA
This sequence comes from Lepidochelys olivacea, assembly GCF_965140295.1. Lineage (NCBI taxonomy): Eukaryota > Metazoa > Chordata > Testudines > Cheloniidae > Lepidochelys > Lepidochelys olivacea. The sequence goes on along the minus strand of NC_140431.1, from coordinate 556,593 downwards.
ACATGAGAAGACTTATAAATGAATCCTCAACCCTGTTCATTAGCACCAACACAGTCTGAAATGTAGACTCACAGTGACTTTCTACCTATCTGAATTTCTCTCATAATTCGCAAATGGCCTCATTTTCTGGAGAGGTTTCTTTTTGTTCAGGGCTGTTTAACCTGCCTCCCACAATTCTTTCTGAAGTAATGTTTGTCTTCTTTCTAATGAAAGGCTGAGTCTTGCCTTTTGAAGTAACAGGCAATGTTCTACTTCCTCAGATTTTCTTCTTAAAAGCCCATCATACACCAAAGTGAATGAAACAGTTGGAGCTGGAGCAGAGTATGGCAAATACCTTTGTAACTGTATCTGATGGGTACTGTCTTGCTGAACCCATTCAATATTATGGTGAGTAAAGCAAAATGAAAGTATTATGAAAACTCGGAAAGATTGTCTGCATCAGTTACTCTTTTCTTTTGGTTTATTATTACAAAAGGTGCCTACCTTGAAGATCTTGGCACTTATACATTCAAATGGGGAATGATCATCAAGCAAGTATGTTTCTAGTAAGCTCCCACAGGGATCAGTTCTTGGCCCTATGCTATTTAACGTTTTTATTAATGACTTCAAAGAAAAGGTAAAGTCATCACTGATACAGTATGAGATGATACAAAAATTGGTGGGAGTGGTAAATAACTAAGAGGACATGTCACAATCTAGGTTGCTTGGTAAACTGGGTGCAAGAAAACAATGTGGTGTAATACTGCTAAATGTAACATCTAGGAGCAAAGAATGTAGGCCATACTTACCGGATGTCATGTGAGACTCTATCCAGGGAATCAGTGACTGAAAAAGATTTGGGGGTCGTAGTGGATAATCGCTGAATATGAGCACCCAAAGTGATGCTCTGGCCAAAAGAGCTAATGTGATCTTTGAGTGCATAAAGAGGGGAATCTCAAATAGGAATAGAGAGCTTATTTTACTTTTGTGTTTGGCACTGGTGTGACCGCCTACTGGAATAGCGTGTCCAGTTCTGGTGCCCACAATTCAAGGAGGATGTTGATAAACTGGAGGGGGTTCAGAGAAGAGCCATGAGAATGATTAAAGGATTAGAAAACATGCCTTATAGTGATAGACTCAAGGAGCTTAATCTGCTGATCTTAACAAAGAGAAGGTTAAGGGATGTCTTGATTACAGTCTATAAGTACTTACCTTGGGAACAAATATTTGATAATGGACGAGTCAACCTAGCAGAGACAGGTATAACATGTTCCAATGGCTGGAAGTTGAACTTAGACAAATTCAGACTGGAAATAAGGTATAATTTTTAATAGTGAGGGTAATTAACCACTGGAACAATTTACCAAGGGTCACTGTGGATTTTCCATCACTGTACATTTTAAAAACAAGATTCAATGTTTTTCTAAAAGATATGGAATTTAGGAATTATTTTGGGGAAGCTCCAGGGCCTTTGTTGTACAGGTCAGACTAGATGACCACAGTGGTCCCTCCTGGCCTTGGAATCTGAAATATCCAGTGAGAGAGATTCAAAATTCATTAAAATAATTCAGATACAAAAATCTGTGCATTCAGTGTGATATGCTGGCCATCAGTTTTATCCCAGGGTTGCATGGAGCAGTTTTTGTCATCCTCTGGTACACAAAGGTTAAAAGTCTAGGTGTCATTAAACTATTCCAGACATACTGTAAAGGCCCTATGACTATTGCTCCCGCTCCAGTGTGACTATATAATTGAAGTTAGTATCTGGCTAAGGATGACTGAACACTAAAGTCCTGATCAAAAGCCTACTGAAGGCAAAAAGTCTTTCAAGATACTTCAGTGCTCTTTGGATCAGGCCTGAAAAGTAGACTGAAACATGATACATAATGTACTGAAATATGCACACATTCTTAACAAAAGGAAAGAACAGGTTAAAGAATATTTAGATAAACTAGATGCATTCAAGTCAGCAGGGCCTGATGGAATTCATCCTAGGGTAGTTAAGGAACCAGCTGAAGCAATCTCAGAACCATTAACAGGTTTCAGAGTAGCAGCCCTGTTAGTCTGTATTCACAAAAAGAAAAGGAGTACTTCTGGCACCTTAGAGACTAACCAATTTATTTGAGCATAAGCTTTCGTGAGCTACAGCTCACTTCATCGGATGCATTCAGTGGAAAATACAGTGGGGAGATTTATATACATAGAGAACATGAAAAAATGGTGTTGCCATACACACTGTAAGGAGAGTGATCACTTAAGGTGAGCTCTTACCAGCAGGAGAGCGGGGGGGGGGGGGAACCTTTTGTAGTGATAATCAAGGTGGGCCATTTCCAGCAGTTGACAAGAAGGTCTGAGGAACAGTGGGGGGTGGGGGTGGGGAATAAACAAGGGGAAATAGTTTTACTTTGTGTAATGACCCATCCACTCCCAGTCTCCATTCAAGCCTAAGTTAATTGTATCCAGTTTGCAAATTAATTCTAATTCAGCAGTCTCTCGTTGGAGTCTGTTTTTGAAGTTTTTTTGTTGAAGAATTGCAACTTTTAGGTCTGTAATCGAGTGACCAAAGAGATTGAAGTGTTCTCCGACTGGTTTTTGAATGTTATAATTCTTGATGTCTGATTTGTGTCCACTTATTCTTTTACGTAGAGACTGTCCAGTTTGACCAATGTACATGGCATCATAGGGCCTAATCACATCAGCCACACTATCAGAGGCTCGTTCACCTGCACATCTACCAATGTGATATATGCCATCATGTGCCAGCAATGCCCCTCTGCCATGTACATTGGGCAAACTGGACAGTCTCTACATAAAAGAATAAATGGACACAAATCAGACGTCAAGAATTAGAACATTCAAAAAACAGTGGGAGAACACTTCAATCTCTTTGGTCACTCGATTACAGACCTAAAAGTGGCAATTCTTCAACAAAAAAAACTTCAAAAACAGACTCCAATGAGAGACTGCTGAATTGGAATTAATTTGCAAACTGGATACAATTAACTTAGGCTTGAATAGAGACGGGGAGTGGATGGGTCATTACACAAAATAAAACTATTTCCCCTTGTTAATCCCCCCCCCCCCGCCAACTGTTCCTCAGACGTTCTTGTTAACTGCTGGAAATGGCCCACCTTGATTATCACTACAAAAGGTCCATTCTGTGTCGTCCCCCCCCTCCCCCCCGCTTCCCTGCTGGTAATAGCTCACCTTAAGTGATCACTCTCCTTACAGTGTGTATGGTAACACCCATTGTTTCATGTTCTCTATGTATATAAATCTCCCCACTGTATTTTCCACTGAATACATCCGATGAAGTGAGCTGTAGCTCACGAAAGCTTATGCTCAAATAGATTTGTTAGTCTCTAAGGTGCCACAAGTACTCCTTTTCTTTTTGAGAACCATTAACAATTATCTTTGAGAACTCCTGGAGGGCAGGTGAAGTCCCAGAAGACTGGAGAAAGGCAAATATAGTATCTCTCTTTAAAATGGGGAACAAGGAGGACGTGAGGAATTATAAACTAATCAGCCTAACTTTCATACCTGGAAAATATTGGAACAAATTATTAAACAATCAATTTGTAAGCATCTGGAAGATAATAGGATAAGGAATAGTCAGCATGGAGTTGTCGAGAACAAATCATGCCAAACCTTCTTTGATGGGGTTCCTAACCCAGTGGATAAGGGGGAAGCAATAGATGTGATATATCTTGATTTTAGTAAGACTTTTGACATGGTCCCATGTGACCATCATGAACAAATTAGGGAAATGTGGTCTACATGAAATTATTATAAGATGGGTGCAGAAATGTACACCAGGAGTAGTTATCAATGGTTCGCTGTCAGACTTGGGGGGGGCGTATCTAGTGGGGTCCTGCAGGGGCAGTAATAGCTTCAGTACTATTCAATATTTTTGTTAATGACTTGGATATTGGAGTGGAGGGTATGCTTATAAAATTTGCAGGGGACCATGCTGGGAAGGGTTAAAAAACTGGGAATGTTTAGTCTGGAGAAAAGAAGACAGAGTGGGCACCTGATAAGCCTTCATATATGTTAAGGGCTTTCTAATTATACAGGTAGTTAAACACTGGAATGAGCTTCCAAGGGAGGCTGTAGAATCCCCATCATTGGAGGTTTTAAAAACATGTTGGACAAACACGTGTCAGGGATGGTCCAGGTTTACTTTGACCTGCCACAGCACAGAGGGCTGGACTTCATAGCTTCTCAAGGTTCCTTCCAGCCTTACATTTCTGTGATTCTTGTACATTTTGTTTCATATTTAGATCAACTGCAAGCATGATAAATAACTAAAAACAACTCCTATCACAACACTGTACGAACATATTACTGAAAATGCAAGTATGACTATATGAAATCTGGGTTACACAGAGAAATATTAAATAAAACATGTTCTGGCATTTGTGGTCTATTGAATATCAGCTTTGAGATGTGTATGTGATGGTAAAATATGTCACCCTTTGGAATTTCTGAAATGTCCTTCTCTGCTTGTTAATCCTTTTTTCATTTTCATATAGTGTACCTGGAATGTGTTTTTAATACAAAACAAAAATGTTTCCCTACTTAAAATGTTTGTTTATTTAGGGGTAAATTTTCTGCTGGACTGACACCCGGTCTCTTTTCTGGAGCTCAACCTTAGTCATCATTAATGAACTGCAGGCATAAGTCTGAGTACACCAAACTCTCACTACCTGAATTGCCTGCAATTTAACTATCTATGGAAAATTAAATTACTAATCTACAGGATTCCAGTAGCCCACAATATGACACTGACCAAACACATGAAAAGAATTTACTAAGAAAAATTGCAGGCACCAATTTTTAGGTGCAAAAGTGAAGCTACCCTTCTGAAAATTTATCTTAATATTGACACATTATAAAAATAATTTAATATTTTCAGGTAAATGAAGTCACAAATTCTTCCACAACCTTTTTGTTTCATTCTCATTTTTTTCGTTATCTAGATGTTTTGCCAGAGCACATCAATTATCAGCTACAAGACTCAGACTTTCAGGCTACTCCTTACTGCCAGTATTCAACTGTTCAGTTTCCTCCAGTGTTACAGTCACAACCTTCCCAGTCACAATACAACACATACAGCCTGGATTCTCAGTACAGTGATGGGCAGTACATAATCAGTAATTGTGAATTAAACCAGCCTTCCTGCATGGTTGCCCATAATAATGATAATGATGGATATCATGGACTAAAAAGGCCAAGACTAAGTCATTCCTCCTTGCGAATGAAGGGTCAGGAAGAGCTCTGTGTTGTATGTGGGGACAAAGCCTCGGGATACCACTACAATGCGCTCACTTGTGAAGGCTGTAAAGGTAAGGGAGAAATACTTTTATTTTGTGACTTGAAAGAAAACTGCCCCATATTAATCAGTGCAGCATGCTGAAATTCCACATGTGCAATTTTAAATTAACATATTTATGTTAATTTTCAATTGACATTTTGGAGGACAGCTGAAGTCTAGTTGAAGAGTGGAATAACTTATGGGATCTTCCCCTTTGAATCCCACTACTGACTGCTCCTTCTCTGCTCATCAGACTCCTCTTCTTGTCCTTGCTTTCAAGTATCTACATAACTCAACTCCTCTGTACTTATCTACCCTTGTCTCTTTACATGTTGCCCCATCTCCTCTGTTCCACCAATGATGCCAGACTCATCCACTCATTTGTCAGGTATGTCAAAAAAAAAATCTCCACCCTTCTCCCTCCCTGCTGCTCCCACTGCATACAGAAGTCTTCGACCACTACCCTCACTACATTAAAATCTCTCCTTGAGATCTATTGCTGCTGTGAGAACTATAGGTTGGGAAAATTCTGGAACTCTATCATACAACACACACACAAAGCTAATATTATTCAAGCAATATGTTGCAATGGATAACTACCCCCTTGACCATTTCATCCATATTACTCCTCTTCCTCTATCTTTTATCTGCCTGCTTATCTTTTAGCTTCTAAGTTGTTCAGGGCAAGGACCGTGCACTCTTTTGCATTTGAAAAGTGCTTAGCACATTGTGGAAGCTATCAGAAACAGATAATACATTATAATACTGGTCCCAGTTTCACATTTTTGTGGAATTTAATTAATATCTATTTTCATAGTAAACATTATGTGAGGTGAAAACTGATTTCACACAGTGCTACACATCACTCTCGGGCCTAGCTGACTTCAGTAAAGTTGTGTCTGCTTATGCGGGTGGTGACTTTGGCTCATAATGCCTATGTATTACTGTGTTTTTTCTCTCTCTGCTGGGCTTGGATCCCTGAGGATCACTGCGATTTTGCATTTATCAAAGTTTGTTTTTCATGGAAACCAACTCATTTCTCAGGAACCAGATAATACAGCTCTGACAATGGCCAAAGCGATCCCTACAAAGTGGTGTGTGGCACTCATAAGAACATAAGAATGGTGATATTGGGTCAGACCAATGATCTGTCTAGCCTGGTATACTGTCCTTCGACAGTGGCCAGTGCCAGATGCTTCAGAGGGAATGGACAGAACAAGGCATCTATCGAGGGATCCCTCCCCCATCATCCAGTTGCAGCTTCTGGCAGTCAGAGATTTTGGGACACCCAGAGCATGGGGCTGCATCCCTGACCATCTTGGCTAATAGCCAGTGATGGACCTATCCTCCATGAACGTAGCTAATTCTTTTCTTAACCCAGTTATGCTTTTGGCTTTCGCAAAATTCCCTGGCAACAAGCTCTATAGGTTGACTGTGAATTGTGTTAAGAAATACTTCCTTATTTTTGTTTTAAACTTGCTACCTATTAATTTCATTGGGTGACCTCTTGTTCATGTGTTATGTGAAGGGATAAAAAACACGTCCTTATTCATTTTTCTCCACACCATTCATGATTTTATAGACCCCTATCATATCTCACCTTAGTCACCTCTTTTCTAAACTAAACAGTCCCCAGTCATTTTAATCTCTTCTCAGATGGCAGTTGTTCCATACCCCTAATCACTGCTGTTGCCCTTCTCTGTACTTTCTCCGATTCTAATGTATCTTTTTTGAGAGGGGGAAGTGTCACAGGGTGGTCTACTCATCACTGGGTGGCATCCCCTACTGGCAATTTTGGGAATCACCCCCTTTCTTCTTTTTCACTGTTGTGGCTCTTCTCCTGTTCACTGAGTCACAGTATGGCTGCTTTGTGACTAGGATACACTGTGATTTCCCCTTCTGGGAGTCTGTCAATGTCCCCCTTCACAAGCAGTGTCAGGCAGTCCTTATGCCCGCTTCCCTGACTATATCATTGCTGCAGTGACTCAGACAGTTTTCCATTCACTGCCCCCTAGCAATACCACTCTGCAGTAAATGGTAGGGGAACCCAGGCTTGCCTTCTAATCTGGGTTCCAGTTCAGTGCCCTATAGTGAGCAGTTAAGGTCTGGACTTCCCTGGACTACTTCCTACCATGCTTCTTTCAGTTTCTCTTTCATCAGCCTTCTCCTCTCTGTTAAACCTACTAGATAGAAACCCCTGAGAAAAGGTTTATCTCCCCTTCCTTCTCCTTTCTTCAGGGAGAGAGACTGCAGGCTTCCTCCCTGCTGCCTCCCACACTGTTGCTGGACTCCTGCCGGTTCCCTCACAGCTTCCTTCTCATTGGCAGCCTCCACACAGTTGCATCTTAACTGATTGGGCCTACCTGGCCTAATTCAACTCTTTCAAGGCTGGAGTGGGGAGTACACCCCATCACAGGCAATCAGAACTGCACATAGCATTCAAGATGTCGTGTACCATGGATTTATACAGTGCCATTATGATATTTTCTGTCTTATTATCTATACCTTTCCTAGTGGTTCCGACTACCATTCTATTAGCTTATTTGACTGCTGCTGCACACAGAGTGGATGTTTTCAGAGAATTATCCACAATGATTCCAAGATGTCTTTCTTGAGTGATAACAGCTAATTTAGACCCTATTTTGTATGTGTAGTTGGGATTATGATTTCCAATGTGCATTACTCTACACTTTTTAACACTGAACTTCATCTGCCATTTTGTTCCTCAATCATCCAGTTTTGTGAGATCCCTTTTTTAACTCTTTGAAGTCTGCTTTGGTGGTAAAGCACTGGAATGGGTTACCTAGGGAGGTGGCGGAATCTCCTTCCTTAGAGGTTTTTAAGGTCAGGCTTGACAAAGCCCTGGCTGGGATGATTTAGTTGGGGATTGGTCCTGCTTCGAGCAGGAGGTTGGACTAGATGACTACCTGAGGTCCCTTCCAATCCTGATATTCTATGATTCTAACAATCTTGAGTAATTTTGTATCATCTGCAAACTTTGCCACCTCAGTGTTCACCCCTTTTCCAAGTCGCTAAAAATGTCGCCTTTGCTGTGTTCTCAGCCTCTAACAGGCCTATATTATTTTGCTCATTTCAGTTTTCTTGGAACTACAGTGTCAAGTGTTAGTTATAGACCTCCTACTTGGAATATGGTTTGAGCCATTACTTAAAAATGGGGGGTTGGGGAGGTATGCTGATTTCCTGCCTCTCTTAATAGATCCTCTTTTTATTGGTAAGGTGCCTGTCACTAGAAAGGGAGTTACCTTGGTCAAGCACTGGTTAATATTAGGCATAAAACAGCAATGAACGTAATCAATGAGAATTAAAATGTCATCAGTCTAATATCTAACCATCTGATCCTTTCATTGTAGAAACATCATACAGTAACTCTTTAAATAATTGAGAGTGGAATTACAAAGATTTCTTAGATTCCTTCCCATCATCCAAAATATCTTGTTTCTAGGATTCTTTCGACGTAGTATTACCAAAAATGCAATATACAGATGCAAGAATGGTGGCCACTGTGAAATGGACATGTACATGCGGAGGAAGTGTCAGGAGTGTCGCCTGAAGAAGTGTAAGGCTGTGGGAATGTTGGCAGAATGTAAGTGCTCCACTGCTCCTTACAACTGCAACAAATTCTCTGGCATACTATTTTTCAAAGCCAGTTTCTTTATTTTGCTTTAGGAAGTTTTAACTTTGGAGGGTCCTCTCCTAGGTTCAGAGAATATGTGGTATTCCTCTTTCCACCCATACTGGCCATCAGTATTTGGGAAATATCCTCTCTAAAGTGATGCAGACTTACTTATGATCTAGAATTGCTGTGTCAGGCACCTTAACTGAATCACAGAAGGGTCTATGAAATTGCCAACAAGAGATAGCTAAAGGTGGTGAACTGTGACTGATCTCCAAAAGCGTGTTTAATATTCTTTCATGTTACAAAAAAGAGAAAAAAGAAATTTTGCCCATGCTCATTCTTCATGAGAAACCCTTATGTTCATATGGCACAGAGTCTAGGTTAAGCGAATGTGACATCAGACTGTTTGACCCCTGCCCACATCTAGGCTATTGATAGGAATTGACTGACAAAACTCATTATGTTGCCACCATCATAGGCAGAACCTGGAACTACCTGTTAGCTGAGAACATTCATAGGTAGGAAGCTGCTTTCCATATAGGTGATAAGCTACCGAGGTGCCAGACTTTTATAAAGTCTGCATAATAACACAAGGGCTTGTTTTGAACAGTACAGGTATTTGAACTTTAACAAGTACTTTGATCTAGAATTATATATCTTACAGGTTTGCTGACTGAAGTCCAGTGTAAATCAAAACGACTCCGAAAGAATTTCAAGCAGAAGAGCAGTTTCCTTTGTAGCATCAAGGTGGAAGATGAGGGAGTAAACAGCAAGCATGTTTCATCCACAACTAGATCTGGAAAAGTGGGAGATTTTACCTATTTAAAATGTATCTTTTCATTGTTACACATTATTTTTACTTTAACACACATGTATTGTCATTTATCTGATTTTTTTTTTTTTTTTTTAAAAGATCCAAGGGAGGATGGAACTTACTCCAGTGGAACATCAACTTATTGATCACATTGTTGCTGCCCATCAAAAATATACAATTCCCCTAGAGGAAGCAAAGAAGTTTGTACGTGTTCAGAATGCACAGGCCTCAATACAAAGATATTAATTGCTAGAATATTAAAAATTAATATAATATTAGTGTATTTTGGCAATACCAAATGTTTATAATCTTTCTTTCTTTTATTCAGCTGCAGGAAACTGCAAACCCTGAAGAGAGTTTTCTGAGGCTCTCAGAGACAGCAGTTGTTCATGTGCAAGTACTAGTGGATTTCACAAAGAGACTCCCAGGTAACTTTATAAAATAATTTAACAAACTCTTCACCACAAGCAGTATAATTTAGCCTTACTCTAGAAGAAGGACATTTATCTATGTGGCATGCATACTCTGAGAAAAGATATACAGTTCAGAAACTAGTCAACTGATTAATTTTACTTGCAAATGTTAATAATTAGGGACACTCTGGTTATCTTCCCTAGAACTGAGGAAGACCTCTGTGAAGCTCAAAAGTTTGTTCATTCCACCAACAGAAGTTAGTCCACTAAAAATTATTACCTCACCCATGTTGTGTCTCTCATATCCTGGGACCAACAAAGCTACAACAACCCTGCAAATGACAATTAGGAAGGCCATTAGTTCACTAGCATTTGAAAAACAAAGAAACAGTTCCCTGTTCTTTCTTTCAAGAAGCCAACTCAACATGTATGACACACATTTAGCTTCAATAACAGAACAATTCACAACCTTTTTTCCAAATCAAAAAATCCGATCATATACAATATGTGAGAATAGAGCCATATTTTCTCAAAAATGTACAATTAGAAATGCTATCTCAAGTGAACTGTTGTTCATCTTATTGTCTGAACTCTGTTTCACTTTGTCACAGCAAAAAGTGAAGTTACTTTGTGTCAAAAATAAGAGGTACACTATAGAGATAAAATAATGAATGGTGTGAGAAGACAAATCGGGCACTCCCATTCATCCTCTCGTATAATACAAAAACAAGGGAACATTTGATTTAGTTGAAAGGTGATGCATTTAAAACCGATAAAAGGAAATACTTTTTTTACACAGTGTACAATTAATTTGTAGAACTCATTGTCAAAAGATATTGGGTTTGTCTACAGCAGGAATTTTCACACTAATTATCTAGCACTGGTACAGCTTCACTGGTGGTAGCACTCGTGGAAAAACAGGAATGTTTACCACCACGTTAAGTAAACCTGTGCTGATCAGGATTAAGAAATCCTTGCAATTTAACTGAATGTCCCCTTGTTCTTGTAGGAGACCAAGAGGGGAGTACGTGTCTGTGGCTAAACAAACCATCCACAGTTACACCAGACAAGATAACAAATGTATAGGAACATAAGCTCTCAGGCTGCAGGGCAGGTTATTCCAAAATTCTCTACTGGTTTCTTGCACCTTCCTCTGAAATTTCTAGTATTGGCCACTGTCAGAGACAGAATGGTGGAGTAGATGGATCACTGGTCTGATCCATGATGTCAATTCCTATGTAAATGTAAAATATCTAGAAAGACCACAAGACACTGCTAGCTGTGATTGCTCCTTTACTGCTTGGTGTAAGTATCTTGCCTTTGATGCAACTACGGGTCCTACTGTCTCTTAAAGCCAGAGACGAATAATTTTTGCAAAAAGAAAAGGAGTACTTGTGGCACCTTAGAGACTAACCAATTTATTTGAGCATAAGCTTTAGCGAGCTACAGCTCACTTCATCGGATGCATACTGTGGAAAATACAGAAGATGTTTTTATACACACAGACCATGAAAAAATGGGTGTTTATCACTACAAAAGGTTTTTTCTCCCCCCACCCCGCTCTCCTGCTGGTAATAGCTTATCTAAAGTGATCATTCTCCCAATTTTTGGTAACTTATATTGGTAGCCTGAGGCCAAACAGTAACCCCTAATTTTGAGTCTTACTGAATATTCTTCCCTACAGGATTTGAAAGTTTAGCGAGTGATGACCAGATTGCATTGTTAAAAGGTTCAACAGTGGAAGCAATGTTTTTGCGTTCAGCCCAGATATATAATCAAAGAGTTAATGAATGCCAATCATCAGTGAGTGAAAGTAAGTAAGTTTTAATGCTAACAGTTGTGTGAATTCAAACAACAGTTTTGTATTTGTTGACTTATTTTTTTCAGCAAGCCTGGCTCCTCTGGACACTGCACCTAAATGGGTTGGTCATTCAAGCATAGAAGGGTGTTTTTTATAATAGCTTTGATGATGATGTCCACCTATCCTTCACTTTTTTAGAAGACCCCAACAAATAACAATAAAATGGATCCTTTCTTGCCTCTCATTAGCCCCAAAGAGGTAGCAGAGCTTCTGGAATGTTTATACAACAGAGTATTGGGTGGGTGGGGAGGTATGTGAACTTAACTGTACTGTGTATCCCCTGTATTGGATTTACAAATAGTGCACCCTTGTCTAGGACCCATTTGCAAAACATCTGCAACCCAATGTTTAAATAGGGTAAAGTTAAAAGCAGAAAGTGGACTTTTAATATTGTTTCCCTTGCTCTAGGTCATGTAAGATTTTCTGATCATGCTGTGTATTGTCATGTTCAAGACCTTGATAAAAGTACTATTTATTCCATGGAAATATCTCACAGTGAAGAGAGTCCAACTTCCACAACTACCACAGGTAGATGAGCTCTCAATACCTCAAGAATGATCATTCTTTTACTAAATTTGCGAATAATTTTGAGATTAAATAGTTTGAGTATTTTAAAATTACTCAGGTTTTTTTTGAGAAAATGAATTGACAATGGTAACACAAGTTTGCTCCTGGATTGATTTTTCAATAGCTTGATTTCATTTCTGAAGGTATCACCGAGGAGTTTATCACTGCGCTATTTTACTTCTACAGAAGCATGGGAGAACTTAACGTGACTGAGACAGAATATGCCCTACTTGTAGCAACTACTATATTTTTTTCAGGTAAACTTTCAGATTAATGAAGATTGATTATGTTACATGTGCAATTTTTTAAAAAACTTAAAAAAAAAAAAGTAACTGATCACTTTTAAATCAAACATGCTCAAGCCACTGTCCTAAGAAGCGAAAAGTGTGTAACTAATTGTGGTTGTTTTTTTGGTATAATTTTTCCTCAATGTGTAATATTTCTTGAGTTCAATTTTCCTAATCATTGTATTTCATTTTATGCCTTTCATTTATGTCAAATCCTGTTCTCATCATTCAAATGAGTAGTTTCACCAAAATTAATGGGAGTACTCATAGAAAATAAAGTGAGCAAGTTTGGTTCCCAAATTATATTAATATACTATTGTTGTTTTGCAGATCGCCCACTCCTAAAAAACAAACAACATGTGGAAAAACTCCAAGAACCCCTTTTAGGTATTTTGTACAAATATTCAAAAATTTATCATCCAGAAGATCCACAGCATTTTGCACGCCTCATAGGGAGGCTTACCGAACTCAGGACCCTCAATCATAACCATTCAGAAGTGCTAGTAATGTGGAGGACAAAAGACCCCAAACTGACCTCTTTACTCTGTGAAATTTGGGATTTGCACTGAACACCTTACCTATATTACTGTTATTACACACATGGCTGATTTTCTTTAAAGTTGCAGAAATGCACACTGTTCAGAAACATATTACTTTTATAAAAATATACTAAAATTTTCACTTACTTTATATGGCTGCAGCGTCTTCAACAAATATTGTATTTATCTATAGTAATCTATATTTTAAACAAAAATTGGATGCAGTAGTCGTGCTCTGTTGAAGTGATCCAATATAAAACATATAAAATTTATCTTAAACTTTATTACTACAAATGGGGGCGGGGGGAAGTAGGATTTAAATCAGTTTCACAGTTTGAACTGAGTCCCCAGAAAAAATACAGTAGCAGATCCTTCATTTAAAAACAAACAAAAAATCTAATCATCCATGCAAAGTTGTATTCTGCTCTTACTTAGGTACTATGATTCTAATATTGTCGTGCCATTAGACTAAAAAGTTAATTTCCTGGGATCTGTTCAACTTGTGCAACATCTTCCTTGCAAGAATTATGTAACCATGTTGGGAAATTTGACAGATGTATAATCCAGTGGGTCCAAAAGGCCCCAGAAAAAGTAGGAAAAAGGATACAGTGGCTCAAGTGGACACTGCAAGTATGTTATTAAAACTTTTAAAATCTTGAAGGCTGAGTGCATAAATTATTTGTCACCTGAATGTGACCCTGGCAGGATTATTTTTACACATGAATTACTCTGGAATGGTTTCTCCAAAGCAGATAAGCACAATATACTTTTTCAATTTCAGCAATATAGGTCTCCCCCCCCTCCCGCCTTCTTTCTTACCTACTATGCGTGAAATCCTGTCCACACTGAAGTCAATACCAAAATGCCAACTGACTCCAGTGGGACCAGGATTTAACTCTGTATTTTTGCCTACCAACCATATTGGAAGTTTTATGGAGAATGTCATAAGGACTCCCCATTAATGCTTGAATTCTCAGTTACATTTATCATGACTATAATGGGGTAGAAGATTCCTACATGCATTTGAGGATTCTTTTTCAAGACACCAGTCCCAACTACAGGCACTCAAATTCATTTGTTGTACATCATAAAATAAAATGGAAATACAGTAGAAATTAATGTTACTTTTCTCCAACAATGGTCACATTCTGGACGGGTTGAGATCAATGTTCTACTGCTGGCATATGCTGTTCCAGAGTATGCTCCATCTTCCAGCATAGGCTATATAATCTCATTTCCTTAATGGGTGCAAGGACTCCAGCAGCATGCTTTTCCTGCATCAGACATAGCATCATGATAGATTATGTTGGAGGCAGAATACTATGAAGAGTAAAATCATCCTTCTCTTACTCAGAATCAATAGAATTACTTATGTGAGGCTGTCATGGGGTGGATGTACCCCAAGCTAGGCTAGCAACCAAAGGGTTATTACAAGCATTGCTAGCCACTGCTGACTGGCAGTCTCACAGCAGCTGGGAGGATAAAAGTGCTGGGAAGCAGAAAGGTGAGGTGGCTGCCAGAGGAGTGAGCAGGCCAGAGAAAGGAGCTTCTGCCAGCAAGCTACTAAAGAGCTCTCCAAAGACAACAGCTCAGGAGGGGATGAACTGACCAACAGGTGAGAGCCTGCAGAGATCCAGGGAAAGATAGGAAGGAGCTCAGAGCACTGTCTGTTGAAGAATCCTGATCCTGCTTATCTAGCTTTAGGGATCAGAGCTGGAACCCTGTGGAGTGGGTTCCCATACTGAAAAACTTGCGAGTGAGGAAAGGTTTGAGGGGGAGGGATAGCTCAGTTGTTTGAGCATTGGCCTGCTAAACCCAGGGTTGTGAGCTCAATCTTTGAGGGGGCCATTTAGGGCTGTGGGGTGAAAATTGGGGATTGGTCCTGCTTTGAGCAGGGGGTTGGATTAGGTGATCTCATGAAGTCCCTTCCAACCCTGATATTCTCTGATTCTATGTTTTCAGACTCCTGGGCATCAGGACTGCTAGACTGTAAGCCCCAGTGCTGTGTCATGCTTGACCTGAGGGGGTGCTGTTGCACTGATGTACCACCTCACAGGTGAACAGAATCTAGCCTATAAGGGGGAATAACTTTTTGAGGTGGTTTTTTTTAATAGTTTTAGAAAATTACATGCACCCATTGGAAATGTACATCCAGTCACACAGTGGGCACTGCCCACAACTGTGTGGGTAGAATCCCATTCAGTCTGTTAGTGCTCCCTATCTTTCTAAAAAGATAGGAATAAAGATATGATGGGTATATAAAGAAGACTATAATAAAATCTTATTTATTTTAAACATTCTACACAGCCATTAAACATTTCTCACCATAGAATGAACTTTCAAATAGTTTTATCTCAGGATTATTATTTAAAAAAAAACACACCACTAAGAGGTAGGGTGGTTTTGTTTTGTTTTTTTAAACAATCAAAACATCATAAATGTGAAAGAGGATCCGGCAGCTGGTGTGCATCTCCTCCCACAATGAGTTTGTTATTGCACCTAATCATTTTCTTTACTCCAGACACTTGTCTAGCTTCATTTTGGAATGTCTTTTTCAGTAAAGTTTCATGATATTTAAGGGGCAGCTTACTCGCTTTGCTAATGTTTTCAAGATTATGCTAATACTTTGGCAATGTTAATGAGCACCTATTATATTTTGTCATTAAAATATTTTCATATGGCAGATTAAAAACCATGTATGAATACTTTCATATATTAGATATGGTTTGATTCAATCAGATCCACAGGTGTGAGACATTCATCACTTTTGAATTATAATGCAAATAGTGAACACAGACCAAAAGTATCTTATCTTTAATACAAAAGATAAGTTTAAGATATCCTGTTTTCTCAGAAATTATATGCTATTAGTGTTTTTTACTATAGAGTTTGAGACTTACATTTTGTATGGATTTAGGAAGAGTCAAATGAGTGCTTTAACCACATACAGTTGTAAGCTATGTGCATCAAGTATGACTGTACTGTGGCCTACACTCTGTTATACTTACTAAAAGGAGAGGAGAATATGTAAAGCTTTACAAGGCACCACAGCCTTAAACTAAAGGAATGAAGGGAACAGGTGAAACAGAACAGACCAAGTGGAGATTATTAGGACAAAAAAGGAAATGGAGATAAAAGAAAATGAGTGAAGGGAGCTGTTCCTTCTAATTTAATCTTCTTTTCCTCCTTACCCCAGTTTCCATTTCTTCTTCTCCCTCTCTTGTCTGATAAAGTGAGTACAAGATTTCCATGTTTATCACCTTCAGTGCTGTCCCACTCAAGTTTGCTGTTTAGATAAAAGTAAACAGGGGAGGTGTACATGTTAGATTTTTTTTGGTCATATCTCACCTTAAAAATCCACTGGGCTCTTTCCTCCTTATGCACTATCACAGTAATAGCACACTGATGAAATTACTCTCTCCATAGCACCTGTGCAAAGCCAGTAGTCTTTAAGACAGGTGCAACTCAGATAGTTAAGAAAATACAGACCAAGACACTATTTGGCATAGCATGGAAGGCATTAGGTTTACACAAGTACTACCAAGAGCAGAAGTTTGCCTGAAGAATTATTACTGATAATGACAAATGATATCTGAGCTGCACCAAGTAAGCCTGAGATCCCAGGGAGAAGGTTTGAGGCTGGCAGGTATTCAAAGCACCCTTTTCCCTGAGGGGAGCTGCTGTGAGACAGTGCATATTGGAGCAGAGGAGGCCGCTATATCTCAACACCTTTTGTCACAGGAGACTACACCCTTCTCGGGCCGGCCCCGGGGAAGCACCCTGATGCCCCCAGCCTCGGGGTCAGTCTGTTTCCAAACAAGGCTGAGCTGTGAAGGGGGCGTCCCTGTTTCTCCTACCCCACCTGTGTGTCCACCTGAGCCGTCCCCCGCCGGCTGACAGCCTGATGAGCCGGGGGCCAGACTCGCGTCACCCAGCACCTGGGCCAGGGCTCCCCACGCAGCTACCGCGGCCCGTCCCGGCCCTCTCCGCTGTCCCCGCGTAAACAGCAGGCGGCCTGATTTTTCTCCTTCCCCCTCCCGCAAGGCGGCTTTGGCCAGCTGCCCCTCGGCCTGGCCCTTCGAAGCGCCTCGCGGGCAGCGCGCGGCCCACAGGTTTCAGGGCTGGCTCGCGCTTCCCGCCTTTTTCGCCTCCCTCTGGCTCGCGCGGCCGTTGACCGCGGTGGGGTGGGGTGGGGCGCGGTCCCTGTGCCGTGGAGAGCCTGGTTCTCGTGCTGCTGGGCCTGGGGAAATGGAAAAAGAAAAGCCCTTTACACTGTTCGTGCCTCCCAGGCTGAGCAGCAGCCAAGTGTCTGCTGTTAAACCTCAGGCGAGCGCCAGGGGCGCTGGAGCCTGTCAGGTAAACATGGCACGAATGAAACGGCGGCTTTTCGGCGCAGCGATTGCGGCTGTGTGTCGGTGCGGAGAACATTCAGACGCGAACGAAAGGCGAGACCTTTGCACGCCCGCGTCCCTCTTCCTGCTGCGGACAGGGATTGCGGTTGTGGGGACCCCGGGGCGGCCGGGCGGGCGGCCGCGACTCGTGGGGCCGTCTCTCGCCAGCTGTATTCCGCACGCCGGGGCTGTGGGTTAACGTTAGTGCAGTACGGTAAAGGCGCTTCCAACCCGGCTCTGCCTTTTCGTAGCTCGATGTCAGAAGGGCCGCGCAGACCCGCCTGCTGTTCCGCGAAGTCCTGTTCTTGGAGACCAGTTCAAGGACCTTGTCGAGAAATATTGTCGCCTTATAGTGTAGTGTAACTTCTAAATTGAAGCTCTAGGCCTTCCTAATTGAAGTACTTTTATTACAGTGGTTCTCATCTAGGGTTGCCAATTCTGGTTGGACATGTTCCTGGAGGTTTCATCGCATGACATAAAATTTAATTGAATATTATCTTTAATTCCTGGAGACACCAGGACAATCCTGGAGGGTTGGCAACCCTGTCTTGACTAGGAGTCCAGGGCCTCCAATGGGGCCGTGAGCAGGTTTCAGGGTCTCTGCCAAAATAAACTAGAGAGCAGGGCCAGTGGAATTGAGGGCAGAAAGCTGAATCCTGAGCCCCGATGCTCCTGGCTGAAGCTGAAGCCAGAGCAACTTAGCTTCGCGGGGCCCCCTGTGGTGTGAGGTCCTGGGCAATTGCTCTGCTAGCTACCCCCCTAACACTGGCCCTGGCTTTTAATCTACTGAAAAACTGTTGCAGTGTCACAAGTGGGCCGTGGAACTTGTATAGCATGGGAGTGGGGAGAGGAGAGCCTCAGAAAGAAAAAGGTTGAAAACCCATGCATTATTTGGTGTATGTGTATCTGGAAGGTTACATCTGTTGCACTCTGAAAGCTGCAGGGAGAATTATGGTTGTAGCTAGCCCCGACAGAATTTGGTGTTTTGTTTTTTAATAATTTTGATGGATAATAATTAGTTTTAAGCATTTTTTTTGAATTTTTATAGATTTAAATTTTCAGTTGTGAGAAACTGAAGGGTTAGTAAATATTTAGTCACAGTAGATGTTGAAATTCAAGAAATTAAAGATTTATAGCCATTAAAACATTATTATCATGTAGAAATATACAAAATCCTTAAATCAAACAAACAAGGGGCATTTTTCTTACTTTGCCTATTTGTAAATGTTGATTATTATAGGTGGAAATATTTTTAGTTGGTTTGTGTATGTATGCTGAAATTGATGCTTACTGATAATATCCTTCCAAGCCTAACTATAGCTCCAAAACAACTAAAAATAATGTTACCAGAATTTCCAAAAATGGTAATATTTGGCCTAAGAACAAGAATGAAAAATTTCATCCCCCCCCCCAATATTCTGTTTTACAGAAAGCTACAATAATTTGAGAACAATGACCGAAAAAAAATATAGATATTCAGCCAGCGAGAAATTAAAATTGCAAAGCCTATTGTGGATAATTTAGAATACAGAAAATTATCCAGGGATTATAAAATTTTAGGATATATTCAGATAACCTTATTCACCCCGAATAGTACCTTACTTGACAAATAGTCCCACTGAAAACAATTGGATTATGAACTATTTCATGTTCTGTCAGTCAGTAGTACTAGTTGAGGCCTGCACACACTTAATTGTCTGTTGCATAAATATGCATAAATTCAACATATTCTTTTTTCTCATTGGGGTCTCTTATTCAAGTACTGATCAGTTCCAGATATGCTCAGTTTTTAAAAGCATATAAGATCAGGTATACTCATATCAGATTTCTATGGTATTTTCTAAAAATGAAAAATTGATTTCTAAGGTAAGATTTAGGTTGTGAAATTTCATCACGAATGTTTTCTGAGAATGTTACAGGGAATGGAAAATAAATTTTGAACAGAGCCTTAACTATAGTATTGTTCTGGGATTGGCACTCCCAGCCTTCAGATATACCTTAACAAACTAATTTTTAAAATTTTCTAGGTTTTTAACAAGTGCACAGAAGATTATTTTAGTTTGCCTTTTGTAATGACAAGTACACCAAGCCATGGTGAAGTCACAGATCCAGGTAAGGCCAAAAAGGGTATTACATCATCTTGTACAATGGTCTCTTTAAATTTAAGTTTCTAGTTATATGCACTTTTTAATGTCTTCTAAGAAGACACTTCTAAATATTGTAACATTTTGCCTAGTTTTAAGCTATTATACTATATGTTATACAAATTTATTTAGAAAAAATATTCATCAAAATATCTTTTTCAGATCCTGTTTCACAGAAAATAAATTTTTTGCCTGAGGTAGAAGAAGAGGTCAGTTAAGTGTACAGTCTGTGAATCTAGTATCTCAGCACCTCACAATCTTTAATGTATTTATCCTCTCAATGCTCCTATGAGGTAGGCAAGTAGTATTTTAACACATGAGGAAACAAAGGCACAGACACTGAATGACAGAGAAGGTCTGTGGCAGAGGAAGGAATTGAACTCTGGTCTCCAAAGTCCTTGGCTAGTACCCTAACCATTAGACAGCCTTCCACTTATACATAGTACAATCTATGGCAACACCAAATAATTTACTAGCGTGAACTACTGAAAAGCTGAATTACAGTACTGTACTTTCAGCCCATTTTCCTCAGTGCTGTTTTGCTGCGCTCTATTCCAACACTCAGCAAAGTTTACAGCAGTTAGCATTCCTGACATGAGAAGCACCCGGACAACAGCCACACCCTTCCAGATCGAACGGGCTTCCTCTTGTGGGTCTCATGGTTTCCATCTCCACTTGGACTGCACTTCTTTAACCTTAGCAGCTAATAAAGCACAATCATGCTGTAATGATCCCTGGTGAAGCCATAGAAGGAGGATAAAATTTGGTGACCCCTGAGGTTTTTTTAAAGAGTAGAAAAAATATGACCTTGTGTTTGAACCGATTCCCCTTTTCTATGAGCTGTTTAAGACCATTAATCTACAGTTTCTTGTGTGGTGCTCTACAGTTCTTTTTAGAACTCTTAATTGACTGATATCATTAACAGCACATAAAGTCCCTCTATTGCAGAAAAAACGTAGGAATTCTTGGATATGCTCTCTGGAGTCCTACTGGTTTCACTCCCAATGTCTGGACTTTTGGGCATTGGAACTTGGTATGGGAAACCTAGTGGGTGAAATCCTGGCCCTAATAAAATTAGTAACAAAACTCCCATTTACTTTAGTGGGACCTGGATTTGACCTGGAGTAGTCATCCATGACTGCCAGGATTTGCCTTCAGCTATGTTAGAAGATCTGAAGATGTTAGGAGAATTTTCCCTTATTTGTATTGTGTTGTAATTATGCATTTTTTGTTGTTTCTTATTCCATGAAACAAATTGGTACACAGTGGTTTTTAGTGGCTGCTGTAAGCATTCAGAATAGTGCATCAGTGGTGCTACCATATTTAATCAGTTTAAACTTTGATCCCTAGAGCAGCTTACTTTGCAATTTATTAAAGAAATACAAATTCTTATGATATTTCTAAGAGACGTGTGTAGAATATTTTTAATTAAACAGCATTTCAGATTAAGTTGTGAAACCTGTTTCAATAGAATATAGAGACAATGCATGAGCTTTATTCAAAACTGTACAAAGAGGCTGAAAAGATCAAGAGGTGGAAAGTGACGGTAGAATCTGAACTGAAGCAGAAGGAGAGAAAATTGCAGGAAAATAAAAAGATTATTGAAGCACAACGTAAAGCTATTCAAGAGTTACAGGCAAGTTTCTGTCTAGGATACTTCAAAATATATTTTTAAGAATAAAAACTTTCTGAGTAAACAAATATAATTTGGCTTTCTAATATAATTTAATCAATAATGATTCACAGCTCACAAAAATAATTTAAGCAATTCATCTTGTGAAAAATATTTGACCGTCTAATTGATCCAACAGCTTCACCTTTTTACAAGCAAAACTTCATTTTTTAATTTTAAAATGTAAAAACTTATCCTCTCAATAATGAATGTTTGTTTTGAAAGAAAAAAGCAACTTAATATACAAAAAAAATAAGAATGTAATTAACACGTGGAAATGAAGCTTCTCTGTAACTTGTAAAAAGAGTACAGTGAAACTTGATATGTTTATTCTCCCTTCATACAAATTATATCACAAAACATGGTTCAGAGTTAAATATTGCAGTCACAGTGAAATAACAGCACAGAGAGAAATTAAGAGGTATAATTAACAGCACATAAAATATATTATCAGGTGAGGTTTGAAAAGAAATGAAGCAAGATAATTGTATTTTGAATAACTAATTTTTTATGTGCATCTCTTATAAAATTAGTTTGAAAATGAAAAACTAAGTTTGAAATTGGAAGATGAGATATGTGAAAATAAAGATCTTCTACAAGAGTGAGTAATATGAACAAAATATTATAGAAATTTTTTTCATACTGAACACTTCACATTTTTATTTATAATTTTGAATAATTAACTGCACTCAAGAAAGACGGTAGATTGCAGAGCTTCTCAAGGCAAGGAGCTTCTCAAGGCAAGGACCTTGTCATTTTTATATCTGCAAAATACTATACACCCCTGTAATATTATGTAAATAATAATAAAATAGGTTTTTCTTCTTTCAGAAACAGTGCAACAAGACGTTTGTGTAATCTGCTCAAGGAAACCTGTGCTCGATCCACAGAGAAGTCCAACAAATGTAAATAGTATTTAGATATTGTTTTACATTTGTAAATGCACACTGCTGCATGGGAGAACAAGCTTTCTTTCTGCAGGCATGGATTCTAGTGTAGTTTGAATAAGTTGTGCGTGGCTCATCTCACCAAAATGAAGTTTTCTGGAGAAAATAAGCCATAGACCTAATAGCTATTCATTTTGTGTTCTTAATTTCAGAGTTTTTTTCCCCCAAAGGCAACAAGGTTGTTAAAGGGTTATACATTTGTCTCCCAACCTTTTCTTTGGCATATTCATCAGAAGCAACATTGATCTGTTTGGGGTAGCTTGATACCTAAACAATGCAGAACAAAATAAGTGCATCGCACTAGTATTTTTTACATTACATTGGCTACCCATTTAGACACTGATCCAGGAAGGTATTTAAGCATACGTGTAATAGTCCCATTAAATTCAATTTAAGTACTTAAAATTATGCATGTGCTTAAGTACTTTCCTGAATTGGGACTTTAGAACTATAATCTTGCTTTTATCTGAGTTAATCTTCAAAACCTTCAGAGTTGCTGGATCCATGCTGCTGAAGAGTTGCTCAGTTTCTCTGGCCTCAATCCTGTACATATTTACACATTTAGCTTTACTACTGTGAGTAGCCCCATTGTTGACCATTATCTTTCATGACCGCTGTGTTCCTGAGGAGCAATGGCATTGTCAGCTACAAGGATGAAAGTCTTAAGTGCAAGATGCAGATGTTTAACAGTTGTCTCATGGCTTTTCACAAGAGAAGAGAATGACCTGCATCTTGCCTTGTGTAGGACAAAATGCAAGACTAAACCTTGCATCATACCGTTCCCAGAATGGTAAAAATATTTTCTTCCTTCTACAGTAATGGAAGACAGGGCAGAACCAAAAATCAGTATTGATTACACTATATGGGGAACCCATGACATTTTTGTAAGGTGCTTAGCTATCACAGCAGTGTGGTTGGTCACACTGGCACATTAACTTAGACTCTCTTATCTCCCTTGTGCTCACATCTAGGTCACGTACAAATCCTCCTGTATTTTTCTTCATAACATTTCTAAAATAAGATATTTTCTTTCTGTTCACATAGCTGAAACATTGACATCATCCCTCTTTAGTCTGTACAAAACGAAGATGCTAAGATAATCTTCTTTGCCTGTTGCACTACCTATATCACACAAATCTCTTTGGATCTCTTTGCTGACCAAGTTTTCTGTTGCATCAAATTCAAATGTTTTGTTCTCACCTTCGAGGCCTTTCACAACTTTGCCTCATCTTAGTTATCTGTTCTCGTCATTTATCACATCAGCCTCATGGTTCCTTGTCTTTACCAATGATGTCAGACTTGATGGTCCATTTGACTGCTTTTCTCACAAGTGTCTTCACACTTTCTTCTATGCCATCTCTTACATATGGAACACCTTTCCTGAATTTATCTTTAAAATAACTACCCTCTCAAATCTCTCGAGTCATTTCTGCCATGATAGTTATTGGAAATTGGCCAACTAACAATGGTTAGGTTGAGGGGGCAATCCAGGAAGTAAATAAATATATATAAATGTTCGATTCCAAAACATCTAGTTGTTTGCGGCACTAATAGTATGTTTAATTATGTGACCATATCACTTGACCACCTTATTCCTCAAGTAGTCTCAATGAAACAGAGTGGATTTCAGTGGGGCTACTTAAGGAATTATCAACTCATCTTTGATACTCCTGCTGTCGCTGTGTTTTGATGTGTCCAAATCTGTTATAATAATAAAAACATGATAATATGCTTATACTTTTTGATCCTGGATTTACATCTAGCCTGCCATTCTGTCTGGAAGAAGTGGAATTCAGAATGAAACCATGTAAACTGATCTGGAATGCTACTTAGATGGAGAATACACTTTTTCTGCATTGCATAACATTTGCCAACAATATTTTTGCAGACATTTTGGAAAATGACGAGAAAAAGCAGGCTCACCATATCCGTGTTTTAATTCTTGATGCATGGTGTATTGAAATGCTTGGGCAAAACTTTTTTTAAAATCATATGTACAATCTAATATGCCCTTGTATATTACATTTATTGCTGTATTGTTATGCATATCTTAAAAGTAAAATTTTATTCAAAATATTTCTATATTGACAGATGAACATGAAAGAGAAGAAACCAGACATCTATATATGGCACTTAATAATAATATTGAGGTAAGTGATTGATTATAAGAGGTTTCAAAATACTATAAATTTAAACAGCTGAATTGAGTTGATGTAAATGCTGAGATTTTCTTAAATGCAAAACACATTTGTCATTGATCTACAGGAGGGTCAGTGCCTCTGCTAGGAGCTGGGATGTAGGTGGTCCGACCTAATAGGAGAGGCTAGGATACGTAATTGCACTCTGACCTGACCCCCAGAGCCGGAAAACAAGCTGGGGATCAGAGACAGGATTGATAGGGCTGTTAGTCAGAACAAGGTATTGGGGAAGGAACCAGAGATGAAGCAAGGATCAGGAACAAGGCAGGAACTGAGGAGCGAGGGAAGGAGCAAGATAGGGATCAGGAACAGGACAAGAGTGGAGTGGAACTAGGAACAAGGTTGGATGCAGATTGCAGAAGCCAGATAAGAGTGGAGTCTGTTGCGGCAACATCAAGGAGTCTGCGCAGCTGCTTGGACAGCCCTGCCTGGGACACTTCCTGGTGTAAGTAGTGGGTGTGAGACAATCAGATACTGCTTTGTCTGTCTTCACTGGTGGTGACAAGGGATTGTGACACACCCCTACCCCCAAAACCTGAGTTGTAGACCTGCCAAAACTGAGGACCGAAACCCCTGGATCCTCATAGCCCCAGTCTTTATACAGTCTCTTTGGAGTATTCCTATTTTTTGCCAAGCCCTTTGCTTTTTACAAGGGTGAGACCCACAGTTGTATAACTCCAAGGCTAGGCCTTTAGGCGCCAGCACTCTTGATTTTTCTCTGTGGCTCTACAGCAAGTCTGAACAAGTTCAGACTCCTTTTAGAAACTTCCACTATTAGGGAGCAATATAACCAGTATTTGCAGTGACAGAGTGTAGCCTTTTCAAAACAAGCCAGCATTTCTTAGTCAGTTGGAATACAGCATTTGAGGGTCCTTAGATCATCATGGAAAACTTAAGAGTCTATATTGGCAGAAAACAACTGCGCACTGTTCCATGTTATCCTTGAATCTATCCTAGTCTCACTCTCTCTGACCCTGTGTCTCTGCTCTGGGCAGCAGCTAGTCTTAAAAACCATTCCAGTTGCACCTTATAGACGCAGCATTCCTTATCTCCCAGACAGTTAAATGTTTATTTTCAGTCATTGGGTCTCCCATTGTCTCTCAAGGGTGACATCCACTTATGTCTTGCTTCTCTGTGCCCTGGGGAGAAGTTAACCTCTTTGTACCTAGTGGGTAACAATACAGAGTAAAACTGAGTCACATGGATTGTTCATAAAAATAAAACAAGAATTCCCACAGCATTCCCTGCCATTGTCACATGGGCAGCTGCTGGTGCTGAGTGCCCAAGTCTTTATGATAAGAATATAATGATAAGAGTTTGTTCTATTCAGTTGGTGGTGGTTTTTTTTAACATAAAGAACTTTATTTGAAAAATATATACATGTATTAATACAAAACATGCTTACAAACATAAGGTGCAATACAATTGTATCATGACATAAGAATTGAAAATATACACCAGTTTTAAGTATAGTACAGCATAGTAAGTAGAGTGAAAATTTAGTCTTAAGGCTGGTCTACACTACCGCACTATGCACTCCCCTGTCGTCATAATTACTCCACCTCAGCGAGAGGTAGAAGCTATGTTGGCAGAAGAGTGTCTCCCACCGACATAGTGCGGTGTAGATGCCACGTTAAGTCGATGTAATTTACGTCGCTCGGGGGGTTGCTTTTTCACATCCCTGAACAACTAAGTTACATCAACTTAAGTGGTATTGTAGACAAACCCTTAATATATTTTGTGGAGGAACAGATGAGTAAGTAGGGATAAGAGGGAGGTATTAAGTTCTTTTACACCATTTTTTGTCTGGACTTTTGGTATTTTAAACAAAATGTAAAACCATCAGTAGAGTCTTGCAAAGTACATTTGACCTTCAGTTTTTTTCTGAACTTCAGTGGGAATATAGTGAGAATTTTGAATATTTGTCAATGAGAAGGGAGAGGAATTTTTATCTGGGGTAGAGAATTTGATATTAAAATAGTTAAGTTAAATGTTTCTTTTTAACCTTTGACTTCTATTTATTATTTGTACTGTGATAGCACCTAGGCACCCCATGTTGTGCACCAGGGCTCCATTAAGTTAAGCACTGTACAAATAGCTAGCGAAAAGATGGTCCCTGCTCTAAAGAGCTTACCATCTAAGTATGGGATTACTTCAATTTCTAATTTTTTAAATAATTGTTCTAGTAACATTGATTTAAAATAATAGCTGTCTGTTTTAACAAAGTACTTTTTAATCTGGAAACGTTACCACTGGCTTATAATACTGCATATTTTTAAATGGTATGTACATTCCTTTTTCATTATAGGAAATCATTTGTTTTTGAACATTTATTGCTATGTTTTATTTTTTAGAGAATGATATTGGCTTTTGAGGAACTTCATGTGCAAGCAGAGAACTCCAGATTGGAAATGTGTTTTAAATGTAAGAATTCCACCTAATGTTTACAATACTCATAATATACAGAGTACATGTAACAATCTCTTTGATCTTTGGAGATCATAACATGCACTTTTGGCAGGAGTGATGGGATTTATTAGAACCAATGAATTATAGGCACACTGTTAAGAATGTCTATAGGACATGCTTATGTGGTAATAAGGGGAGCAGATGCTCTTATTACAGCATAACTTGGTTCTACAATATGGCAACAATTCCTGAGGAAGGTCAACTAGGTTCTAAAAAGGGGCATAAAAGAGATTCTCATCCATTCTTTGTACTCATTTGGCCTAATCTTACTCCCCTTAAAGTCCATGGCAAAACTGTTAATTTAGCCCTGGTCTACAGTAGGACTTTAGGTCGAATTTAGCAGCGTTAAATCGATGTAAACCTGCACCCGTCCACACAATGAAGCCCTTTATTTCGACTTAAAGGGCTCTTAAAATCGATTTCCTTACTCCACCCTTGACAAGTGGATTAGCGCTTAAATCGACCTTGCCGGCTCGAATTTGGGGTACTGTGGACACAATTCGACGGTATTGGCCTCCGGGAGCTATCCCAGAGTGCTCCATTGTGACCGCTCTGGACAGCACTCTCAACTCAGATGCACTGGCCAGGTAGACAGGAAAAGAACCGCGAACTTTTAAATCTCATTTCCTGTTTGGCCAGCGTGGCAAGCTGCAGGTGACCATGCAGAGCTCATCAGCAGAGGAGACCATGATGGAGTCCCAGAATCGCAAAAGAGCTCCAGCATGGACTGAACGGGAGGTACGGGATCTGATCGCTGTATGGGGAGAGGAATCCATGCTATCAGAACTCCGTTCCAGTTTTCGAAATGCCAAAACCTTTGTCAAAATCTCCCAGGGCAGGAAGGACAGAGGCCATAACAGGGACCCGAAGCAGTGCCGCGTGAAACTGAAGGAGCTGAGGCAAGCCTACCAGAAAACCAGAGAGGTGAACGGCTGCTCCGGGTCAGAGCCCCAAACATGCCGCTTCTATGATGAGCTGCATGCCATTTTAGGGGGTTCAGCCACCACTACCCCAGCCATGTTGTTTGACTCCTTCAATGGAGAGGGAGGCAATACGGAAGCAGGTTTTGGGGATGAAGAAGATAGCTCACAGCAAGCAAGTGGAGAAACCGGTTTTTCCGACAGCCAGGAACTGTTTCTCACCCTGGACAGGGAGCCAGTACCCCCCTGAACCCACCCAAGGCTGCCTCCTAAACCCAGCAGGCGGAGAAGGGACCTCTGGTGAGTGTACCTTTTAAAATACTATACATGGTTTAAAAGCAAGCATGTGAAAGGATTACTTTGCCCTGGCATTCGCGGTTCTCCTAGATGTACTCCTAAAGCCTTTGCAAAAGGTTTCTGGGGAGGGCAGCCTTATTGCGTCCTTCATGGTAGGACATTTTACCACTCCAGGCCAGTAACACGTACTCGGGAATCATTGTAGAACAAAGCATTGCAGTGTATGTTTGCTGGCATTCAAACAACATCTGTTCTTTATCTCTCTGTGTTATCCTCAGGAGAGTGAGATATCATTCATGGTCACCTGGTTGAAACAGGGTGCTTTTCTTCAGGGGACACTCAGAGGAGCCCGTTCCTGCTGGGCTGTTTGCCTGTGGCTAAACAGAAATGTTCCCCGCTGTTAGCTACAGGGAGGGGGGAAGGTTGAGGGGGTAGCCACGCGGTGGGGGGAGGCAAAATGCGACCTTGTAACGAAAGCACATGTGCTATGTATGTAATGTTAACAGCAAGGTTTACCCTGAAAGACTGTAGCCACTGTTTTATAAAGTGTCTTTTTAAATACCGCTGTCCCTTTTTTTTTTTTTTTTCTCCACCAGCTGCATGTGTTTCAATGATCACAGGATCTTCTCCTTCCCAGAGGCTAGTGAAGCTTAGAAAGAAAAAAAAAAAAACGCACTCGCGATGAAATGTTCTCCGAGCTCATGCTGTCCTCCCATGCTGACAGAGCACAGACGAATGCGTGGAGGCAAATAATGTCAGAGTGCAGGAAAGCACAAAATGACCGGGAGGAGAGGTGGCGGGCTGAAGAGAGGGCTGAAACTCAAATGTGGCGGCAGCGTGATGAGAGGAGGCAGGATTCAATGCTGAGGCTGCTGGAGGACCAAACCAGTATGCTCCAGTGTATGGTTGAGCTGCAGCAAAGGCAGCTGGAGCACAGACTGCCACTGCATCCCCTCTGTAATCAACCGCCCTCCTCCCCAAGTTCCATAGCCTCCACACCCAGACGCCCAAGAACGCGGTGGGGGGGCCTCCGGCCAACCAGCCACCCCACCACAGAGGATTGCCCAAAAAAAAGAACGCTGTCATTCAATAAATTTTCAAGTTGTAAACTTTTAAAGTGCTGTGCTTAAAGTGCTGTGTGGCATTTTCCTTCCCTCCTCCACCACCCCTCCTGGGCTACCTTGGTAGTCATCCCCCTATTTGTGTGATGAATGAATAAAGAATGCATGAATGTGAAGCAACAATGACTTTATTGCCTCTGGAAGTGGTGATTGAAGGGAGGAGGGGCGGGTGGTTAGCTTACAGGGAAGTAGAGTGAACCAAGGGGCGGGGGGTTTCATCAAGGAGAAACAAACAGAACTTTCACACTGTAGCCTGGCCAGTCATGAAACTGGTCTTCAAAGCTTCTCTGATGCGTACCGTGCCCTCCTGTGCTCTTCTAACCGCCCTGGTGTCTGGCTGCGCGTAACCAGCAGCCAGGCGATTTGCCTCAACCTCCCACCCTGCCATAAACGTCTCCCCCTTACTCTCACAGATATTGTGGAGCACACACCAAGTAGTAATAACAGTGGGAATATTGGTTTCGCTGCGGTCTAAGCGAGTCAGTAAACTGCGCCAGCGCGCCTTTAAACATCCAAATGCACATTCTACCACCATTCTGCACTTGCTCAGCCTGTAGTTGAACAGCTCCTGACTACTGTCCAGGCTGCCTGTGTACGGCTTCATGAGCCATGGCATTAAGGGGTAGGCTGGGTCCCCAAGGATACATATAGGCATTTCAACATCCCCAACAGTTATTTTCTGGTCTGGGAATAAAGTCCCTTCCTGCAGCTTTTGAAACAGACCAGAGTTCCTGAAGATTCGAGCATCATGTACCTTTCCCGGCCATCCCACGTTGATGTTGGTGAAACGTCCCTTGTGATCCACCAGAGCTTGCAGCACTATCGAAAAGTACCCCTTGCGGTTTATGTACTCGGCGGCTTGGTGCTCCGGTGCCAAGATAGGGATATGGGTTCCGTCTATGGCCCCACCACAGTTAGGGAATCCCATTGCAGCAAAGCCATCCACTATGACCTGCACATTTCCCAGGGTCACTACCCTTGATATCAGCAGATCTTTGATTGCGTGGGCTACTTGCATCACAGCAGCCCCCACAGTAGATTTGCCCACTCCAAATTGATTCCCGACTGACTGGTAGCTGTCTGGCGTTACAAGCTTCCACAGGGCTATCGCCACTCGCTTCTCAACTGTGAGGGCTGCTCTCATCTTGGTATTCATGCGCTTTAGGGCAGGGGAAAGCAAGTCATAAAGTTCCATGAAAGTGCCTTTACGCATGCGAAAGTTTTGCAGCCACTGGGAATCGTCCCAGACCCGCAACACTATGCGGCCCCACCAGTCTGTGCTTGTTTCCCGAGCCCAGAATCGGCGTTCCACAGCATGAACCTGCCCCATTAGCACCATGATGCATGCATTGGCAGGGCCCATGCTTTCAGAGAAATCTGTGTCCACGTCCTGATCACTCACGTGACCGCGCTGACGTCGCCTCCTCGCCCGGTATCGCTTTGCCAGGTTCCGGTGCTGCATATACTGCTGGATAATGCGTGTGGTGTTTAATGTGCTCCTAATTGCCAAAGTGAGCTGAGCGGCCTCCATGCTTGCCTTGGTATGGCGTCCGCACAGAAAAAAGGCACGGAACGATTGTCTGCCATTGCTCTGACGGAAGGAGGGGCGACTGACGACACGGCTTACAGGGTTGGCTTCAGGGAGCTAAAATCAACAAAGGGGGTGGCTTTACATCAAGGAGTATTTCAGGGAGGACTTCACGGAGGGTTCCAATAAGAAATGGTGCACCTAAGTTATTGTTCTTATTGGAACAAGGAGGTTAGCCTGGCCTCTGATTGATACATGGCTAGATTTACCTTGCTGCACCTTCTCTATGAGTGACTGCAGTGTGACCTAGAGGAATGAGTCCCCTAGACAGGGGAGGAGGCAAATGAGTACAAAACAAATCTGGTCTATTTCTTGTTTTGATCCACTCCACCTATCTTTTACATCTTTGGCTGGCAGCAGACGGTGCAGAAGGACTGCATGCCATCCACATCTCATGGCTGCTCGGCAGAAGATGGTACAGTATGACTGCTAGCCATCCTCATCTCTTGCCTGCCTGGCAGAAGATGGTACAGTACGACTGCTAGCAATCCATATCGCCTGCCTGCTCACCATAAGACGGTTCAATAGGTCTGACTGCAGGACTAAAGAGAATGACCTGGTCAAGTCACTCCAAATTTAGTCCCTTCGCCCATGTCTGCCCAGGCGCTCCCGGCCGACGTGGCCAGGAGCACCTCGGACACGACGAGGATGACTACCAGTCATACTGCACCGTCTGCTGCCAGAAGGCAATGGGTTGCTGCTAGTGTGTAGCAAAGCCGTACCACGTCTGCCAGCACCCAGGAGACATAGGGTGACGGTTACCTGAGCGGGCTCCATGCTTGCCGTGGTATGGCGTCTGCACAGGTAACTCAGGAAAAAAGGCGCGAAACGATTGTCTGCCCTTGCTTTCACGGAGGGAGGGAGGGAACGGGGGCCTGACGATATGTACCCAGAACCACCCGCAACAATGTTTTAGCCCCATCAGAGTGCTCCATTGTGACTGCTCTGGACAGCACTCTCAGATGCCCAATTGTTTGCCATTGCTCTGACGCAAGGAGAGGCGACTAAGGACACGGCTTACAGGGTTGGCTTCAGGGAGCTAAAATTAACAAAGGGGGTGTCTTTACATCAAGGAGTATTTCAGGCAGGACTTCACGGAGGGTTCCAATAAGAAATGGTGCACCTAAGTTATCGTTCTTATTGGAACAAGAAGGTTAGCCTGGCCTCTGATTGATACATGGCTAGATTTACCTCGTTGCACCTTCTCTGTGAGTGACTGCAGTGTGACCTAGAAGAATGAGTCCCCTAGACGGGGGAGGAGGCAAATGAGTACAAAACAAATCTGGTCTATTTCTTGTTTTGATCCACTCCACCTATCTTTTACATCTTTGGCTGGCAGCAGACGGTGCAGAAGGACTGCATGCCATCCACATCTCATGGCTGCTCGGCAGAAGATGGTACAGTATGACTGCTAGCAATCCGTATCGCCTGCCTGCTCACCATAAGACGGTTCAATAGGACTGACTGCAGGACTAAAGAGAATGACCTGGTCAAGTCACTCTAAATTAAGTCCCTGCGCCCATGTCTGTCCACGCGCTCCCAGCCGATGTGGCCAGGAGCACCTCGGACATGATGATGACGGCTACCAGTCGTACCGTACCATCTGCTGCCACAAGGCAACGGGTGGCTGCTACTGTGTAGCAAAGCCGTACCGCATCTGCCAGCACCCAGGAGACATAGGGTGACGGTTACCTGAGCGGGCTCCATGCTTGCCGTGGTATGGCGTCTGCATAGGTAACTCAGGAAAAAAGGCGCGAAACGATTGTCTGCTCTTGCTTTCACGGAGGGAGGGAGGGAACGGGGGCCTGACGATATGCACCCAGAACCACCCGTGACAATGTTTTAGCCCCATCAGGCATTGGGATCTCAACCCAGAATTCCAATGGTCAGCAGAGACTGCGGGAACTGTGGGATAGCTATCCACAGTGCAACGCTCCGGAAGTCGACTCTAGCCTCGGTACTGTGGAAGCACTCCGCCGAGTTAATGCACTTAATGCATTTAATGCTCAAATAAATTGGTTAGTCTCTAAGGTGCCACAAGTACTCCTTTTCTTAATGCACTTAGAGCATTTTCTGTGGGGACACACACACTCGAATATATAAAACCGATTTCTAAAAAACCAACTTCTATAAATTCAACCTTATTCCGTAGTGTAGACATACCCTTAGTGGGAGTAGGTTTGGAACCTGTATATCTGTAATACTCTAAAACAGTGGTTCTCAACCTATTTACCATTGTGGGCCGCATCCAGTAGTACCTCTGTGGCTCTGAGGATGTCGCGTGGACCATAGCTCTGTGCTGATTGGGCTGCAAGCAGGCCGCAGGTTGAGAAACACTGCTCTAAAAGCTTGAAAATAACATTTATTCACCTGAGAGATAGGGTACGTGAGGTAATAGCTTTTATTCTGTTGGTGAGAGAGACAAGCTTTCAAGCTGCACAGAGCTCCTCTTCATGTCTGAGTAGAGTACTCAGAGTCACAGGTTCATCTAATTACAAGCTGTGACAGATTGTTTAGCATAAGAAGTTAACATACATCTCAAGGGACCATTGAAGTTGAAGTGCCTGTTAACACCAACCCAGTTATTGGGTGGGTAAGTACTTTATAGATTGTTGTGATAAGCCATAAATCCAGTGTCTCTGTTCAGTCCATGATTTTTAGAATCTAGCAAAATTCTGAATTTAAGCTCTTAGGTTCGTTCTTTGAAGGTGTTAGGCATGTTTCCAATGAGGCTAAGGACTTAAAGGCCAGATATAAAGTAATCGCTTTGTGAAAAGTGTTCACACACAAGTGATAGGCAAACACCTGTCTGGGATGGTCTAGATAATACTTAGTCCTGCTATGAGTGCAGGGTACTGGACTAGATGACCTCTTGAGGTCCCTTCCAGTCCTATGATTCTATGATACTGTGTTTTTTGTCTTTTATCATTTTTCTGTGAGAGTTCATTTGAGAGTATAGTGATTGTCTTGTTTCACCCACTTAGTTGTTATTGGGGTATATAGTGCATTGTCCAAACCTGAAGAGTTCTGTGTAGCTCTAAAAATCTTCTCTCTCTCTCACCAACAGAAGTTGCTCCAATAAAAGATATTGCCTCACCCACCTTGTCTCTCTAATATCCTGGGACCAACATGGATACAACAACACTGCATACATTTATTTTCCAGTCAGCTTTGTTCTTGTTTTGCCTCTGTTTTAGGGTTTTGTATTAGTACCTATCACCATAGGAATTTTGCAGACACTGTTTTTCTTCTTATGGAGCCCAGCCCACAGTGGCACTGCTTGTTTTCTGTAGTTGCCTTCTTGATATATGATGAAGCTGCACTGGTTTATACCAGCAAAAACATTGGGCTCATTATTTGCTTATTTACACTCAAGTGATCAGCCTGGCATCATTTCTATACATGAAATTCTCATTGACTTCCCATTTTACATAATATTGGAATAAATATGTGAAGAGACATTGCAAAAAATATTTTCTCTGAATAGTTCATAGCTTCAAACATACCTCAGCAGTAAATCTATAATGACAAAGCTATATAAATATACATATATTCTAAAATGACAGTTATATTTGATTTCTTGAAGTATGTTTAGTTTAAGTACTAAGTATTTACATTTTATTTCTGAAGTAAAAGAAGCAGCAGAAAAAGTAGAACAGCTTGAAAAAGAATACAAAATGGAAACAGATGTCAAGGAAAAGCAGGTTTGTTTAATGTAAAGTCCATTTTGTACATTTTTATTTGGAAATATAATTTGCATTATATGGAGCAAAAATATCAACTGATTTTATTGTTGTTGACTAATTTAGTTGGAGTGCAGAAAAAAACAGAATAGTTCTTAAAAAGGTGCTTTGTTGTCTGTAAAAGATTTTGTACTTTTGAAGGATGAAAATTATTATTATAAGTGATATTTAAATTGAGTGCTTCTTGCTTTATGTTGTTTGAATTAAAATGTTAATGGGAGTTATATGCCATTATTTTTTTCCCCACAAAGCACCATAAAAGAAATACAGAGTTCTGACAGTCTTTGTATTTGAGCAAGGTTCATTCCACATCTGCTGGTGAAGAAGAGATGGGGGAAAGAGAATGATGTAGAAGCTGGGAGGAAGGATCAGGAAACAGATCAGACCAGCGACTGACTGGAGGAATACTGAGACTAGGAGAGGGAATAGGGTATTGTCATGGTATTAAGGGAGCCAAGAAAGGTGGGCAAGTTGTGGAACCGTGTGGTGGTGGTATTAGGAGTATAATCAATAGTGTGGAAAGAAGGTTTTATTTCTTTAATTTTTTTAATTTGAGAAGGGTCAGAAGATGGACCTGTTGGTTCATGGGGAGAATGAATCTGAGGAGGTGGCAATCAGTCTGACCAGGCACTGGTGTAAGTGTAGGAAATGACATCAAGAGACTACTTGAGTCTGAATGGATACTCCATTCTCCCTAAATATAAGTTTCTACACCTCCATCCTGTTGGAACTTACAGTCTAGTTTTGATGGCAGATCTGCTGTCTCCAGACTGCAGTGCCTTTTTTTATGGACATTTGGTTAATGCCGCCGTACTTTTTTCTTGAGCTGTATTCATTTTTCTGCAGTTATTCAATGAAATCCTAATCCTGCATATAATGTACAAATGTGAAAACAATATGAAGTTAGTAGTCTTTTCTAGACCTTGTTATTTATATATTGTAATTGCTCTTCACTTCATTAGCTATCGGTTCTGACTGTACAAAGTGGTGAAAAAGACAATAAAATGAGAGACCTCACAATTCAGTTGCAGGAGTCAAGGGATAAGATTATTGATTTAGAAGAAGCAACAAGTAAGAATTTTAATTGCTATAATCCAAATAGCATTATTTGTAATAGTGCAAGAGACAGAAAAGCTAGAGATTGATCATGGTGGTGTTATTCTTTTGCTGAGCACTGGTGGAATTTGGGGACTTGCAGATCACTTTCCTGTTTTGAAGCAGAAATTGGGTGAAATGGAATTGGGTATTTTGTTAGTGTGATTTGTTTATAAAATATACACAAGTGCAGTTAGGGGTTGAATGGAGTTGGTAACAAACTTCGGATAAGCAGATACCTTTTGTAGAAACCTCAGGTAAGGTGCCCCTGTCGCAGTCCTAAGAAGCAGTTGTCTTGCTCTCCAGGGAGGGTCTCAAATTGCTAACAAACCCAGCTTCTTTTAAACAATTCCTGTGTCCTTTTTTTCCACACCTGTGAAACCCTTAGTCCAAGGCTACTCACTGAGACCACATGGCCTGGAAAAGTGAGCCTTGGCATTGTTCACCTGCTTCTCAGTACAAAGGAGTCTCAAAGCTGTAACTGCCAGACAGACCAGTGCTTTAATCCACACAATCTCTTTAACCAGTATCTGGGTGCTTATAGATCAGTGACACCCTAATGGACAAACCGTTAGCACCTTATGCCATAACAGTATGTTCAAACTTTTATTTCTAGGGTCTGGTCTACAATTATTTATTATTATTATTATTGTATTGCCTAAGAGCCCCAGTCATGGACCAGGACCCTATTGTGCTAAGTGCTGTACAAACAAAAGAAAAGATAGTCTCTGCTCCCAAAAGTTCATAATCTAAGTATAAAATGAGACAACAGATGGATACAGACAGATTGATGAGAGAGAGAGAGAGAAAACAAGA
The DNA here is from genome assembly GCF_965140295.1 of Lepidochelys olivacea. NCBI lineage: Eukaryota > Metazoa > Chordata > Testudines > Cheloniidae > Lepidochelys > Lepidochelys olivacea. Next base: position 519,781 of record NC_140431.1, on the reverse strand, counting down.
ACATTCAGACACAATGTTGGTCAGCATGGTAGACTGTTTTTGTCTCGATACGCCAGCAGTTTTTGTAGCGGTATAATGGACACGCAATTTTTGTACCAATGTAAGCATTTGTTTTGGGGGTGTGATTTTTTTTTTTAATGCTGCTGTGGACACTGTTATACCAATATAGCTTATTCCCTTGTAGGAATAAGTTATACTGGTATAACTATGTCCACACTGTGGGAGGAGTTCCATTTTAACTATCTCAATATAGCTAAAAGCGTACAATTTTTGTGTGTAGACCACCCTAGGTTACTGGTTATTGAAAGTTGTTAGTTTCCAGCAGTTGTTCAGCAGCCAATGAAATAAATGGTGTTTTCACTCTTTTCTCTATTGGACATGTTTCCACATCTCCAAAAAATACCTTTACAGATGGCATTAGAGTTGACATCCTTGTAGGCAGGCAAAAGGCAGAGGATTGAATGGAGTTGGACATTGAACTGCTTTTAGAAGGGGCCTTCCATTTCATGGTTGAGACATGTCAATGAGTGTTTTGAGTGAAACTTGCAAAGGGCAAAGAAAGGACTTAGTCTTCTTAACTGTTAATCAGCCACTTTTAATTAAATTAAATACTTCTTAAAAATAGTGGTATGTTTTCAGTGATTTTGACACATAAAATTATATCATTTTATCAGTAATTAAGTTATTTCTGTTTCCTTTGCTTTGTAAAATTGTGGAGAGAGTCCTAATTCATTGAGTAGATGAGGAATAATTATTTATTTTGGAAGGCTGTAAGTTTTTTATATTTTTTTTATATATACCATGTTGTGCCTAGGATGGGTACATTTAATTAAACTTTATAAATAATATCTATTTATTAAGTACTCCGTGTATTTTCTATTTACATAATGAAAAGTGATATGTATGCAGTGCTCTCTCATGTCTCTCTCTTAAACTATTGAGAGAGATAAATTATTTAAGTGGCATATATTGTACAAATTATTGTAGAGTACCGTCAAATTTGTTTGGTACATGACATAATGTTTAGAAACATTAGTGTATATCTTATCTGTAACAATTGTCATTTAGAACAACAAAAAGAAATGTTAAAAGAATCACAGAGCAAACAGGAACATTTGATGGGAGAACTGGAAGAAGCTAAAGTTTTGCTGCAAAAAACAGAGGTATGACTTGCTCTAACTTTTTTTTCAAATCAAAATGTAATATAAATAAGGTAGATGTGTAATTTGTAGAAACAACTGTCAGTACTTTTCATCTGAACCATGAATTGTAATTGCTTGCTACTATACATCGTGACGAGTTGGATCCCCCTTCTGGGATGTCGCCTAACGTACGGGGATTTCACTGAGCCTCTCCTTCTTCGCCAGCCTGGCTTCCCACTCCCTGTTTTGCTGAATTAGCTCCCCGGCCTCTTGCAGCACACACATACAGGTCGCGCCACACCCAGCTACAGCCAAACTGAAGTCAGCTCTGTGTGAGAGGACTCCCCCAGCACTCACGTCCACACCCCTTTTGGGAGATAAACCCAAAATAATACTGTCTTGCACTGTTTAGAAAAATCTGCACAGCGCAAGCTCATAAAAATCCGCCCTCTTCCTCAATGTGAAGAGAGATGTGCACAACTTCTTCCCCCCTGCTTAGAAATTACATAAACTGGGTTTAATAATAAACAAAATAAGTTTATTAAGTACAAAAGGTAGATTTTTAAGTAGTTAAAGGAATAGCAAATGGAACAAAGCAGATTACCTTAGCAAACTGAGCTTAACACACTAGATAGGTAGGATACAAATTAGCAAATTCTCACCCTGAGTGAAAAACAGGCTGGCAGATTCTTAAGGCACAAGTTGCCTTGGTTTTCGCAGGTTTTCTTACACAAGCTAAAAATCCTTACAGCCTGGGACCAGCACTTTCCACAGTTCAGTCTTTGTTCCTCAGGTGTTTTCAGGTGTGTTGTTGTAGGGAGAGTGAGGTCACTCATGTTGTCATTGTCCCTCTTTTATCTCCCCCCCCCCACTTGCTGGAAAGCTTTTTTGTTGTGACCTGGGTCAAACAGTTCCCATTGTGTAGAGCTATCTCTGAGAGGTTTCTGCTGCACACAGTTCCTGAGGTAACCTTTATGATTGTGTGCATTGTCTTCAGTAAGCCACTAACATTATTTGGCCTCATCCAATGTAGCACATTTGAAATACAGAGACATGGTCAATATTCCCAGCTTCAGATACAAAAATAATACATGCATACAAATTGGATAAACACATTCAATAAATCATAACCTTCCCGGTGACACCTTACATGAGCCATCTTGTATAAAGTACATTTCAGATATGTCATATCCATATTTCCATGAAGAATATGGCGGGTAATGTCTTACACATATTTACAACAAATTTTATTTTTTTACACTTTTCTATTTAGACTGCTCAGAAGAGTTTAGAAAACGAATTACGGACTGCAATGAAAACCTTAATTGAAGTCACTGTAGAAAAAGAAGCACAAATGGAAGAACTTAAAGAAACTAGGGCTTTGCATGCATCAGTGGCTGAAGAATTTGAAATTGCTGTTTCTAATTTGAAAGAGTTGCTGAAAAGAGAACAAAATAGGTTAAAAAAGTTTTTATATTTAGAGTGAAAGGATGATCTTGCGATTTAAGGCACTAAACAGTGTTCAGTTCCCAGATCTTTCTGTGTGACCTTGAGTAAACTACCTAATCTCTGTGCCTCAGTTTTCTACCTGTAAAGTATCATCCTTACTTTCCCACATCCTTTGGGTTTTTTTTTCTGAACTGTGAGCTTTTTAGGACCGTTTTTTTCCCCCTCTTACTGTGTGTGTGTTGTGTTTAGCACAGTGTGGCCCTAATCTCAGTTGGGACCTGTAGGCAGTACTGTAATAGAAGTGTTCAATAATAATAAATGTAGTGATATGGACATTCAGTGGGTATATAATAGTATTACTGTTTAGTGCTACTTAATGTTCTTTCATTTCATTTGTCATTAAAATGTTTGGGGTTTTTTGCAAGAAGTAATTGATGGTAATCAAAATTAATCTCAGCAAAACTAGAAATTGATCTATAAAGTGGGTATTTTATTCAGTTCTTGTAATGGAGTTTTTCAGGAGATAGACTGCATTGCACTGTAATGTCATGTCACTAGTAGAAGTTATGAGAAATTCAGGGGATATGAAGCTAAAACTGGCTCTCACATAAATTGGTGTAAATCTGGAGTAACTGCACTGACTTTTCTATGATTACTCCAGATTCATAGTGGTCTAAGGGTAAAATCTGGACATGATGTTTTTGAAAAAATGTAACATTTACTTTAAAAAAAATCTACATTTTGGGAATGTATCTTTTTATCAATTTATTTTTAACTAATTTTATTATGCCTGCTATTCAAGCAACATGTTGATAGAATGTTTGGTACTTAAATTTCTCATAGCTTACTTTCCTATATGTGTAATATATTTACCTACCTGCTTGTTAGCAGGCAGATAGACATATTGTATTTCCAACAGAAATATGACTTACTTTTCTAGTTTAAATCCTACACGGAAAAATATTGTTTTTTATTATGCTTTTAAATAGGTTGAAGAAACTTGAAGAAGAGTCAGAAATACTTGCCTCAAAGCTCCAAAATAAATCTGTTGAACTGGGTAAGATTTGCTGAAAAAGGAATGAATTTTTTTGCAAGAGCTGGTTACAGGTAAAAATATCAGTATTAGTTCTTTGAGAAGGTTGGTATTATCTGTATAATACCCACTCCAGTGTCTTGTATTTTGATTCATAGTGTAGTGTGTATATGATCAATGTGGAGAGATCCTCTGGACGTGTAATGTTGATGAGTGCCTGTCTTTTTTTAGACTGCTCTAAATTATACTGAGGATCAGTTCCAGGATTGAGGAAGTAGAAAGATGACAACATAAACTGCCTTTTCTCCCTTTTCCCAGATCCCTTGTGAAGCAGAGTTTGAACTGATCCGGAATGCTGGCCCTAAGATGTTCACTACTTTCATAGTCTTATAAATAATATATATAATTTTTTTTCATAATTGCCTTATGCAAAAATATTTCAGCCAAAAGGTATTTTGTGAACTGTTTGTCTTGAATATTAGCAATCATTATTTGTGGTATGTGATTGGTGTCTAAAAAACAGTACTATGGAATTTACTTCCTGATTGAATAGCTGCAACTTTTATTAAACAGGAGGAGGGAAATCAGTGAGATTTCAGGATAGCCATGTAAATACTTGCGGTCCAAATGTTTGTGCAAGCAGACATTTGCATATGTATTCTAAAACTAGCTTTCTCTGTACATTCTTGCAAACAACAATTCACTTATAGATGTGTTTGTGGAAAACCTAAGAAGGGTTGTGAATACCATTGAAGTGAATGATTTAATTTTTATTGCAATATATGTTCACGAATCCTTCTTTGAAATATTTGTCCAGCTCAGCTTTCAATTAGGTCATGTTACCAATATATAATTTAGAGCAGAATATAGCTTTGAGTCAAGATTTCTGGATTTGGGCCAATGTCTTTTTTAACTCCATAGAAAAATATGTTCAGTGGTAAAATATAAATTAATTTTCATTCATGACTTGAAACTAAAAATAAAAAGGCAATATGTTTGGCCCTGATTCAGCAAGATACTTCAGTATATTTTGTAATTTTGAGCACATGCAGTGCCAATGAAGTCAATAAAGCTACTAATTAGTACAAAATTAAGTACTTTATTGAATTAGGGCCTAAAAGGCTTTTGAGGGAGCAAACAATGTTGATAATATATTAATATAGAGAATTGTATCCATTTTGTATTATATCTTTACATTGTATTTGCTGTAGAAGAGATGTCCAAACTAAAAAGTGACAAAGAAATACAACTTGAAGATCTGACAGAAGCCTTGGTAAATATAAATTGTCCTAGATGTTAATAGTCTAAAGACATTTATTTTTCATTTGGGGTCCAGCGTCCCTTCTAGAGGCTTCCTGGGGACCCATATCAACCATCTCCAATCTATTCAAAAGCTGCCACTAAACTTAACTTTCTAACCGATCATTTAGTCCAGTGGTTCTTAAACTAGGGGTGCCGCTTGTTCAGGGAAAGCCCCTGGCGAGCCGGGCCAGTTTGTTTACCTGCCGCGTCCGCAAGTTTGGCCGATCACGGCTCCCACTGGCCGCGGTTCGCCGCTCCAGGCCAATGGGGGCTGCAGGAAGGGCGGCCAGCACATCCCTTGGCCCGCGCCATTTCCCGCAGCCCCCATTGGCCTGGAGCGGCGAACCGCAGCCAGTGGGAGCCGTGATCGGCCAAACCTGCGGACGCGGCAGGTAAACAAACCGGCCCGGCCCGCCAGGGGCTTTCCCTGAACAAGCGGCACCCCTAGTTTGAGAACCACTGATTTAGACTATTTCACTCATCTCTTTTGAAGTCTCTGAATACTACTTCTGGTTCTCCTTTGCCTGGGCCTTCCTCGACTCCACCACAGCCTACGTCTTGGACTTCATCTCTTATGTTTGTTTCCTGTGTATGGCTATGAAATGAGCCTTGATGCCTTATTCATTTTCTTCTGCACTTCCATCCTTTCGCATGCCATCTCCTATGGATGGGATGACCTTGCCTTGGTATGCCAAGCATTCACCCTGTCTTCATTCAGATACCTTTCTAAATACTAATTTCTTCCATGATGTCTGCAAACTCCTACCCCTGTTGAACTCCTCTGACATTACATTTGAGGCTGAAGTGTGAAATGAGTTCCAATAATAATTAAAAAAATATTTTTAATGCCACCTTCTGGGATTCCCAGTGTGGTCTGTTTTTTCTGTAACTTTTAGTTTGTAAAACTAGAATGTAAGCTCTTTTAGAGCGACTGTCTATTTTGGTGTTCAGTATGGATTGTTAAACTTCTAACTTCACACAAAGTGCTATAGATTTTTGAGAATGTTATGTTTAACAAAGAGCATGTCTACATTTTGAGCTGGAAAGTATAAATTTCAACTCGAGGTATACTCATGCTTTTTCTAATCAAGCTAATGTGATACAAATAGAGTGTAGCTGCAGTGGCATGAGCAGCAGGTGGCGCTAGCCACTCCAACTACTTACCTTTCCAAGAGGCCAGCTATATATTCAAGGCAACTAGCTGCTTGCACTGTCATGGCTGCCTTCTATTTTTAGCATGTTAGCATGATCATAGCTAAAGTGTATATGTCTCCTCAAGCTGGAATTTACACCTTCCAGCTTGAAGCATAGACAGTCTTTCATCAAAGTGCTCACACTAGGGTATCCTGTATACTTTTCCCATTTTTACAGACATGTTGTGGGGTTGCGGGAAGTGGCGTGAGCCTTTTGTGGGTGTTTACAGACACTTTTGAATTTCCCATTGGAAATACTTCAATGGAATTGCATTTTCTCCCTACGAGGCATTATTTTTTCCTGTATGTCAGGCATAACAAGGAATTGCAGTTCTATCAATCTTTTCCCCAGTGAATCATCATGGACGGGAATGACACATACCTTCAGGAATTAGTGCTGACCCTCTAACAGAGTGTGTCTGTTCGGCAGCACCCCTTGCCTGCCCGGGGTAGCTCTGTAGTACTTTGCCTCCGTTTCCCTCTTCTTCAGAGCCTCTTTAAACTCTACATACGCAAGTTGGTGCTGGAGATGTGGCTTGGCCCTCTGATCAAGTCACAAACAACACCTTCTGGGGTAGCACAAGTCCTACTAAAAGTCCATACAAACAAAAATGTTGTTTTCTGCCCTTCATGGGTTTCTCTTCAGCGTATTTTCTGAACACTCTTCTCTGCTGCTTTCTGGGCTACTTTTGCGTCTCTCTGGTACAGAGCACTGTTCCCCAGGTTGGTTCCCCTGGAGTACCTGGCCTCTTGCCTTGCCAGCCAGCCCTCAGCTCTTTTCTAAGGCCCATGTGTCCATTAAGTGTCAGCCAATTCTCTTATTATCATCCCCTCAGGCTGGGAAGGAGCTAATTAATTAGGGCATTGGTGGAGCTGGCCCCATCCCTTCTTACAAGGGGCCAGTCACCCTGTGACACTGCCAATATGAATTCCTTAAATCCAGTAGAGTCTTATACTGGTGCCTATGACTGTATTATCTGAGTACTCTTCACTTTTATTAGATTGGCATAGTATGGTTCATAGTGGATTTCATGGTCCCCTTTGCGTTCCGTCATCTGTGGGGTTTACCCAGGCATGGGATAGGAGGCACTTCTAGCATTGACATTGAGTGGGGCAGGATGGGGGAGAGGGAGTAGTATGTATTCTTTGTTGTATAAAAATATGACTGAAAATAACCCATATTTAATAAATCTTCTCAGCTTACTGTAAGATACATGTTAAAACATTTTCCTTTACTGTTTAGGAGAGGTCAGTAAAACTTCAAAAAGATTTGGAGCAGCAGTTAGTGTGTGAACAATCAGAAAAAACGATATTAATAAAAGAGAGAGAAATTAGGGACTCTGACCACTTAGAGTTTAAGGTTAGACCATGTGGTTTTTCTTGTTAATTGTACTTAAAATTTCATTTTATTTGTTACCTCTTGAACTAGCTATTTCAAAAGTTATAGATTTTTTTGTTTATAGATTTCCCCCACCACCACCCAAGGGAAGATGCTTTTCTTTGAGAATCGCCAGTACATAAGATTCCCATTTATAGTGATGCACACGCCCAGCTTGCAGAGGTTGGCAAACTATAGATAGCAGTGCCTGTTGGGGCAGTGCAAGTGCCCCTTTATAGACAAAACCTTCAAGGGTCTGAAGCTATACAAAGGATTCAGGGCCCTAGTTGCCACAGTTCCCTCACTGGAGTTGTATCCCACATCATTCGATCAGGTGGGGAGCGTTCTTCCCCTTAGAACAGGCCGAGGGGCCAACTAGGGTGACGAGGCTTCCCAATACTATCAGGACCGTCCCAATATTAGGAGTTTTGTCTTTTATATGCACACACACACACCAAGCCCTCCCAAAGTGCCCTGACTTGTCACACTTGCTACCTGGTCACCCTAGGGCCAACTCCAGGCCCTGTGAATCCTAGATTCGGGCAGCACTGACTCCCTGTTACAGATCTGGTTAAGCTTCCCGTGCTAGGCACTTGACACACTGCAGTGAGGGGATGTAAATGCTGAACCCCACGTGCCCTTAGCTTGCTGGGGCTGGGTGGTGGTTAGCATTGTCCCTGGCTTTGGGCCTTTAGGCATACACTCCAAGTGCAGATCTTGTGTCTGACAACTCTTGGCAGTGGGGATGCTATGGTCCAAATGCATATCTCCTGAAACTAGGATAGTTTCAACGGGTAGTGATCAATGGCTCCATGTCTAGTTGGCAGCCGGTATCAAGTGGAGTGCCCCAAGGGTCGGTCCTGGGGCCGGTTTTGTTCAATATCTTCATAAATGATCTGGAGGATGGTGTGGATTGCACTCTCAGCAAATTTGCGGATGATACTAAACTGGGAGGAGTGGTAGATACGCTGGAAAGGAGGGATAGGATACAGAAGGACCTAGACAAATTGGAGGATTGGGCCAAAAGAAATCTGATGAGGTTCAATAAGGATAAGTGTAGGGTCCTGCACTTAGGACGGAAGAACCCAATGCACCGCTACAGACTAGGGACCGAATGGCTAGGCAGCAGTTCTGCGGAAAAGGACCTAGGGGTGACAGTGGACGAGAAGCTGGATATGAGTCAGCAGTGTGCCCTTGTTGGCAAGAAGGCCAATGGCATTTTGGGATGTATAAGTAGGGGCATAGCGAGCAGATCGAGGGACGTGATCGTTCCCCTTTATTCAACATTGGTGAGGCCTCATCTGGAGTACTGTGTCCAGTTTTGGGCCCCACACTACAAGAAGGATGTGGATAAATTGGAGAGAGTCCAGCGAAGAGCAACAAAAATGATTAGGGGTCTAGAACACATGACTTATGAGGAGAGGCTGAGGGAGCTGGGATTGTTTAGCCTGCAGCAGAGAAGAATGAGGGGGGATTTGATAGCTGCTTTCAACTACCTGAAAGGGGGTTCCAAAGAGGATGGCTCTAGACTGTTCTCAATGGTAGCAGATGACAGAAGGAGGAGTAATGGTCTCAAGTTGCAGTGGGGGAGGTTTAGATTGGATATTAGGAAAAACTTTTTCACTAAGAGGGTGGTGAAACACTGGAATGCGTTACCTAGGGAGGTGGTAGAATCTCCTTCCTTAGAGGTTTTTAAGGTCAGGCTTGACAAAGCCCTGGCTGGGATGATTTAACTGGGAATTGGTCCTGCTTTGAGCAGGGGGTTGGACTAGATGACCTTCAGGGGTCCCTTCCAACCCTGATATTCTATGATTCTAGTGCCATCTCCTGCAAGCCTCCCGAGCAGCTCTTGTTTGTTTCCTAGAATCCTATTGAATGTGTTAGCCTTCTGTGTTTAACCCTTCAGGGACATGTGATAGTGAAAGCCATCAAACAGATTTTTTACAGGATTCTACAACATTTACTCTTTACGTAACAGCATATGAGAGAGAGGCAGATTTAGATGAAATAATAAACACACGAATTTGTGTTTTCCTTGCCTCAATTTTGTTACCACTTTGAAGATTTTTTTGGGCTTGGGCAGATTCCTCTGGGGTGTCTGGGATCCTTCTGTCACTACAGAGCCTTTCTAGGTCAGCTAACTTGCTCTGATCTTGGCTGGTTCCACAGTTAAACTGGACCCTCCCAGCTCCTCCCTCCCCTCCCCCGGTGAAGGCAAGTCGATTTCTTCCTCATTGCTGTCAAAGTTTCCTGTTTGTCTCAGTGAGCCTGTCACTCATGTTATACGGGCCACCAACAATCCTTTGCTACTGGGGATTTTCCACTCCCCCTCTCTTGAGAGGAGATGTAGGGACTAGCTTTTCCCAGCCTCTGCCAACGTGTTGGCCCAAGGTGTTTCCACCTTAATAGGCAACAGTTTTAGGTTTAATGAATGACTATTGCTCCTGGTCTGGCAGAAAATGGTGGATGCCACATCCACAATCCGTGATACAACAGTTTCATAAGAACAACTTTATAATATCAACTAGAATTAATAAATCTACATCGACAAATTCCCCAAATCATTAATGCAGTCTAACTTGGTTGCAATGTATATGTATTTATTATACAATGTTACTTATGGTCCTACACTTGGTTGTGTAATTAGAAATTATATTTAAAAATATGCCCATGTATGCCAGGGCTGAATTTAGCCAATTAAGCTTATTCTTTATATGTGCAAGCCCTATTTTTGTAAATTTTGAGCTCAATGTTCTTAAACAGGAACAAGTTCAAGGACTTTTATCTGAAAAGAAACATCTTGAGATCACTATTGTGAAACTACAAGAGAGAGAAAAAGAGATGAAGGATAGTCTTCAAATCAGAGAGGTCTGTAGAAAGGGTGACTTTTTTCTCAGAAATATCTTATTGATATAATGCGCTCGAATATCCTTATTAGTGACTTGCAGAAATTATTGTGCATGCAATGAAATTAATAACAGGTTTAAAATAAAAATAAGGAAGTACTTCTTCACACAATGCACAGTCAACCTCTGGAACTCATTGCTAGTGGATTTTGTGAAGGTCAAAAGTATAATCAGGTTAAAAAAAGAATTAGATAAGTTCGTGGAGGATAGGTCCATCAGTGGCTATCAGCCAAAATGGTCAGAGATGCAATGCCATGTTCCAGGTGTTGCTAAATCTTTCTCTGACTGCTAGAAGCTGGGACTGGATGACGGAATGGATTATTCCATAATTACCCTGCTTTGTTAATTTCTTCTGAAGCATCTGGCACTGGCCAATGTCGGAAGACAGGATACTGGGCTAGATAGACCATTGGTCTGACCCAGTATCACCATTTAAATGTTTTTATGAGTTTTTACATTACATATATTACATTTAAAAATCCAGGAGAAGATATGTCCTGTTAGGCACTAAGGAGGCTCTCCTCTGCAAGTGCCCTGGCAACCCGGCACACTTCTGATTCCAGCAGGGAGAAGAGTTGGAAGAAAGTTGACACTGGCACCGATGGGTACTCCAGTACTGCAAAAGAACAGTTACTCACCTTCTCATAACTGTTGTTCTTTGAGATGTGTTGTTCATGTCAGGGTCTTAATTAGCGGTAAGGCGATATGGGAAGGGCCTGAAGGGGGCAGGATGTCTGCCATAGAGTCTGCATCTTCTGTAACTTCTTCCGCCTTAATGCCCAGACCCTGTGCGACCTGGCAGAGCAGTTGCTGCAACACCCTGGAGTCTTCCAGGGCTGAGGCGATGGTAGCGCCTGCGAGTGCTTCTTCTGGGGAAGATGAGGAGGAGGTCACTAAGGGAGGTGGTTGTTCCCTTCCATCCCTGCATGAGGGATCTTGTGAGCCAGTGGGGATTGATAGTCTGGTCTTGGTGCCGAGAAGAGCACCAGCGTTGACATCGCCCTCCCACCCCCACCCCGGTCAGTGCAGGAGGCACTGTCAAGTAGTGTGTCTGCACCATGGTGGTTGTCAACATCGGTGCAGGCAGTGTCGATGACGGCGTTGGTGCCTTAGTACGGGCTGGTGCTGTAGCCAGTGCCGCAGTCAGTGCCAAGGCCGCTGTTGGCGTCGTGACCTGAGCGCTGGCACCTCTGGAGCCCAGGGCACTGCCGAAGGGGCTGCCAATGTTGGTGCCGACGTCGGCAATGTTGATTCAGATGCTGGCATAGATGCCAGAGGTAGTTGCTCAGACACTGGACGTGGTGGGATAAAGGTAGCAGACATGACTGAAGTGGCACCTGAGCGAGAGCCTTGGCTCCAACCCTGAGCTTGTAGGAAAGCCCATGGAGTCCAGAAGGGCAACCAACCTGGGTTTTGCCATTGAGAGGCCCACTGTCGGGACCTCCTATGGTGCCTGGAGGATGACTTTCTGCTCCCACTATAGTCGGAGCGGTACGAGTCCCACTCCAACTTGGAAGCATCGGAATACGAGGACCGAGGCAGCGCTGCACCTCGAAGTGTCGGGAGTCTGGGGACTGACTTTGCTCCCTGGCATGCATTTTGCTCAGTCCTTGCAGGTCTTGAAACCCGGGAATCACGGCATGTCCCGGTGTGGCAAGAAATGGGGGGAAGCCTGGGGGAAAAAACCCTGTAACGGAACTTACAACTAATTAACTAGGTAACAAACTAAACTGATTAAACAAGAAGAATACAACGAGAGTCAAGCTGCTAAGCCATTTGCCGGAGCAAGAGCCAGGGAAGTTCCAGCTACCATCACTGGTGGTGAGAAGGAGGGGGTGGCAGGTCAACAGCACTCTATATTGGGCGCCATGAAGGTGTAACTCCTGGGGCGCCCAGGCTGACCCTACGGCAGCTGCTAAGGGAAAAATCTTCTGGCTACTGTGCACGTGCACACGCACACACCTGTTTGGAATCGACATGAACAAGCACTCGAAGAAGAACATCAGTGCTGACCTCCTTGGCACTGACACTGGAAGAGAGAGACCCAGGACACTTTGAATCCAGCACAGAGCGCTTGAAGCTGCATTTGCCTCAGTGAACATCATGGGTTCCCTGGAAGGAGGACTCTAAGTTCAAAGACCTACTACTGAGGCATTCCAGTTCTAGAGACAGTGGCAGGGCACCAATATCAAAGAAAGCCAGAGAGACTTTGGCCCCTATATCTATTTTGGCACCAAGATACCTTCAAGCCCCGACCATGACACTGACTAAGAAATCATTTCAGGCACCAAGGTTTGATGGTTTCACTTTCACTGTGCCTCCCAACATTGACTCAAGCACCAATCTTGGTACCAGCACCATCCTTGCTGGACCTACACCTGATGGCACCACCATTCCTGAAGAAGGTTTTCTCCTTTTTCTCTCCTGGCTTCTACAGCAACTCCTCGTCAGAGAATGTGGAATGATACCCTAGGAGATACCCAAAGGACAATCAGTGTCTGGCCCTCTGCAAGATGGTAATGAATGGACCACCCACAACCTAGACAGTATCAATATGAGATGCCACCATGGCTGTATTGCCCATATTGGGGCCTGCCATCCCATCAGCCCTGGAGTCACTCCCTGTGGTAAAAGCCGCCATGAGGAGGAGATCTTGCTATCTGTTTGTCAATGATAGCGAGGGCTTCCTCACTGGAATTGAAAGAGCAGGAGGGAGAGCCAACAGGGCAGGCTAGGGAGACGCTGCAGTTTCCCTCAATGCCCAGGGAATTCTCTTCCTCACCTGATGAGGCTATCAATCTGGCCCTGGTGCCAACAGTGGATGCCTTTTGGGTATTCCAGGAACTCTTGTCTGAAGTTGCAGATGTTTGGGCTGTCAAAACAAATGTAATCCAAAAGCATAACTTATCCCTCCAAAACAGAAATACAACTCTTGTGGTAGAGGAGGCCATTTTGTAGTCAGAACTCTGAGTCAGGTTGGGTACCCACATCGTTCAGGCTCTGTTGGATCTGGATTGTGAACATGTCATTGGAGAACATCAGACTGTTGTCAGTAATCTTGTTGACAAAGCTGGACATCTTGAGCCTGGTGGCAGAGAACTCATCGCCTGCTTTGAGATATTTGTCTTTGTGGGAGAGGGCATCTGTCTTTCCATTTCTTCTCACAAGGTGATAACTTACAACAGAGGCAAAGTAAGAAAAGAAGAGAGACCAGTGGATCTGGCAATGGTTAAAAAGTCTAGCAATCCATAGGTATTCCAAGTTCTTGTAGTCTGTCAGGACTTTGAGCAGGAACTGGGCTACTTCTAGAGGTGTCATCATTCCTTGAAAGCTGACTTAATAACCAATAGCCCCTTATCCCAAATATCATTTTTTTCCCACCAGGGTTAGCTTCTGAGAATAAAAGGTACAGGGGTGGAGTTGGTTGCAGCTGCCCACGTATTGAGATAGTATTGCATCTGTGGCAAAATTTGAGGCATCAGCCTCAATCATAAATGGTTTGTAGGATCTGCATGAATCAGTGCTGAGGTGAATGCCGATTTCAGTTGATCAAAAGCCAACTGAGCTTCTATGGACGAGGCAAACCAGGCCACTGTTCGTAGGATCACCGTTATGGGTGCAACCAATGTTAGAGAATCCTTTTAATAAATTGCCTGAAGAGATTGGTGAACCCCAGGAGTCATTGCATACATCCTTGGAAGTGGCCCACTCAGATATTGTTGCCACCTTATGGGGGTCCAGGGTGAGTCCCTCGCGTGAGACAATAAATCCCAACAATTCCATTATATCCTTATCAAACTCACGTTGCTCTTGATTAGCATAGAGGTCTGGCAGAGTCTCTCCAAGACAATGCACACGGGATGAAAATGAAGATACTGACTTTCAGAGAAAATGAGGATGTCATCTAGAAAAATGATGACAAATTGTCCAGCTTGTCCCTGAAGATGTCATTAAAGAAATGCTGGAAGGTTGCTGGGAGTGTTGCACAATGCAAAACGGCATGATCAGATGCTTGACATGGCCAGCCCTGGTATGGAACGTAGTCTCCTTCCCAGATCCTTAACAGCTTGTAAGCTCTGCAGAAGTCCAACTTTGCAAAGACCTTGGCAGAACAGTCTTTCAAACAGCTCATTTATGAAAGGAGTACCAGTTTTCAGTATGATGTTGTTCAGAGCTTGTTAGTCCACACAGTTGGAAGATTCCTGACGTTATCTAAGTAGGACTCCCACTAGCATCAACCAAGCAAATGGGTAGCTGTTTGAGTGTCACCAAGAGGAGAATCCATGTGGCCAGTCTGTCAGAGAAGAAAGAATGGTTAGTTACCCTACAGTAACTGTTTCTTTGACATGTATTGTCCACAAGGATTCCATGACCTGCCCTTTCCAACTATTATGGATTCCTGTTTCTCTGGGATTCTGTATTGGTGATGGAATGGAGGGATGTGCGGGTGTGCTCTGCCCTCCTCTTTGTAGCACATCCCTTGCATATACATCCTAATAACATCTTATGTATTCCTCACTGAAGGCTCTATCCTGAATTCCTTGTATTCCCAAACTTCCATTGGGTTTGTGAGGAGTGCATGTGCCCATCTATGCACTCAAACAAAACACTTACAACCTGGTTACTCAGGCTATGCACTAGGGAGAGGATTTGTCTTGTGTAGCTATATGAAATATTTTAACGCAAACATTTAATATCATAGTAGTCCATACAATGCTATATAAATGTAATCTGACTAACAGCTGTCCATAGATTGGTTTATGAAGTTTTGGGTTGTCTGTTTCTTTGCAGCAGTATTCAGAAACTATATATTATAAATGCATAAGCACTTGTGACATTTTTTTCTGCAGAAAGAAGTACGTGATTTGGAAGTACGGTTAACTGGTGCAGTTGAAAATGAACAAAATTGTTTAAAACAGATTACAGTACTGAATGCAGAGCTTGAAAAAGAGATGTATGACTTTATTTTTAATTACATTACCTTTAAAGTTGTTGCTCCTTTTAATGCATATTTAAATTCTGTGATTTGTTTTCTAATGAAAAATGTAAGGTTTATTTTGTTACATTGTACCCCTTTGCAATTACTGTGCATCTCTCACTTCACACTTGTCTCTGCTGTCTCTCCCTCTTATTGGTACCAGAGCACAAAGGGGGGAAGCGTTACGTATGAAAAGGGGTTGTCTTTAGGAAGAACCCTGGAAAACTGCTTAAGCTGTAACAAATGTCAAAAGTTTGTAAAAGAGAAATCAAGGTGCAATTGTTGCTGATACCTCAATTCCCTTCCCTTCTGCTCAGAGTATTTTTCAGTAATGTAAAAGTTGAATGGACTACCACCTTCCTCTTCTCTCCCCCCCCCCAACACTGTTACTGTATTTATCTGTGCATTTTAAAATTAGACTAATACTAGTATTAGTATTTACAGCTGGAGACCCACTTTAGATAACCTGAGAGATTATTAGTATAATCACTAAACTGGGAGGAGAGGTAGATACGCTGGAGGGTAGGGATAGGATACAGAGGGACCTAGACAAATTAGAGGATTGGGCCAAAAGAAATCTGATGAGGTTCAACAAGGACAAGTGCAGAGTCCTGCACTTAGGACGCAAGAATCCCATACACCGCTACAGACTAGGGATCAAATGGCTAGACAGCAGTTCTGCAGAAAAGGACCTAGGGGTTACAGTGGATGAGACGCTGGATATGAGTCAACAGTGTGCCCTTGTTGCCAAGAAGGCCAATGGCATTTTGGGATGTATAAATAGGGGCATTGCCAGCAGATTGAGGGACGTGATCTTTCCTCTCTATTCGACATTGGTGAGGCCTCATCTGGAGTATTGTGTCCAGTTTTGGGCCCCACACTACAAGAAGGATGTGAAAAAAATTGGAAAGGGTCCAGCGGAGGGCAACAAAAATGATTAGGGGACTGGAACACATGACTTATGAGGAGAGGCTGAGGGAACTGGGATTGTTTAGTCAGCGGAAGAGAAGAGTGAGGGGGGATTTGATAGCTGCTTTCAACTACCTGAAAGGGGGTTCCAAAGAGGATGGATCCAGACTGTTCTCAGTGGTAGCAGATGACAGAAGGAGGAGTAATGGTCTCAAGTTGCAGTGGGGGAGGTTTAGGTTGGATATTAGGAAAACCTTTTTCACTAGGAGGGTGGTGAAACACGGGAATGCGTTACCTAGGGAGGTGTTGGAATCTCCTTCCTTTGAGGTTTTTAAGATCAGGCTTGACAAAGCCCTGGCTGGGATGATTTAGTTGGGGATTGGTCCTGCTTTGAGCAGGGGGTTGGACTAGATGACCTCCTGAGGTCCCTTCCAACCCTGTTATTCTATTATTTGTATTATGGTTGAGGCCCCAGTCAGGATCAGAGCTCCACAAGCTGTGCAGTGTAGAAATATCTAGAAGAATCCATTGCCTGTCACAATGATTTTATAGCCTTATTTCGAATCATAGAAATGGAGGACTGGAAGGGACCTTCATAGGTCATCTAGTCCAGTCCACTACATTGAGGCAGGACTAAGTATTTTCTAGACCATCCCTGACAGGTGTTTGTCTAACCTGTTCTTAAAAAACCACCAATGACTGAGATTCCACAACATCCCTATATAATTTGTTCCAATGCTTAACTACCCTTACTATCAGGAAATTTTTCCTAATGTCTAACCTATCAAACAACCATTTATTTAAATATTTTTGGATGTTTTCTACATTTTCAAATATATTGATTTCACTTACAACACAGAATACAAAGTGTATAGTGCTCACTTTATATTTTTGATTACAAATATTTGCACTGTAAAAATAATAAATAGTATTTTTCAGTTCACCTCACACAAGCACTATAGTACAATCTCTTTATTATGAAAGTGAAACTTATAAATGTACATTTTTTTTGTTACATAACTGTACTCAAAAACAAAAACAATGTAAAACTTTAGAGCCTACAAGTCCACTCTGTCCTACTTCTTGTTTAGCCAATCGCTAAGACAAACAAGTTTGTTTACATTTATAGGAGATAATGGTGCTCCCTTCTTATTTACAATGTCACCAGAAAGTGAGAATGGGCGTTCACATGGCATTTTTGTAGTTGGCATTGCAAGGAATTTACGTGCCAGATATGCTAAGCATTTGTGTAATATTCCATGCTTTGGCCACCATTCCAGAGGACATGCTGCTGATGCTCATTAAAAAATAATGCATTAATTAAATTTGAGACTGAACTCCTTGTGGGAGTATTGTATGTCTTCTGCTCTGTTTAACCCACATTCTGCCATATATTTCATGTTATAACAGTCTGGTATGATGACTCAGCACATGTTCGTTTTAAGAAAACTTTCACTGCCGATTTGACAAAATGCAAAGGAGGTACCAATGTGAGATTTCTAAAGAAGGAGATAGCTACAGCATTCGACCCAAGGTTTATGAATCTGAAGTACTTCCAAAATCTGAGAGGATGAGGTGTGGAGCATGCTTTCAGAAGTCATAGAAGAGCAACGCTCCAATGCGGAAACTACAGAACCTGAACCACCAAAAAAGAAAATCACCCTTCTGCTGGTGGTATCTGACTCAGATGATGTAAAGTGAACATGCAGCGGTCTGCACTGCTTTGGATCATTATTGAGCAGAGCCTATTATCAGCATGGATGCATGTTCTCTGGAATGGTGGTTGAAGCGTGATGGGACATACAAATCTTTAGCACATCTGGCACATAAATATCTTGCAGTGGTGGCTACAACAGTGCCATGCGAACATCTGTTCTCACTTTCAGGTGATATTTTAAACAAGAAGCGGGCAGGATTATCTCCTGTAAATGTAAACAAACTTGTTTGTCTGAGCAATTGGCTGAACAAGAAGTTGGGCTGAGTGGAAGTGTGGGCTCTAAAGTTTTACTGTTTTATTTTCGAATGCAGGTTTTTTTTGTACATAATTCTGCATTTGTAAGTTCAACTTTCATGATAGAGATTTCACTACAGTACTTGTATCAGGTGAATTGAAAATACTATTTTTTTACAATGTAAATATTTGCAATAAAAAATGTAAAGTGAGCACTGTACACTCTGTATTGTGTGTTACAATTGAAATCAGCATATTTGAAAATGTAGAAAACATTCAAATATATTTAAATAAATGGTTGCTTGATATCCCTACTGCAAATACATCCCCGAATGATGTTCGCTTTTTAAGACAAGATATATTAAGTGTATGTAACACATGGTGGGAGGAGGACAAAGATAACAGCAATAAAAACATATGGTTACATATTCTAGCTGTGTACATAATTTGGTAGTTCAAAGTCATTTTAAATGTACAGCTATGTCAGCATGCTAAGCAGTTAGTAGAATCAGGGCCTGAGGGCACACAGATTTGCATTCTGTACAGTCACTGAAAAATAATTGTACTCTTAGGCAAATCTGCCACCTCTTAATCCAGCCAGCGTGCAGGGATTTACATAACCAAAAACTAACTGTACAGTGGTGAGTCAGCAATGTTTCAGTTACCCTGTGTTCAAGAAGCTTCGTCATGATCTGATTTGAAAGGGAATTTGAGAATACAAGTAAATTATTCCTCTTATCTCCCAATTATTTTAATAGGATACAGAATGAGGAACTAAATATGAATTGCAGTAAACTTTTATTAGAAAAAGAACAAATATCTCAAAAGAAAAGCGATACTGTCACTGAGCTCAAGAAACTACAAGAAGTTCATAAGGCAAGTTGAGAAGTAAACTTACCTTCTTTTGGAAGACACTTCTTACTCAAAATAAAATGTGATTAAAGCATATGGTATATCAAAATATGACACAGGACCATTTTCATGATGTTAGTTAATTTTGAAACACAATTTTTGCACTTTAAAATACAAATGGTGAAATTCACCCTTTGCAGAGGACTAGATAAAAGCATATGTACTTCTTTGTGCTATCTGTCACTGCACAGATTGAATTTCACTCAAAATAAATAATTGATTATATGCATCTTTGTTTAGGATAACAGAAAGAAAGAAGAAAAGACTAAGAAGCTAATAGAAAACCTTGAAGAAACAAACGGCCAGCTAAGGGAAGGAAAAACAAAAATATAAGTAGCATATTCTTAGAAAGTCTTGATTCATTTATTTACCATTAGATTTTGGAGTTATCCTTTTTTAGATATATATGTTTACGCATTGGCTTCTATGACTTCAGATTAATATATTTGTTTTCAGGCTGTATGTTAATGTAATGGGTCTTACTCTCTCTCTGGTGATTTTTGGGGCACCCAGGACTGAGAGTCACCTTGTTACCCTCCTTCCTGATGAGGAGGAGGTAACAAAGGAGAGTCTTGCCTGTGATGACTGGGTGGCCTGTCAGCCATGCAAGCACCCTTCCTGCAGGCTCTGCCAGGTCCTTTTGGTTGTGTATGAATTCCTCTGGAGCATTTCGCTGTGATATCCAGTCCCTGACTCTGGTTACTCACAGAAATTCCAGATCCTCTGTCCCCAAAGGCAGAGCATACTCCAGTTTACCAGTTTTACCTTAAACCCTCCTCCTCCAGAAGATACAGCTTTGTAATAAAATTAAATAAGGTCTATTTAAGAAAGGATAGCAATTCTACTAGAAATAAGAGTATTGGAAACAGATGGTCACAACTAAATCATAAAACACTAACCTAGGTCTACACTTGTTAATATTTACTTTTCCAATCTAATAAAGTAGGTTTTCCCTGCCAAAGTTCAGTGCATTGCAGAGCTGGCTGGCTTCAAAGGAACACCGCTCCAATTTTTTTGTGAGATCAAGCACCCTCCTCAAGATGTCTCCTCAGTGAAAGAATACCAAGTGCCTTTCCCCTTCTGTGTTATACTGAAACAGTCTTTTGTCTTCATTCATTCATTCAGGGTGATTTCTGTCTTTTGTACCGTTCCTTTTTTTACCTCCAAGTGGTTTTGATTGTTTGTGATTGTGTCTGATGGTTTTCCATTGAAAGTCTTGGGATGAAGCAAGACTAGACTATTGAGCCTTGCATTACGTCACTGGCTAACCAAGACATGTTCACAATTCCGACCTCCTCAAATGAGCCATTGTGGAGACTTATCCTCTGGTGATGAACTTCTGCTTCAAGTCCAAAAAGCAGACTTTCTATATAGTTCCTTAAATATTACCCACACATTCATCTTGCAATGCTTATGAGTCTTGAGAAGTCATGAGCTTTCTGTAGATACCTTATGTGTTACTTTTTGATAAATATTCTGCAAGATGTGTGTTTAGTGTAGTGAGCTTGTCAGGTTTGAGGTGAGAATTGTTTGCAAAGAACAGGGGCCCCTTTGCCTCTGTGTCACATTCTCATTTACATTAAGACTGTTCTGCACTATTCTGGCAGTATACAGAGCCATAAAATTACTATGACAATAATTTACTCCCACTTTATATTTGTTAGTTATGTTCTTTTTTTGTAATTGTTGCACAGTTTATACCAAGAGCTATACTGCATCATTCATTTTCATCTAAGATGTTAGAAGTTTGGGTTTTCAGTTTTCTCAGAAAAACCCTTTAATTATAGAGGAAATTTAAAGAAAATAGCATATACAAAGTTATTAGTTAAATGTGGAAAAAATGAGATTATTATGGAGAAGAGGATTCTTATTAAATTTTACCATCTGAAGTGTTGTATATTTTGACAAGTCTCATTGTTAATCTGCCTTCCATAATATGGATTCAGATATTATGGAGATAGATGCATTAAAATAATGTAGATAGATAAACTTATTGTATGCATAGGACTTTCTAGGTCTGTGAAAAATACATACAGCTCAGAAGTGAAAGTCTGCGCCACTGCCCTGTACCTTTTAGGGACATCTTCAAAGACTGGCATAAAGCACCCTTAATATTAGCTATAAAGGAAGCTGCCTTTCTAGCTTCGAGCTAAGCTGTGATTTTTTAAAAATTTTTTAGCAGAAGTGAAAGAAATCTTCATTTTAAAATTAATTATTTACTAATACTTATTAATTTGGCATTTAGAAATGACTTGGAGTCTCTGAAGGAGAAGATGAAAAAGAAAGATGAAGAAGCTAAAACTAAACTGGATGAAAGTGAAGAAAATGTATGGGATATATACAGTGCTATATCTTATTATGAAAAAGCTATAGCAGTAAATGTCTGAGCCAAAAAAAGGTATCCTTAGGAAACAGATGATGGCGAGTAGGAAATAATAATTGTGTAGGAACAGGCTGGTTGTGATGCTTTCTATGGGTACCCAGGGTTGTGAGGCACCTACCTACCCCTTAGAGTGAGAAAGTACCTGCTGTGGATCAGCTCACTGACTGCACTGGCCTCTGACAATGCAAACACTACCTTCCAGGACTCCTCGGGCCTTGCACACCCTGTGCAGGTTAGTGATAGGAACACACCAATCCCCAAGTCCTCGGAATGTCCCTCTGGACTGCCCAGCCCCTGTTCCATGTTCACAGAACTCAGCTTTGCTACTCAAAAAGGAATAATACACACCAAATTACAGTTTTAATTCAGGATCACCAGACCACTTAATATACAGCACTTAGATATATTTATAGTGAAAACAAGAATAAGTTTATTATCAAACAGAGATTTAAATGATACAAAATCAGAATATTGGAAACCTATGTTTGCAGATAAAACAAAATCATAAAATGCATTCTAGAGCTTACACTTTGTCAGATGTTTGGCTGCATGCGTGTGTTCCTGCATGTTGCACTAGCTTTGTCCAGATAGCCAATACAGCAGGCTCTGATCGAACTGACCAATAAACACAAGACTTAGTTTAGTAGTGAAGGCACCCAGCCAGGTTTATTGCCAACAAAGCACAGTGCTAATGCCCTGGCTCAATGGTTACAGGTACACTAACACGTATGCCTGTGACAATGGATTTTCCAGTACCCCTTAGGCCAGACGAAGGGTAAAAACGAGGTATCCCAACGTTTATAGACTGAGACAAACAGCCTGGGGTAGACAACTTATCTATCACCTTACGTGTTTCATGACATGTTTGTTATCACCCTTGTACTTTTTCCTGATGGTTCAGACAGAACATCACTATTCATTACTTTTGTCAAACCATTTTATCATGTGCTTGGTTGGAGTGTTCTTGTACTGGCCTGCTGGAATGTGTTTACATATTCATTGTGTTTTAGCAATGGTAGCAATATTGGTGCCGAGATCGTGTACTGGACACTGACTTGCAGGCAAGCATATGCTTTTGACAGGGCCTAACTGTTGCTCATAGCATAACTTTTGCTGACGTTGGTTGAGACCTCAGGCCTTGCACTAGGCCCGTGCTTCAGGTTCTCTCTTTCTTAACTCACAGGACATTCCTCTGTCTCCTATAGGATAACTTACCCAAAGTCTTTCCCTAGCATTTTCAACCGGGACCTTTCAGAAGATCAAGCCTGCTGGTGCCTTGTCTTCACAGATTGAAGAATGCCGGAATTTCTCTGCATCACTAGCTGTACCGGACTATCCCTTTGATCTTCACCTCAAAACAGGGGTGTCCCCTAGCTGTTTGTCTTACTGTTCATTTCATTCTGAAGTCTCCACAAGCTCTTTGTTAGCATTTTACTAAGTATATCAAGAGACTTATATTGTAAGATCTGCAATACACAGTGATCCATCAGGGAAAAATGTCTCCCACTTCCTGTCTGTAGAAGTTTGTCTCAACGCCCTATACCTTTGAATGACCTGCCTTTAACTACAAGATCTAGATCTTGTAATTTTCATCATGCATAACACCTCCCATGTTTTCCATATGTATGTTTCTGAATGATTATAATGACCAATGTGACCCATGGGTGTCTGTGGGTTAGATGAGATTTTAATACTAGTATGTCTGGTGTGGAGGATTTTTATTTTCTTATGTTTTCTGGTGCATAGAAATATATCTTGGAGCATGCTAAACAGTGTCTTATGAAGTTTTACTGTGAAATTAAATTAGATAAAGACACCCAGAACAAGGGATATTTGCTTGCTTGTTCTGTAAGTATAAATAAATAGCAGAAGAAAACTAGCTGCATATTTTGGGGCAATTTGTGGTAAAATTTCTAATAATAGTTTAGCCAGATTTTAAAATAATGTATTTCAGACTAGAAACATTGAAAGTGAAATTTCAAGAAAGGAAAAGCAACTGAAGATGCTAGAAAATAAGGTATGAGAGTGTACTATTATACTATGAATTAGAGAGAACTTCAAAAATTCTTTTCCGTTATAAGCATTAGCTGCAGTATTTTATATACAATTTGTGAACAGAAAAGAGGTGATTATGGTTCCATATTACAAATTTTTGCTCTGCTCTAATTACAGCTTTTGATGTAGGACGACCAGACAACAAATGTGAAAAATCGGGATGGGGTGGGGGGTAATAGGAGCCTATATAAGAAAAAAACTCAAAAATCGGGACTTTCCCTATAAAATTAGGACATTTGGTCACCCTGTTTTGTTGGGCTGTCCTACTACAGTTTTACTAGCTAGCAGTAGACTATCAAAACCATTACAGCTTTAGTGCTCTAAATCCTGATTCAGCAAAACACGTAAGCTTGTAATTTACGTCCCACTGAAATCGGTGGGTTTTATGCATGTGATTATAGTTAAACACATGCTTAAAAGTTGTACTAAATAGATACTTGAGCATGTGCTTAAGTGTTTTTACTGAGTTGGGGCCAAGAATAGTTCCAATGAGCATCAGTGAGGTTAATCACATTATTGAAGTTGAGTATGCTTAAGTGCCTTACTGAATTGGGACCTATGCAAAGACAATTGCAATTGTTCTTAAAATATCAATCAAATAAATTAACAAATTCTAAAAATAATAATTTTGCAATGATTCATTGTTTGAAATCTCTCTGTTTTTAGTTTAACAATTTAAAGAAACAGATTGAAAATAAAACCAAATACAACGAAGAACTGCAGCAAGAGGTATGTAGAATTTTTTAAAGTTACAGGAACATGAAACACAAGAAATCCAACTGCATTTGTGTAGAGCAATACTGTTGTTCAGTCTCTGGTAGGATTTTAAATAGATGTGGAGTCTTTGCAAATGTCTATGAGATTACATAACTGGTTCCCTTTTCTATGATAGTCTTAATTCAGGTCAAATCTAAAGAAAGTTTGGTCTTTAAAATGGTTCTTTTTAATTGTAAAACTTGGTCTACTTTTGTGAAAAGTAATTGTAGAAAGAATATATTTATAATGAATTCTGATTATTTTGTATTTGATACACAGTGTTATCAGTATACTTCTAAATAAACACTTGAGTTATGTTAATTATCCATCAGGAAAAGCAGAAAAATAAAAATCTGAGCTCAGATTGTCCTCTCTTGTTAAAAGCCATGGGAGTGGATTTTTTGTGAGAAAATCTCATTGAAGGTTTTTTCACAGAGTTTTCCCCTATCTCACCCTACAAGGGGGCAGAGTTGTCTCCTTGTAGAAAAGCCATCCAGAAACTTGGGCCGTCTGCATGGAGCCTCTGTATCACTGCATCAGGTCTGGCCCTCTGGAGATTCCTTTGCAGTGCAGCCTGGGCCTGTATTAATTTTTTCATGGAAGTTCAACAAGCAGGAGGCAGAGATGTTCTGCATCCTGCTTTTTGCTCCTTTCTTCCACCCATGTTGCTCACATGAACCTTGAACCATGTGGAGAGTTTTCCACAGTGTCCACAAAGAGTAAAAAAAAGAGTTTTATTGAGGTACGTGAAAAGAAAAGGAGTACTTGTGGCACCTTGGAGACTAACAAATTTATTTGAGCATAAGCTTTCGTGAGCTACAGCTCACTTCATCGGATGCATTCAGTGGAAAATACAGTGGGGAGATTTATATACACCGAGAACATGAAACAATGGGTGTTACCATACACACTGTAAAGAGAGTGATCACTTAAGGTGAGCTATTACCAGCTGGAGAGCGGGGCGGGGGTGGGGGAGGAAGCTTTTTGTAGTGATAATCAAGGTGGGCCATTTCCAGCAGTTTACAAGAACGTCTGAGGAACAATGGGGGGTGGGGGATAAACATGGGGAAATAGTTTTACTTTGTGTAATGACCATCCACTCCCAGTCTCTATTCAAGCCTAAGTTAATTGTATTCAGTTTGCAAATTCATTCCAATTCAGCAGTCTCTCGTTGGAGTCTGTTTTTGAAGTTTTTTTTGTTGAAGTATTGCCACTTTTAGGTCTGTAATCGAGTGACCAGAGAGATTTAAGTGTTCTCCAACTGGTTTTTGGTACTTGAGCTTTCCTTCCACAGGAAGGATTTTTCAATGCACAAATCTTAGGGGCCCTGATATGGGACATGGATTGTGGGGGAAAAAAAAAAAGTTTAAAGGAGAGGGTACCGGGATCAATCTTTAGTCCCAGTTCTGACTGTTGTGTGCTGGTGAGGCAGTACACAGTATGCAGAAAACTGCTGTAAATGGACAGCTGAAGATACCCCGCCTCAATTTGCCCTGTGTTTTATACTAATTTTAGCTACCGAAGCAGCAAAGCAATACTCCAGTGTGTTAATAAAATAATGTAAATGTTTAAATGCATACCTTTAGTCTTCATTTTGGTTTTAACAGAATAAAGTGTTGAAAAAAAATATTGCAGCAGAAAGCAAGCAATCCAGTATTTATGAAGAGAAGGTAGGTGTATACTAAATATTTCTTGTAAAAGTGAAAGACAAGTAGTTGAAGAGCATGAGTCTGTCCTTCAGTCCCATTGAAGTCAATGAGATTACTTCTGTGCTTAAAAATTAAGCAAGTTTAATTGTTTTGCTGGATTGGGGCCAAAATGTTCAGCATCTTGTTGTATCAAGCTATGATATATTGGAGACTGTCGGCTCCCCAGTGAAATCAGTAAGGATTGAAGTTTCTCAGAATCTTACAGGAGATGCTCTGTACCTCACTGAATCAAACCTTTAATAAGAAATTTGTGAAATTGTATCCACTGTTTCTAGGACAAGATTTCAAGGGTAGTCAGACTTTCAGTGCTGCCAAGCACCCAAGCATGTATTATCTTTTTTGGATTAGTTAATACTTTTAATTAGAAGTTGGCCCACGTTGCGATATTCAGATGTAGCATTCCAATACTACAATGTCTGTGACCACATAAGGACCTTTACAGATAGATAAGCACATTTTTATTTAGATTTTAGTTTGGCTCATTGCAGAGATACAGGTCAGCAACAAAATTCAAATCCAAATAGGAGTTTGGGAGTTCAGAATCTCTCTTTACTTTTAATTCTGTCAGGTTCAGTTTTCCTGGAAAATATAAAGTTATTCGGGGCTTGCTTCTGTATAATTCAGATCAAGGAAGTTGTCCCATTGACTTGACTCGAGCAGGGTTAAACCACAAATGATTTGTTCATAAATGAGCATTTTATGTGCGCATTGTAGCTGGTCAGGTCAGCCAGACCTGTGGAGGAGCTCTGTGTAGCTCAAAGCTTGTCTCTTTCACCAGCAGAAGTTGGTCCAATAAAAGATGTTAACTCACCCACCTTACCTCTCTAATATCTGGGACCAACATGGCTACAACAACAATTTTAAAAATACAGTTACGTACTTTGACAGCAATATAACATTATTTAAATTACTAATATCCTTGTGCTTTACTAAAATGAACAAAATAATATAAATGGTTTTTCTCCTTCTGAACTTCTTTTCTCTAGCATCTACTGAAAGTAGCACAAGAAATTTCTCTAGCCTAATTATTCAAATGCATATTAACTGGTTATATGTAATTTTTGTGATAAGTTGTTTCTGCCATAATATGAGCTGTTGTTTAAATATTCTAAGTACTTAATTTTGAATAAACTAATTTTACTAGGGTGCACCCTTTTAATTCCTGTCCTGGTTTCACTGAAGTCAGTTCTCAGTCAAACATGCAAATTGTTGGCCTCTTCCAGGCATTTTGCCAGCAAAATCAGCAGTTTAAAAGAACGTTTGAACAAACACAGTTCCTTTCATAGAGATTACTATTAATAATAATAAAAACCTACTAAGACTAATGGGCCAGGAAAATTCCCTGTTCTTCAATCAATGGTATTCTAAATGGAAATTATAAAAAACCACAGGACTAGATCATTGACTGTGGCTGAAGAGTACACAGTACTGCTCAGGATGGGGATTGCAAAGGTGGCATGGGAGTCAATGGAGACTCCTTGCAGAGCCCTGCTTTCCATAGCAAATCTTCCCCCCCAAGAACAGGAAGAGTACAGGAATGGAAGACTATTCTGTGGCTGCACAGCTCTGGGAGGAAGTCATAATGCCAGTGGATGAATTTCCAGGGAATAGCAAGCATGGTCTTATTTTCTTGTGAATTTTAGGACATCATGTACACTTGGGGGGGGGGCCCTCTCCTCTCAAGTAATCAGAAACTTCCCCCTCTTTAGGTGATGATGTCTTGGAGACAGTATTGGTTGAAACTCATTACGTTTCACTTTTCCTTTTTCATATGTTTTTCCATTGGAGGGGGTGATTTAATTGAAATTATTGTTGCTATTTTCCCACTAATTAGGAAAAAATGTGAAAGGCCATAGCTCAGATCCTTGTTTTAAAAAAAAAATTGACTTGAAGGTAAACTGTCCCAGTACAGAAGTTGGTCCAATAAAAGATATTACCTCACTCATCTTGATCCCCAGTATAGGTTAGGTAATAACCGCTTAAATGAATCAACATATATTAAAATTTAATCCTGAATGGTTAATTGAAATGATTTTATCCTTTAAAAGATGAATAAATTACAACTAGAGCTCGAAAATGTAAGTAGGCAACATAAAGAAACAGTTGACAGCTACCAAAAAGAAATCGAGGCAAAAAACGTAACCGAAGAAAAACTTATTGAAAAGGTAAGAATTACTAAAATGTACTGTTTCTTTGGATTCATTTGAGTAATTTGATATTTACCCAATGTTTAATGTGCTTTGTAAAATTATTTAGAGCTGATCCTGAACT
This sequence comes from Lepidochelys olivacea, assembly GCF_965140295.1. Lineage (NCBI taxonomy): Eukaryota > Metazoa > Chordata > Testudines > Cheloniidae > Lepidochelys > Lepidochelys olivacea. Next base: position 491,454 of record NC_140431.1, on the reverse strand, counting down.
CCATTCACATGTTATAGTCCTGTGGACACCCATGGCCATATGGGGAAGCTGACTATATACAATTTATTACTTCTATGTGAAATCATGGATTGTATGTGTAACTCCAACACTCAATTTGAAGTCAGTCAGTCAAGGGCTGGGAGAAGTTACAGATCAAACAAATTAAGTCATTAATGTGAATGGATCCCATTCAAATGGGACCATTTTTTGGACAATGTGGTGGCTGAAGCCTTGGAGAAACGGTTTTCTCTAACTTCTCTGCAAGTGGGTTTGAAAAGTGGAAAATCCCCAAAGAGCAAAACAAAGTACCAAGATGTTAGTGCTAGTTTTTAAAAACACAAAATCTGGGAGGGGAGGGTCAGACAGATGAAGAAGGCATGGTGCAGAGAGAGGAACAAAGACACATGGTTTTGGAAGGAGAGAGGACTTTTTTGACTTTGGGGGACCAGTCAAGGTCAAAGGAAACCGGCATGAGGAAAGAGAGAGAGACTCCATGATTTGGAGGAGAAACTATGGGCAGCGGGGGGGGGGGGGGTGTCCCGGACACCCTAGAGGACTCTAACCAAATCCCAGAAAACACTGAGGAGGAAACTGAAACAGGTGAGGAAATTGAGACAGGGAATAGCATATAGATGTTTTATTTTGCACGATCTGAATTTCTTTTGCGCTAATATAAAAAGTAATTACTTTAGCAATACCTGTTGCAAAGCCTGTGTATGTTTGCTTCAACTATCATGAGTCCCTGAAGAGAAATTAAACCAGAGTGCCCACAAGGTTGGAGCTCTGAGAAGGTGTGAGAGTCAGATACTGGGGAGCCTAGGGAAGCCAGTGCCAGTTTTCAGGGCCTAGGAAGTTGGACCATGGAGTCTAAGCTTGCAGATGGGTTGTTTGCAGAGTATTTGTAGCCTGAAAGTGTGCCTAGAGATCCAGAGTAAGAGACAGGGAATGCATGGGCTTTGTTCAGATTCAGGAAGCATAAGAGCACATGGATGCAGTGTGGTGATCGAAACGCAGCACCTGGTGAATGTCTAGTTGGGGGAGTTTGACCAGTGCCATGAAAAAGTCAGTGGAACTGGTTGTGTGTGAACTATGAATACTGGTGATTTATAGGCTTTCAGCATTGAGTCCTTAAGTGAAAACATTCATATTTGGGTCTCTAAAGCAAGGCACCTAAATAAAAGCTAGGATTTAGTGCGTCAGTTTAGGAATCCAGGTTTGAAAATGTAGGCCTTAGTTTGTAAAATTGCCTTTCAAGTAATGTGCATTTTAGTACAGGAATTTTTAAAATGAAAAATGTTATTTTTAAAACTAATTGCACAGGATTTTTTTGTTCTAGAAAGTACCAGACTGAAATACAATGAGAGTGAAAAAACTAAGATTTTAAAATATCTGTGTTACAGATTTTTGCAGGGCAACCAGGCATTTTTTAGTCTTCAATACTGTAGATTATAATATCACAAAGAAGAAAAGACTCCAAATCAAGTGGTTCATTCCATCCATATTACTGTAATTGTTAGAATAACTTCAAAATGTATCTTGTGTATTTCATTAAATGAATAGCTGTGGTTTCATATTTGAGAAAAATACAAAAATGGTCAGACAAGTCCACTGTGAAAAAAGCATTTCTTCTCATGTGTGTGTATATATAGTATTTTAACTTTTTAAATATATTTTTAGCTTAGTTTATTTTATTTTTTTAACTTGATGCCACAAAATTTTGCCTGTCTTACAGTTAAAGATAAACTGTGCAACAATGCAGGCACTGCAAGTGAACCATATAAAGAACAAAGTGGCTTTTGAGCTAATGGAAACCCAACTAATGTATGTCTACACTACGAAATTAGGTCGAATTTATAGAAGTCGGTTTTTTAGAAATCGGTTTTATATATTCGAGTGTGTGTGTCCCCACAGAAAATACTCTAAGTACATTAAGTGAATTAACTCGGTGGAGCACTTCCACAGTACCGAGGCTAGAGTCGACTTCCGGAGTGTTGCACTGTGGGTAGCTATCTCACAGTTCCCACAGTCTCCGCTACCCATTGGAATTCTGGGTTGAGATCCCAATGCCTGATGGGGCTAAAACATTGTCGCGGGTGGTTCTGGGTACATATCGTCAGGCCCCCGTTCCCTCCCTCCCTCCGTGAAAGCAAGGGCAGACAATCGTTTCGCGCCTTTTTTCCTGAGTTACCTGTGCAGACGCCATACTACGGCAAGCATGGAGCCCGCTCAGGTAACCGTCACCGTATGTCTTCTGGGTGCTGGCAGACGCGGTACTGCATTGCTGCACAGTAGCAGCAACCCATTGCCTTGTGGCAGCAGACAGTGCAATAGGACTGGTAGCCGTCATCGTTATGTCCGAGGTGCTCCTGGCCACGTCGACCAGGAGCGCCTGGGCAGACATGGGCGCAGGGACTAAATTTGGAGTGACTTGATCAAGCCATTCTCTTTAGTCCTGCAGTCAGTCCTATTGAACCATCTTATGGTGAGCAGGCAGGTGATATGGATTGCTTAGCAGTCGTATTGTACCATCTTCTGCTGGGCAGGCAAGAGATGAGGATGGCTAGCAGTCGTATTGTACCATCTTCTGCCGAGCAGCCCTGAGATGTGGATGGCATGCAGTCCTTCTGCACCGTCTGCTGCCAGCCAAAGATGTAAAAGATAGATGGAGTGTATCAAAACAAGAAATAGACCAGATTTGTTTTGTACTCATTTGCTGCCCCCCCCCCCCGTCTAGGGGACTCATTCCTCTAGGTCACACTGCAGTCACTCACAGAGAAGGTGCAGCAAGGTAAATCTACCATGTATCAATCAGAGGCCAGACTAACCTCCTTGTTCCAATAAGAACAATAACTTAGGTGCACCATTTCTTACTGGAACCCTCTGTGAAGTCCTGCCTGAAATACTCCTTGATGTAAAGCCACCCCCTTTGTTGATTTTAGCTCCCTGAAGCCAACCCTGTAAGCCGTGTCGTCAGTCGCCCCTCCCTCCGTCAGAGCAACGGCAGACAATCGTTCCACGATTTTTTTCTGTGTGGACGCCATACCAAGGCAAGCATGGAGGCCGCTCAGCTCACTTTGGCAATTAGGAGCACATTAAACACCACACGCATTATCCAGCAGTATATGCAGCACCAGAACCTGGCAGAGCGATACCGGGCGAGTAGGCGACGTCAGCGCGGTCACGTGAGTGATCAGGACATGGACACAGATTTCTCTGAAAGCATGGGCCCTGCCAATGTATGCATCATGGTGCTAATGGGGCAGGTTCATGCTGTGGAATGCCGATTCTGGGCTCGGGAAACAAGCACAGACTGGTGGGACCGCATAGTGTTGCAGGTCTGGGACGATTCCCAGTGGCTGCAAAACTTTCGCATGCGTAAAGGCACTTTCATGGAACTTTATGACTTGCTTTCCCCTGCCCTAAAGCGCATGAATACCAAGATGAGAGCAGCCCTCACAGTTGAGAAGCGAGTGGCGATAGCCCTGTGGAAGCTTGTAACGCCAGACAGCTACCAGTCAGTCGGGAATCAATTTGGAGTGGGCAAATCTACTGTGGGGGCTGCTGTGATGCAAGTAGCCCACGCAATCAAAGATCTGCTGATATCAAGGGTAGTGACCCTGGGAAATGTGCAGGTCATAGTGGATGGCTTTGCTGCAGTGGGATTCCCTAACTGTGGTGGGGCCATAGACGGAACCCATATCCCTGTCTTGGCACCGGAGCACCAAGCCGGCGAGTACATAAACTGCAAGGGGTACTTTTCAATAGTGCTGCAAGCTCTGCTGGATCACAAGGGACGTTTCACCAACGTCAGCATGGGATGGCCGGGAAAGGTACATGACGCTTGCATCTTCAGGAACTCTGGTCTGTTTCAAAAGCTGCAGGAAGGGACTTTATTCCCAGACCAGAAAATAACCGTTGGGGATGTTGAAATGCCTATATGTATCTAGCCTACCCCTTAATGCCATGGCTCATGAAGCCGTACACAGGCAGCCTGGACACTAGTCAGGAGCTGTTCAACTACAGGCTGAGCAAGTGCAGAATGGTGGTAGAATGTGCATTTGGACGTTTAAAGGCGCGCTGGCGCAGTTTACTGACTCGGTTAGACCTCAGCGAAACCAATATTCCCACTGTTATTACTGCTTGCTGTGTGCTCCACAATATCTGTGAGAGTAAGCGGGAGACGTTTATGGCGGGGTGGGGGGTTGAGGCAAATCGCCTGGCTGCTGGTTACGCGCAGCCAGACACCAGGGCGGTTAGAAGAGCACAGGAGGGCGCGGTACGCATCAGAGAAGCTTTGAAAACCAGTTTCATGATTGGCCAGGCTACGGTGTGAAAGTTCTCTTTGTATCTCCTTGATGAAACCCCCCGCCCCTTGGTTCACTCTACTTCCCTGTAAGCTAACCACCCTCCCCTCCTCCCTTCGATCACCGCTTGCAGAGGCAATAAAGTCATTGTTGCTTCACATTCATGCATTCTTTATTCATTCATCACACAAATAGGGAGATGACTACCAAGGTAGCCCAGGAGGGGTGGTGGAGGAGGGAAGGAAAATGCCACACAGCACTTTAAGCACAGCACTTTAAAAGTTTACAACTTGAAAATTTATTGAATGACAGCCTTCTTTTTTGGGGGCAATCCTCTGTGGTGGAGTGGCTGGTTGGCTGGTGGCCCCTCCACCGCGTTCTTGGGCGTCTGGGTGTGGAGGCTATGGAACTTGGGGAGGAGGGCAGTTGGTTATACAGGGGCTGTAGTGGCAGTCTGTGCTCCAGCTGCCTTTGCTGCAGCTCAGCCATACACTGGAGCATACTGGTTTGATCCTCCAGCAGCCTCAGCACTGAATCCTGCCTCTTCTCATCACACTGCCGCCACATTTGAGCTTCAGACCTGGCTTCAGCCCACCACTTACTCTCTTCAGCCCGCCACCTCTCCTCCCGGTCATTTTGTGCTTTCCTGCACTCTGACATTATTTGCCTCCACGCATTCATCTGTGCTCTGTCAGTGTGGGAGGACAGCATGAGCTCAGAGAACATTTCATCACGAGTGCATTTTTTTTTCTTTCTAATCTTCACTAGCCTCTGGGAAGGAGAAGATCCTGTGATCATTGAAACACATGCAGCTGGTAGAGGAAAAAAAAAGGGACAGCGGTATTTAAAAAGACACATTTTATAAAACAGTGGCTACAGTCTTTCAGGGTAAACCTTGCTGTTAACATTACATACATAGCACATGTGCTTTCGTTCCAAGGTCGCATTTTGCCTCCCCTCACCGCGTGGCTACCCCCGCAACTCTCCCCCCTCCCCATGGCTAACAGAGGGGGAACATTTCTGTTCAGCCGCAGGCAAACAGCCCAGGGGCTCCTCTGAGTGTCCCCTGAAGAAAAGCACCCTATTTCAACCAGGTGACCATGAATGATATCTCACTCTCCTGAGGATAACACAGAAAGATAAAGAACGGATGTTGTTTGAACGCCAGCAAACGTACACTGCAATGCTTTGTTGTACAATGATTCCCGAGTACGTGTTACTGGCCTGGAGTGGTAAAGTGTCCTACCATGAAGGACGCAATAAGGCTGCCCTCCCCAGAAACCTTTTGCAAAGGCTTTGGGAGTACATCCAGGAGAGCCGCGAATGCCAGGGCAAAGTAATCCTTTCACATGCTTGCTTTTAAACCATTTATAGTATTTTAAAAGGTACACTCACCAGAGGTCCCTTCTCCGCCTGCCGGGTCCAGGAGGCAGCCTTGGGTGGGTTCGGGGGGGTACTGGCTCCAGGTCCAGGGTGAAAAACAGTTCCTGGCTGTCGGGAAAACCGGTTTCTCCGCTTGCTTGCTGTGAGCTATCTACAACTTCATCATCTTCTTCTTCTGCTTCATCCCTAAAACCTGCTTCCCTGTTGCCTCCATCTCCATTGAAGGAGTCAAATAACATGGCTGGGGTAGTGGTGGCTGAACCCCCTAAAATGGCATGCAGCTCATCACAGAAGCAGCATGTTTGGGGCTCTGAGCCGGAGCGTCCGTTCGCCCCTCTGGTTTTCTGGTAGGCTTGCCTCAGCTCCTTAAATTTCACGCGGCTCTGCTTTGGGTCCCTGTTATGGCGTCTGACCTTCATGCTCTGGGAGATTTTGACAAAGGTTTTGGCATTTCGAAAGCTGGAACGGAGTTCTGATAGCACGGATTCCTCTCCCCATACAGTGATCAGATCCCGTACCTCCCGTTCAGTCCATGCTGAAGCTCTTTTGCGATTCTGGGACTCCATCATGGTCTCCTCTGCTGATGAGCTCTGCATGGTCACCTGCAGCTTGCCACGCTGGCCAAACAGGAAATGAGATTCAAAAGTTCGCAGTTCTTTTCCTGTCTACCTGGCCAGTGCATCTGAGTTGAGAATGCTGTCCAGAGCGGTCACAATGGAGCACTCTGGGATAGCTCCCGGAGGCCAATACTGTCAAATGGTGTCCACAGTACCCCAAATTCGAGCCGGCAAGGTCGATTTAAGCGCTAATCCACTTGTCAGGGGTGGAGTACGGAAATCGATTTTAAGAGCCCTTTAAGTTGAAATAAAGGGCTTCATCGTGTGGACGGGTGCAGGTTTACATCAATTTAACGCTGCTAAATTCGACCTAAAGTCCTAGTGTAGACCAGGGACTGTCATAACAAAAACTAAACTATATGTAGTTTTGGGGGTTTCGTGAAAATATTGTATTCAATGTTGCTCACAAATTAGAAGAAAATACTGTGTTGTTAACAGGTAGAAAACATGAGGTTAATAGCTGATGAAGCAGTAATACTGCAGAAAGAAATTGATATTCGATGTCAGCACAAGATAGCTGAAATGGTAGCACTTATGGAAAAACACAAGGTACAATGATTTTGCTAGTTTTATATGTACAATACATGACATTATGTCTGGAATCAGTAAAATTGCACAAACCACAAGTATTAGGAACTAGGAAATGGAGCTTTATTATAAGGACACTGATCTAGGAAAATTAAGCTGGAGATATGCTCAGTTTCTTCACATCTAACAAGAAATACATCAATGACAGGAAGCATTTCTTCACTATCTTAACTCCTAAATATGTAGATAAGCAGAAATGATAATACTACTTGTAACTGAAGCATTTGGCCATCCCTAATACTGTAATACTAGTTGTGGCAGAGATGCAGCTCTCCTAGAGCTGCTTTGGGGATTGCAAATACTGAGGTATTACATTTGCATAGATTTTTATGGAAGAAGGGAAATACGGACGTTAATGATCATTTAGAATTCTGAATCTTCCCATGCCTGTTCTGTGGGAAGGATTTTCTGGCATTTCAGATTCCTTGTGGTCCCATTCTCCCACCCCAGGTTTTCTTTTGGTGTTAATTTTCGGACCCATTCTTGTAAGGCCTCTAACCTTTCAGTGGTCTTGCGTAGTTCAGTTTAACATACTTTAGTGAAGCACTCTGTACCACTCTTTTTTAAGTGGATATGTTCATAAATGTTACTTGCTTCAGTATAACCAGCCTTTCCACACAGGTACATTTGATTCCCCACTGAGGACATAAAATGCTTTTAAATGGCCCCACAGAGTATTATTGTATAGAGAGAAAGTGTGAGTAGCATCTGTAGAAAGAGTTAAGATATGTATCATTGAAACTTCAAACTAGTTTTGTGTCCAACAAAGTTAGTAATCTTTTGTAACTTCTGAATAAAGAATGAATACTAGCTGTTTTTAAGTGATGTTTATTTATCACACTTATCCACATGACTCTTTTTATGCAGCATCAATATGATAAAATGGCTGAAGAAAAAGATACAGAATTAGAACTCTGTAAGACGAAAGAACAAGAACAAATGTCAGTAAAGCAATCCTTGGTAAGAGCTAAACCTTAATAGTGAATAAGTACAAGAAAATTAAAAGAAACAGCTGCAGATGAGTGACATAACTAGATAACAATTTTTCCTTTTTTACTGTTTGTTTTTTCTCTATTTTAGATGTGTAGTTTATATTCTGGAACTGTACAATGAAGGCTAGCCCCCTCAATTTCTGTGCGCCATACTTAATTATTATTATTTTTGTATGTGTTACAGTATAAAGTGTTTTAAATGAAATGTAAGCAAGTGTACTTCCCTGTCAACTTTCCTCCTGATGGCCTCTGAATGTTTTCACCACTCTATCTGATTAAGGAACTTTTGTATCAAACAGTGTGCCATTTTTTTCCTGGTAATAATATGCCACAAATAACGAGAGAAAAACTGCTTGACTTGAATAGTCCTGTCCAAATATTAATAGATAACATTTCTCAATAGTACTTGATCTGTTGAAAAAAATAATAACCTCCTAGCCTATGACTGCATTAACTTTTCTGTGCCCCTCCTTTACCTGGCAAAACCTCATTTTGGGAAAGGTCCTGAGAGTAGTCACCAAGTCATTGAGTAGTCTCTGACAGTGTAGCCTCAGATCCTCATCCCCCTCAAACCCAGTGAGGGGTTTCTCATGGAGATTTATTGGGGATTGGTCCTGCTTTGAGCAGGGGGTTGGACTAGATGACCTCCTGAGGTCCCTTCCAACCCTGATACTCTATGATTTCCTTCTTACAGGACTTTTTCACATGTATTTCCATGGGAAGGGGTTGATCCAAGTCTACAAATTAACTCATTCATGCTGAACATACCTGTTGCTCAGATAGGAAACTCCATTATTTCAAAACATCCAACTTAACCATAGGCCTGAAAATGGCTAAGTGTTTGAAGGTACCCACAGTTAACTTTTAGAATTATTTCTGTCATTAAAATAATGTAAAGTTGAACAGTATAGTAGTATATGACAGATACATTTATGTGAGTTTTTAAAAACTATTTTCTTTTTCAATGTAACAGAAAATTATTAACTCTTATCTGATTGTAATTTTTAGGAAACTGAGCTATCTCATGTAAAAAGTGAACTGTTATCCCTTAAGGAGCAGGTTAAAATAGAGATTAAAGAGAAGGTATGTCTTGTGGCATTACATTTAACATTTTTTGGCTTAGCCCTGTGGCTATATCGTTTAGTGCTATGAAGGAAATTTGGGTTGATTCTTCTCTCTCAGGACTTGTGTACATTTAAGAGGCCTTGGGGGTATAGATATTCTGGCAGAGGTATGCCAGCAAAGCCCCCTGTTGGAGGCAGGATATGCTGGCAAAAGGAGTCCTGCTGGCATAGCGACACCACCTCCCCCAAATAGCATTAACTATGCTGACAAAACCAACGAGGCGTCCAGTGGCACCTTAACGACTAACAAATTTATTTGGACATAAGCTTTCGTGGGTAAAAAATCACTTCTTCAGTTCTTCTTTTACTCACAAAAGCTTATTCCCAAATAAATGTGTTAGTCTCTAAGATGCCACCAGACTCCTCATTGGTTTTGTGGATACAGACTAACATGGCTACCCTTCTGATACTATGCTGACAAAGCACTCTTCTGTTAGTATAGTTGTGTCTACACTGGGGGTTTTGCCAGCATATGTCAGGTAGAGGGGTTCACTTTTTCACACTTCTAGCCCACATAGCAATGCTGGCAAAACTTTGTAGTGAGCCTCACTCTGCTCTCAAGAGCTTGATGTGCTCTGAAGTCAGCATGCCTCGCTGAATTTAAGTCAAATTCCCATTGACCTATATGGGTCCAGGATTTCACCTTTGGCCTCTGAAGTAATCCAGTTGCAACTCTACAGAAGTTTTCTACACAAGCGTACAGGCATATAAAAAATGAAATTATGTTTTGGACACAGACATTTTAGCCTTTCCTTATCCAGATACAAACTGTCGGAGGAATGTTTGATGGTCTGAATCTTAGCATACAGATTGCTGAGCTTGTACACTACCTTTTATTACAACCTCAAACACTCTCATGGAATTTGTTGCTAAATGACTCATACTAGCACAAGACCAGAACTGGCCAAACAATATGCAACAAATAATCTCCTGAATTTAGCCTCTTTTTTTAGTTCATGAATTATCTACAAACAGATTGCGATTTTTATTTATTTGCAGTTCAGTAGATTACTTGTGCAAATAAATTCTGTATTCATGTTGTGTAATTGTGAATGGATTGTTTAATGGGTCTGTTCATGAGCCTAAGTGCTTGCAGATTCAAGCCCTTAGTGAATAAAAGGGATCACAAATATTTGACAGAATATGTACCTGACTCTGTAGAGGACAAAACTCTGTATGTGGCAGAACTCCATAAAAGTAAATGAATGAAAGATAGTCTGAAATAAAAAAAGTCTTACTGCATAAATAAAAAACAAACACTAATGAAAACTGGGTATGTAGGGACAGTAAGAGATGTATCCTTTCCCATATATAATTAAGATAAGTGTGTTAATTCTTGTTTCCACTTGTTTAATATCTACTGAAGTCTGAAATTTAATTAAATGCTGCTCGTATATTGTTGTGTGTGTTTATAACTGAATGCTGAACATGTGTACTACTGCATTATTGTACAGAAGATATATTCAGCTAAAATATATTTGCAAATAGAGCATTTACTACATATTACACTCCTCTTTTTTTTTAAACAGGAAAAGCTTACAAGAGAAGCAAAAGAAAATGCAGTTTCTGAAAAAGAAAAAAAGCATAAGGTGGCTTTTTACTTTGATTTTTATAAAATGTTATGATTTGTGTTAGCAGGCACGTATAATGAAACTAAGGTTTCATACTAACTGAAAATGTTGGCGAGTTGGCATTTATTAATATGATGTTGATTTTTAATATATTTTAATTTATTACTGTTATTTTTAGACAATACAAACATCCTTTATGGAGACTCCTAAAACCTGATGCTTGCCTCTGCATCAGTTAATTAAAAAAAAAATTATCCCAGAATTTCACATCTTTTAGAGAGAACAAGTTGGAAAACAAAGAAATGTCTTCTTGGACACCTACTAAAAGTGTCTTGGTCACTCCATCATTAAAGGTCTGTTGCTTATGGGGTAGTATATTATTTCCATGTTTTTATTTTTTTTTATTTTTGAAAATACACCTTTCACTTTGTTTTAAGGGCCCATGCTGATCTAATTGTCTCCAGAGACACTTTTTCACTTTTGATTAAAGAAAGCATAGGTTAAAAAAATTTAGAGTATTTTTCATGTGCATATATTGGGGGATATTTAGGGAAAATAAGTTTTTGAAAAAGGAACAGGGCTCCAAGATTCTATTCCTGACTCTTGCTAGTTGTGTGATCGTGGACAGGTCAGTTCACTCATCTCTGCCTCAGTCTACCCATCCGTAAAATGGGGCTAGCAAAACCCATTTTACAGGGCTGTTGTGAGGCTTTATTTAATTATTGTCACAAGAGTTTTTTTGACAATCTTGGTGGAAAAGTGCTGTGTGTCCTGCACAGCAGAAATGTTTCTAGTAAGCAGCGCCAAAAAAATAAAAATAAAGTTAGATTGTAATGCTATTATAGCCATGCAGTGTTCATGGCTGTTATATCATAGCCATAAAATAGGCTCTTTTTAAAATGTGAGAAACCCACATGCATTTTTTACAGCATTTGAACTAATAGAATTCAAATATGTAAATAACTAAGGTCAACTTTTTATGCTGAATACATCTATAAGAATTTAAAATCAACAGTAAAATCTACTATTTAGAAAAGAAATCTAAAACCCTTTTCTCCTCTTCTTAGAATATATTTAATTTTACCATAATAATAATTAATAAATAATAAACATGAAGGAGAACAAAGTGGTTAAGTGTTAGCGTACTGTCTTCTGAATAATTATTTAAATGTTAACTATGTATTCATATTGTATACTCTGAGGTAAATCCAGACCCTTCTTCTGTGGTCATGGTATAGTTCTGCAGTACAAAGTGGGGAGCCCGGAGCCCAGAGCCCCTCTCCTGCCCACCCGTGGTCTCCCCATCTCAGCCCCAGGTCGCCTGAGCACCCCCAACCCAGGAGCATCAGGCAGGTGGGAACTGTGGCATCTCCAGTGCCAGATGGCTGGTGGCACAACCCGGAGCACCGGGCAGGTGGCACGGCTCCCAGCTCTCCCACCCCCAGACTGCTGGGGGCAAGTGGGCGGCACAGCCCCCAGCCCCAGAGCACCAGTCGAGCAGGCAGGCAGCGCGGCCCCCAGCCCCGGAATGCCAGGCAGCCGGTCGCGCAGCCCGCAGCCCTGGAATATACGGGTGGGTGAGGGCTGACAAGGGTAGGACTGTGAGGGCGAAGGTGGGTTGTATGGCACCATAGTAAAAACTGAAAAATGTTTCACGACCATTTTATTTGATTTAACTCATGTTTTAAAATCACCACAGAAATTAAAGTTGGCTACTCAAGCCTACTATGAAGCACTACATCTACATCCTTCTTGGTTTCTTGTTGTAATTTTGCACAACTCTTTGGTGTCGTCTTGTGTGTCCATTACTTCCATGATATGCTCATGATCAGGCAGAAGGCGACTTCTTTCAGAATACAAAATTCTATTCAACGAGGAAAAAGAACTCTCAACTGTAGCTGTTGTGACTGGGAGTAGCAAGAGATGAATTCCTACTTCTTTCAACCCAGGAAACAAAGCACAAAGATTGGGTCGAACCACTAGTGATGATAAAGAAGAAGAAGCTGAAGTTAAATCTTCCTTCGTTCGTCGTATGATATTCCACTCTTTGTTCAAAATTCTCTATTCTGTCTTGATCACGTAGCAGCCCCATTGCTCATAGCGCCTCACTCTACGCAACTGTAGGTGTTTTATAAGACAAGCATCTGTAATAGCTATGTAGAAGTTAGTAGAATCCAGAAATCACTATTGTAGATTTGTAAGAATCAAGTCTGTGTACTTTTTCAGCTGTCTTAATAAACACTTCTTGTCCTCTTCACTTAAGGAGTAAATATAAGTGCCTTCATTAGTCAACTTCTGGACTAAAGTCTTTGCTTCTTCCAGTACGTTTTCAATGGATATCTCCCTGGTTGATCCAAGGTTAGCTTCTATTGCTGGACAGAGATCTACTGCTGTTGTAGCAGATGCCTGGATGGCATTGTTTAATGACCCAAGTGGTTTTAACAGTAGACTTACAAGAAAGAGAATGGTGATAGTCTTCTCTGAACTTAGTAACAAAAGTAGTCCACCAGTCTCACTACTTAGATCTGTCCTATCTGGGTAGATATTTTCCAAAGCCAGTAATAACGGTTTCAGTCATTTTTAAGACAACAGCCAAAGATCGCTCATGAGAAAGCTAGCAGGTTTTCCCAGGTTGGAATAATTTGAACTTCAGTCCCAGTGTATCTTCTGTTTGTTTCCAAGATGTTCAGTCCTTTTGGACTCTTGCTGAAAAAAGAGTATAACAAAGCCATTAAATGTATGGCTTTTTAATGTCTTTTGAAGATTCTGCAGCTTGTACTAGCACTAGCTGGACGAGATGGCCTCTTCAATGTGTATAGGAGAGATTAGGGTTACACTTTTCTCTTGTACTCCACTGTGTCTTGCAGAGAAGTTTGTAGCGCCATCAAATGCACAAGCAGCCATCTGTTTGGGGTTCAGTTTACAAGCGTTTAACTTTTCTAAGATGTCACAGATGCAGCTGGTGTATATTCTATAACTTGAACATCTAGAATGCATCTACTGGCCTACCACGGACATCAAGATAACATACGCAATAATTTAATACTTAATGCCTATTTGCACTGGTGCATTATCAGCCACGTATGCACATTTATTGAATATGGTGAGAGAGTTCTTCACTTGTTCAATTGCCGAGTCTTTCACTGTTGCAACCCATGTTTCTAGACAGTCAGCTGAGTTTTTTTACAGAAAGATAGTGAGCATTTGCCAGTCTTGTTCAGAACCAGTGTCCAATTTCAGGATTAACAAGTGACAATGCACTTAACATTGACCTCCACTTTGCAGTGTGTGGTATCTCTTGCTTAAATAGAAAGTATGATGCAACAGCCGTGATAGTTCACATAAACGGAGTTGTATCTCCAACATTCTTAAGAGCCTTATTAAGTACTTCTAAAATTGGCTTTGACAGTGACCGGCTTATAAGGCTTTCTGCATGTTGATGCAGTCCAGAGGCATGCTGTTTTGCAGCCTTTTCATGTAGGTTGTCAGTATTGGCTCTGCTGATCAGTTTGGCAAACCAAGCTCCTCCACTTTTACTGTATAAATCCATGATATGCCCACATCTTGAATACCGTGTGCAGTTCTGGTCACCCCATTTCAAAAAAGATGTATTGGAATTGGAAAAGGTACAGAGAAGGGCAACAAAAATGATTAGGGGTATGGAAAAGATTCCATATGAGGAGAGATTAAAAAGACTGGGATTTTTCAGCTTGGAAAAGGGATGACTAAGAGAGGATATGATAGAGGTCTATAAAATCTTGACTGGTGTGGAGAAAAAGAATAGGGAAGTGTTATTTATCCCTTCACTTAACACAAAAACCAGGGGTCACCCAATTAAATTAATAGGCAGCAAGTTTAAAATAAACAAAAGGAAGTACTTCTTCACATGATGCACAGTCACCTGTGGAACTTTTTGCCAAGGATGTTGTGAAGGCCAAAATGATAACAGGATTAAAAAAAGAACTAGATAAGTTCATGGAGGTTAGGTCCATCAATAACTATTAGCCAGGATGGGCAGGGATGCAACACCGTGCTCTGAGTGTCCCTACCCTCTGGTTGCCAGAAGGTGGGAGTGGATTACAGGGGACGGATCACTCGATGATTCCCTGTTCTGTTCTTTCCATCTGAAGCACCTGGCATTGGACACTGTCAGAAGACAGGTTCTTCTTTGAGGAGTGTCCCTATGGGTGCTCCATTTTAGGTGTTTGTGCACCGCTGCGCTTCTAGTTGGAGATTTGCAGTAGCAGTGCCCCAGTTGGCCATGCACGCGCAGCAGCCGTCTCTCACCGCTCCGAGCAGCTACCCATCGTGTGCAGCTAACCACCGCCCAGTTCCTTCTCTACTGCCGTTGGCTTCGCTCGGAACAACAAAAGCACCTTCAAAAACCTTGCTATTCCTTTACTTCAACCCTTGTAGTTTTATCCTTTATTTATTTATTACTTCATTTTTTCTCTATTGAACCCCCTCACTTTTCCTTCCCCCCCTCCTCTGGCGGAAATCCGCCTCACAGCCCAGAGGCACTTGGAAGGGACTATTCCCATTCCTTCTTTGTGAACAGCCTCTTTGACATGCCTGGTTCTCCAGGCTTTAAACGCTGTTTGACCTGTAGTCTGTCAATACCAGTCTCAGATGGTCACTTGCAGTGTGTCTGTTGTCTGGGAGAGAGACATGTCGCACAGAAGTGCCACCACTGCAAAAAGCTGACAGTGAAGACTAGAAAAGCTAGGGATCTCAAGTTAAAACTTAGGATGATGGAGAAATCCCTTCGACCTGCTTCTGATCCTGAGCACAGGACCCCTCCCTGCCAGCACTCTCTCGCGGTGGCATCAGACATGGGATCCTCTTCAAAAAACAGCTGCAAAGGACCCAGTCCCAGAGGTCCCACTCCTCATCTCAGCGAGAATCACCTCAGTAAAGGCGATCTCCGACCGCCAAATCTGCTCCGGTACTGTCAGCACTCAGAGCTCTGGACCGAGAGGCACTGGGACGGCCCAAGGAGCACAAGATCCTACACAGTCTAGCTCTAAGGCAGGCACATTTAACAAAGCTAAGCCTGCTACCTCAGCACCAAGCAGCGCAATAGCACCACCTGCTGCACTAATAGATTGCAGCAAGTCTACAGCACCAGCAGCAATCACAGTGATTTTGAACGAAAGCACGCCTCCTTTGTCGGCACAGAGCCTACCCGTGCCACAGCAGTTAGTTAGCCAGGCAGACCTCTTCATCATGTCTACTCCGGGAATGCCTCTCTTCGATACTGATGGTACCCCAGCCAGACCAGGGCCAAGCCTGACTAATACCCCTGCTGGCTCAGCCCCTCCTCCCTCCAGTGATGAGGAGGAGGAAGTGGGGACAGGAATGTACACCCCTCACCATTCCTCAGCCGAACCTGGAACCTCACGACAGCAGTCCATAGCATGGCAACCTCCGCAATGGGTGCACCCCTCATGGTCCTCCTACCAAACTGGCCATATTGGGACCCCTGGGCCTTATACACAACCCAGAACATACAGCCCTACAACCCATCCAGGTCCAGAACACCAGGATCACAGAGATCACCTTCACCTTCTGCCCCAGCTTCCCCAGAAGCTCTCGAGGAGGAAGCAGAAGCAATTAAAGAGCCACCAGATGGTGACACCATCCCACCCACCCACATCTCCTCTTCGTCTCCTGACGAAACAGTAATGCCGCCTTCTCCCACATCAGGCGATGACTTTAAATCCTTCCAGGAATTATTTAAATAAGTGGCTGACTCCCTCGACATTTCTTTGGCAGAGCTGCTGGAGATACAGCATAAGCTGACAGATATTCTCCATACATCTCCTACTGCCAAGATTGTACTACTCATCAATGCTGCCATCATGGATCCAGCAAAAACTGTCTGGCAGACATCAGCTACAGCTCCACCTTCTTGTAAAAAATCAGACAAGAAGTACTACGTCCCAGCCTAGATGTTGTTCACCCACCCGAACCCTAATTCATCGGTAGTGGAGGCAGTTATTCAAAGCGGAAAGCAACATCTGGCTAGGACCACCCCTTATGATAAAGCTTGGAAATGCCTAGCCCTCTTTGGCAGGAAGGCCTGTTCCTCAGCGACCCTTCAGTTTCGCATAGCAAGCTATTCTGCCTTACTAGCCAAGTACACATGCAACATTTTTGCACAAATGACAACTTTTTTATTGAACATCTTCCAACAGATTAAAAAATAACAATATAAAGCTAACATAACAGAAGGCTCCCTCATTGCCAGAACAGCCTTACAAGCTTCCTTGGACTCCACTGACATAACGGCCCACTCCATCGTCCATAGTCATGTGGAGGATGTCCTGGCTCCACCTTTCAGGCTTCCCCAAGGAAGTTCAGACAACAGTAGAGGACTTATCTTTTGAAGGTCAAAAACTATTCGTGGAAGGCACAGATGCAACCTTACAAACTCTCAAGGATTCCCGTGCTACATAAAGAAACCCTAGGAATATATGCCCCTGGGAACAAAAAGAAACAGGGCAGATTTTATACCCAACGCTTCCACACTGTCCCATATGCCCAACCTCACAGAGATTATGACCAGCACCTCGCAAACAATATCAGATGAGACACTGACAAGCCCCAGAGCAATCATCGATGTCTCAACCATCCACTTCCAGACAAGCATTTAGAAGTGTTAGTCGAGGACACAAGAGCCCCACATACTCCACTGCTGAAGTTACTCATAACCTCCAGCCCATTTGGGGACCACCTAACACTTTTCTACCTGGTCTAGTCAGCCATTACATCAGACAAGTGCATTCTGGAAATTATACACAAGGGCTATTATATCCCTTTTGCCTCTATCCTGCCTACCCACCCCCCTTTCCCATCCCTCTTCAGGGACCCATCTCATGAGGACCTGTTACAGCAGGAAGTAAACCACCTCCTGCAACTAGGTGCTGTAGAACCTGTATCTGCCAAGCACAGGGGGAGCAGATTTTATTCGCACTACTTTCTCACCCAGAAGAAAACAGGCAGATAGAGGCCCATCTTGGACTTGTACAAGCTAAACAAGTTTGTCGGAACACAGAGCTTCAAGATGATAACTCTAGCAACCATAATTCCGGCATTGGAGAAAGGAGGTTGGCTCTCGGTCCTCGACCTACAAGATGTACTCCATCCACAGATGACTGACAATGCCCAGCATGGTAAAAGACTCACTCACCTGGTGGACAAAACAAACGAATGTTTGCACAGGTGTTCCATTTCAATGACACACCCCATTGGTAACAATCACCACGGACCCTTGTGGGATGGGGAGCACACTTGTCCAGGAATACCATCCAGGGCTGGTAATCCCTTGCAGAATCCACCCTCCTCATAAATCTATTAGAACTCAGGGTGGTTCGAAATGCATGCCACCACTTTCTGCCCCTGGTGTGCAACAAGACTGTCCAGATCCTCACGGACAACTTGGCCACTAATTTTACATAAATCACCAAGGGAGGGGCCTGATCTTACCTGCTCTGTGCAGAAGCAGTTCACCTCTGGGAATGGTGCATCTTCAGCAACATAGATCTCATCGCAGCCTACTTTCCGAGAAGCCAGAATGTCACAGCAGACCACCTAAGCAGAAACTTCTCGCAAATGCACGAATGGGAGCTGGACCCAGGAATCCTGAAAACTGTATTCCAACAATGGGGTTTTCTCTCAATAGACCTTTTTGCAACATCCCACAATATCAAATGCCCACAATACTGCTCCTGGGCAGGACTTGGACAAAATTCCCTGGGGGATGCCTTCTTCATGAAATGGGAAGCCCTCTTGAAGTATGCCTTCCCCCCAACTCCACTATTGAGCCCCATACTTCTTAAGATCAAGAAGGACAAATCCAGAGTAATCCTAATTGCACCAACATGGCCCAGACAAATGTGGTTCCCATACCTGAATCGGATGGCCACAAGACCACCACAGATCCTTCCCATTGTGCATCACCTATTGACATGGGACGCTTCCACCACCTCAACATTCCAATTCTCCATCTCAAGGCGTGGCTAATCCATGGATGACGAACCTAGAGGCATGCTGTTCCAGGGAGGGTACAGGATATCTTACTGAATAGCCGACGACTCACTAAGCAAAAATCATATGCACACAAGTGGAAACGCTTTTCCATATGTGTACAGAGACATACAAGTTACCCCACAATCGGCACCACTACCCACAATACTCAAATACATGCTGATGCTCAAAAAATTGGGCCTTTCCATTAGTTCACTCAGAGTGTACTTATCTGCCATTACAACTTAGCACTCTAAAGTAGATAGACTCACTGTCTTGGCCCCCCCTTTCCCCCCGAACTAAACGCTTTCTCAAAGGCATACAGAATTCTTATCCCACATTGAGGGACCCAACCCCTATGTGGGACCTCAACCTTGTTCCCCATACTCTCATGGGCAAACCCTTCGAGCCACCTGCTCACTGTTAAACTTATCTATGAAAGTCACCTTCCTAGTGGTGATCATGTTGGCAAGGAGGATGGGAGAGCTGGGTGCCCTAATGGTAAACCCACTTTGTACCATATTCCTCAAGGACAAGATAATCCTACATCCACATCCCAGATTTATAGCCAAGGTTGCCGCCTTCTTCCGGTTCAACCAATGCATCTACTTACCTGTATTCTTCCCTAAGCTGCATGCTGACAGCAGGGAAGCGTCCCTTCACATGCTGGATGTTCGTAGAGCACTTGCGTTCTATATAGAAAGAACAAAGACATTGAGAAAATCATCCCAATTATTCGTATCCACAACAGAATGTTCCCAAGGCCAAACCATTTCCAAACAGCGACTCTCAAAATGGATCTCTAACTGTATCAGATTATCCTATCAAAACCACGATCTGGAACCTCCTTCCAGACTTCACATGCACTCTACCAGAGCTATGTCCACATCAATAGCTTTTCTCAAAGACGTACCTATCTCTGAAATTTGTAAAGCAGCTACCTCGGCATCAGTCCATGCCTTTACCGAACATTATACCTTACAGCAACATTCAGCTGCTGATGCTCACTTCGGATGATCGGTGCTATCTACTGTGCTTTAACTAACTCCGAAGCCCCTCCACTCCAAAGAGGGGCACTGCTCTACACCCCTGTGGAGCACTCACAGGGACACTCCTCGAAGAAGAAGAAGAAGAGAAGATTACTCACCTTGAGGTTCTTTGAGATGGCTGTCCCTGTGGATGCTCCACTACCCTCCATCCTCCTCTCTGTTTCGGAGTTTGTCTTTGATCCTCTGGTGTAGAGAAGGAACTGGGGGGAGTTGGCTGCGTGCGCTGGGTAGCCGCTCAGAGTGGCCAGCCAGGCACTGCTACTGCAAATCTCTGACTCAGAGCGCTGGAGTGCACAAACACCTAAAATGGAGCACCCACAGGGACAACCATCTCGAAGAACCTCAGTTACTGCACAAGCTGAGTAACCTCATACTGGGATAGATGGACCATTGGTCTGACCCAATATGGCCATTCTTACATAAAAATTAATTATAATGATAAAGTTTAGTACAGAAACTCCCCAGGATGATGACCTCTTGAGATAGTGATAATATGAGATAAAGACCTTGGTAAAAAATGCGTTTTAAAAATCTTGGCCTATGAAACTTATATTTATATAAGTTTCCCAGTCACAAATCTAGCATTCGTGAGCGAAGTCACTAAAACATAGTCCAACAAACAAATGCTCTGGCCACTGTTGTTTGTCATGCCACTGTTTACTCCGCCACTCCGTCCCCAATGTCCCTGCGCCATCACCTTCTGCTGCCCACCTGCCACTGTGACCTCTGCGAGTCGGACTTTCGAGGTTCCACCCACTCTCAGTGATTTCAGCTCTCAGTGGGGGAACCTCGCTGCTAATGCAGGCTGGGCCGTCTCTTCCACAGAAACACTGTCCCACTGCAGGTCTCAGCACTTAGACCTGATTATCAGTGATTTCAGCTCTAGTGGTCACTTAACAAACCAAAAGATTCTCTGTAGAGCTGTAACAGGGTTGACCCCGCTTTTCTTTGGCCAATAGTGCCTGAAAACACAGTTGTTTTCATGAAGGGGCACCCATCTCTCCTGGATGGCCCTCTTTCTCTTGGTTAGGTGTGAGCCTGCTTTTCTTTTTTGGTCTTACATCAGGCTGGTGCCTGCCCTCACAAGCACCCCCTGGCCGCTTGTTCTCTCAGATGGTCTTTGGCACCTCAGCCCTCCAGCCGAACCACACGCGCTGTCCCCCCTTCCGGGGTATACAGTCCAAGTTCTTTCTCAGCCCTGGTATGAGACCGTAGCTCAAAGGCTTCTTCCCTTTTTCATCCACCCAGTTGGGGCCCATCCTATTGGTAACCTCAGCTGGTGTCCTTTTCACAGGCCTCCCTGGGCTCAGTCTGAAACCAGTCTGGTACTCTCTCCTGGTCTGGCCAGGTCCTGAGCTCAGTCCCCCTGGGCTTAGCCTACCCGCACTGGCCTTTTCATGGTCCTGCTGCTACTCTATCTAGCCAGCCAGGCACCTGGTCTTTGGCAGCCTTTGCTGGGCTGAGTTCTGTCTGGTGAGCTCTCTGCAGTGAGCTGCCTGCGGCCTGCTGCTTGTCTAGCCAGCCAGGCACCTGGCCCTCCCTAGTCAAGCTCCATACAGCAACTGGAGGCTCTGCTCTGCTGCACTTGTGTTTTATGTGGCCCTTCTGGCCCTTTATTGATCGCTCCAGCTGCCTCTGATTGGCTGCTTTTCTGCAGCCACTTTAGGCTGCCAGGAGGACTTCTCGCTGCTATATACTGGTGCAGAATGATTCAGGGCCACAAGGCCTCCAGCAGGGGGCCTCCAGACCTAGTTCACCATGCCACAGGAGCCTAATCTGCTCTATCTCTAAACAGGAGAGGGGGCAGGTCAAATAGTGGCTCTTAGGCAGAGTCCACACCACCAAGCAAAACACCTGTGCCTCACCATCATGCTCTCTCTTCACTAGGATATGACATCCAAACCTCCTGCTTAGGGAGTGCAGTTCAGTTGAGGGTGACCAGTGTTTAATTTGTAATGGAAGAGGTGCCGGGGCTCAAGCAATTTGTTATTTTCATAAGTGGTGTGGCAAGCCCAGAGGTCCCAGGGCTATGAACTGCGAAGCCTAGAGTGCTGGGGCTCAGCCCTGTCAAGCCGTAGCACAAAGTAAGCACTGAGGGAGACCCCCTCATCAGGCAGGCTAAGTACAGTTCTGCTGCCCTTTACTCATACAATAAGGATAACAACATTTCATGACCCCCACATTCAATACTAATGTGATTTGTAACCCAGCACCAGCCAAAATTGATCAGTTGGGCAGCACAGCTCTGTTTGCTGGATACTTAGGCAGAATAGGTGTGTTCATGTAAATACAGTCTGGTCCTGAAGCCTTTCCACACACCCCTGGTTCATTACTAGCTGTCAGGGGAGAGTTCATTGAGACCTGGCTTACAAATCATAATTTGAAATTATTAGGTAGGCCAATATAGCCGAAACAAATGCGCCGACATTGTTCATACTTTTCAAACCCATTATGCTTTCTCAGGTACAAGTATTTTCTCATATACTGTATATTATTTTATCTATTAATATATTTCAATTTCAATTCAAATTTCCAACCAATGACTAAATTGGCAACACTGCATGTAACTGTGGGGGTAAATTTAGGGGGCTTGTAGGGAAATCCTTGAGCCCTAGAGTGCTGGGCAGCCGGTGGCATGGCCCCCAGCCCCAGAGTGCCAAGTGGGCAGGCAGCGTGGCCCCCAGCACTGGAGTGCTGGGGGTGGGTGGGCAGTGCGGCCTCAGAGTCCCGGGCCGCAGCCTGCTCCCCCTCTTCACCCCAGCCCAGCCATGGGGAAAGAGTGCCAGCAGGAGGGAGACTGGGGGCAGAGCATGGGTGGGACCACCATGCAGGGCTGTTTCGGGAGGCTCAGCCTCCCTTGGCCTACAATAGCTGCCACCCATGATGCAGGTTAAGTTGAACAAGTGGAACTTTATTAAACCCTAAGCACTGGTTTGTCCATGTGACCTCATTGCTTCCAGCCCAACTCCTCTCATTCCCTGTTTTCCTGGTATCCCCTCCATAAGAATCCCTGCAGGGAACATGGGCCCTCTGACTCCAGTTCCATTTATTATGATTAATTTTTAATATAATCATTAAAAAACAAATAATTGATACCCAGACCCCTATCCTGTATCCCCGGACCAGAGGTTGCTAGCACATAGTTGAGTTGAAGTCTTGTCTTTACCACAGAATCTTCTGGTTGCATAGTCTTTGAGATAGTTTGGCCTCCTCAAGGGGCAACCACACCAGAAGTGACCTGTCTCTGTCTCCCTGCTATCAAGTCTAGCAAACTCGCTCTCTCTTTCGAGTCTCTGCCCTTTTGGTGTGGCCTCCGGATGGTACTCTGTCATTATGTGATAATTTGTGTATTTCTGTATGCTCGCTCTGGGTGTTGTCTCCTGGTTCATAGATGGCTCTTGTTCTTCAGATCACTTTGTGCCACTGTGGCTCTCACGACTCCTTGAGTCCACTCTGTCTCACTAATGTCTTTGTCCTTACAGGAGTACCTGTTATGGAGGAGAGACCATGAAAACATGGGCCCTCTGACTCCAATTCCACAGATCACGATACAACTCAGACTCTGTACTCTGCTCTGGATTTGGTCCTCTATTTATGAAATTAGTGTAACAACATAATCTTAAATATTTTGGGGTTTTTTCCCCCCCAGACATATACTGTGAAGACTCCTCCAAAATATAAATTGCAAAGAGAAAGCATGAATCCACTTTCAGAAGAAGACATGAAGAAAAAAAGAAAAGTACTTTTAGAGCTGGATACTCACTCAGATAGCTCAGAACACAATGACCTCCTGGTAAAAATTTCAAAATGAATAGCGCCTATTACTGTTTATTCTGTGTACATTCTTTGCCGTATCTCAGAATGTGTGTCTACCTTTCAGAGATATCATATACTGTACAAAATAAAAATATGTATGTGGGGTATGTGTATATTTAAGAAGTAGCTCAGATTGTTCGTTTATGTGTACATAATTCTAGAACATGATCAGGGCATGTCTACAGAAACATTATTATATATTCAGTTAATCGTTTCAATTGCACTAAATTCTAATATCTCTGGAATTTGACTGAATGTTGTTGAATTCATCAGGATCTGTATCAGAGTAATAGCCGTGTTAGTCTGTATTCGCAAAAAGAAAAGGAGTACTTGTGGCACCTTAGAGACTAACCAATTTATTTGAGCATGAGCTTTCGTGAGCTACAGCTCACTTCATTGGATGCATACCATGGAAACTGCAGAAGACATTATATACACACACAGACCATGAAACATGTCTCTGTCATGTACATTGGTCAAACTGGACAATCTCTACGTAAAAGAATAAATGGACACAAATCAGATGTCAAGAATTATAACATTCATAAACCAGTCGGAGAACACTTCAATCTCTCTGGTCACGCAATCACAGACATGAAGGTCGCTGTCTTAAAACAAAAAAACTTCAAATCCAGACTCCAGTGAGAAACTGCTGAATTGGAATTCATTTGCAAATTGGATACTATTAATTTAGGCTTAAATAGAGACAGGGAGTGGCTAAGTCATTATTCAAGGTAGCCTATTTCCCCTTGTTTTTTTCTACCCCCCCTCCCCGACATTCTGGTTAAACTTGGATTTAAACTTGGAGAGTGGTCAGTTTGGATGAGCTATTGCCAGCAGGAGAGTGAGTTTGTGTGTGTGTGTGTTTCTGGGGGGAGGGGGGTGAGAGAGCCTGGATTTGTGCTGGAAATGGCCCATCTTGATTACCATGCACATTGTAGGGAGAGTGGTCACTTTGGATGAGCTGTTACCAGCAGGAGAGTGAGTTTGTGTGTGTATGGGGGTGGGGGGGTGAGAAAACCTAGATTTGTGCTGGAAATGGCCCACCTTGATTATCATGCACATTGTAGGGAGAGTGGTCACTTTGGATGAGTTATTACCAGCAGGAGAGTGAGTTTGTGTGTATATGGGGGTGGGGGGGTGAGAAAACCTGGATTTGTGCTGAAAATGGCCCACCTTGATTATCATGCACATTGTAGGGAGAGTGGTCACTTTGGATAAGCTATTACCAGCAGGAGAGTGAGTTCGTGTGTGTGGTTTTTGGAGGGGGGTGAGGGGGTGAGAGAACCTGGATTTGTGCAGGAAATGGCCCACCTTGATTATCATACACATTGTGAAGAGAGTGGTCACTTTGGATGGGCTATTACCAGCAGGAGAGTGAGTTTGGGGGGGGGGGGGTGGGCAGAGGGTGAGAAAACCTGGATTTGTGCTGGAAATGGCCCAACTTGATGATCACTTTAGATAAGCTATTACCAGCAGGAGAGTGAGTTTGTGTGTGTATGGGGGTGGGGGGGTGAGAAAACCTGGATTTGTGCTGGACATGGCCCACCTTGATTATCATGCACATTGTAGGGAGAGTGGTCACTTTGGATAAGCTATTACCAGCAGGAGAGTGAGTTTGTGTGTGTGGTTTTTGGAGGGGGGTGAGGGAGTGAGAAAACCTGATTTTGTGCAGGAAATGGCCCACCTTGATTATCATACACATTGTGAAGAGAGTGGTCACTTTGGATGGGCTATTACCAGCAGGAGAGTGAGTTTGTGGGGGAGGGGGCGCGCGGAGGGTGAGAAAACCTGGATTTGTGCTGGAAATGGCCCACCTTGATTATCATGCACATTGTAGGGAGAGTGGTCACTTTGGATAAGCTATTACCAGCAGGAGAGTGAGTTCGTGTGTGTGGTTTTTGGAGGGGGGTGAGGGGGTGAGAGAACCTGGATTTGTGCAGGAAATGGCCCACCTTGATTATCATACACATTGTGAAGAGAGTGGTCACTTTGGATGGGCTATTACCAGCAGGAGAGTGAGTTTGGGGGGGGGGGGGTGGGCAGAGGGTGAGAAAACCTGGATTTGTGCTGGAAATGGCCCAACTTGATGATCACTTTAGATAAGCTATTACCAGCAGGAGAGTGAGTTTGTGTGTGTATGGGGGTGGGGGGGTGAGAAAACCTGGATTTGTGCTGGACATGGCCCACCTTGATTATCATGCACATTGTAGGGAGAGTGGTCACTTTGGATAAGCTATTACCAGCAGGAGAGTGAGTTTGTGTGTGTGGTTTTTGGAGGGGGGTGAGGGAGTGAGAAAACCTGATTTTGTGCAGGAAATGGCCCACCTTGATTATCATACACATTGTGAAGAGAGTGGTCACTTTGGATGGGCTATTACCAGCAGGAGAGTGAGTTTGTGGGGGAGGGGGCGCGCGGAGGGTGAGAAAACCTGGATTTGTGCTGGAAATGGCCCAACTTGATGATCACTTTAGATAAGCTATTACCAGCAGGACAGTGGGGTGGGAGGAGGTATTGTTTCATGGTCTCTGTGTGTATATAATGTCTTCTGCAGTTTCCACGGTTTGCATCCGATGAAGTGAGCTGTAGCTCACGAAAGCTCATGCTCAAATAAATTGGTTAGTCTCTAAGGTGCCACAAGTACTCCTTTTCTTTCAGGATCTGTAGTAATTTTTTAACATTCTTTTTTCATGATGGAATGTTAATAAATATGGTAGCATAGAAAACATATAGTTTATGATGTCTTTTGACTATGTAACATTCTTTTTCATTTAAGAGCATAGTCTCAGAGGAAGAAATGTTTAAAAAGCTGTACAAAAATTGTCCTCAAGCTTCTCGCTTATGTGTTATGACACCAAAAAAGGTATCTTCTTAACTTTACTTCAGATCAAACTACATACTTGAAAGATTTTGTTACAAAAGTAAATGGATAGTTTTACTTTTGTTCTTAGATACCAACTCTGTCAACCATAAAGTCTCCTGGTGCTGCACTGAAACTTACAGCTATGAGAAAGATGCGAGAGACTGGATGGACTGCAGTTTCTAAAATGGACAGGAAAAAAAAAATGAAAGAAGCTGAAAAACTCTTTGCCTAAAATTAAACCTGAGCAATCAGTTATGAATTTTCTGTTCATGTAAAATCTTTTACAGTAGAATGTATTAATCCTACACAGTTAACACTTGCAGCATATTACTGGTTTAGGGCTAAATCCTGGAAGTGCTATGTTTGTGGAACTCCTGTTGATTTCATTGTGGTTCCTTTGTTCCACCACAGCCTCCTCCTCTGGAGGACTTTTCACATTGAGTTTACACCATCATAAAACATAAACCTGGGAATAAATTTGGCACATTTAGGTTTTGAAAATTGATAGGAAAAAATAATGTATGGTGTGTTAAAATGGAAAAATATGTTGCAAAATTGTTTGAAGTCATTTAAATAACTTCAGTTTTTGTTCTTTTAAAGTTTACTTTCACTTTTGCAGTATCTTATCCATAAGAGTATTGTTTTATTATTATTGAGATGGTTGAACTACATTCACTTAATTGAGTACTTATATTTGAATTTACTTCTTTTTTGTTCTTTTGATGTGTTCTTTACAAATATTCTTTTAAAGTAGTTGGTTGAGGCAGTAGCCTGTTTTTCAGTTTCTAACAGTATTGAAACATTTAAGTGTTGAACTTCTAACAATATTGATTTAAATCTTATTTCTTTTGCTTTTCAGGAATCTAGTTTTATAATAAATGCTATATGTAGACTTGTTCTTTCAGATTACTGTGAACACACTTTCCAAATGTCATTAAACGGTTAATCTGAAAAAAGTTCAAGAAAGTGTTACACTAAATGCCCATCCATAAAATGAAGAGCTCATCAGTAGACAAGTTTCAGAGTAACAGCCGTGTTAGTCTGTATTCGCAAAAAGAAAATGAGTACTTGTGGCACCTTAGAGACTAACCAATTTATTTGAGCATGAGCTTTCGTGAGCTACAGCTCACTTCATTGGATGCATACCGTGGAAACTGCAGCAGACTTTATATACACACAGAGAACATGAAACAATACCTCCTCCCACCCCACTGTCCTGCTGGTAATAGCTTATCTAAAGTGATCATCAAGTTGGGCCATTTCCAGCACAAATCCAGGTTTTCTCACCCTCCACCCCCCCCCCCACACAAACTCACTCTCCTGCTGGTAATAGCCCATCCAAAGTGACAACTCTCTACACAATGTGCATGATAAACAAGTTGGGCCATTTCCTGCACAAATCCAGGTTCTCTCACCCCCCCACCCCCATACACACACAAACTCACTCTCCTGCTGGTAATAGCTTATCCAAAGTGACCACTCTCCCTACAATGTGCATGGTAATCAAGGTGGGCCATGTCCAGCACAAATCCAGGCTTTCTCACCCTCCCACCCCCATACACACACAAACTCACTCTCCTGCTGGTAATAGCTCATCCAAAGTGACCACTCTCCCTACAATGTGCATGGTAATCAAGGTGGGCCATGTCCAGCACAAATCCAGGCTTTCTCACCCCCCCCTTTTTTTCCCGGGGACACACACACACACACAAACTCACTCTCCTGTTGGCAATAGCTCATCCAAACTGACCACTCTCCAAGTTCAAATCAAGTTAGCACCAAACAGGTCTTAAAGCAAAAATGTTACTCATATTCAGATAGCAGAGAATTATCCAAATTATTCTTGTCAGGACTAACATCTTCTTCATTTAATGAGAATTTCCTTTTTTACAAAAATTGCACAGAGTAACTTAATATATGTTTTTTGGTATTTGATTAATCTCAGTTGCTCCAAAAATAGTACAGAGGCTTCGAAGCTTAAAAATAAAACTTCAGAGGAAAAAAAGGCAAATAATTTGATCTCTGAACATAAATAGATCCACAAATATCAAGGAAAATTAAAAATCTTTGGATGAAACCTTGGCCCCATAGAAGTTAATTGCAAAACTCCAATTGACTTCACTGGGACCAGGATTTAACTCGTATCTAGAAATTCTTACTATTAGTTTTCGTTTGTTTGTATCATATCACCTAGGATCATTAGTCATGAACTAGGACTCCATTATGCCAGGCAGTGTGCAAACACAGAACAAAAAGATGATCCCTACCTGCAAATAGTTTATACTCTAAGTATAAGACAAGAAATAGATGGAGAAAAGCAAACAAACGGGTGAGTACATGGGGGGGGGGGGTTGTATTGCCTAAAAGAGGAGTTTAAGGAAGGCTTGAAAAGATAATTCAGTAGTTTTGTGGATGTTTATGGGGAGCTCCCCCCCCCCAACTGAGGAGCAGAATGGGAGAAAGCATAGAGGTGCTTGTTTGAAAATTTAACAAGTGTGGTATGGAGGCTGGTATCATAGGCTGATCAGAGGCAGGAACCAATATCTCAACAGTGAATGAGAGATAAGTACTTAAAAATCGTCATACTGGGTCACACCAATGGTCCATTTTAGCTCAGTATTCTGTCTTCTGACAGTGGCCAGTGCCAGATGCTTCAGAGAGTGTGAACAAGGCAGAGCAGTTGACTGAGTGATCCATCCCCTGTTGTCCAATCTTAGCTTCTAGCATTTAAAAGTTTAGGGACACCCAGAGCATGGGGCTGAGTTCCTGAACATCTTGGTAAATAACCATTGATGAACCTATCCTCCATGAATTTATCTAATTCTTTTTTGAACCCAGCTGTACTTTTGGCCTTCACAGCATCCCTTGGTAACAAGTTCCACACACTGACTGTGCAGTGTGTGAAGAAGTACTTCTTTATGTTTTTTTAAAACCTGTTGCCTGGTTCTTGTGTTGACCCTTGATTCTTGTGTTATGTGAAGGAGTAAATAACACTTCCTTATTCACTTTCTGCACACCATTCATGATTTTATAGACTTCTATCATATCCTCCTTTAGTCATCTCTTTTACAAGCTGAACAGTCCCAGTCTTTTGAATCTCTTCTCAGATGGCAGATCCATACCCCTAATAATTTTTGTTGCCCTTCTTTGTACTTTTCCCAATTCTAATATATCTTTTTTGAGATGGGATGACCAGAACTGCATGCAGTATTTAAGGTATGGGTGGCGTTATGATATTGTGGCATTGATATTTTCTGTCTTGCTATCTATCCCTTTCCTAATGATTCCTAACAGTGTTAGCTTTTTTGACTGCTGCACATCAAACAAATGGCTTCAGGAAACTATCCACAATGACTCCAAGATGTCTTTCTTAAGTGGTAACAGCTAGTTTAGAACCCATCATTTTGTATGTATATTTGGGATTATGAAAAGGAGCACTTGTGGCACCTTAGAGACTAACAAATTTATTTGAGCATAAGCTTTTGTGAGGATTATGTTTTCCAATGTGCATTTATTTGCATTTATCAACACTGAATTTCATCTGCCATTTTGTTGTCCAGGCACCCAGGCGTATGAGATCCCTTTGTAATTCTTTGCAGTCAGCTTTGGACTTCACTATCTTGAGTAATTTTGTATCATCTGTAGACTTTGCCACTTCCCTTGTAGGGTGATGATAGTCTGTGAAGTGTAGACAAGTAGCCTTTCTTTGATGCTGTAGAGGAGGAGGAGCCAATGGAGGGATGCAAAGAGAGAGTTGACATGGTGAAAGTGAAGGGCTAGGAAAATGATATTGGTAGAAGCATTCTGAATGCATATGAGCAGGGCAAGGCCAGAGAGAAGGCTCTTGCAGTAATTGTGATGGAAGATGATGAGAGCCGAGACCAGAGTTTTAGCCTTGAAGGTGGATAGGAAAGTCTGTGTCTTATGGCTTTTCTACACTGGCAATTTACAGCATTGCAACTTTCTCGCTCAGGTCTCGTGGAGGTGATTTTTTAGAGCACTGCGGGAGAGCTCTCTCCCAGCGCTGTGCTGTGCCCATACAAGCCACGTTAAAGCACTGCTGCGGAAGCACTTCAGCGTTGCCAGTGTAGACTTGCTCTTAGAGATGTTATGCAGAAAGAATCTGCAAGTTTTAGACATAGCCTGGTTGTGAGGACCTAGAGACAGGTTTGAATCAAATACAACACATGGGTCATGGGCCTGAGTGGCAAGGAAGATGCTGCTGTTGTCTGCAGTTAATCAAAACTCCCATTGACTTCACTGGGATCATGATTTCACTCTGTGTCTAGAAGTTAAGCTACAAACTTTGGTCCTGATATATTGGCTATTGAGCAATGACGCTTACGTCATTATAACTGTTCCAGTGCATATAGCTAAAGCAGATAAACATTTAACGGAGGGGGATTTAAAAGATGTACAAAATATCTTCAGAATATTGTGACTGGAATATAGGGGGTGTCGCAGCTTCTGAGTAGTCAGGATCATTTGTACACAGGTTCTTTTTTTACAGGAAAGTAGTGACTTGACACAAACACAGAATATTGTGTTCTATTCTAGTTTTTTTCAGTATGTATATTTTTTAACAGATATATTAGAAGGCAATGCACAGACCCTCTTATAACACAGACAACAGCAGTTTACCAGAAACTATTCTCTCTAAATACTGTAAAACTCTCTGTGTTAACCTTTGCCAAATACATTAATTACTTTTTTAGAACCATGTATGTGGGCTGTGACTCAAAATCAACTATTCCCCTGCAATCACTTAGTTTGTTGACAGTCAAAACCACCTATGGATATGGATATTACTATTGATACATCTGTAGCTGCTTTGCAACAAAAAATTAATTCCTCCCTC
Organism: Lepidochelys olivacea; assembly: GCF_965140295.1. Lineage (NCBI taxonomy): Eukaryota > Metazoa > Chordata > Testudines > Cheloniidae > Lepidochelys > Lepidochelys olivacea. The sequence continues at coordinate 460,260 of NC_140431.1, read as the reverse complement.
TTAAATATAAGATGTGAAATCCTGGCCCTATTAGTTTTGCCATTGACTTTAATGGGGCCCAGATTTCACCCAGGGCTCCAAGTATCTATTAATTACCATTTCATTTCAAAACAGCCAATTTCAAGTTTTGAGTGCTGCCATTTTTGTTCTGTTCAACAACAGTGGTACCTAAATTCAGAGACCATTTTAAAATGTGAACCTTAATTACTCACTGAGCTTGCTAGGGAACGAAGAATAGTGGTTGGCCCGTCTCTTTTATGACCCAGTTATAAATCCATGCATTTCAAAATTTTGCAGCAGTAAGATTAAGATTTAAAATCCATGTTTAACCTTTACTAATCATTTTCATGTTTTTGCTATATCCCTGCATACCAGGAATGTGAATGCTTGCCTGCCTAGGTGAAAGGCTTAATCCAGTGTTGCAGTGAGACTTCCTATGAGAAATAAATTATATCTTCAGTATAACTGAGCATGTATAACCGAACATATACAAGTAGCATTATATTAATCAGTATATTGGGGATGAAACTGAAGCTGTGGGGAAGAGTGGCATACACAGAGTATGGAGCAGTAGACTGGGACTCAGGAGACCTGGGACTTATTCTTGCTCTGCCACAGTCCTGCTGAGTGACCTTGGGTGAGTCACTTCACCTCTCTGTGATTGTTTCCCCATCATTAAAATGGGGATAACAGTACTTGCCTCCTTTGTGAAGTGCATTACGGTCTATTGATTAAGAGCTAGTATAATTATTAATATTGTAATAAAATGCTACTTAAAAACAAATGTTACAACGAATTAAAGAGAGTGCTTTATACTACTGGCATTATTACTACATTATGAGTGTTGTGGTGGTGGCTGAAATCTATCAAAGGTTGGGGAAAGTCCTTTTTCATTTTCACCAGATAAAATTTCAAGTCTGAACTTTCCAGGTCTGGAGCCAAATGGTAAGTATTCAGCTTGAAGCTCATCATCGTCCAATACAGTCATATTGGGGTTATAAATCCTTGGTGCATCATATAGTCCTCCTGATATCATCAGTGTGTCGTCTGGAGTAGTGTATATGTCAGCTGTAAAATATTGAAAGCATTATTAAAGGAACCTGGGGAGAAATGTAGCATATTCAAGCAAATCACAAGGCCTAAAATCGATGTATTCACCTTGAACTACTATTTTGTGTATATGTGGATTGACTGTATATGTTAAAGTAAAAATGGAAACATAAAAAAGCGTCATTGTCCCAGTCACTAATCCAGATAGCATAGGAGGCAAATGAAAAATAGCAAATGAAAAATTGGCTAATCTACTTCTTTATAATCTGTGTTTTGGTTTGTACATTCTTCAGGTAGTAAAGTGGTAGAAATTATCTGTTTCTAACAAACTGTTAAGCTGATCAGAATATTAATAAAATAACCTTTAATAAAAGAAGTAATAGAAGTACCAGAAAACACTGAAAGAATGCCAGGTTGTTTTGGGTGAGTGGTATTAAAAAAGAGGGGGTATGATAAATGTAGAAGTACTTTGACAAATCTTCACATGTTTTAACAGGGAATATTTTCTCAGTCAAGACCTGAGTGAGAGACCACCCAGATGTGTCATTTTAATACAGGATTTTATTGAATCCTTAATTGCCAGCCAGTTGCCCTTTCAATAGTCCATGAAAGATGTTATAGTAAGTACAAAAATATTACTGTTATTACATGGAAATGCGGGTTTATTTGTATCCATTTAGTCAGGAAAATAGAATATTTTTAAAGGTTATAATTTATAATACTGAAGCATTTAACTATTGAAGCATTGATGCATTTTCCTGTGCATTTTTATTTAAGTTTTTAGACTAAATGCTTGGTTATCCCAGATCCGTGTTATCTGTCCAGTCCCATTCAATTCAAGAAAATTATATTATTCTACCATTATCTGCAAGAAGTATAATCAGCACAAGCATATTTCTAGCTGTCGTTTTCCCAATGCTTGTATGTATTAGCCATACAAAGAAATATTTGGATGATTCTCTGTCAATGGCTTTTTAATTCAAATTTATATTAGTGATTCTGTTGACATCAATTTATTAGGCATATTTGTGATTCACCTCCTTTAACTCAGCTAATTTATACCTGAAGTACATACACATTATACATTTGTTATACTACATTTTATTTTGTGAAGATAATCCACCTAACCAGTTCTTGGGAGGATATAGCCTTTCAGAACCTGATCTCTAAAGCATCTCACCAACTAGAGATAGGCACAGTTTGAAAACGATAACCCCAGTGTACCTCCAGATACTAAATAATTACTTGTTTTCAGTAAGTGACCCTAATTACCAGTGCAAAATTCTGATAAAATGAATTACCAAATTTATTATCCAAAAATAAGTTGCTGGTGTTGTCTCATTTGCATTTGTCACCACTGCTATAGTCAGTAAAAGACAAAACAATGATACAAAACAAGGACTAGAGATAAAAAGAGTTTGTTCTGGGGACTGTCTCATTAATGCGTCTCTATTGTAAGCTAAACAAATAAATATCTTGGAAGATTTCCAGATTTATTTGTAGGATAGTGTGCCAGTACAAAGGATTCTTTGGCTTGTTACAATGTCATCAGCAGCTCTGAAGATTCTCTCTAATTATACACTGTGGCAAGATTAACAAGCAGATTTTTGTCAAAACTGTCACTGGCTGTCTTTTCAGTTCCCACTTCATTTAAAGTTATGAAACTAAGCCTTCCATTAAATGAAATATGCTCCAAGGGATGTAAGCCAAGATTCTGTAACAAAAGGCCCATGGTACCCATATGCTTTCTTGCTTTCATAAATGACAAATATTGTTTACTGCTGTGGAAGCACTGGTGCCAAAGTTGACTTTGGGTGGGTGTGCGTATCATGCATTCTTTGGCTTTGTCTTTACTGCTAAAAAAGTTGTTTTACCTTGGGGTAACTAAAGCTACCTTGATATAAACACACAGTAAAAATGGGGCACTTTGGTTTTACTGCAAGATAAACTAGGTGAGGTCAATGCCAGATGGGGGTATAATGCTAACCTCTCTAGTTTATCTTGCAATAAAACTAAAGTGCCCTGTTTTTATTGTGGTTCCAGTCTGAATTTGGCTAGCTGTTTTAAGCAGCATCTAAAGATGCAGATACGTGCCTGATGGGTTTTTTTAAAGCCCCTAGGCACATTAGGTGTCTAAATACCTTTGAAATCTGGCCCTCCGTGTTTAAGGATTTTTCATTGTTGCTATTTCATTTAACATAATTAATTTCATTTAAACAAAACAAACACATAAATAAATTTTAAGTATAATAATATACACTCTCGGTCAAATTCCAGTTTCAAAACCTGCCTGCCTAATTGTTGACAACAGTTCATAGAATCATAGAATATCAGGTTTGGAAGGGACCTCAGGAGGTCATCTAGTCCAACCCCCTGCTCAAAGCAGGGCCAATCCCCAATTTTTGCCCCAGATCCCTAAATGGCCCCCTCAAGGATTGAACTCACAACCCTGGGTTTAGCAGGCCAATGCTCAAACCACTGAGGTATCCCTCCCCCCACTTGTAATTGGAAAAGATGGTAAGTTCTCAGTTTCTGCCCAAAAGTCACATCTTCGGCAGGTGTAAATTGATGTATTTCCACTGAAATATTTGGAACGATACTGCTTTACAACCACTGAAGATCTGGCACTTAGACCATTGTGTAGCATTACTTTACACCAGTGGTTCTCAATCCGTGGCCTATGGGCTGCTTGCAGCCCAATCAGCACATAGCTGCGGCCTGTGTGACACCCTCAGGGCCACACAGATAGTATGTATATTGTGTGGATGAAGTCCACATAACACGTAGAGAGCTGCATATGTGCTCACAGTGGTAAATAGGTTGAGAACCACTGTTTTACAGTGTTAGAAAGTTACCACCTTCTTCCTCAGGGGTTGCTGCCTTTCATTACTGGGGGGAGTGGTTGCCTTGAATAAACAATTTGTAATGTGCACATATAGAATGCACGTTTGTTTATATGATACATCTTATTAAAAATATGCCAACCTGTTTCAGAAGAGGTGTCATATAGTGGGTGATGGGAATACTGAGCTCTTCTCTTCCTGTACTTATCAAGATTGCATATGACAATTGCTAGAACAGCAAATGTGAGGATGCTGCTGAAAATAATTATCAGAATGGCCTCTGAATTCCTTAGATGAATTCCTCCTGTTTCAATAAAATCATTTAGAAAGTTGTTCTTATTTCACAGCTACAAAAACAACAAATCTCAATCTTTAGGTTTCAGTATGGCAATACAGAAGGTTTTAATGTGCTAAGTATTAAAGAGACAGATTCAAATTCTAACCTCTCTGTTAAAAAACCTCCCTAAAATAGATTTGAACTGCCTTAACCTCCAAGCTGCCATGGGGCAACCTAACAGCAACACACCCAAGATGCTGTGTTTATTCAAATGAGTCTTGTAGTAAAGTCTGGTTATTTTATTATTATTGTGGTGAATTTTCAAAGTAAATGTTTTAGTTTGGGTTTGACCCTCCCAGGTTTACTGTAAATATATGACAGCAGATCAAAGATATAGCATATGGTCAAAATTTATAAAATCAGGGTACATAAAGTTAGTCAACTAAATCCATACTTAGGTGCCTAAATTAAAATGACCTGATTTTCACAGGAGTTGAGGACCTGCAGCTTGCGCTGAAGGCAATAGGAATTGTGGGTCGTGAGCCATCTGAAAATCAGGTCATTTTGATGTAAGGGCCTAAAAAAGGATATAGTTATCTAACGTTAAGCCACCACACTTTAAAATGTTGGCTTACGTGATGATTTGTCTTTGTTATGTTGCTAGCATAGATCCCCAATACCTGTTCCATCAACCTGTGCCTACTTTTCAGAAGGCATGGGTGGCCCTCTTTCTCATACTCTTTGACAACTTGGCTCTGCATGTCTCTTTGTTTCTGTCCTTTCCTGTCTCTGCTTTCCACCTTCTCATCTTGAATTTTTTCTTTTCTGTGTAATTTTCAAATCTTTGGTTTTCCATTAAAATTTTTTTTCCTTCCCCTCCTAGAAAGACTCCTTCTCCTCAAGTCCTCCACTCAACAGAAGTTACACACTTTTGGGCATCCAATGATGGCTCTTGCAGCTGAACTGAGTTCATGGGAACAGAGAAGAGAAACTTTAGCTGATGGTCTGTTCCCAGGGCCTGGGGCCCTGAACACGTAAGCTGGGGGCGGGGGAACGGGACGACAATGTTGGTGCCCTGAAAGCAGCCAATACCTGATACTTGTTGACACATTTGTTGTGTGTACATGATGAACCCCAATGCCTGATGCCGTTGCTTCTTTCCAACAGCTGGGTGCACACAGTGAACTAGTCTGACACCGCAGGTTAGGAAATGCTGCCATAGAATCTAATGACACTTACCTGAAGCCTGTGTTATAGGAACTGAATCCAAAGCTTTGCTAGTATGTAGCTGTGTGGCTGTAGAAGACTGAGCTGTTGGTTTCAATGTGACTGAGGACATTCTGGGATTAGAATCTTTATCAGTTGCTTGATTAAAGGTTGAAACTGTAGGTGATGTCACAACAGTGTTGAATCTAATAGTAATATCTGAAGGGCTGCTATTGTCTGTGTTGGGGGGATGTAGAGTGCTTCGTACAAAATGTGACAAAGTTGTTAAAGCCAATGAACTAGTTATCTTTGCTGGCACAGTAATTGTATTCCAACTGGCATTTATATTCTGCACTGTGGTTGTATTAACTGCTTCTTTATCTGAAATGGTGGACATTACAATGCTTCTAGATATGGTTGTATTTCCAGATTCATTGGATGTTGCTTCTGTTTGCATGTCTTCGTTCACAGTGGGAGGTTGATCTGCAGCCTGAACAGAAAACTTCACTACTATATGATAAATCAAAAGGAGCTTGACACACGCAAGTTGTGTTCCATCCATTATGGCTTCTCACTCTTTCTGCTCAGCTGAAGATTTACCCTTCTCTATGCAAATATACAAACAAATAAAGCCATGAAGATAAGCAAAATAGATTAGCTTAGTACCTGTGGGCTAGTTCCTGCAGGAGGTTTGGGTGATGGCTGTGACATTAGCTGGGCTTTATTACTTGGGATTTGAGGGCTTGCTTATCTACACAGGGACACTCAGGAAAGTAAATATGAATTAAGGTAGCAAAGTTAAAATGAATTAAGGTGTGAAGTTAAAGCAAATATTCTGCAATATTCACTCAAAATTTACGGTTTCTGCAAATGTTCTTGTCAGTAATATTCACTGTTACCGGTGAACTTATTTTCTAGATTTGCAGAAAACAAGCTGGGGGGGTGGAGGGAGGGAGGTTTGAAGGCAAACACAGCTGAAGCCAATTTTGTTACAAGTATGAATGAATATTAATGGAAAATTGTTTGCAGTACTCAGCTAGTTTCTGTGTTTACCATGAGTTCCTGTTAAAATATTGAAATGTCAATCACTGTAGTTTCTATTATCACCTATAAGCCTTTTTTTAAGCATGGAAAATTGGAATATTACCTATTATTTCAAAATTATTAGCTTGTTTTTATTGCTTTAGCCCAGAATGCCAGTATTTTGGGATTTAGATATCAGTTGTTTGTTTTGGTTTTGTCAAACAGTAGAATAAAGTAGAGTTGATACAGTACCTGACACAACACTACACATTGTAAGTCAAACCAACAAGTTGTCTTGATAACTGCAAAGAAACCCCAAATTTACAGACTCCAAGTGAAATATCAAACACTTTCGGAACTTAAAACTACAGTGCAAACCAAGTGTGTCCAAGTATTTCCGGGTGAGTTGTAGCTGTGAGCTGACATTAATGACGCAGTTACATTCCACACACTTTGTATTCTGTGCTTTAGTACTCAAAATAAGTGGAATTTTTAAATGCCATATGGAAATATCAAATCAGAACAAATTTTATCAAAATAATACTTTCAGAACTCACCTAACCTATGAAACACGTGGCACTTGTATCTGCAGGTAGTTCCGAGTAACAGATACACTATCGTAGCATGTTCCTGTTTATTCAGATTCTGGAATACACTCCGTTGAGGGCAGGGTGAAACACTGAGATGTCTCTATGGTAACCAGTGGAGTTGCAGTGGAGTTTTGCGATTAGTCAGAGATAAATGCACTAGGGTTGGGTTCACCTGTTCATGAATCTAGCAAGGTCACATTACAGGTAGGTGTGTGTGTCATGCTAGCAGTTACCAATAACTTAATTTCACAATAGTTTTAAAAAGCAGCTTTTGCAGACCTAGAGACAATTTTAGACTCTTGTAAAGAATATATGTAGCAATCACTTCAAATGTTTTCCCTCAGAAGTGGTGTAGGTGTTTAAATCTTCTTGCTAATAGCAATACCATTCTCTGATCAGAAATAGTGAGTTTTAGAAAACCTGTCAGACATGCACTATCGTTACAAAGGAGTACTTGTGGCACCTTAGAGACTAACAAATTTATTTGAGCATAAGCTTTTGTGAGCTACAGCTCACTTCATTGGATGCATTGAGCTGTAGCTCATGAAAGCTTATACTCAAATAAATTGGTTAGTCTCTAAGGTGCCACAAGTACTCCTTTTCTTTTTGTGAATACAGACTAACACGGCTGCTACTCTGAAAGCTATAGTTACAGTAAAGGACAAATTAAACCCAGAACAAAGATAATACTCAATGCAACTTCTGAATACAAAAGGACTAAAAAAAAATAAAAATTAAGGTACAGGAATTAAATGAAAGTAATAAAACAAGACCCAGGAAAAGTGAAGCTCCATTATCCCTATACTCCAGGGGCTCTTTCCTTCCTGTGAGTGTCAGTATTCTACCCAACTCTTGACTGCCCATTTCTTCAGCTGAAGCAGATTTCTCAGCTTTCTCTTTGTCTCTAATCGCCTGTGTCTTTGAATTTGCGTTTCTTGGAGATAAACAGTAAAAATTCAGAATTGGGGAAGGATGTGAATTTGATGATCTGCAATGTCTTTTCCATCTTTCACTCCTATGTTCCTCTGAAGAAGATGCAGAGATGAAAATCCTGATTCTCATTTACATTAAGATCACTTTACACCATTGATAGCATGAAGGGGCTTTAAGATGGGAATAAATTATATTTAATATAAAAGAAAATCAATCTCGGAATCGTTAGGTGAGCTGGTGCTTGTAGGCTGGAAGTAAAAAGCAGATTTGACTGCATGTTCTCTTATTGGGCTAAGTTCTGCTGATCTCTGATCCTGAAGCCAAAGGAACTACTCTGGGTTTAGGACAGTGTCAGTGGTGGTAGGTTTTTCCCCAGAGTGATTGTCCTGTTTTCAAGGCCTGTTTTCTTCTCTTTATCCATCTCATATGCTAGCTCTCTGGGAGAAACACAAGTTTATCACAGAGCATGAAGTCTTTTTGGGGGCAGGTTTCATCCATATATCTACCTTGGATTCGGGAACTAAATCAGCCCTTTTCATTCTGAAAAACTTTCCTGCAAAAAGGCCACTGCTCTTGGCTCACTCTCTCACAGTAGCACTATTAATATCTTGGATGCAAAAGAAAAGGAAAAATGAACTTACCAGTAGAATCCCCTTCCTGATTTACGAGAACATCCCTTACCTGTGCTAGAATAAAGTACTAAATCTCCTCAAGCCTATTAACTGACTGAACGTAATAATTGTTTTGGCAACACTCACAGGTAGGTAAATCATTAACGTGCCATTTTGCATTCACAGTACAAGTGGAAAAGAGGACCTTTTGTTTTCCCAGGTAGTTTAGGTCAAACTGTGGCACCTGAAAAGCAGTGGCAAAAAATCTTATCTGGATAGATTTGGATAAATAAAGGGCCGACATGCTACAAAATGACGGGCAAATTTTGACTCTCACAATGTCCCTTGAAAACTCACATAACAGATTGTAATTAAAACAACTTGTGAACAGCAGTCCAGTTGAAACAAACACATGAAATCCAGAATGGCCAAAGCAAAACATATTTTGCTATGTTTGTTAACAACTACATTCAGCAAAGCAGGTTGAAGACAAGTTTGGAAAGTTACTTATTTTATAATAAAACCCAATTTGAATAAAAGTTGGTGTTTTTATTTTACAGAGACAGTAATGTAAATTTCCTACCATTATATTATTTTGTAGACAAAGTTTTTCAAATAAATGTTAGTATTTGCATTTCAGTTCAGAATAGTTCATGGGGCATAGGTAACCTAAAAATGGAGCATGCCTAAATTGTCACAGAGGGAAAGGCATAGAGTGCTTCCAAAGCTCTAAGACACCCACTTTCCATTGTTCAACAGCTTGTTTTTTAGTTTGTTAAAAGGCAACAAAATTAAAGAGAAATTTGTTTACACATTGTACAAATAATTTGTAGAACTTAATGCCACAAGATGTCATTGAAACCAAGATCTTAGCAGGATAAAAAGGGATTAAACATTTATATGGATACAGAATACATCCACAGTTGCATTACATGGGTTAAGAACAACCATACTGGGTCAGACCAATAGTCCATCTGGCCCAGCATCCTGTCTTCTGACAGTGGCCAATGCCAGGTCCCTCAAAGGGAATGAGCAGAACAGGTAATCATCAAGTGATCCATCCTGTGTTGCACATTCCCAGCTTCTGGCAAACAGAGGCTAGGGACACTTCAGAGCATGGTTTTGCATCCTCGCCCATTGTGGCTAAAGGCCATTTATGGACCTAGCGTCCCATGAATTTATCTAGTTCTTTTTTGAACCCTGTTATATTCTTGGCCTTCACAACATCCTCTGGCAAAGAGTTCCACAGCTTGACTTCTGCATTAGATATACTTCCTTTTGATTTACTAACGTGGATTAGGAAGAAGCTTCACCTATGGGCAGATTTCTCCCTAATTACCCACTAAGTAACAGGTTTCAGAGTAACAGCCGTGTTAGTCTGTATTCGCAAAAAGAAAAGGAGTACTTGTGGCACCTTAGAGACTAACCAATTTATTTGAGCATAAGCTTTCGTGAGCTACAGCTCACTTCATCGGATGCATACTGTGGAAAGTACAGAAGATCTTTTTATACACACAAACCATGAGTTCTTGCACATTTCTCTGTAACATTTGGTGTTGGTCACTGGCAGAGATGGGACTGGACTACATGGACCCCAGTCTGATCCAGTCTAGGAATTCTTGTGTTTCTAATCCATTGAAACATGTAATTGCCCGTTTTTAATAGATATAATTATATTCTCATTGTAAGGAATCAGCATAAATAATAAGGCTGAGTAGTGTAAGTATGAGATACTGACTAGACAGGGAGTTGGAAATTAATGAAAGTATCACTCAGGGACATCACAGATTACAACATTTCTTTATTGTAGAATTGTTAATCTTAGGAGTCAAGAAACCTTTCTTAGGGGAATTTTGCTCTTTTTTTCATATTGTGATGGGGTATGCCCCCCACAGTTAATGAAATGGTTAATGTGGGTCTGCCAGGCTAATTAATCCATGTTGTTGCAACTGAAGCATGGGCCAGGCCCAATTACAGATGAGTCCCAACTTTAGAATGAGTTAGGTGGTTAATATAAAGAGAGGAAGCACAGACTACTAGACGGAGGCTTCAGGGATAAATTCTGCAGTCATTCTTTGCAAGATTCCCAGTTGTATCTGAAGGCAAGACAGCAGATAGAAGGGTAAGGGGCAATCCTGGCCTTCAATACCTGTATCTGCCTCTGATTTCTAGTTCTGAAAGAGAGATGAACATTCATTGGTACTTCCAGCTTGCCCTTCAGAAAGGGGTGTAGTGTCCTCTCCTCCCCAAACATGTGCACACAAAATATTCAAAGATAGGACACATTCCACTGAAGTTCAATGGCTTTTATGAAGAGAGGGAGTCAAACTGCAAGTACCTTGAGATTAGTGCATAAGAGCAATAGAACTTCACAGACTCAGCCTTCTCTTAGGACAGATTCATGTGCAGCAAGAATGATTTATTGATAGCAGATCTAAATACATACTAAAATTACAGTTGTGATCAGTGATGAAAAGTTGGGTAGACAAGGCTAAAACCTCAGTTCCAGTCATTCTGGCTGCACACAGTGCTCTGTTCTGTATAAACAACAATAATTAAGCGGACTATGTTGTATTTTCAATATCTAAATGGAGATCGTTATCATATGCTATGCAACGAAGAGAGAGTATTAGTTTTGAAATCCTTGGTTGGTAAGGAAATACTGCAGCTAATCCTGGAAGCAGAGGACCAGAACTGTGGTCTGTGAATCGTTGATTACAAAAGATTAGAGCTAGAAGGAAACATTAGAAGAGATTACTCTGAGAGCCTGCGATGGACAAATGGACTTTGAAAATTCATCAGCCACAAACATTTTAAATATGAAAGCTAATGTGTCTATCTCTTTGCTAGGATCTTATTTCCCTTTGTCACTGGAGCACTGCTTTGGGATGATACTGGCAATGATTCCTGCACCATAACTGTGGTCCTGTTCCTAACATTTTTCTTCCGCTCAATCACCTAAACTATCCCAATACTTTGGGATCTAGCTGCCTTGTTCCTAAATGTTGGCTTTGTCTCCAATTCCAGTATTATCTGCAAACATGGAGATTTTTTAAATTCCAAAACCCAGAATCTTACATGTAGTAGTAAGAACAGATTTACTCACACAAATGTATGGGCTAGCCCACTCATAACACCTACAAAGTTTTCCGTCATTGCTTTCCTCTTGTTATTGATATTCTCTTTCCTGACTCTATCTTGACATTAGGCATTGTTCTCTGTTGTAGATCCTTGTCAAATGATTCAGTGAATGCCAGTGTATGTATAGAATGTCTCTGGCCTACCAGAATCTTTCTGACAATCCTGCATACCAAACCACATATTTTTACCCCTTATTTGGTTCCTTCCATTATGATCACCCATAACATTTCTTGTGTAGCAGCAGCACAGACGGCTTTCACTTCATGAAAATGTAGATTACTGATGTCAGAGAACTAATTGTTTTGGTTAGCAGAAAGGCTAGAGATAAATAATTCACTGTGTGACTGACTGTCACTGAATGCAGCTGAGAGCTCGAGGGCTGCAGTGGCACATTGAGAATCTGTATAACTGAGCAGGCACCAGGTCAACAGTGGGTCAGGAGGAGAAATGGATCAATAGGAGTCTTAAGAGTGAACTCTGGATTCTACTGGACTATTCAGGGAGACACTTGCAAAAGCAGCCTTGTGAACTTAAGGAAATGCTCTTAGACCATAGTGGCAGGAATCAGCGAGGCAGTCAGACAGGGACCTAGCTACAGTGAGAGGATCCCCAAGTTTAGACAGAGGCCCAGGGTGAAAGGAAACTACACAGTCCAGTGCACAAGGGAAGGCTGCACACCATCAGTTTAATGGCTTATGTAAGTCACTGGAGAAAACAGCAGACTTATATCCTGTCTGATGAGGCCTCGGGTACCTCAGTGGTACAGGCAGAGAATTGAGCCCAATGGTGGCAAGGTTGAAAAAGTCACTAGTCAGGACATTGAGTTGCAATGAACAAATGTACCACAGAAATACCACCAGGCATAGTGATGAATTATGCTCCACTGCCTTCATACACCATGCCAGATTCTGTGCAATGGCTCCCTGTAGCACTGAATTTATTCATGGAGTTCAAGCCCAAAAGGCCATTAGATTATCTAGTCTGTCTGTATAACACAGGGCAAAGAATTTCACCAAATTATCCCTGTATGGAGACCAATAACGTGTTTGACATCCATTCTTGTTACAAAGACATCAAGAGACGAAGAATCCACCACTTTCCTTGGTAGTTTGTTCCAATGGTTAATCATTCTCCCAATTAAAAATGTATGCCTTATTTTTAATTTGAATGGTTCTGGTTTTAGCTTTGAGCCATCAAATCACCTCCATACTCCTACTCACTGCTCCCTGTTTCTACATCCAAGGGTTGCATTAGATTTTTTTTTCCATAGTGTCAAACTGAGAACTTAGGTTGCATTGTTTGTCCACTGTGTCTCCTTTTCAGAGTCACTGCTTTCCAGGAACAGTCCTCCATTCTGTAGGAGACATTTGTTCCTAGATTTCTGACTTTGCATCTGGCTATATTAAAACACATTTTGTTTGAAAGGGACCAACTTTCCAAGTGATCCAGATCACTCTGTGTGACTGCCCTGTCTTCATCATTATTTGCCATTCCACCAATTTTTGTGTTATCTGCAAATTTTATCAGTAATGGTTCTTTTTACTTTTACTTCCAGATCATTGATGAAACTGTAGAAAGCAGTAGGCTTAGACAAATCCATTTGGAACCTCTCTAGAAACACCCTCCATTTGATGGCGATACCCAACTGACGACTACTGTTAGTGTTGCTAATGCTTGGAGAATCTGTGCATTCTGCACCTGCATAGATTATTGATTCAGCACACCTCAGGTTACTCCTAAAGGAGGACTGTAGGCTCGGTTCAGTGGCGAAGGCTCAGCAAAGGTTTATTGTCAACAAGGCACAGTATCAGAGCCCCACGTACCAAGCTGCAGGTTCACTAATGAATGGATGCGAGTGACAAGGTAGCTGCTTAATCAATGTAATATTGTCCCCTAGGACAATGCAAAACTGCCCCTCCTGTGACTTCTCCTTTTATACAATGATACAAACAAGTTATGTATTACATTACAGATGTTATTAGTTACTATCCTTGCACTTGTACCTTTATAGTTCAAACAAAACATCCTCATCCATTATTCTGTCATTACTTCCTTATTTTATGTGGGGTCTGTGTATTCCTGCACCATTCTCTTTAAGAATGTGTTTATGTAGTTACTTGAAAGGTATGTGTGTTCCTGTATCATCCTCTCAAAAATGTGTTTACATTGCTAGCTAATACCTAGTGTTACTATTCTCGCAAGACTTACTTTGGTTCACACTTTTAGGTACACCAAGAGTTCCTGAAAGGCCTACAACTACTACTATTTGGGGTTGTTCAATTAGTTCTTAATTCAGTTAACATTTGCTTTACTGATACTGTATAGTGCTAATTAGTTAATCAGACTGTAGAAGGGATTTTATGCTACCCTTAGCTGTATGTTTATGACAACCTCAGAGTTACAAACTGACTGGTCAACCATTTGGAACCAGAAGTATGCAATCAGGCAGCAGCAGAGACCCAAAAAAAAGAAAAGAAAAGAAAAGAAAGAAAGCAAATACTGTGTTGAGCAGTACTGTGTTAAATGTAAACTATTACAAAAATAAAGGGGAAGTTTTAAAAAAAAAGATTTGACAAGGTAAGGAAACTGTTTCTGTGCTTGTTTCATTTAAATTAAGATGGTTAAAAGCAGCATTTTTTTCTTGAGAGTAGAGTATGAAAGCTATATTTAGTTCATGTTCAGTTGCAAATTTGAAAGAACAACCATAATGTTTTGTTCAGAGTTATGAACAGCCTGTATTCCTGAGGTGTTTGTAACTCTGAGATTCTACTGTACCTTTATCGACCAAATGCATAATCTCATAAAAAAATGAGGTCAAACAAACCTGATTTGATCTATTTTCCCTAAAATCATATAGACTGTGATTAACTTGGTTCCCATCCTTTAATTCTTTATTGATCAAATCTTGAATCAGCTTTTCCATTATTTTTCCCAGGATTGCTGTGAAGCCAGCCAGGTTACTGCTTACCTGGATCCTCTTGTTTGACCTTTATAGTACTGCTACAATATTAGCATTCTTCCAGTTTTTTGGAATTTCCCCAGTATTCCAAGATTTATTTAAAAATTTAACTTTAGCGGGCCAGAGATCTTCTCAGCCAACACTTTTGGGACTCTTGGGTACAAGTTATCGAGGCCTGCTGATTTAAAAATATTTATCCCTAATACATGCTGTTTAACTATCTCCTCAGTTACTAATGGACTGGAAAGTACTCAATCCTCCATATATGATACCAGTACATCATCCTTCTTTCCAAATACAGAACAGAAATATTTATTGACTACTTCTGTCTTTTCTGCATTGCTATTAACAAATGTACTGTCTCCATCTAGGAATGGGTCTACGCCATTGTTAGGATTTCTTTTGTTCCATACTAAAAAAACTCCTCCGTGTTGTCCTTGGCCCTGTCAGCAAGGGATTTTTCCCTGATTTCATTAGTTTCCTTTATCTATTTTCTGCACTTTATTACTTCCAATTTAAATTGATTGCTACTTGATTTCCCTTTTTTCCATTTGTTTATATATTTTTAATTGATGTCTTTATTTCCCCTCTAAACCAGGATGGGCTTTTAACCCAAGTTTTCCTCTTTGGTGACTGTAGAATTGTGGCTCTTTTGGACACATAATGAACTCTTCTTAAGCAACTACCAATCTTCATTCATATTTTTGTGTCTAAAGGTTTTCTCCCAGTAAGTTTCACTCATAATATTCTTCAGCTTTGGAAAATTACCCCTTTTGAAGTACTTAGTGTATACCTTTCTGGTTGGGTGTGTCCTCTGTTTGCTCATGCTAAATATAAACAGCATGTAATATGGTGAGAGCACATTAATTCCTTATCCACTGGGTTCCTCATGTCAGGACCAACAGATACAAGCACAACCCCAACAGCCTGGGGTCCTATAGGTAAAGGACTTTGAGATCTGTGGGTGAAAGGCACTAGTTGTTCCCCAACTGCACCCTTTGCAGGTATTCTGGGAAGGTGACGTGTCAGATGCCAGTGCTTTGACTTATGCAGGACTGGAAGAGGGACTCTGGATAGGACAGGTGTCTATGCAGTTTTTGCATCTCACTGGATTTTATCTCCCCTTTACCACATTTTGGAGGAAGTATGTTTTCTCTTGCATTGACCTTTTCTATCCTTTCTGGATCTCAACAGAAACTCCAGTCTCCTTGTGCATGCTTGTAAATATTAGATTTTCTCAGGCAGGAACTTATTCCCTGAGACTAGTTTTATGCACATACACTCACCTGTATAAAATATATGTACACATACAAACAGTATATCTAGTTACATTTTAATTATATCAGGACAAGAAAGAGTTAAATAGTAATAGTAGCAAAATATCAGTATTATAATTTTACTGCTGAGGCAGCATAGACAGATGTTACCGAGAGTACAATTAATACTACACTCATACCCTTAAGCCAGAAAGAGTCATACCTAATTCCTGGCAGGTTATATAAAGAAACCCATTATTAGAGACCCTGAGAAATGAGGTGGGAGGAGTAAAATGTGTTTTTTCTGACATTATGGTATCACTGAAGGACTACCCAGAACAAAGAGACACGTACTGCAGTCTGAAGTCATGGCAGTGACGCAACCTAATGTGCCAGCGAGTGGAGTAGCTTGGCACTAGTCTGGGCTAACTGGATTCCTCCTGCCCAAATCACTGTGTGCTCACCAAAGTCAAGTTAATCTTAATAGTATTGTATTTCTCATGTCCATGTAAATGGAGAACGGGGCTGTTCTAGATCAGATTCATGAAAACTTAACAGCAGCTAGTGGTTACTGAGGATGTGTCTGGGATGCTAACAGTGGAGTAAGAACCAGAAAAGCTCAAAGGACAAAATAAATGAGATGGGACGGCAAGTTGGCTCCTGATGAAGCAGGAGAGGGCAACAGCCCTACTATAAATGAGAATGCACACGTTTCATTGAGGCCAACTCACATGCAGCCACGCAACCCCCTTAGCCACCCAGAGTGCTTCCCCAGTATCTGTCCACTCTCCACTGGGACCTGAGCACTCCCATTTCTAGACATTCTCCAGACATAGATATTGAATATGGTGCTTCTAGCCATGCTGCATATAGCTGTTTCTAGAGACTTGACTCCCATTGGATATGACTAATTTTGAGTCAATTGTTGCTATCAGTCTTTTGCAAAATAGGTTCAATGCCCAAATCATTTCTATATCTGCTTGTGTGGGTAGATGAAAACTCCTGTTCCCATGTGAAATGGTGGAGTGACTGAGGGAATTTTTTCAGATTAGCTACAGTTTGAATCTTATTCATTTTGGACTAGATTCACAAAAGGACTTAGGCCTCTAACTGCCATTTTAGGCACCTGTATTCCAGAATGAAGCCCCACTGGGATTCACAACCCCATAATCTGCCACTGAAGCCAGTAGGTGTCACAACTTGCTTGGCACCTAAAT
This sequence comes from Lepidochelys olivacea, assembly GCF_965140295.1. Classification (NCBI taxonomy): domain Eukaryota; kingdom Metazoa; phylum Chordata; order Testudines; family Cheloniidae; genus Lepidochelys; species Lepidochelys olivacea. The sequence continues at coordinate 443,154 of NC_140431.1, read as the reverse complement.
TTTTGCAGTAAGCATTCTCTATGTGCCTACATTTCTGCATGTGCACTGCAGCCCTACCCCAGACCTCTGGATACCTAAGCCCCAGAACGATGCATGAGCTGGGGGAATTTAGGCATTCCTCTGCCAAAGTTGCCTGTGGGGATTGATCCACCAAGTGTGGTCATAGCTCATCTACTAAATTGGATCTCTATAGGGGATGCAAAATGGCCGGGTGGCAGAGAGGACCTCCCTCATAACGTTCAGCTCGCTGGTTAGAGTACTCAACTGGGATGTTGTGAGATACATCGTCCCTCCCCCCCGCATTCAAGTCCCCCCTCTACTGGAGAGAGAGAAGAGATTTGAACAGGGTTGTACTACATTTCAGGTGAGTGCCTACACACTGAGCAAGGGGATATTCTGATGTGGGTCTCCATCAGTCTCTGCTGTTGAAGCTGTTCCATTGTAAAGAAATAATTTTAAAAAGTAGTTGGAGCAGGGAGACTGGATCCTGAGTCTCCCAAGTAGTGCTCTAACCATCAGGATAGAGAGTCATTCTCATGCTTGAGATCTTTCTTGCTCTGGTTGAGTGAGTCATTATTTATTTACAGTGGAACAGCTTCAACAGGACAGACTGAGGGAACCACATATCAGAATGTCCCATATATAGCCCAGTGAGTGCGGCACTCATCTGACAGATGGCAGATCCTTTGTCACCTCAGGTGGAGATGGGTCTTGAGCTGGAAGTCTTCCACATCCCAGGTATAATACCCTAACCACTTGCTAAAAGTTATGAGGGAGCATCTACTTGCAAAAATGGTGTAGTCACCTAACCACAAGAGAGAGTTTGCAACTGAAAATCCCAAGCAAAGCAAGGTGCTGAACTTCCTGAGTGGAGGAGAGCTTAGGACACCCCCCTCTTCTTGGAATCTCCCATTGGCTAGTTGAGATGGGGAACTGCCTAGCATGCTGGCTTTTGCGAATCCCATTCTGGGATGCCTGTCTCTCCACATTCATTGTACAGGGAGCCCCAGTGCCTGACTTTGACTTCATTAATCCCAGTGATTTTCTAGGCACCTGAAAGTTATAGGCATGGTGCCACTCAGCATCTCCACATCTAAGTTCCTTTGTGAATCTAGCCCTTTCTGTGCATGCTACTGCCTCTTTGTTATATCATTGCATCCAGTGGGAACCAGAGTTAAGTCCTTCCCCAAAATAAACAATTAGGGGAAAATAATCATCTGTAATTCCTATAGCAGCTCTCAGTTCTAAGCACCCAGGTTGGCTATATGTCCATGGTAGCCTTTTTGTCATGATGTTACTGTCCTGTGTAGTCACTAAACTCATCAATAAAAGCTTTTTTAAAGCAACACTTGGTTTAAAAGGCTGAGAGGAAAATGAGTGTTAAAGTAATTAGATTTCCAGTCCCAGTTTCCATGTGAGGATATAAATGGAACATTTGTTCCAATTACATTTGCCTTATAGTTCAGTATGAATTTTCAATAGATAGGTTTGAGATAAGAAAGCAGCAATTCAGATGCAATTATATAAACAGTATGCTCAGCCTGGTATTAGCTTGGAGAGTATAAAGCACAGTGAGAGCTTGTGCTGGGTCACAGCCTCTCCAACTCCACAATGCAGACACAGGCTACTGTATTGAGGAAAGATTCAGCTGCCAACAGGTTGGTCTTTGCAGGTTCAGCATTGTTGCAGCTACTGGGTGTTGTAAACTGGACAACATAATGGCTTTGGCTGGGGAAACTAGAGGCTGAGAGAGTTCAGAGGATGATGTCCATAAATTTGTAGACACTGTCAGTTTAACTTTGTACTTTGGAGGCTGTTGAGCAGACCCTGGAGCTAATCAGAACTTCATTCTAGGGATCCCTCAGCATGTATGCGAAAGGTCAGCAGAGCTGGTAGATGGTTGGTTGATTTGAACTCTTTACTGATGTTCTGTCATTTGTTGTCATTTACTAGAATGTTACTTAAATTACTGGCAGTGTGCATATCTCACCAGCTCCAGTCAATGGGCCTCTAATTAAAACAGCCAGTTGGAGCGTCAGAAGTGTGATTATGTAGTCTGTCTACACAGCCATTTCTTTTCATTTTTTCACCGTTTTATATGACTTGCTTTCTTTAAAGCCAATGGAATGGTTTTGGGTTTGAACTCTAGCGCTCATTGTTTCTTTCGTTTGTCACATTTCTTAAATCCTTTAGTAGGGAGGGTTGGGGATACTTCCTGCTATTTTATTGTGTCAGCATTTTAGGACTCATTAACAGAAAGTTCCGTGTAATGGGATTTAATAGGAGGAAGTGAACATGAGATTTGTCTCATTGTTCCACGTTTTGGCACCCTGCCTCTGGCAGCAGTCAGTACTATTTCAGATAAAGGACTGAGGGTAGTGGAACTTTGTCAGGTTCTTGTTAGATATAATTTCGTTGTCTTTCACTTTTGGGAATAATATAACTGGTTCCCCAGTGACTGCTTTTCAGAACATGGCAGAAGGCCACATCTAACGCTTTCTCCTTTGATATTTTGTCTTTTCATCTAGCATGAGTCCCATCTTTCTGATGTCCCTTCTCTTTGGCCTGACTTTTGGGCAAGCAATGTCTTTTTGTGCTCCCATTGAGTATATCATCCACGTGGAGAAGAGAGAATGTGCCTACTGCCTGGCCATCAACACAACCATCTGTGCTGGATTCTGCATGACACGGGTACCAGGCACTATTCTGTTCTAGGCGGGTGCTTCTGTTGTGCCCACTGCAGTGGTATGAACATCTGAGCTCACTCATTAATTCCTCTAGAAAATCAGCGGGACAAACTATTAATTTCTTACATTATTTACAATAGATAGAAAATCACACACTTGCCACATTTGGCAAATCATTCAGACACAGAGGTGATGCAGGGAGGTGGGAGAAGCCATCTGATGGATCTGGTGCCTATAGCAAAAATCTTGTAGTAGAAGATTGGCAGCTGCCGCTCACATTGCAATGGCTTTTTCTCCTATGAATTTGGGGGTTAGGATGGAAAAGAGGTTCTTCTCCCATTTAATGAGGGACAGAATTTTTCTTAGATTACTAAGTGAATTGTTTCAGTAACTTCTGCCTCATCATGTGTGCAGCTCGTAAGTCAATGCACTGATCACAGTGATGGCAGTACGGTGTGGGGAGAGAGGTGTCTCTCACACATAGGCAGGTCCCGTGCTACCCTTAGAGCCAGCACCTAAAATTCCACCCTTAAACCAATAGGCAGCCAGTGCAGGTCACGGAGCTCTGGTGTTACGTGTGGATTTACCTCAGCCAGGCAGCAGGTGCAGCATAATGTGGAAGTCTTTATAGAGATGTGGAGACTATTCACATGCAGATTTTCAGTGAGAGATCTCAGTAGAACTACACTAGAAATGCAGCCATTACAGTCTGCAGGGAAAGATGCCTGCCTTCTGAACACAATCAGAATGACTCCGGGTGGTCTTGAGTCTCTGGGTCACTTGTGTGTCCTTCAGTAAAACAGAATAACATCTCTCTTTTTTTTTTTGTAGGACATCAATGGTAAGAAGCTAGTCCTCAAAAGTGCCCTGTCCCAGAATGTGTGCACATATAAAGACATGGTGTACAGAACAGTGGTACTCCCTGGCTGCCCACGACACACTGTCCCCTATTACTCTTACCCAGTGGCGACGAACTGCAAGTGTGGTAAATGTAACACTGATTACAGTGACTGCATTCATGAGACAGTCAGGACAGACTATTGCACTAAACCACAGAAGCCCTATAATGTGTGAGCTTATTACTGAATGAGCTAGAAATGTACCTTCTGCCCCACAGTTAGCTAGTGGCTATCTATAACTGAGTCATAAATAAAATTGTATTTCACAACAGATCTGCAAGTTGGTCTGTAGAATTTTTTAATCTAAAGGAATCCTAGCAAATTTACTGTTGTATCACCCTGCTAGGACAAAGCAACTACAACATTGGAGGGCACTGATGGAAGTGAAGGGAGGCAAAAAGGATAAAAATAACTGGTGTGCAGGGAGGAGTTAGGCATTGCCAGGGGGATGCGCCCGGGCCTCTTGGATGGTGATCTAAGGTGTGGTGATCTGCTGCTTTGTCATCTCCAGGCTCAATACCTGATTGATTGTGATTATTTATTTTAGATCTGTTCCTTGACCCTTGGTGCCTTCTAGATTGGGTCACTGTAGTGTGCTCATTTCCTCTTTGCTCTCAGGTGCTGACATCCATGTACACAGCTTAATACTGTCTGTCAGAGAGATGCCTCTCCCCATGAGTAGTGAACTTGGGTGCGCAAACTATATGTCCGTGGCTTTAAACATCTGGTTGGGAATTCCAGAATCAAGCACTTTGCACTGAGAAACCCCCTTCCCCACTTGACTGAAGGAGCCTGCGTCTGTTGAGCTTTATGGCTTATCTGTAACTTATGTTGAAGGGTAAAGGGAGTGGGGGCAAGCTGAACCTTCTGTCTGAATTTTGTTTCTAAAGATTATATGAAATGTGGTTTGGACATATTGGGCACATTTGGTCACTTTAAAAAAAATAAAATAGGTGGCACATGGTCCTCTCCCAATGTACATTAAGTGAAATTACACATGCCCTGCTCCTCAATTTGGGGGCTACACCCACTCTGTGCACAGTAAGTGGCAGCCTTCTCTTAGGTACTGAGCAGGCATGGGTGAAGAGTCTGTGCCCATTTGTAGGGAAATAAGAGTAGGTGAATGAATGAATTTTTGCCTCACTATGAACCCCTGCAGCTGTGAAACAGCAACAGGTGGCTCAATGGTAAGCTATAAATAAAACAGACCAAACACACAGTGGCAAGGCGAGGTAGTTTCTAGCAGGTGGTTCACAGCAGGGGAAAAAAGCTGCAGAACCCACTTATGGAATTTTACAACCCTAGCATTCACATGTCTATTTTATTAACAGAATTGCAGAAGTCAGAGATGGAAAAGGGCCATTCAGTCCCTTCTCGCCTCTGCCCAAGTCAATCTCACTCCACTTATCCAAAGACTGCATGGGGGCCATGCAGGGCTGCAGCAAAGAAAAAATATGCCTCACTAATACTGAAGGATCACTAGCTTTTACTGCAAGGTGGTATGGCAGGCACAGGGTCTGGATGGCTTCTACAAAGTTGCCATTCATGTCACAAAGGGCTTCAAGCTTTCCTTGCACCATATACATTTAAATCCCAGACTGCACACTGTGGATTTGGGGAAGGGGCCAAAGATACTGACCAGTTTATTCCTCCGCAAACAACAACAACAACAACAAAAACTGGGAGCAGCCATTACATGAGCTCACTGCCAAGGAAAAGAAATGGCTAAATGTAATCAAAGGTAATATTTTAACATGGTTAAAAACTCTTTATCCAGTTTTACCCTCAGGTGCAGCTCCTAGCAAGTTCAATGGTTGCACTGTATATTTGTTTGAGGGAAGAACTGGTCCCTAATTGCTGAGAACTTCAAGTATGGAATGAGTTATGCTAACCAGTTCAAGTAGCACCTATGTCTCTGCTGAACAATCATGGGTTTATGAGCATACAAAATCGTCTGAGGGCTTTCTCTAGAACCCATATTGTAAGTGATACATAGGCCTTGTACAGGATGAATTTCATCCTGAGTGCCTGTCTAAGATAGTTTGCCTACTGTGCATGTATGGTCTGAAATGGCTTCTGTTTTTAGCTGTCACCAAAGCAACCACCTTCTTTACAAGGAAATGCTTCAAGTTGTAAACTATGACTTTTTATAAGCCCTAGCCTTCTGTTCCCAATTAACTGTGACGAGTGAATTAATGAAACAGCACTGATGGATCAGAGAACAAAGAGAAATACCTAGTCTGGTAGCTGGATAATCAAGTGCAGTTAATAGAGAAAGACTTGGCCCCAAACCCGTTAAAAAATATGTCGTTCATGTTCCCTTCATTAAATAATGAAATCCCTTCAACAGCATGTCCTTAACCTCCATGTAAGACTGAAGTCTTTAATCTGTCCCATTAAATCCCACTATCTACTGAAGTTCCAAATCAACTACCCCTAATGTCTGATCACGCTATCCTCTGAAAAGTACACAAAATTCAGAAAAGCAGCTATGGTCATTTCACATATAGAGATTTATATCTCTTACAACCCTCAGCACTGGGAGACATTTCCATACACTAACAATATGCAGACTCCTATACTGCACTGGTTGTTGGTGTCACAAGTCTGACTCGTGGTGCAAAATAGGAAATGCCATGAAAAGGAGACATACAGCATCCCCAAGCTGGGGTGCAACACTGAGCAGCAGCCCAGGGATACGTTGTCCCAACTTTCCGTTAACTTTAGTTGATGAGTAACAGTTTATTCAGGGAACCCCAGATTCACTAAGAATGTAAGTAAATCAGTCTGAGTTGCCATTTGTTTCTTGGGTCCTCTCTATACCGATGATTCTTGCAGGTTCTGTTCCAACGTGTCCATGGCATGAGGAGTTAGGATGAAAATCTGCCATATTGGGAAAGCTCAACAAGGAACTCCCCTACTCCAGTAAAGTAAATAACTTGAGCTACACCAAAGAGAGGAGCAATGACTAATGCTCTGCAGCGAGCCCCAATCAGGAAGGCAAGGCGACCCTCCTTCCACCAAATTTTCCTGAAAATAGAAGACAATATATATTGTTTTTGTTACCAGGCTCTCAAACAGGTCATTTAACGTTCATGCTACCACTGCACACACAGTGTTTTTCCTTATACGTGTTCAGCTTTCATGAAAGAGAGAGAAAAAACACAAATGTAAACCTGTGGCAGCAGCATGTCTGTCTAATTCAGCACTAATGCTTCACAATCTATTAAAAGCTAAGAATATATTCTAATGGTAGGAGTTCTTAGATCACTGGCAAGACAGACTTCCAGCCCCATGCCACTGCACTGAGATCAGTGCAAGTTCGGGGCCTAAATGCCTTTGATCTAGGTGAAAGTGTATTGACATTTACATGATGGTAGACAGCTAAGAAGGGCTCCCACTTGTATAGCTCACCAATGCCATTTCCCTCATGGGTGCACACAGCTGTCCATACCTAAGTGGAAACAATACAATGATGAAGGATATCACCACATTTTTGTTGGTGATATGGTGTTTGAGCGGAGGCAGTTCATATCCAGGCAGTGGCTGATTCTCAGTACTTCTGCACTGAGGGACAAGACTGTTATTACTTGTGTTTTAGCAAATAAGAAAATGAATTCATATTCAGCAAAAAATATCCCATTTATAAACGAATTGGGATATTAACTCCCTGGCTGTCTGCCTAGTGCTACAAAACTAGTTCACCATTAAGAATTCACTGATCTCCACAATTACACAAAATGACTCAAAGCCACAAAGAGTACAATTCTGAAGGCTGTCCAAGTCATATACACCCTTAATTAGTCGTTTTTGAAAAATATTGCCCATCATCATTCTTCATTTGTTACCTTGCACAGTCAACAAGTCCGCTGTAGCTGTCCTCATTTGTTCCTTTGGTTAGTGACAGGAGCCGTGTCTTTATTACTGGAAAATCAAAATGTTCCATGGTAAAGCATAGTATTGGCTTGAACAGATTTACACAGGCAGGGCCAGGAAAGGACCCCTGAATGCTGTTTGAAGACACACATCTTGTCTGTTATCCATACTAAGACTTTTCTTGTTTTATTTTAATAGACAGCAGAGACCAGAATGAGCTCCTCTGCCCCATACCCAGAAAGATGAAGGCAAGTGTGTTCAATGCTGTTTGACTCCCCTTCTAGCCTAAAAAAAGTGCCATGTGTTTCCACTGACATGGTTGAACACTGAACAGTTACCTGCCCAATGTTCCACAGAGCTGCTGGTGTTGGTGTCTCATGTTATTTGTACTGTATAAGAACATACAGACTGCAACACTGATCAGACCATTGGTCTGCCAGTCTTGCCTTCTGCAATAGCCAACACTTAATGCTTCAATAATGGTGTATAATACACCTACCAAGATATTCCTCCTCCTTTCCAAATCAATAGAAAGTTTCATTCATGTCTGTGTGAAGTATCTGATATTGACTTTTAATTTCCATTGAGTTTTCCTGGAGTCATCAGCATTCTTTGTTGGGACATCCTAACAGCACTCAAGGGCTGTTTTTAAGGTCCCATTGGTACAGCTGCCCTCCTCAAAAACAACTCTTCACTAATCCATGGTACCGCTGTTGAGGTGCCTATCTCAAAGCACAGACAGGAAGGGGATTGTTCTTCAAGCGATGGTCCCTATGTGGATTCCAAACGTGTAATAAAAAGCCTCTTACCATCACATGGATTGACAGACACTGTTGCCACAGAGCCAGCCAGACAACCAGCTAGAAATAACTGATAAAACGGGGCTCTCTCCTCCAGAGACTCCTGTCCTCGTCTGTACAAACGTGCAAATAATGGAAAGTAGATGATGGAGAAGGGAACATCCCTGAGTAAAGAAGACACCATGTTTACATAACACCCCTTGATCAACAGTTCTCACCAATGAAAGGAGAAAATGAGAAATGTACCATTACCACCTCAGTAAAGTGGCTCCAAGACCCCTGTAGAGTCCCTTAATGCCCTCTGTGTATGCAGAAGTGCAGCTGCTATCTGTGTAGCAGCTCCAGTGTTATATGCTCTGGTCAGGGGAGAGCTGACAGCTACAAGTTTATAGCCAGAACTTGAACAGTGGATTCCACTTGCAAGCTGTTGAGATGCTGAAATGAAGCCAGAAATGTCAAGCTTACTTATTTCCTGGCACTCTTCCTGAAGTTTCAGATCTAGTTCTTCATCCTCAGTACAATGAGGCTGGAGAATCTGGTCATGGCCACCACCCAAAGCACCTTCTTACAAGAACTGGCCTGCACTCAAGAAGTCTCATACCAAAGCTGCTACTTCTCGCTGATCTTTCCCAACCACTAAACAGTGCTCCTACCTGACAAGATATTGCCAATTCTACGTTACCACACCCAATCAGCCACAACAGACTGACAGAAGATCAGGACAAGATTCCTCTTTGTCCTACATTCCTCTGGGGCCAAAGTGTTGTACAGTACAAAGATTGATCTGCACTGATTGTTGCTCTCAGGCAATGAGAGCTAAAACCTGAAACAATATTAACAGCTCCATCATTCACGACGTCAGAGATCTGTGTGTTAGCGAAAATGTGTCTTTTTAGCAGAGACACATTAATGCCCAGAAATTGACACTCAAAGCCAAGCACGTTGTAAATGAAGGGGATAAGTGCTCAATTACCTACTCTCCCTGCATCCTAAAGTTGGATTTTCAGCATCTCCATGGGAGTGGTGATGATGACCTGGCGTGTTCCAGCACCACAGCCTGCCACCATCTCTCTGGATGTGGTCAGGACCGTTCTAAAATGGGGACGAAAAAGATTATGGTATAGCAATATCTGTTTAGACCACAAATCATACAGGAGCAACAGAATGCCTCATTGACAATCTCATCATCTGTAACCTTATTCCAATGTGCTGAGGCAGAGTCTAAAAGGTACTAACTTCTTCCAATCAACAAGTTAATTATCTGGCACTGTACCCAACACTGTGCTGCACCTCCTACTTACATCTTTGGCAGCATAAGGTGCTGTATAAAACTAGCAGTTTTGTTAAACAGCTGAGTTACTTTCAGTTCTGTTCAAAGCAAGGGGGAAAAGTTAAGTTTAATAAAACTGGCAGAAAAAGCCATGTCTACCCTATGAGAAGAAGTTTTTCTTCTTTTTCCTCCACCATACATGTTTTATGCTCCTAGCTGCTGTGTAATGATGGTCAAACATTACAAGTGTCCTTGCAACCTAACAGGCTATTGTAATATTACATTGTTATGAACATATTACTTCAGTTTTTAAAACTCTACTAACTTTCTGCCTTTCTGTACACATGTTCAGAGTTCCAGAGAAGCTGTCTTCCATTTATTTCAGCGGGGCTACCTGTGTAAGTGAAGGATGCGGGACTGGACCCTCAAAAGCTAAGTTACATATTTATCTAATGTATATAACTATCATCACTGTAGTATCTGAACAAACATCTAATACAAACTAAGACACTCCCTCTCTAGGCTATTTGCCTGTGGTCCTAGAAATTCACATGACTTTGATGGAGCTACAGCTTTGTTTCATTAAAATTAAACCTTGTATTGAGAATGTATTCCACAGAAAGACTAATAGGGCAAGTCCGAGTATATACATCAAACTCTACCATATACAAAGTATCATGTTCTAGATATCTTGACTATCCAGAGAGGAACGTACCCATCCCTGGCCAAGAAGTGCCTGAAATAGTCATTTGCGAGGAGCTTGATTGCCTTCTCAGGTGTTACTAAGGTCAGATTTACTGCGGCACCTAAAAATAAATACACTTCTATTTAATTGAAACAGAGCTTTTCTTCTATTTAATTTTTAGAGAACTAACTATATACACATCCTTGTAGTATACACCCATCTTGCACTGACAAAAGAATGCTTTTGCCAGTGTAGCTTATTACAGTTCCCCAAACAAAAGAAGCTATGTGACACTGGCAAACCAAGTGCCGGCTCTTGCCAAGGCTTTAGGCCTCAGCCAAGCACTGACAAATTGCTTGCTGGACAGTCTGTTTCACCTGTGGATTAGCACAGGTAAGGTGCGTATTGGACTTATAACAATGTGTGTAGACTTTATGAAATGCTTGTAAGTGTCTGTATGCATTAATCTCCCTTAAATATCTTTATCACATGCTGTAAGGTAATATTTAAGTTTTTGCTTTATAACTGTAAAAAATATTTGTTCTGAAACTGTGAACCTGTCAGGAGGGACCACCTCCTGCTCATCAAGAAGGCTACCAAAACCGAATGGGCCACTGGGGGACAAGGAGCATCATTTTACAGTGCAGTGGTTGGGGTACTCAGCTAGGTTGTGGGCCAGTCTGGTTCAGTCCCCCTTCTATTCGATGAGAAGGGATTTGAGCAGTGATCACCTACCTCTCAAGAGGATGTCCGCACTACAGGGCTATGAGTTATTCTGATGGGGGGCTGCCTTGGTCTTGCCTCTGGAAGCCGTTCCACTTTAATTAACTAGTAACAGCCAAAGCAGAAGTCAAGCATAAGAAGCCCTCCATGCTAGGGGTACTAACCTGGGCTGTTGGAGGCTGTGGGTCAATTCCTTCTGCTCTGGGGCAGGGAGTTAAGTGAGTGTTTTCTCTTGAAATTGTTTTAATTAACTATTAACTGGGCCAAGCCTAGTCTGAGAAGCCCTGTATGGTATGGGGGCTAGAGTACTCTACTGGGGTGTAGGAGCTTCTGGTTCAATTCCTCCCTCTGCCTTGTGAGTAGTGTCCCTTTCTCTTGAAGCTGTTCCACTTTAATTAAACTATGAATTGGGCCAAAAGAGATGCCTTCTGTGGTATAGTGGTGGGGGCTCTCGCATGGGATGTGAGAGACCCTGGTTCAATCTTTGCTGTGGGCAAGGGGTTTACAACACACATATCAGCTGCCTCTGTTTTATTTAAATATTCCTTGAGCTACATTAAAAAAGCAAATCACTCTTTTGTCCCCCGCGGCTAGGCTACCCACCCGGGCAGTGGGAGACCCCAGGTCCAACCCCTCTGCAAGGGGTTAGACCAAGGCTCTCCCACTTCCCAAGGACCCTCCTGCCTCCCACCCCCACCCCCTACACCTCACAGCCCCACCTGGCGCCCCAGCCACCGCCACTCCCTCCTCTCAGGCCCCCTACCCACCCCTCCCTCGCTCCATCACACCTATGAAGTGAGCGATCTCTGTTCAAACCCCCTTCTGTTTCCAAAAAGACAAGGGTCTCCTACAAGCGCAAGGGGACCTAAACAGGAACCTCCCACTTCCCTTCTGGGAGGCAGGACAGCCTTCTCCAAATCCTTAGAGGAAAGATTTGAACTAGCATCTCTCATTGCAAAGGCAAGCAACCAAACCACTAGACTATAGAGCGACCCTAGCTCAGGAAGTGGCCTGATTCCTAGTTAATTAAAGTGGACCAGCTTCAAGAGGCAAGAGCTGAAATCCTTTCTCCTCAGAAAGTAAGAGGGGGATTATGAACCAGGATCTATCAGGGATTTATAGTAAGCAGCTTTGATTTGACCGTTTAATAGTTAATTAAAGTGGATAAGCATCAAGAGGAGAGGCAATTACTGCTTAACTCTCTTCTTAATCTAAGGGGATTGGGGGAGAATTGAACCAGCAGCTCCAGCTGGTACCTGCACCACCCGGCTGTGAAAGCAGTGTTATAAAGGAGGCTTGTTTTGGCCCAACGAATAGTTAATTAAAGTGGACCAGCTTCAAGAGCTGAAATCCCTTCTCCTCAGAAAGCAAGAGGGGATTTGAACCAGGCTCTCCAACACCGTGGGTGGGGCCCAAACCACCAGGCTATTCAGTAAGCAGCTTTGATTGACCATTTAATAGTTAATTAAAGTGGACAAGCATCAAGAGGAGAGGCAATTACTGCTCAACTCTCTTCTAAATCCAAGGGGGGTGGAATTGAAGCAGCATTTCCATCACCCTAGGCTAGTACCTGCACCACCAGGCTATCCAGGGAGTGCTGGGAATGAAGCTTGTTTTGGACCAGTTAATAGTTAATTAAAGTGAACCAGAGGAAAGCTGCTAGCTGTTCAAATCCTTTCTGCTCATCAAGCACAGTGAGAATTGAGCTGCTGCAGCCACCACCAACCCAGGCAGGCAGCCTGACTAGCAGGCTACATAGGGGCTGCTTTGATGTGGACCATTTAATCGTTCATTAAACAATTACACAGCTTAAAGAGAAAACACTAATGCAGTGCCCATTCAACTCCCTTTTCAAGCCAAGGGAAGAATTGAACCCACTGTGTCAGCACCCCAAACCAGGACCCAAGCCACCAGGCTAAGTACAGAGTGGTGTGGATGATACTTGCTTTCCTCAGTTAATAGTCAATTAAAGTGGAACAGCATGAGGAGGAAAAGAGCTCAGAGCTTGTCAAATCCCTTCTCAGCAAGCAAGGGGGGGAATTAACCCAACATCTGTAGCACCCACATGAGTACACTAATCACAGGGCTCTAAAAGGGCTTCTTACACAGCAACACTGCTTTGGCCTAATTAAGAGTTGATTAAAGTGGAACAGCTTCCAGAGCAAAGAAACTTGCTGTGCACATTCCTTCTCCACAGCAAGAGGACTGAACCAGCCCCACCGAGTACCCTAACCACCAGGCTATGTAGGGTTCCCTACAAATATCTTGGCCCAATTAAGAGTTAATTAAAGTGGAACAGCTTCAAGAGAAAAGAAGCTCCCTCCTCAAACCCATCCTTAACAGGCTGAGAGAGGTGTTGAAGCAGATGCTTGCACTTTTGAGATCAGCAGCCAATCAAGCAATTCTGAGCCTTTTACTGACCCAATTTATTAAAGTGGAACAGCTTCAAGAAGCTGGGTGTGCCCTGCTGAAAGCCCTTCTCCACTTGAACCAAGGCGCCCAACTGTCCAGCACGATATCCAAACCACCGTGCTCAGCTTCTTGTGCTTTGTTATTGCTTTGGCCCAATTCATAGTTCAGTAAAGTGGAACAGCTTCAAGGGAAAAGACTGAGGGAGCCCCACAGCAGAATAATTTACACCCCAGCAGTTAGGCCATTCACTGGGGAGGCAGGTGCTCACTGCTCAAACCCCTTTTCATCAAGCAGAAGGGGGATTAAACCAGATGCTCCAAAAATCTGGGAGAGTCCCCAAACCAATGGACTACAGGCTGAGTTTTACAGCTTCTGTGGCCCAATTAATGTTTAAATATTTAAAATGGAACAGCTGCAATAAGAGCAGCCCACACCAGACTACCCTTTAGCTCAGCAATTAAGGCACTCACTTGAGAGGTGCTGGACCCCCTTTTACATACCTTCTGCTGAGGAGCCTAATCACTGGGGTAAGGGGCAGACAGGAGGTTTCTGTCTCCTTCTCCCCACTGGTTTTGTATGGCTTTGGGCAGGAACTTGACAATCTCACAAGACAGGGATTAGGCACTGAAGTCACCTGACCCTGGGAGACAGGTTCCTGGCTGTGGAGCACATGCAGCGATAGGGATCAAACTCTGTGAATGGCCAGGCTTAACATCCCCCATCTTCCTGCCCTTCGATAGCCTCTCCCAGTGGCTACCTTAGGTGTCCCCCGGCCTACCATGCTGGCTTTTGTGGTTCCCATTCTTAGGTGCCTGTCTCTCCCCATTTATTGAAGAGGGAGCCTAAGCACCTACCTCAGGCTTAGGGGATCCCATTGGTCTTCCAATGAGTGCGGGCTGGTAATACTGAGAATTGCCACACCTAAGTCCCTTTGTGCTGAGCCAGAGGGGAACTGAGACGGGGTCTGGGCCTATATTACAGGCAAACATCACTAAGACTGTACAGGAGCTGGGAATGGGCATGACTCAGGTGAATAGCCCTCCGACCAAAGAAGAGGGGTTGTTCAGTTCACACCACAGACACATCACTAAGTCCCCGAGAGCTGAGAGTGGGCATGCTTTGTTACTGCCGCGAGCACTGAGATCAGGGTGGGCAGTGCAGACTAGACACCATCAGTGCATCCCCCAGCCTCACCCCCAAAACCCCAGGTGGGGAATTGAGAACAGGCAGGCTCGATGTATGCCCCAGACACAGAGGCCTGAGCCTGGGTGTTGGGGTGTCTAAATGGGTGTGTGAGAGGCATCTGCACATCTGTGGGGGGGGGGTGTGGAGAGAGAAGAGCTCTAAACTTCTCTGTTCACTTCTCTGGGTGCTCAGCTGCTGTGTTCAGCCATCTTTTCCCCATGCCACTGAAAGCTGAAGTGGAGTCACATCCACTGGCAGCATACGGCCCAATGGCCATTCGCAGATCCGTAGCCAGGCGAGGAATGGGAATGCATCTCTTCTTTTGGCCAACATCAGTTTTGAAATCAAATTCATCTGCCCCAAGAATAGGGCAATATTTTGGGCACATCAGTGCAACCTGAGTCCAAGCTCCACATTAGCATCCTGTTTGCTTTGCATGAGCAACATGCAAGAACATGAGTGAATCTGCTTGCTTGTGATCTGCTTTGAATTCTGGTATTGCAGTACGGGTGCCAGGCCCTAGTCTCACTGCTCGTGCGATGTCGTGAAACTCACCAGCAAGGTGACAAGGTCTGCTTACACATCACGGTCCAGTCATCGAGGAGACTGTTTGCGATGTTAGCTTTATTCTTTGGCTGCGAATTCTTCGGATTAAATCCCACCCTTATGTAGACATACCCGATCATTTCACTTACATCAGCTGGCTCCAGTACCAACACACTGTATCAAAGGCAAAGCCACTAGGCCAAAGTATTGTGTCTTCTCGCCAGGCTCTGCCCAGTCCCTTCCCACATTGTTGCCTGGAGCTTATTGGCAAAGGCTTAGGCCTGTGCTGCGCTAGAGACGGTATCTTGGGCTAACTGTCAGTTGGGCTGTAATTATTTTACCCCTGTAGTTACACTGGGTTGAGCCCTAGTGTGGATGCAAGTCTATCAGGCTCAAGGTGTTGGCTAGCCACACAGCTTGTTTTGCTTCCCAAACCAGACTAGACGTTCATACTGGTTCACTGCAGCCACACTGGGCTTGGGGGCAGAGCTTACGGAGCCGAGCGTTGCCTCGTTAACTGCACTGGCCTAGTTAAAGTGGCCCCATTTTCGAGTGTAGACAACCCCTTAACTGAGCTGGTTTTCACCATGGTGCCCATCACATTTGGAAGCGGGTGATGGTTTGCAGTGGGGCAATAACCCAAACGATGGAATTGTTTACAGCCCTTTTCCCCCGTGAAGAAGGAAAGTTCGGTGCAGTCTTATCTGTGGTGTTGCTGCTCCCCACCATGATAGTGCTGTGCCACACCAGGGTTGGGGGATGAGCTGGCAGTGCGTGTTGTGGTCAAGGATTCCTCACCTAGGGCCCTCCAATAAGTAGACGTTAATAAGCAAGGTATGCTAAAATCCACTCATATAGGGAATTTGGCTTGAAACCTGCGATAGCATAACAAGGAACCAGGTAGACTGTAGAGGCCACGGAGCTGGGGGGTGCCCACCCACGACCAGCCACTTTTAACCATGTGTTGGGGTTGCCACCAAGACCTGGCTGGGCTAGTTTTTCTGCTGCCTTGCTGGTTGCACTATACCCCTTGTTAAACACTGGCACGTTGCAACTGGAAGTTGTGGGTGTGCACAGGGGAGTTGTACAGCAATCTCCCTACTCTGGCACACAGGCCACGTGGCCAGGAGCATGGGCAGCATGGCACCCGGGGCCCACTTTAAGTACTGGGCCCTCAAGGTGCCAAAACTGCAGCAACTGTGGTTCTTGCTCCTCTTGGCACTGGGATCTTGGCATCAGGCTGGCCGGGCCCAAGGCTCAGCAGCAGGGGGGTAAGGAGTGGGAGGCAGGGGCGGTGGGGGGCTGAGGCTCCTGGGAGTGCATGGGTCATTGCGGGGAAGGCAGGGGCTCCAGTTTCTAGGGGACTGCAGGGGGCGTCTCCTCTCTCAAGTGCTGAGGGAGGCTCCTGGGAGCAGGTGGGTGTAGGGGCTCATGGGAAGGCAAAGAGCCCTTGTGGTGCAAATTCCGAGGCGTTTGGTTCCGGGGCTCCAGGAATTCAGCGTGCCCCAAAATCAGCTCCTTACCATTGTCCAAGTGCACTAAAATCCACAGGTCTGCAAACCGCTTTAAAACCTGGTATGCTGCCATGGTGTAGGGCGTAGAGCTTGTGGTGCAAAGCTGTCACTTGGGCAAGGGGATCCTCAGGCTACTTATTATGTCCCCCCACTGAACCATTCCCAGTGGTTCTGGCCGGAGCCAGGGGTTACGGTTGCTTTGCATGTCCCTTGACTCTCTAGTTCCTAGTTTACAGAGGTTTAAGTCTAGTGGCTCTCCACATTCTGGAAGGCCATAGAGCAGCACAGGGCAACCTTAACTCTGCCTTAATGAAGGCTGGCGCATTTGCTAACATTCAGGTCAGAGCCTGGGCAGGGCCTAGGAGGTGCTAGTCTTTGATTAAGGGGGTTTGAGATTAGGAAATACCAACTGGCATCTTGATTCTTTGTCACTAACAAAATCACACTGTGACGTACTTCCGCCGGCTGTCTTTGTGGCAGACTGTGTCCTGCGAGGCAGAATGGAGGGGGGGGGGGGGCTGTTTAGAATCATAGAATATCAGGGTTGGAAGGGACCTCAGGAGGTCATCTAGTCCAACCCCCCGCTCAAAGCAGGACCAATCCCCAATTAAATCATCCCAGCCAGGGCTTTGTCAAGCCTGACCTTAAAAACTTCTAAGAAAGGAGATTCTACCACCTTCCTAGGTAACGCATTCCAGTGTTTCACCACCCTCCTAGTGAAAAAAGTTTTTCCTAATATCCAACCTAAACCTTCCCCACTGCAACTTGAGACCATTACTCCTTGTCCTGTCCTCTTCTACCACTGAGAATAGTCTAGAACCATCCTCTCTGGAACCACCTCTCAGGTAGTTGAAAGCAGCTATCAAATCCCCCCTCATTCTTCTCTTCTGCAGACTAAACAATCCCAGTTCCCTCAGCCTCTCCTCATAAGTCATGTGTTCCAGACCCCTCATCATTTTTGTTGCCCTTCGCTGGACTCTCTCCAATTTATCCACATCCTTCTTGTAGTGTGGGGCCCAAAACTGGACACAGTACTCCAGATGAGGCCTCACCAATGTCGAATAGAGGGGGACGATCACGTCCCTCGATCTGCTCGCTATGCCCCTACTTATACATCCCAAAATGCCATTGGCCTTCTTGGCAACAAGGGCACACTGCTGACTCATATCCAGCTTCTCGTCCACTGTCACCCCCAGGTCCTTTTCCGCAGAACTGCTGCCTAGCCATTCGGTCCCTAGTCTGTAGCGGTGCATTGGGTTCTTCCGTCCTAAGTGCAGGACCCTGCACTTATCCTTATTGAACCTCATCAGATTTCTTTTGGCCCAATCCTCCAATTTGTCTAGGTCCCTCTGTATCCTATCCCTGCCCTCCAGCGTATCTACCACTCCTCCCAGTTTAGTATCATCCGCAAATTTGCTGAGAGTGCAAACCACACCATCCTCCAGATCATTTATGAAGATATTGAACAAAACCGGCCCCAGGACCGACCCCTGGGGCACTCCACTTGACACCGGCCAACTAGACATGGAGCCATTGATCACTACCCGTTGAGCCCGACAATCTAGCCAACTTTCTACCCACCTTATAGTGCATTCATCCAGCCCATACTTCTTTAACTTGCTGACAAGTATACCGTGGGAGACCATGTCAAAAGCTTTGCTAAAGTCAAGAAACAATACATCCACTGCTTTCCCTTCATCCACAGAACCAGTAATCTCATCATAGAAGGCGATTAGATTAGTCAGGCATGACCGTCCCTTGGTGAATCCATGCTGACTGTTCCTGATCACTTTCCTCTTTTTAGCAGAGACACATTAATGCCCAGAAATTGACACTCAAAGCCAAGCACGTTGTAAATGAAGGGGATAAGTGCTCAATTACCTACTCTCCCTGCATCCTAAAGTTGGATTTTCAGCATCTCCATGGGAGTGGTGATGATGACCTGGCGTGTTCCAGCACCACAGCCTGCCACCATCTCTCTGGATGTGGTCAGGACCGTTCTAAAATGGGGACGAAAAAGATTATGGTATAGCAATATCTGTTTAGACCACAAATCATACAGGAGCAACAGAATGCCTCATTGACAATCTCATCATCTGTAACCTTATTCCAATGTGCTGAGGCAGAGTCTAAAAGGTACTAACTTCTTCCAATCAACAAGTTAATTATCTGGCACTGTACCCAACACTGTGCTGCACCTCCTACTTACATCTTTGGCAGCATAAGGTGCTGTATAAAACTAGCAGTTTTGTTAAACAGCTGAGTTACTTTCAGTTCTGTTCAAAGCAAGGGGGAAAAGTTAAGTTTAATAAAACTGGCAGAAAAAGCCATGTCTACCCTATGAGAAGAAGTTTTTCTTCTTTTTCCTCCACCATACATGTTTTATGCTCCTAGCTGCTGTGTAATGATGGTCAAACATTACAAGTGTCCTTGCAACCTAACAGGCTATTGTAATATTACATTGTTATGAACATATTACTTCAGTTTTTAAAACTCTACTAACTTTCTGCCTTTCTGTACACATGTTCAGAGTTCCAGAGAAGCTGTCTTCCATTTATTTCAGCGGGGCTACCTGTGTAAGTGAAGGATGCGGGACTGGACCCTCAAAAGCTAAGTTACATATTTATCTAATGTATATAACTATCATCACTGTAGTATCTGAACAAACATCTAATACAAACTAAGACACTCCCTCTCTAGGCTATTTGCCTGTGGTCCTAGAAATTCACATGACTTTGATGGAGCTACAGCTTTGTTTCATTAAAATTAAACCTTGTATTGAGAATGTATTCCACAGAAAGACTAATAGGGCAAGTCCGAGTATATACATCAAACTCTACCATATACAAAGTATCATGTTCTAGATATCTTGACTATCCAGAGAGGAACGTACCCATCCCTGGCCAAGAAGTGCCTGAAATAGTCATTTGCGAGGAGCTTGATTGCCTTCTCAGGTGTTACTAAGGTCAGATTTACTGCGGCACCTAAAAATAAATACACTTCTATTTAATTGAAACAGAGCTTTTCTTCTATTTAATTTTTAGAGAACTAACTATATACACATCCTTGTAGTATACACCCATCTTGCACTGACAAAAGAATGCTTTTGCCAGTGTAGCTTATTACAGTTCCCCAAACAAAAGAAGCTATGTGACACTGGCAAACCAAGTGCCGGCTCTTGCCAAGGCTTTAGGCCTCAGCCAAGCACTGACAAATTGCTTGCTGGACAGTCTGTTTCACCTGTGGATTAGCACAGGTAAGGTGCGTATTGGACTTATAACAATGTGTGTAGACTTTATGAAATGCTTGTAAGTGTCTGTATGCATTAATCTCCCTTAAATATCTTTATCACATGCTGTAAGGTAATATTTAAGTTTTTGCTTTATAACTGTAAAAAATATTTGTTCTGAAACTGTGAACCTGTCAGGAGGGACCACCTCCTGCTCATCAAGAAGGCTACCAAAACCGAATGGGCCACTGGGGGACAAGGAGCATCATTTTACAGTGCAGTGGTTGGGGTACTCAGCTAGGTTGTGGGCCAGTCTGGTTCAGTCCCCCTTCTATTCGATGAGAAGGGATTTGAGCAGTGATCACCTACCTCTCAAGAGGATGTCCGCACTACAGGGCTATGAGTTATTCTGATGGGGGGCTGCCTTGGTCTTGCCTCTGGAAGCCGTTCCACTTTAATTAACTAGTAACAGCCAAAGCAGAAGTCAAGCATAAGAAGCCCTCCATGCTAGGGGTACTAACCTGGGCTGTTGGAGGCTGTGGGTCAATTCCTTCTGCTCTGGGGCAGGGAGTTAAGTGAGTGTTTTCTCTTGAAATTGTTTTAATTAACTATTAACTGGGCCAAGCCTAGTCTGAGAAGCCCTGTATGGTATGGGGGCTAGAGTACTCTACTGGGGTGTAGGAGCTTCTGGTTCAATTCCTCCCTCTGCCTTGTGAGTAGTGTCCCTTTCTCTTGAAGCTGTTCCACTTTAATTAAACTATGAATTGGGCCAAAAGAGATGCCTTCTGTGGTATAGTGGTGGGGGCTCTCGCATGGGATGTGAGAGACCCTGGTTCAATCTTTGCTGTGGGCAAGGGGTTTACAACACACATATCAGCTGCCTCTGTTTTATTTAAATATTCCTTGAGCTACATTAAAAAAGCAAATCACTCTTTTGTCCCCCGCGGCTAGGCTACCCACCCGGGCAGTGGGAGACCCCAGGTCCAACCCCTCTGCAAGGGGTTAGACCAAGGCTCTCCCACTTCCCAAGGACCCTCCTGCCTCCCACCCCCACCCCCTACACCTCACAGCCCCACCTGGCGCCCCAGCCACCGCCACTCCCTCCTCTCAGGCCCCCTACCCACCCCTCCCTCGCTCCATCACACCTATGAAGTGAGCGATCTCTGTTCAAACCCCCTTCTGTTTCCAAAAAGACAAGGGTCTCCTACAAGCGCAAGGGGACCTAAACAGGAACCTCCCACTTCCCTTCTGGGAGGCAGGACAGCCTTCTCCAAATCCTTAGAGGAAAGATTTGAACTAGCATCTCTCATTGCAAAGGCAAGCAACCAAACCACTAGACTATAGAGCGACCCTAGCTCAGGAAGTGGCCTGATTCCTAGTTAATTAAAGTGGACCAGCTTCAAGAGGCAAGAGCTGAAATCCTTTCTCCTCAGAAAGTAAGAGGGGGATTATGAACCAGGATCTATCAGGGATTTATAGTAAGCAGCTTTGATTTGACCGTTTAATAGTTAATTAAAGTGGATAAGCATCAAGAGGAGAGGCAATTACTGCTTAACTCTCTTCTTAATCTAAGGGGATTGGGGGAGAATTGAACCAGCAGCTCCAGCTGGTACCTGCACCACCCGGCTGTGAAAGCAGTGTTATAAAGGAGGCTTGTTTTGGCCCAACGAATAGTTAATTAAAGTGGACCAGCTTCAAGAGCTGAAATCCCTTCTCCTCAGAAAGCAAGAGGGGATTTGAACCAGGCTCTCCAACACCGTGGGTGGGGCCCAAACCACCAGGCTATTCAGTAAGCAGCTTTGATTGACCATTTA
The DNA here is from genome assembly GCF_965140295.1 of Lepidochelys olivacea. Lineage (NCBI taxonomy): Eukaryota > Metazoa > Chordata > Testudines > Cheloniidae > Lepidochelys > Lepidochelys olivacea. Next base: position 421,514 of record NC_140431.1, on the reverse strand, counting down.
ATAGTTAATTAAAGTGGACAAGCATCAAGAGGAGAGGCAATTACTGCTCAACTCTCTTCTAAATCCAAGGGGGGTGGAATTGAAGCAGCATTTCCATCACCCTAGGCTAGTACCTGCACCACCAGGCTATCCAGGGAGTGCTGGGAATGAAGCTTGTTTTGGACCAGTTAATAGTTAATTAAAGTGAACCAGAGGAAAGCTGCTAGCTGTTCAAATCCTTTCTGCTCATCAAGCACAGTGAGAATTGAGCTGCTGCAGCCACCACCAACCCAGGCAGGCAGCCTGACTAGCAGGCTACATAGGGGCTGCTTTGATGTGGACCATTTAATCGTTCATTAAACAATTACACAGCTTAAAGAGAAAACACTAATGCAGTGCCCATTCAACTCCCTTTTCAAGCCAAGGGAAGAATTGAACCCACTGTGTCAGCACCCCAAACCAGGACCCAAGCCACCAGGCTAAGTACAGAGTGGTGTGGATGATACTTGCTTTCCTCAGTTAATAGTCAATTAAAGTGGAACAGCATGAGGAGGAAAAGAGCTCAGAGCTTGTCAAATCCCTTCTCAGCAAGCAAGGGGGGGAATTAACCCAACATCTGTAGCACCCACATGAGTACACTAATCACAGGGCTCTAAAAGGGCTTCTTACACAGCAACACTGCTTTGGCCTAATTAAGAGTTGATTAAAGTGGAACAGCTTCCAGAGCAAAGAAACTTGCTGTGCACATTCCTTCTCCACAGCAAGAGGACTGAACCAGCCCCACCGAGTACCCTAACCACCAGGCTATGTAGGGTTCCCTACAAATATCTTGGCCCAATTAAGAGTTAATTAAAGTGGAACAGCTTCAAGAGAAAAGAAGCTCCCTCCTCAAACCCATCCTTAACAGGCTGAGAGAGGTGTTGAAGCAGATGCTTGCACTTTTGAGATCAGCAGCCAATCAAGCAATTCTGAGCCTTTTACTGACCCAATTTATTAAAGTGGAACAGCTTCAAGAAGCTGGGTGTGCCCTGCTGAAAGCCCTTCTCCACTTGAACCAAGGCGCCCAACTGTCCAGCACGATATCCAAACCACCGTGCTCAGCTTCTTGTGCTTTGTTATTGCTTTGGCCCAATTCATAGTTCAGTAAAGTGGAACAGCTTCAAGGGAAAAGACTGAGGGAGCCCCACAGCAGAATAATTTACACCCCAGCAGTTAGGCCATTCACTGGGGAGGCAGGTGCTCACTGCTCAAACCCCTTTTCATCAAGCAGAAGGGGGATTAAACCAGATGCTCCAAAAATCTGGGAGAGTCCCCAAACCAATGGACTACAGGCTGAGTTTTACAGCTTCTGTGGCCCAATTAATGTTTAAATATTTAAAATGGAACAGCTGCAATAAGAGCAGCCCACACCAGACTACCCTTTAGCTCAGCAATTAAGGCACTCACTTGAGAGGTGCTGGACCCCCTTTTACATACCTTCTGCTGAGGAGCCTAATCACTGGGGTAAGGGGCAGACAGGAGGTTTCTGTCTCCTTCTCCCCACTGGTTTTGTATGGCTTTGGGCAGGAACTTGACAATCTCACAAGACAGGGATTAGGCACTGAAGTCACCTGACCCTGGGAGACAGGTTCCTGGCTGTGGAGCACATGCAGCGATAGGGATCAAACTCTGTGAATGGCCAGGCTTAACATCCCCCATCTTCCTGCCCTTCGATAGCCTCTCCCAGTGGCTACCTTAGGTGTCCCCCGGCCTACCATGCTGGCTTTTGTGGTTCCCATTCTTAGGTGCCTGTCTCTCCCCATTTATTGAAGAGGGAGCCTAAGCACCTACCTCAGGCTTAGGGGATCCCATTGGTCTTCCAATGAGTGCGGGCTGGTAATACTGAGAATTGCCACACCTAAGTCCCTTTGTGCTGAGCCAGAGGGGAACTGAGACGGGGTCTGGGCCTATATTACAGGCAAACATCACTAAGACTGTACAGGAGCTGGGAATGGGCATGACTCAGGTGAATAGCCCTCCGACCAAAGAAGAGGGGTTGTTCAGTTCACACCACAGACACATCACTAAGTCCCCGAGAGCTGAGAGTGGGCATGCTTTGTTACTGCCGCGAGCACTGAGATCAGGGTGGGCAGTGCAGACTAGACACCATCAGTGCATCCCCCAGCCTCACCCCCAAAACCCCAGGTGGGGAATTGAGAACAGGCAGGCTCGATGTATGCCCCAGACACAGAGGCCTGAGCCTGGGTGTTGGGGTGTCTAAATGGGTGTGTGAGAGGCATCTGCACATCTGTGGGGGGGGGGGGTGTGGAGAGAGAAGAGCTCTAAACTTCTCTGTTCACTTCTCTGGGTGCTCAGCTGCTGTGTTCAGCCATCTTTTCCCCATGCCACTGAAAGCTGAAGTGGAGTCACATCCACTGGCAGCATACGGCCCAATGGCCATTCGCAGATCCGTAGCCAGGCGAGGAATGGGAATGCATCTCTTCTTTTGGCCAACATCAGTTTTGAAATCAAATTCATCTGCCCCAAGAATAGGGCAATATTTTGGGCACATCAGTGCAACCTGAGTCCAAGCTCCACATTAGCATCCTGTTTGCTTTGCATGAGCAACATGCAAGAACATGAGTGAATCTGCTTGCTTGTGATCTGCTTTGAATTCTGGTATTGCAGTACGGGTGCCAGGCCCTAGTCTCACTGCTCGTGCGATGTCGTGAAACTCACCAGCAAGGTGACAAGGTCTGCTTACACATCACGGTCCAGTCATCGAGGAGACTGTTTGCGATGTTAGCTTTATTCTTTGGCTGCGAATTCTTCGGATTAAATCCCACCCTTATGTAGACATACCCGATCATTTCACTTACATCAGCTGGCTCCAGTACCAACACACTGTATCAAAGGCAAAGCCACTAGGCCAAAGTATTGTGTCTTCTCGCCAGGCTCTGCCCAGTCCCTTCCCACATTGTTGCCTGGAGCTTATTGGCAAAGGCTTAGGCCTGTGCTGCGCTAGAGACGGTATCTTGGGCTAACTGTCAGTTGGGCTGTAATTATTTTACCCCTGTAGTTACACTGGGTTGAGCCCTAGTGTGGATGCAAGTCTATCAGGCTCAAGGTGTTGGCTAGCCACACAGCTTGTTTTGCTTCCCAAACCAGACTAGACGTTCATACTGGTTCACTGCAGCCACACTGGGCTTGGGGGCAGAGCTTACGGAGCCGAGCGTTGCCTCGTTAACTGCACTGGCCTAGTTAAAGTGGCCCCATTTTCGAGTGTAGACAACCCCTTAACTGAGCTGGTTTTCACCATGGTGCCCATCACATTTGGAAGCGGGTGATGGTTTGCAGTGGGGCAATAACCCAAACGATGGAATTGTTTACAGCCCTTTTCCCCCGTGAAGAAGGAAAGTTCGGTGCAGTCTTATCTGTGGTGTTGCTGCTCCCCACCATGATAGTGCTGTGCCACACCAGGGTTGGGGGATGAGCTGGCAGTGCGTGTTGTGGTCAAGGATTCCTCACCTAGGGCCCTCCAATAAGTAGACGTTAATAAGCAAGGTATGCTAAAATCCACTCATATAGGGAATTTGGCTTGAAACCTGCGATAGCATAACAAGGAACCAGGTAGACTGTAGAGGCCACGGAGCTGGGGGGTGCCCACCCACGACCAGCCACTTTTAACCATGTGTTGGGGTTGCCACCAAGACCTGGCTGGGCTAGTTTTTCTGCTGCCTTGCTGGTTGCACTATACCCCTTGTTAAACACTGGCACGTTGCAACTGGAAGTTGTGGGTGTGCACAGGGGAGTTGTACAGCAATCTCCCTACTCTGGCACACAGGCCACGTGGCCAGGAGCATGGGCAGCATGGCACCCGGGGCCCACTTTAAGTACTGGGCCCTCAAGGTGCCAAAACTGCAGCAACTGTGGTTCTTGCTCCTCTTGGCACTGGGATCTTGGCATCAGGCTGGCCGGGCCCAAGGCTCAGCAGCAGGGGGGTAAGGAGTGGGAGGCAGGGGCGGTGGGGGGCTGAGGCTCCTGGGAGTGCATGGGTCATTGCGGGGAAGGCAGGGGCTCCAGTTTCTAGGGGACTGCAGGGGGCGTCTCCTCTCTCAAGTGCTGAGGGAGGCTCCTGGGAGCAGGTGGGTGTAGGGGCTCATGGGAAGGCAAAGAGCCCTTGTGGTGCAAATTCCGAGGCGTTTGGTTCCGGGGCTCCAGGAATTCAGCGTGCCCCAAAATCAGCTCCTTACCATTGTCCAAGTGCACTAAAATCCACAGGTCTGCAAACCGCTTTAAAACCTGGTATGCTGCCATGGTGTAGGGCGTAGAGCTTGTGGTGCAAAGCTGTCACTTGGGCAAGGGGATCCTCAGGCTACTTATTATGTCCCCCCACTGAACCATTCCCAGTGGTTCTGGCCGGAGCCAGGGGTTACGGTTGCTTTGCATGTCCCTTGACTCTCTAGTTCCTAGTTTACAGAGGTTTAAGTCTAGTGGCTCTCCACATTCTGGAAGGCCATAGAGCAGCACAGGGCAACCTTAACTCTGCCTTAATGAAGGCTGGCGCATTTGCTAACATTCAGGTCAGAGCCTGGGCAGGGCCTAGGAGGTGCTAGTCTTTGATTAAGGGGGTTTGAGATTAGGAAATACCAACTGGCATCTTGATTCTTTGTCACTAACAAAATCACACTGTGACGTACTTCCGCCGGCTGTCTTTGTGGCAGACTGTGTCCTGCGAGGCAGAATGGAGGGGGGGGGGGGGCTGTTTAGAATCATAGAATATCAGGGTTGGAAGGGACCTCAGGAGGTCATCTAGTCCAACCCCCCGCTCAAAGCAGGACCAATCCCCAATTAAATCATCCCAGCCAGGGCTTTGTCAAGCCTGACCTTAAAAACTTCTAAGAAAGGAGATTCTACCACCTTCCTAGGTAACGCATTCCAGTGTTTCACCACCCTCCTAGTGAAAAAAGTTTTTCCTAATATCCAACCTAAACCTTCCCCACTGCAACTTGAGACCATTACTCCTTGTCCTGTCCTCTTCTACCACTGAGAATAGTCTAGAACCATCCTCTCTGGAACCACCTCTCAGGTAGTTGAAAGCAGCTATCAAATCCCCCCTCATTCTTCTCTTCTGCAGACTAAACAATCCCAGTTCCCTCAGCCTCTCCTCATAAGTCATGTGTTCCAGACCCCTCATCATTTTTGTTGCCCTTCGCTGGACTCTCTCCAATTTATCCACATCCTTCTTGTAGTGTGGGGCCCAAAACTGGACACAGTACTCCAGATGAGGCCTCACCAATGTCGAATAGAGGGGGACGATCACGTCCCTCGATCTGCTCGCTATGCCCCTACTTATACATCCCAAAATGCCATTGGCCTTCTTGGCAACAAGGGCACACTGCTGACTCATATCCAGCTTCTCGTCCACTGTCACCCCCAGGTCCTTTTCCGCAGAACTGCTGCCTAGCCATTCGGTCCCTAGTCTGTAGCGGTGCATTGGGTTCTTCCGTCCTAAGTGCAGGACCCTGCACTTATCCTTATTGAACCTCATCAGATTTCTTTTGGCCCAATCCTCCAATTTGTCTAGGTCCCTCTGTATCCTATCCCTGCCCTCCAGCGTATCTACCACTCCTCCCAGTTTAGTATCATCCGCAAATTTGCTGAGAGTGCAAACCACACCATCCTCCAGATCATTTATGAAGATATTGAACAAAACCGGCCCCAGGACCGACCCCTGGGGCACTCCACTTGACACCGGCCAACTAGACATGGAGCCATTGATCACTACCCGTTGAGCCCGACAATCTAGCCAACTTTCTACCCACCTTATAGTGCATTCATCCAGCCCATACTTCTTTAACTTGCTGACAAGTATACCGTGGGAGACCATGTCAAAAGCTTTGCTAAAGTCAAGAAACAATACATCCACTGCTTTCCCTTCATCCACAGAACCAGTAATCTCATCATAGAAGGCGATTAGATTAGTCAGGCATGACCGTCCCTTGGTGAATCCATGCTGACTGTTCCTGATCACTTTCCTCTCATGTAAGTGCTTCAGGATTGATTCTTTGAGGACCTGCTCCATGATTTTTCCGGGGACTGAGGTGAGGCTGACTGGCCTGTAGTTCCCAGGATCCTCCTTCTTCCCTTTTTTAAAGATTGGCACTACATTAGCCTTTTTCCAGTCATCCGGGACCTCCCCCGTTCGCCACGAGTTTTCAAAGATAATGGCCAATGGTTCTGCAATCACAGCCGCCAATTCCTTCAGCACTCTCGGATGCAACTCGTCCGGCCCCATGGACTTGTGCACCTCCAGCTTTTCTAAATAGTGCCTAACCACCTCTTTCTCCACAGAGGGCTGGCCATCTATTCCCCATGTTGTGATGCCCAGCGCAGCAGTCTGGGAGCTGACCTTATTCGTGAAGACAGAGGCAAAAAAAGTATTGAGTACATGAGCTTTTTCCACATCCTCTGTCACTAGGTTGCCTCCCTCATTCATTAAGGGGCCCACACTTTCCTTGGCTTTCTTCTTGTTGCCAACATACCTGAAGAAACCCTTCTTGTTACTCTTGACATCTCTCGCGAGCTGCAGCTCCAGGTGTGATTTGGCCCTCCTGATTTCATTCCTACATGCTCGAGCAATATTTTTATACTCTTCCGTGGTCATATGTCCAACCTTCCACTTCTTGTAAGCTTCTTTTTTATGTTTAAGATCCGCTAGGATTTCACCGTTAAGCCAAGCTGGTCACCTGCCATATTTACTATTCTTTCGACACATTGGGATGGTTTGTCCCTGTAACCTCAACAGGGATTCCTTGAAATACAGCCAGCTCTCCTGGACTCCTTTCCGCTTCATGTTAGTCCCCCAGGGGACCCTACCCATCCATTCCCTGAGGGAGTCGAAGTCTGCTGTCCTGAAGTCCAGGGTCCGTATCCTGCTGCTTACCTTTCTTCCCTGTGTCAGGATCCTGAACTCAACCAACTCATGGTCACTGCCTCCCAGATTCCCATCCACTTTTGCTTCCCCTACTAATTCTTCCCGGTTTGTGAGCAGCAGGTCAAGAAAAGCTCTCCCCCTAGTTGGCTCCTCTAGCACTTGCACCAGGAAATTGTCCCCTACGCTTTCCAAAAACTTCCTGGATTGTCTATGCACTGCTGTATTGCTCTCCCAGCAGATATCAAGAAAATTAAAGTCACCTATGAGAACCAGGGTGTGCGATCTAGTAGCTTCTGCGAGCTGCCGGAAGAAAGCCTCATCCACCTCATCCCCCTGGTCCAGTGGTCTATAGCAGACTCCCACCACTACATCACTCTTGTTGCTCACACTTCTAAACTTAATTCAGAGACACTCAGGTTTTTCTGCAGTTTCGTACCGGAGCTCTGAGCAGTCATACTACTCCCTACATACAGTGCTACTCCCCCACCTTTTCTGCCCTGCCTGTCCTTCCTGAACAGTTTATGTCCATCCATGACAGTACGCCAGTTTCTATGGTCCACATTTCTTTACTTGTGCTACCAGTACCAGAGTAAGATTTTATGGTGCATGCTATATCTAGGACCCGAGCCAACTCCTACTGAAGTCCATGGGAGTCTCACCATGGATTTCAATGGGCTCTGGCTTGGGCCCTTAACGAGGTAGGTTCAGTGTTCCTTGAAAGATGGACCCATGGAAACCCACCTTTCTGCTGCTTTCTGCTCTGCTCCCATGCAATTCTGAACCTCCTCCATGTCCATAGTGAAGGACACAATGCCCCAGCCTCACATGAGCAGCCAGGAGGCTGTGTGAAAAGGAAGCGACTCCACTTTATTGCCTGCAGAGTGTTTTCCACCCCCCATCACTGGCAATAATGACTGGAAACCACAGACTGGGTCACAAATGGCATCTTGTGCCCCATGCCTGTCACCAACAGAGGCTGTATGTGACATGAAAATATTCTCCTCATCAGCTTGTCAGCTGTCCGCGGGGGCCTGGACTTTCTAGTTAAGGACCAGGAGGATCACTTTCCAGCAAGCTTTGTCCCAAACTAGTCACTTGTCACTGTAGGACTGTACGTGCTGTGGCTGGCACCTGGTCTATTGTAAAGTGAAACTAGATAAGAATCGGGTTTTGAACACTGTGGAAACTTCCCCAGAGAAATCCCCAGGCCTGACTGAGCCAGTCACAGGTGCACCCAACACTTTATCAAATAGAGAACCTTAAGCAGCTGGTGTTTTATAGGAGGCTCTAAATGCTCCTCTTTAGTGATAACTATGAAGGTGACTAAGAAATGCCTTTAACTGCCCGTAGTATTATTTGCTCAGTGCAGATTTGAAAGTGGAGGCTCAGATGCAAGAAATGACATAAAGGGGAGAATTTCTGCTTTAAGTTAGCTCAACTTGATCGTGAACCTATGACAAGTTGTACAGGAAATTATGTAAACTCCCTGAATCAGTGTTATCTGCAAAGGTGGGGAGTGGGATTCTTCCAATTACGCAAATTTTGTATCCACAATAGAAAAAACGGAATCTATGTTACAGCAACATTCAACAATGATACACCAATGAGAGCCAAGTGGGTAGTGCAGCTGGAGCTGAAGTGTTTTCAGCCCTCTACTGTGAAAAGTGGTGGTAAAAATGCTCTGTCTACACCAGTGTCTCTGTTGTATCACCAGCAGAGCGGCATCCTATGTGCTTTCCTTCACTGATTCAGCTCCAGTGTACTATGGCAGAGTGCAGGCATTTTTAACACCACTGTGACATACCCAGGGTACAATCCAGACTAATAAGTAGCTGCGTCACACCTGCCCTCTAACCCGGGGTGCCCTTTACACTGCCTTGCTGTTGTAGCCTCCAGTCTGGAGTGCTCACAAAGAGCCTCCAGCCTGCAAGTCACTCCCCACCATGTCTATGTGCTGCAGTCAGCCAGGCACACCTTGGCTCTTACCAGCCTGGGTTATACTGAACGGTGACCCCAACTCACTCCCAGGCTTAGCTTTTCCCCCAGAAGTGAACACCCTGTACTTCCCAGCCCTCTCCTGGAGAATATCTCTAGAAATGTGGCTCCAACAAAACAGGTGAATTTAAATTACAATTCCCTGGATTACTGTGCAAGAAATCTTAAAAATCCATGGGATGTGTATTGTATAAACTTGAAACTAACAACGCTTGTAACATATAGCTTTGCATTTGGCAAATGACAGGAAAGAGGCTTTAGGACCTCGCACTCAAATCCAAATGTCTTCATTTTGTTTTATTTTAATTGCAGCAAAGCTTCTGACAGACTAATGGAATCAGATTAGGCAGAATTATAATAAAGCCTTTACCGAGAGCAATTGTCATGGGCAGTTAGTGATATGTCTGCAACATTTATATTCTAGTCGCATTTCTATGTAATACGTACACAGAAGTTTGATTCTCCCTCATAAAGTGATCCTCAAATTTCTAACTCTGCAAACGAGCTCTTATTTTTAATCAATGGAGAACCACAAAGGCTTGGAAGACATCTTGTTTATTGATGTGGTATCAATCACTAGCTAACATTATATATGTCATCAGTGTTCTCTACTAGTTGGGAACGTCACAGCTGTCAGGTGTGAGTTTTCATACTGCACGTTACAGCAAGAGACCCATAGAAGCTATTACCTCTAATACTACTACAGCAAGAGATGCACCTGTAACTCAAATGACTGAAGACTGTGTTTTAGGGTCAGAAAGTTTTACATCCCCAATTTCAACTGTTAAATCCATGCAGTCATGATGTGCAGAACAGCTTATGATTCTAAAGTCTATATGACTATAAAATTGTTACAGTGTCCCTATTATGGTGTCCCTAGCCTCTGTTTGCCAGAAGCTGGGAATGGGCAACAGGGGATCCATCACTTGATGATTATCTGTTCTGTTCATTCCCCCTGGGGCACATGGCACTGGCCACTGTTGTAAGACAGGATATTGGACTAGATAGACCTTTGGTCTGATCCAGCATGGCCGTTCTTATGTTCCTCTTATTTGTGAAAACAAAGCATACAGTATAACACACAGACATGCAGAAAGTGTGAGGAACACAACTGAAAGCAGCATGTGTGTTAAACAAGTCAAAGCAAATGGGAAAGAGAAGAAAAGGCAAAGTCCTTTATTGTTATAATCAGATCAAGTTTTTGAAAGGCCTTGTCCCCAACTCCAGCGTGCAGTGGTAAATTTTGCAGACTATTTTTTGGCAGTAATAAATCGGGAAAGCACCCACAATGGTTAATACACTTAAGCAGTGCGGGTCACACACGTGTGAGAGAGAACTCTGAATTTGCCCAACACTGAAACAAATGAGATTAATGGCTTGTAAAATGGTTGCGATAAAAAACAGTACATTTAAGCGATAATTTTTCATTTGCCACACTAAAGATCTGTAGAATTCACTTACTTTGCCAAATACCAGCAATACATAGTACAAATTAGATTATCTAACAAACTCCTTTATTTTGTCTGCTCACCACTATTCAGCCTTAGTGGGTGGGAGAAATTATTTTAAATGTTAGATTAAAAGCTATAACAACCCATTAAACTTTTAGAATCTATCCCAAATTAAAGGCAACCTTCCATTGCTGGAAAGATGAGACTGAATGTTTTTGTTAAACATCCATAGTGTCAAGATTCCTTGTTGGTAATCCAATATTCAGTGGGAACTCTCCCAATATCGATGAGCCTTTAAAATAGATGTTTGGCAGAGAAAGAATTTATATCGAAGTTAAGGGAAAAAATCTTTACTGAGAGAGTAAACACCTAAAGCTAGGCAGTGTCTACAGACAGGAAAAAAAGGGAACTACGCCTGTTTGCAATGGTAAGCAGCACTGCAAAACCATTAAACGTTCCATTGTGGCTTGGCCAGATTGACTAGCCTTCAAACTTCTCAGGAGCCAAGGTCTGTATTATGAAAAACACATGCCACAAAAAACATTCTACTTTGCATAGGTATTAGCAGTAAAAGTCACTGAGGGAAAATAATTAGGATGTCTGCCTTTATATTTTTCTTAAATTCCACATTGAAATGCTGGCTTTTGTGTTAAGGAATCATTTCTTGCTTAGTCTCCATTCACATGGTCTGAAAGCTTCTTTTCCTTGGCCAAGATTTCTGCACTATGCGGTTTTGGCTCCTAAAAACTAAATTAATTCTCTTGAAGCAGATTTATCAGAGGGGAACATTCTTTAGGTATAGTGAACCTGTGAACAAAAAGTAGCTATCTTAGGAACTAACTTTCCAATTTGATAAAAGTGGATTTATAGAGGATCCTGACATACCCATCTCCCTTTCTAACACATCCCAATCCTGGATGTGAATCCTTCCCTGGACTGAACTGATAGAAAGACATGGTATATGCAGTAAATAAAGGAGCCTCATACACTACTTGGCAGAGTCAAAGCCCTTGCTGTAGTGAGTGTGTCCTTAAATTTTAATTGTCCTCCTCTTAGGTATGGATATCATGATTCCATTTGATATATTAGGCCTCTCACAAATCCAGAAGAGACCTGAAAACTGGATCGCTCACACAGCTGCTTTTAACTAACCGCTTCGTGCCCATAGTTGAGTTCCTTGCTTGCCATCTAGCTACCAGTACTTGCATATCAGAGCATGGAAACAACAGAACGTTTGGATAAAATGTATAATAATAATAATAACAACAACAATTTAAAAAAATTCTAAAAGCGTCCAGTCTTACTTATGAGATTTTTTTCTAGTGCTTTGTAATGTTCCACTCTTAGGTCCTGAAGGGCCAACTTTTCAAAAGTGGCCTCTAACATTGGGTACCCAGCTTTAGACATGTTGAGTCTGATTTTCATAGCTTCTCAGTACCTGCAGCTCCGATTGATATTAATACTGCTGAAATTTTGGTCCATGGTGTATGATGTTGGGAACCCAAAACACTTGGAAAATGTTGGCGAAAAGGAATGAGAATCACTGTGATTATGTGTTACAGAGTTACCTATAACTAGCTACGAAACAGGAAAAAGTCTTATCTCTGTACATCCCAAAACAGCCCTCTGAGCGCAGTGTCTTAACTAGACAATCCAGCCTGACCAATACACAACACAGTAATTTGAATTCATCTGTCAAAGATCTAAACATACTCTATACACTTTTGGAGAGTATCTATGTATTTAGTTATTCCAGTTATTAATATTAAAAGTGGAAATTCCAAAGGAAAAACTAAATCATCATTAGAGGAAGCTGCATCCTAGTGAAAGAGTTTACAGCCAAACCTGTGTCATCTGAGCATAGAATTGCCTATTTCAAGAGATGCTTAACTTGCTGACACCAGGGCTTTGGCAGCAACAGAAAATGAGAGTCTCAGCACAAAAAGATTCAAAAGACTGAAGGCTCATATCAAACTACTGCAGTGCAGCCACATGTTTAATGCTGCAACTGGTCAATATGGGAGGCAACAAAATAGGGAGGCAACAAAGTCTAATGAATACCCAGCATGACAGTACCACAGTGGTGTGTCCCTCTTTGCTTAACTAAATTACGAATTTCAAAAGAGGCTAAATGTTAACACAATTTCTAACATTTCTTGAAAGGGCTTTTATTCCACAAATTTCTTGTTGGTGGCAGTGTCTCCAGCATACACATACAAACTCTTCTGTCTTCAGAATTCATTTCCAATGTTCACTCACATGCTTTTGTATACTTGCTGTCCACTCCTCTGGTTCTGTAACCTGGTTTTAGTCAGATCAATTGGAAAAACACAGGTAGTGCCAATGATCCCTGCAACTCCCCCATTGATGAGTTTAGCAGGCAGACTGAACAAGAGAAAGTGCATGTTAAGTGGAAGCAAATGAAGCAAGTATCTTTATTTCTCAAAGCTCACCTGTGCTATGTAAAACCAACAAGTCTCCTTGATACCTTTTCATGCTGAACTGGAAAAGCTCAGCATCTCCTTAGAGTTACTTAATGTAATCTCAGACTCCCTTTCAACTTGAACTAGAGTTTGGAATTGTGTTAGTTTTGCATTGCATATACTGCCCTTATTCAATCATCACTACTATCACAAGCAGCGTGCTCTGAAGCTCTCTATTCGTTATTTAAATTTAGTGCTACACCTCTTCTGCAAATAGCTTAAATAACCATATACAAAAAACAAACCAGTTCTGAACACTTTATGTGGAACCTCCAAACAAAGCTGAATTCTCTGAACAGGTGCAGGAAAACTGTCAATTTTAAATAGTACTATTGTCAGACCTTTGCACGTTGTAGAGACATTATTTTGCAGACTATATCCACAACAATGCTAGTATATTACAGAAAACTTTAGTTACAAATGAAAATTTGTCAAAATAAATGAATACAATACGTTTTTCAATCTATTTGATTTTGATGTATCTTAATCATTTAAAGTATGCTTGTTGGCTTACTCGCTAATTTCCAAACTCTAGCAAAGGATCTCACAGTTTTTAGTGTGAATTAGTGACGTTCTATTGTACTCACATAGGAACACAGCTAACTTTCAGCACTCCTGCTTTTTAACATTCCAGAACTATGAGACCTACCCAATGTGTTTCTCAGTCATTTTCTTTGAAATTCACCAGATGAAACGTGTTTGCACTTTTTGGTCACTCAATACAGATGCTCCTGGAGAGGAGTTGGTTGTTAAGCAGAAAATTCCAAGTAGTCTCTGTGAAGTAAAATGAAGCTTAAAAACCTTCTGGTTGTTATATATATAACACAATATTACTTCACTGACTGTATGAGAATAAAGCTATTTCAAGCAGCTCCATGCCACTCAAATTCTATGTGCAGGGAACGTGTGACAAATCAGCACCCGCCCCCAGCTGTAGTGACAGCTGATCAGTGGTGCAAGTAGAAGTAATATCTTGCCAGTATTGCGCTCATGGGAGGGACACGTGACCCTCCATGTGACTCCTCCCCACCCACCACACTCTCCCTGTCCCCTCCAACACCCCCCCCTTACCTGTCTAAAATTTTACAACTGCATCTGTTAAATAGATGCAGTTGTAAAATGATGCCTTGGGCCCCTGGTGCCATCTGTACTTCCAGGTGTCACTGAGGATCCAGCAGCACCCCAAATTGTCCTCCCTATCCTTATTTAAGAAGTTTTCAATCACCCCCCTTTTCCTTAACACACTATCAGTGCCTCCCTTATGTCCATAATAAGCTTCTGCCAGCTTACCTTTATCAAAGGTATGTCTTCACTACCAACGTTAAAGCGCTGCCACGGCTGTGTAGTCGTGGCACTGGTGGAGTAAGCAGAGGCATTCCTCTAATGATCTGGCCTTGATGTGATGCCATACGGATGTTATATGGATAATTCAGACTAATGGGAAGAAACAGAAACAAAACCACTGTTTAAACACCTTCCATCCCCCCATCCCTCCTGAGGACTCCTGACCAACTTAACAACACAATACATATGCTAACAAATTTAAACAAAGCCTTTGTTTAAGTTTGTTAGCACATGTATTGTGCTGTTAAAACCATGTAAAGAATGAAAGCCCTCCCTAACCGCATTCTGCTCCTTTAAGGAGCAGAGTGCAGCCCCCCATGGAGGCGGGAGTGGGCTAGCCCCAAGTCTTTCCGATACCCCATACCTGCTAAAAAACTCTTGCCAGTACTGCATACTGGAGGGTACCGCCCAACTTGCACTCCTGCAGCTTGTCCCCCGTTAATGCCAGAAACCTCCAAGTGGGGCCCCATGAAGCTGTAAGAAGTTTGGCGTGGACACCGGAGTGGCAGCGCTCTGGCCTGAGTAATGCAGATCACACTAGCAGGGGCTGCACCCCCCCACGCGACCTCCTCCTGCTTTCCCAGCCAGCCCCGTAGGCCCAGGCTCCTGACACCCCAACCTCCCCTGTGCAGCGCGTGCAGCGGGATGGGAAGAGGGGGCGGGGCAATAACAGCACCGCGGCCCTCTGGGATTCGGTCACGCACCCAACACAAACTCCCCCCGTCACTGCCAGCCCCACCCGGATACTGTGCACATGCGCAGTGCGGCCGATAAATGGCGCTGCTCGAGGGGGACTAGAATAGGGTTGAGGTGTTGTTAGCGGCGGGAAGGGATATAAGAGACAGGCGCAAGAGCCAATAACGTGCGGGGCGGTAGGCGCCATCTGCTCCGGGCCTAACACAGTAGAGACAGCGTCGCGCTCCCGAGCTCACTCCCTCGGTTCGGCGCCGCCGGTTGAGCCCGCCCCGCCGCAAGGGTGCACAGTGATTGGCACCAGCCGCCCCGAGAGACAGCCAGTGCGGAGCGGGCGCCGCTCTTTGCCCCACCCTTGGCCCATGGTAGCGGCTGGGGCCGGTTCCCCCCCGTCATGGCGGCGCTCAGTGGCGCGTCCTTCCTGTGGTCCGTATCCGTGACTCTGTCTGGCGCCAAGCGCTAAACGGGGATCGAACGGAGAGAGCCTGGAGCTACGCCCCCGGTCCCTTCAGCCCCAGTCAGCGAGACCCCGCCCGTAACTCCCCCTTCCCTTCATGCCGGGCAGAGAGAGCCCGTAACGCCCCCCGTCCCCTCAGCGCAGAGTAGAGAGACCCCGTAACGCCCCGCCGTGCCAGACAGCGAGCCCGTAACGCCCCTCCGTGCGGGGCACAGAGACCCCGTAACCACCTGCCCGGCCCCTCAGCCGCGCAAAGAGACCCCGTAACGCCTCGCCCCTCAGCGGCGGACAGAGAGAGCCCGTAACGCCCCTCTGTGCGGGGCACAGAGACCCCGTAACCACCTGCCCGGCCCCTCAGCCGCGCAAAGAGACCCCGTAACGCCTCGCCCCTCAGCGGCGGACAGAGAGAGCCCGTAACGCCCCTCCGTGCGGGGCACAGAGACCCCGTAACCACCTGCCCGGCCCCTCAGCCGCGCAAAGAGACCCCGTAACGCCTCGCCCCTCAGCGGTGGACAGAGAGAGCCCGTAACGCCCCTCCGTGCGGGGCACAGAGACCCCGTAACCACCTGCCCGGCCCCTCAGCCGCGCAAAGAGACCCCGTAACGCCTCGCCCCTCAGCGGCGGACAGAGAGAGCCCGTAACGCCCCTCCGTGCGGGGCACAGAGACCCCGTAACCACCTGCCCGGCCCCTCAGCCGCGCAAAGAGACCCCGTAACGCCTCGCCCCTCAGCGGCGGACAGAGAGAGCCCGTAACGCCCCTCCGTGCGGGGCACAGAGACCCCGTAACCACCTGCCCGGCCCCTCAGTCGCGCAAAGAGACCCCGTAACGCCTCGCCCCTCAGAAGCGGACAGAGAGAGCCCGTAACGCCCCTCCGTGCGGGGCACAGAGACCCCGTAACCACCTGCCCGGCCCCTCAGCCGCGCAAAGAGACCCCGTAACGCCTCGCCCCTCAGAAGCGGACAGAGAGAGCCCGTAACGCCCCTCCGTGCGGGGCACAGAGACCCCGTAACCACCTGCCCGGCCCCTCAGCCGCGCAAAGAGACCCCGTAACGCCTCGCCCCTCAGCGCCGGACAGAGAGAGCCCGTAACGCCCCTCCGTGTGGGGCACAGAGACCCCGTAACCAACACAGAGCTTCCGAGCCCCCTGCCGCTGGGCAGTGAGAGCCCGTAACGCCCCGCCCCTCCTTGCCCGGCAGAGAGACCCCGTAGCTCCTGATCCCTCAGTGTGCCCAGCAGCGTGAGCCCCTGATGGCGCCCAGTACCGAGCCAGGCTCGCTCCCTCTCACTTTCCCACAATCTGTCACCAGCCTGCTCTCTTGTTCCCCCCTCCTCACTCAGACATTCTCACAGGGAGAGGCGGGAAAGACTGGGCTTGTTACCTCATACTGGGGATGGGTAAGAAGAGGGGACACGATAAATACACACAAAAATGTGCGACCCCATTTCAGCAGGGCTGGTGTTAGGCTGACTGGGGCCTGAGCCCAACCACATCAGGTTACAGGCCCTCTGCCTGGGGATGAAGCCCTTGGGCTTTGGCCCCTCCTGCCTGGAACAGTGGGGCAGGCTCAGGCTTCAGTCCCCCTCTCCTGGGGTTGTGTAGTAACTTTTGTTGTCAGAGGGGGGCTGTGGTGCAATGAAGTTTGAGAACCCCTGGTCTAGAGAAAGGTTTCAGAGTAACAGCCGTGTTAGTCTGTATTCGCAAAAAGAAAAGGAGGACTTGTGGCACCTTAGAGACTAACCAATTTATATGCATCCGATGAAGTGAGCTGTAGCTCACGAAAGCTCATGCTCAAATAAATTGGTTAGTCTCTAAGGTGCCACAAGTACTCCTTTTCTTTTTGGTCTAGAGAAAGCAGCTCAGGAACTTGTTCTCTGTCTCCTAATACAAGAACAAGGGGACAGTCAATTAAACAGAAAGGAGACAAATCAAAATGAATGAAATAACTTTTCACTCAGCGCATACTTAAGCTGTGGAACTCATTGCCAAAGGAAGTTATCAAGGCCAGAAACCAACCAAGATTCAAAGAGATTGGACATTTATATGGAAAACATACATCCAGAGTTACAGTTGTTGATGCTAACCAATTTTGGAAGGTGTGTTCACCCTCATGCTTCAAGGTTTAAGCCAATCTCTAACTATTAGAGACCATGAGGACACGTAACGTAGGGGACAGAATATCCAAAATTTGTAGACTGCAGAGTATCTAACACACCTTCCTCTGAAGCTAGTGTACTTTAGTGTCAAAGAGACAAAATACTGCACTAGATGGCCTATAGGTCTGAGCCAGTCTGACAATTCCTGTGTTCCCATGACTCATTCACACTCTCAAGAAAGAGATCTTGGAGTCATTGTGGATAGTTCTCTGAAAACATCCACTCAGTTTAAAAAGGGAACATAATGTTGGGAATCATTAAGAAAGGGATAGAAAATAAGACAGAAGATATATTATTGCCACTATATAAATCCTTGGTATGCCCACATCTTGAATACTGCGTACCAGATATGGAACAGCTGCTATATGAGGAGAGATTAATACGACTGGGATTTTTCAACTTGGAAAAGAGATGACTAAGGGGGGATATGATAGAGGTCTATACAATCATGACTGGTGTGGAGAAAGTAAATAAGGAGGTGTTCTTTACTCATAACACAAGAACTAGGGGTCACCAAATGAAATTAATAGGCAGCAAGTTTAAAAGGAAGTTTTTTTTCACACAATGCAGAGTCAACCTGTGGAACTCTTTGCCTGGGGATGTTGTGAAGGCCAAGTCTATAACAGGGTTCAAAAAAGAACTAGATAAGTTCATGGAGGATAGGTCCATCAATGGCCATTAGCCAGGATGGGCGGGGATGGTGTCCCTAGCCTCTGTTTGCCAAGAGCTGGGAATGGGCAACAGGGGATGGATCACTTGATGATCACCTGTTCTGTTCATTCCCTTTGGGGCACCTGGCATTGGCCACTGTTGGAAGACAGGATACTGGGCTAGATGGACCTTTGGTCTGACTCACTATGGCCATTCTTATGTTCATTCTCTCCCCCTCTGACTAGTTGTTCTTTTGTACACTTGTTTCTGATTCACTCATTCAGCTGAACAGTGAGTCTCTGATTCACCCAGGCATTTGTTTAGACATTCATTCCCTCCAGTTTGCACCCATTTCTGCTTTTTGCACGGCCACCTGGCAGCAGCTCATTGTGAAGCCAGCAGCTGCTGCAGCTATGCTCTGCCATGCTGTCTTGGCTGAGGATTCACTGAATGCACTCCATGTCCTGCATGGCACTGACTGCAGCTGCTCCTGTGGCAAGGATGCTACCTTGTGCAGGCTCTGGGCTAGTGTCGTATGCACACTCACTACATGGATCACCTAGGGCACAGAGGCTCAATTTAGCTCTTTGGGGCAGGGAATGTCTTCTACTACATAAAAGACCTCTGCTCATCCCTGTACGAATTGCTCAGTCCTTATCCTAGCACCAGTTCCCATCTTCTTTTCAGATCCTTCCGAAAACACAGCTCTTTCCCAAGGCTCCCAAATGCCACAATCCCATGCCATTGCTACATCACCCCACCGCATGTCTTGAGGTTATCTCTAAGCTTAGAGTCCTAGTATCTGTGTGCTCTTGGCAGCTCAGGCAGGGGAACCAGGTCTCTGTATATTGTACATGGCCAAGCATATTCTCAACAACTAACAAATAGTAAAGGTGCTATATACAGCATTAATAGTAATCTGGAGCCAATGGGGCTGCTTGTAAAAGCTGTTATTTTTACAATGATTTATTACTTATAACAAATACATTTGCCATTAACCAGGTCAAATCTACCAAAATGTCCTAAAACTCACTCTTTTATTCCATACCCGATTCACTCTGCTAATTAACAGTATTTTGTATGTGTGTGTTTTGTTCTTTTGAAGCTTGTTTGTGATTAAAAGGAGGCAGAACAAGTTGGTGTTAAGAAGAAGTGGGCATTTTACAGCAGAAAGTGTGATTGGGAAGTATGTGTGAGAGTGTGTTACATGTTTGGATCTATGAACTCTGAGAAACCTCTTTCAGGAAATGGGGGTGGGGAGGAATAATAGCATTGTGGCCTATGATTGCTTGGCTTTCCAGCAGAATCATTTTCAGAAATGGTCACACAACAGAGCAGTTCAGAAAAAAGGAAAAAGTGTTGGGAACAAGGCTGAAGGGGAGCTGGAGGAGGATAGGCACAGTGCACTTCCAACAGCATTTTCATATGTGTGCATGTGTCACATATGAATATTCTTTGTGTTACTTCAATGTTTTTAGATTATGATTTCAGAAAAGCAAATTGTGGGTAGTTAAGACATCAGATCTAGCATGTAAAGTGCAGCAGTAGGCAGGATTAAAAACCACCATGATGGGATAAGGCTTAGGACACCATAATTAAGGTATAACAGACTATGGTACAAATCCTCTGAAAAAGAAACATTCAAGGAACAAGAAGTGGCCAATTTGGCTTCATGAAGGACTGACTCTAAGAACCAAATTTTTTAAATAGTGAGTCAAGGCTGCAGGGAAAAGATAAGCACTGCAAAAAATGGTACCTTTTTAATTATAAGCAGAATAAGAACAGCTTCTACAAATATTAAAGAGACTGAAGCTCAATTAGTAAAGGGGGAGGATGAGATTATAATGGCTGATACTGAAATGCAACTTAAAAAGGAGCAGTTAACAAAACACAAAATATAAATAAGTTTGAAAAATTAGTAAGGCAGGTCCAGTAAAAATAACAATTTATAAAGAGCAGAAAAGGGAATATTTGGTAAAATCACAGTTATTAAAATCTGCCTGTCCAGATTATATATGTCCTAGGATAGCAAGGGGAATAGCCAGAGAACTTATTGCACCCTTGACTGCTTTTGAAAAATCACGAACAACTGATGAGACACAGGAAGACTTAGAGCAAACACTCTAAAGTAAGGCTAAATGGATATGGAGGTTAGAGGAAGTGGGAACAACTTGTAAGGAGACCAGGTTACGATTGTCCATGTCCTGATAAAATAAATTTTAATGAGACTAGTTAGTTTCTATAGTGATTTATACACATATATGCACACATTAGAATCATAGAATATCAGAGTTGGAAGGGACCTCTGGAGGTCATCTAGTCCAACCCCCTGCCCAGAGCAGGACCAATCCCAACTAAATCATCCCAGCCAGGGCTTTGTCAAGCCTGACCTTAAAAACTTCTAAGGAAGGGGATTCCACCACCTCCCTAGGTAATGTATTCCAGTGTTTCACCACCCTCCAAGTGAAAAAGTTTTTCCTACTATCCAACCTAAATCTCCCCCACTGCAACTTGAGACCATTACTCCTTGTCCTGTCATCTGCTATCACTGAGAATAGTCTAAATCCATTCTCTTTGGATCTACCTTTCATGCAGTTAAAAGCAGCTATCAAATCCCCCCTGATTCTTCTCTTCCGTAGACTAAACAATCCCAGTTCCCTCAGCCTCTCCTCATAAGTCATGTGTTCCAGATCCCTAATCATTTTTGTTGCCCTTCACTGGACTCTCTCCAATTTCTCCACATCCTTCTTGTAGTGTGGGGCCCAAAACTGGACACAGTACTCCAGAAGAGGCCTCACCAGTGTCGAATAGAGGGGAACGATCACGTCTCTCGATCTGCTGGCAATGCCCCTACTTATACACCCCAAAATGCCATTGGCCTTCTTGGCAACAAGGGCACACTGTTGACTCATATCCAGCTTCTCGTCCACTGTCACCCCTAGGTCCTTCTCTGCAGAACTGCTGCCGAGCCATTTGGTCCCTAGTCTGTAGCGGTTCATTGGATTCTTCCGTCCTAAGTGAAGGACTCTGCACTTGTCCTTGTTGAACCTCATCAGATTTCTTTTGGCCCAATCCTCCAATTTGTCTAGGTCCCTCTGTATCCTATCCCTACCCTGCAGCGTATCTACCACGTCCTCCCAGTTTAGCGTCAATCTGCAAACTCGCTGAGGGTGCAATCCACGCCATCCTCCAGATCATTAATGAAGATATTGAACAAAACTGGCCCCAGGACCGACCTTTGGGGCACTCCGCTAGGAAGTGAGCTGTAGCTCACAAAAGCTTATGCTCAAATAAATTGGTTAGTCTCTAAGGTGCCACAAGTACTCCTTTTCTTTTTCCGCTAGTTACCAGCTGCCAGCTAGACATGGAGCCATTGATCACTACCCATTGAGCCCGACAATCTAGCCAACTTTCTACCCACCTTGTAGTGCATCCATCCAGCCCATACTTCTTTAACTTGCTGACAAGAATACTGTGGGAGACCATGTCAAAAGCTTTGCTAAAGTCAAGGAATAACACGTCCACTGCTTTCCCTTCATCCACAGAACCAGTTATCTCATCATAGAACGCAATTAGATTAGTCGGGCATGACTTTCCCCTGGTGAATCCATGCTAACTGTTCCTGATCACTGTCCTCTCCTCTAAGTGCTTCAGAATTGATTCCTTGAGGACATGCTCCATGATTTTTCCGGGGACTGAGATGAGGCTGACCGGCCTGTAGTTCCCAGGATCCTCCTTCTTCCCTTTTTTAAAGATTGGCACTACATTAGCCTTTTTCCAGTCTTCCGGGACTTCCCCCGATCGCCATGAGTTTTCAAAGATAATGGCCAATGGCTCTGCGATCACATCCGCCAATTCCTTTAGCACTCTTGGATGAAATGCATCCAGCCCCATGTACTTGTGCATGTCCAGTTTTTCTAAATAGTCCCGAACCATGTCTTCCTTCACAGAGGGCTGGCCACCTCCTCCCCATGCTGTGCTGCCCACTGCAGTAGTCTGGGAGCTGACTTTTGTTCGTGAAGACAGAGGCAAAAAAAAGTATTGAGTACATTAGCTTTTTCCACATCCTCTGTCACTAGGTTGCCTCCCTCATTCAGTAAGGGGCCCACACTTTCCTTGGCTTTCTTCTTATTGCCAACATACCTGAAGAAACCCTTCTTGTTACTCTTAACATCCCTCACTAGCTGCAACTCCAGGTGTGATTTAGCCTTCCTGATTTCGTTCCTACATGCCTGAGCAATATTTATATATTCATCCCTGGTCATTTGTCCAGTCTTCCACTTCTTGTAAGCCTCTTTTTTGTGTTTAAGATCAGCAAGGATTTCACTGTTAAGCCAAGCTGATCGCCTGCCATATTTACTATTCTTTCTACACATAGGGATGATTTGTCCCTGTAACCTCAATAAGGATTCTTTAAAATACAGCCAGCTCTCCTGGACTCCTTTCCCCCTCATGTTATTCTCCCAGGGGATCTTGCCCATCAGTTCCCTTAGGGAGTCAAAGTCTGCTTTTCTGAAGTCCAGGGTCCATATTCTGCTGCTTTCCTTTCTTCCTTGTGTCAGGATCCTGAACTCGACCACCTCATGGTCACTGCCTCCCAAGTTCCCATCCACTTTAGCTTCCCCTACTAATTCTTCCCGGTTTGTGAGCAGCAGGTCAAGAAGAGCTCTGCCCCTAGTTGGTTCCTCCAGTACTTGCACCAGGAAATTGTCCCCTACCCTTTCCAAAAACTTCCTGGATTGTCTGTCCATCGCTGTATTGCTCTCCCAGCAGATATCAGGATGATTGAAGTCGCCCATGAGAACCAGGGCATGCGATCTAGTAGCTTCTGCGAGTTGCTGGAAGAAAGCCTCGTCCACCTCATCCCCCTGGTCCGGTGGTCTATAGCAGACTCCCACCACGACATCACCCTTGTTGCTCACACTTCTAAACTTAATCAGAGACTCTCAGGTTTTTCTGCAGTTTCATACTTGAGCTCTGAGCAGTCATACTGCTCCCTTACATACAATGCAACTCCCCCACCTTTTCTGGCCTCCCTATCCTTCCTGAACAGTTTATACCCATCCATGACAGTACTCCAGTCATGCGAGTTATCCTACCAAGTCTCTGTTATTCCAGTCACATCATAATTCCCTGACTTTGTCAGGACCTCCAGTTCTCCCTGCTTGTTTCCCAGGCTTTGTGCATTTGTATATAGGCACTTGAGATAACCAGCTGATCGCCCCTTGTTCTCAGTATGAGGCAGGAGCCCTCCTCTCTCACACGCTCCTGCTCGAGCTTCCTCCCAGTATCCCGCTTCCCCACTAACCTCAGGGCTTTGGTCTCCTTCCCCCGGTGAACCTAGTTTAAAGCCCTCCTCACTAGGTTAGCCAGCCTGCTCGCGAAGATGCTCTTCCCTCTCTTCGTTAAGTGGACCCCGTCTCTACCTAGCACTCCTCCTTCTTGGAACACTATCCCATGGTCGAAGAATCCAAAGCCTTCTCTCCGACATCACCTGCGTAGCCATTCGTTGACTTCCACGATTCAACGATCCCTACCCCAGCCTTTTCCTTCCATGGGGAGGATGGACGAGAACACCACTTGCGCCTCATACTCCTTTATCCTTCTTCCCAGAGCCACGTAGTCTGCAGTGATCCGCTCAAGGTAATTCTTGGCAGTATCACTGGTGCCCACGTGGAAAAGCAGGAAGGGGTAGTGGTCCGAGGGCTTGATGAGTCTCGGCAGACTCTCCGTCACATCGCGAGAGCTCTCTATGCCATTATCCAAATCATCACTGTAGATATTGAATAGAACTGGAACCATGATGGATCCCTGCAGGACCCCACTCGATGTGCCCTTCCAGCTTGATTACAAATCATTGATAACTACTCTCTGGGAATGATTTTCCACCCAGTTTGCATCCACCTCATAGTAGCTCCATCTAGGTTGTATTTCCCTCATTTGTTTATGAGAAGGTCATGTGAGACAGTATCCAAAGCCTTACTAAAGCCCAGATATACCACATCTATTGCTTCCCCACAATTCACAAGGCTTGCTTGACAAGTATCCCATCAGCTGGTTGCCCTCCTTCCCTAGGCCCCCAAGGACTAGTTTATTGCAATATCTTCTTTTCCTTTTTAAATAAATTGTCCTTTTTAGTTGGGGAGCTTGGCCATCTTCCTCCATCTGCCACAGATTCCAGGCCAGTTGCTGTGTCAGGAAACTCTCCTAAGCACCAGTAGCCCAAGACCTGCTGATGACAGGAACCTTGTCCTAGCAAGTTATTGTTACATCTCAAGGAAGTCTTTGGGCCCTGATTTTAGACTGTCACAGCTGGACAAATTGAAAAAGGAGGCCAGAGCAGCCAGAGAGGCTTTACAAAGCCTTAAGAAATAAATAAAGGTTCTGTGCCGTTATCTGAGAGAGACCAAAGCAATAAATACAGAAGACGAACTTCAGCACTGCCATGCAGTGAGTGTGTCCCCCACTGTCTAACTCCCTGCAGCTGTCTTGGTAATGTGGTGAAGTACCTGAGCAGTCCTTCCCCCTTGCAATCATGGGACCCTCAGCTGAGTGAGAGCTCTCCCAGCAAGCATCTGTGCCAGTTTGAGAAAGTTCCAAAGTCTGCCTGTGATGCCAGGAGCCAGGGAAAGGTTTATGCAGTTGGGACATTATGCCCTGATCCAGCAAAGCACTTTGCACACGTGCTTTCCCTAGAAGCCAATAGAAATATAGAGCTGCCAGACTGGATCTGATCTGGGGGCCATCTAGTCCAGTATCCTGGCTCTGCCAGTGGCACTGGCTGCCTCAGAGGAAGGTGCAAGAGCCCCCCAATTAGACAGATTTGGGATAATCTCTCTGACACATGTATTAATGACTCTCTATTTTGTAGCAAAGCTTTGCATATAGGCAAGAAGGGCAACAGGTCCAAAGAGAAAATCTTTCCTGTGGCGTCCAGTGTGTGCGATCAGTGTCGTTCCCCATGTTGGTAGCCAAATCCAGCCGCGAGCTCTGCCAGAGCAGAGCTGTCAGCAGTTTGCTATACATGGACTTCTACTAGAGCAGAAGCCCAGTCACAGGTGCATATTCTCCAGCAACCTGGACGTCATTCTAGCAGAAACTTCACCCAGAGTTCATAGAAGATCACTGTCACCAAGTCTGATCTCTTAGGTAGCACAGGGCAACTCCTAGCTAAAAAGCTGTGACCGTTTCTATTATAAACCCCTGAGCTCTGCTGCTGTCAGACTTTCTGAAACGTTCCCTTTCCAGGCTGACATATTCCAAGCTTGCTCTCTGTCCAGAAGAGCTTTTTAAGGGTGAGCAAAAATGGCTCAGCTCTTTGTTGGTTTCAGAGTAACAGCCGTGTTAGTCTGTATTCGCAAAAAGAAAAGGAGTACTTGTGGCACCTTAGAGACTAACCAATTTATTTGAGCATAAGCTTTCGTGAGCTACAGCTCACTTCATCGGATGCATACTGTGGAAAGTGTACAAGACCTTTTTATACACACAAAGCATGAAAAAATACCTCCCCCCACCCCACTCTCCTGCTGGTAATAGCTTATCTAAAGTGATCACTCTCCTTACAATGTGTATGATAATCAAGGTGGGCCATTTCTAGCACAAATCCAGGGTTTAACAAGAACGTCTGTGGGGGGAGAGGTAGGAAAAAACAAGGGGAAATAGGTTACCTTGCATAATGACTTAGCCACTCCCAATCTCTATTCAAGCCTAAGTTAATTGTATCCAATTTGCAAATGAATTCCAATTCAACAGTCTCTCGCTGGAGTCTGGTTTTGAAGTTTTTTTGTTGTAATATCGCAACTTTCATGTCTGTAATCGCGTGACCAGAGAGATTGAAGTGTTCTCCGACTGGTTTATGAATGTTATAATTCTTGACATCTGATTTGTGTCCATTTATTCTTTTACGTAGAGACTGTCCAGTTTGACCAATGTACATGGCAGAGTGGCATTGCTGGCACATGATGGCATATATCACACTGGTGGATGTGCAGGTGAACGAGCCTCTGATGATGTGGCTGATGTTATTAGGCCCTGTGATGGTGTCCCCTGAATAGATATATGGGCACAGTTGGCAATGGGCTTTGTTGCAAGGATAGGTTCCTGGGTTAGTGGTTCTGTTGTGTGGTATGTGGTTGCTGGTGAGTATTTGCTTCAGGTTGGGGGACTGTCTGTAGACAAGGACTGGCCTGTCTCCCAAGATTTGTGAGAGTGTTGGGTCATCCTTCAGGATAGGTTGTAGATCCTTAATAATGCGTTGGAGGGGTTTTAGTTGGGGGCTGAAGGTGACGGCGAGTGGCGTTCTGTTATTTTCTTTGTTAGGCCTATCCTGTAGTAGGTGACTTCTGGGAACTCTTCTGGCTCTATCAATCTGTTTCTTCACTTCCACAGGTGGGTATTGTAGTTGTAAGAATGCTTGATAGAGATCTTGTAGGTGTTTGTCTCTGTCTGAGGGGTTGGAGCAAATGCGGTTGTATCGCAGAGCTTGGCTGTAGACGATGGATCGTGTGGTGTGGTCAGGGTGAAAGCTGGAGGCATGTAGGTAGGAATAGCAGTCAGTAGGTTTCCGGTATAGGGTGGTGTTTATGTGACCATCGTTTATTAGCACTGTAGTGTCCAGGAAGTGGATCTCTTGTGTGGACTGGACCAGGCTGAGGTTGATGGTGGGATGGAAATTGTTGAAAACATGGTGGAATTCCTCAAGGGCTTCTTTTCCATGGGTCCAGATGATGAAGCTGTCATCAACATAGCACAAGTAGAGTAGGGGCGTTAGGGGACGAGAGCTGAGGAAGCGTTGTTCTAAGTCAGCCATAAAATTGTTGGCATACTGTGGGGCCATCCGGGTACCCATAGCAGTGCCGCTGATTTGAAGGTATACATTGTCCCCAAATGTAAAATGTCCTCTTGGTATGAGCAGCAAGGGAAGATACTTTTCCCTTTATGAAAAACATTCTGGTCATTTCTTTAGGAGCTGCACAGCAGAAACGGCAGAGGGCTGGAGGCCGAACCTTGGCAAGGAAAAAGCCCTCCCAGGTGAGAAAAGTCTTGGAGCACCCTAAGGACCATTGTTTTAGCTCTAGCTGTGTTGTGAATATGTGGGAATCCTGCGGCACAGTGTGCAGTCAAGTTGGACTGTGCTTTTTTTTTTTTGCTAAGTGTGCATGAAAAGGGCACGTGCTGTGCAGACTACCCGTGGCTGTCACAGTTACAACCTCCCACAGTCCATGCACACATTGTGAGGCAATTGGAAGGAAATTGCCCTTACTGATTCCATCATTCAGTCAGGACTTCAATGCCCTGGGTCTCCCTTATCTTTTGTGTTGTGCTCTGTAGTCCGTTCCAGCAATGGGTTCAGTCTTGGATCGCCACCTTATTCCACAGGCCCTGCTGAGAAGATCAGCTGCAGTGTGTGTCTGTGCATGGGGCTGGAGTGGCTCACTCCTAGTGTGAACTTACGTCCCGTTTTGGCCAGCACATTCCCTTTTTTAAGCCCTGCCCTGGCCGTCCTGACCTTTTTTTCCAAAAGGAGGCATTTGTCCCTTGTGCTCTTGCTGGCACAGTTGGCAAGAGAAAATGGGACAAATGCCCACTTTTTCAAAAAGGTGGGGTGCGGTGTGGAGGAATTTCGGGGGGAGGGAAGGGCAAGCAGAGATGCCAGCTCCCTGCAACAGGGGAGGCAGGGCTGGGGAGGGGAGGCAGTGTTCCAGTATGGGGCGGGGGGAGGGAGGGTGGCAAGGTTCTAGCAAGGGGCCAACAGCCTCCTGAGGGCTCCCCGCAACCCCTGCAGGGTTCTAGCCATGGGCAACAGCCTCGCGGAGGGGGTGTGTGGAGAGAATGGTCCTTGGGCAAGCAGCTGGGGGTGTCCCATTTTCTCTCTGGGAAATATGTCACCCTACTCACTCCTCACTGTGCAGAAGGGAAAGATGTAGGCTGCTTCTATTGCCCAAGAAGGAATGCCGCCCCATGAAAAGGGCCAAAACTAGGCCACTGCGCCATTTAAAGTCTAATTTCTGGTAAGATCAGACTTTGTTCTGGTCATCTGCCCATGGTGAATTTGGGACTAAGGCTCTCACTCATTGTTACAGTCAGCCTGGGTTTACAGAGAATGGCACTTAGTACATGACTGCATTAAACATCTTGGGATAGTCCTTGTGCCTTACATTCTCAGTGCACCATCACTGGCAATTTTACTTGAATCTTTGTGTTATGAGGAATGTTTATTTCCTGTACCTAGATGTGTAAAATAATTGTACAGTTTTGTGCCATGCAGTGATTGTCTTTGTCTTTAGAGAGTCTCTATATTTTAAAACAGGGCATTAAGCATGCAACTATGTGTATAGTTTATTTTTTCCATTTAACTCCTAATTAAAAAGAAAAAGGAATTTACAATACACTTTATTTCCGAAATCCAGTCTAGACATGAATTCAAAAATGTAGTTTATTAAATTTAATAAAATAACTTAGAATGGTTCATTGTGAGTCTTCATTTTAATATATGTTCTGTTGCCATGGAAAACACCCATGGTGATGAGCATAACCTGCAGCTTTGTCAAGTACAAAATAAAATGAAAACAAACAACCCACAATTCCCCCTGTTCCTTCCTGTCCCTCTTTGAGTGTCTGCCAGTGAGGCTGCAATGCCCAGCTAAGCCCAAGTGCACAACAGCCAGTCTCCCCTATAGCGTCTTCCTCATACCACCAGACATGTGGGTTATAATACATTTCTGTTGGGCCCCGGAATTTCCCTCCATGTGCAGCGTGGTACTGCTGGACAGGGGCATTTGGAAGATTTTTTTTCTACCTCCTCCAAAGCTGAGCTGCCAGACTGTATGTTCCAGTGGTTGGAGCTGGTGGAGAAGGTAGTGAGCTAGCTGAGTAGACAGATGGATGGTCTGGCACAGCAAGAGGCAGGATACCAGACTGTGGTTAAGGGATTGATCCACTACTATAAATCCTATATACCTGAACAAAGAAAAACTGAACTTCCTGTACCTAGGACAGTGTCAAACACCAGACTGCCAACCTAGTCACAATGCGGGTCATTGTAACTGTAGAGCTCCTGCACCCCAAGAAATCAGGGCCTTCAGATGGATTTGATTTCCAAACAGTGCTGGAACATTCAGGGACCAGACTCAGAGTCACCCCCAAGAAGTATTAAATATACGAATGAACAAGAGGAAAAAGTCTCACTGGAAAGCTTAGGAAGGCAAGAAAATTACCATAAAGTGATGGAAGCATCTCGCAGGAACGTCAAAGCGGCACATTCAGGGAACTGCTTAGTTCCTGAGGACATGAGCCAAGCTTTGCTCTTGCTTCCTGGG
Source organism: Lepidochelys olivacea (assembly GCF_965140295.1). Classification (NCBI taxonomy): domain Eukaryota; kingdom Metazoa; phylum Chordata; order Testudines; family Cheloniidae; genus Lepidochelys; species Lepidochelys olivacea. Next base: position 392,072 of record NC_140431.1, on the reverse strand, counting down.
TCTTACACAACACATGTGGATTACAGCTTCCCTGGTTATTAGGCTAATGATTTTGGGTGCCTAGACACCTTCGAGCGGCCTGGCTCTCAGAGGGTGGGTGCTTGGCATGGCCTGAAAACCAGCTCCTTTATGGCATTGTGCACTGGGCACCAACTACCACTGTCATTTGGGAAGATGAAGGCCTGTGGAGCCAAGAGACCAGTAAGCAGAGCATTGAGTCTCCCGCCCACAGCCGAGAATCCTGTGTGTCAATGAGAGAAGGCACTGACATATAGCCAGATATTGGACCTAGCACTCTCACTGGCAAATGGAAAACATGGATAAATACTTCAACAAGGCCAAGAAATCACTGTACTGTGGGAAGGACTATCAGCAGCACAGTGTACAGAGATGCCTAAGCCATGTGTGAGGCAAAAAATTCCCCTGGCTGATCTGGGGCAGATGGACAATGCTGCTACTGAGGGCCAATGACAGCTGGAGCAGGGAGGATTTTAATTCTGGTGGGTCCAGTTCACTAATGGACATGAGATTTTTTTTCCCTGGCTTTTTTCCCTTTGGTGCATTGCCCCATGAGTGATTGCTGCACATCTCCCCATCTGCACATTCTGGGTCTCCTTACTCCCAGGAATCTATCCCAGAGCATTCAGTCACCCTTGGGAAAGACAGTGGCAAGGATTAACGCTAGGAACTCAAGAGTATCAGGAGGTTCTCACCTGATGTGCCACGTATGGAAAGCTCCCAGGCCTTGTCTTCACTGCGCAGTTAACTCAAGGAATAACTCAAGTGTTGGCTCTAATTCAAGTCCTGTCCACACTCCCAAGTGTGGTGGTGCTTTGAACTCAAATTGGTTAGCCTGTCGGCAGGTATAGCCTTCAGGCTGAGTTAGCACAACTTGTCAGCTGCTAATGCTCTCCGTGCCACTTGCATGTCCTTGGGCAGTGTGGCTGCTCTCACTTGAGCGAGGCGAGCTCGAGAGGAGTTAGCCGGAATGCAACTGACTCATGTTCACTGGGCAGTAAAGACTTAAGGCTTGTCTGCACTTGGGATTGACTGAAATAGCTTGTTCAGAATAATCATCCATATCTTGGCGGTGGATTAATCTTTTATTCCAGAATAAGCGTGTCCACCTGGGGTTTATAGTGCAATAACTATCCCAGAGTAAGAATTCAGAATAGCTAATTGGGTAAATTTCCAGCCTTAGCCATCATGACCTAGCGTAACGTGGCCAGCCCTTTACCTCCAGCATCCCCTCATTTTGCAGCCACACATTAGGCCCAGCCTAGGAAGCCCTGCTGCCAGAGTGGATTGCATATGGCTCTTTCCAGGCACAACCACCTGTCTGTGTGGGCAGCTTGCAGGATCAGTCTCAGTAAATGATCAGCCAAGGCTTGGGATGTTGCCCCAGAGGGGAAGGGAAGGAATGGGCTGAAGATCTGAACAGATGCTTCTCTTCCATATGCTTCTCTTCCACATGTCGCTCTCCAAACAGTTCTGAGCTGCGGCATCTCACAAGCATTTACACAGGCAGGTCGCTGTCATTGCTCCCTTTTACAGTTGGGGAAACTAAGGCACAGAGGGGGCAGGGCAGGGGGCTCATTCCAACTCATACAGGGGTTCAGTGACAGAACCCAGAGGCTCCATCCACTAGGGAGGGCTTCCTCCTTAGGGCAGGGCTGACTGGAATTCTAAGGACAATGAGGGATCTTTGTTCAGAACCGGGGTAAATGTTTAAGAAGCAGCTGGGCTGCAATAGCTGGATCTCCTCCTTGCTGAGTTCCAACCTGGGGAAATCCAACAAACTTCTGTGTAATTAGGGATCTAAAGAAGGGCATTAAAGCTGAGACAGGAGCCCTTTCAGTCTGATAACAGGTGGATTGGGAGACCTTGACACATGAACCAACATGAGGTAATTAGAGGAAAAGTGAACAGAGGCTGTCCAATCTCTTCTAATCTCACCCCATAGAACAATCCTGGGGAACTAGAGAGCAAGGGGCGGGACAGGCCAGAGCTCGTTAGAGCACAAGTGCAGAGGGTTAATGGAGGGTTAATTGCTGGGCTCCGGTTAAAGCCTACACAGGTGTATGGTGTTCCAGGGTGCTGACTGGGCTGCAGGAGAGCTTATCTCAGGAGGGTCACAAGGCAGGCTCTGTAACCTGTGCCCAGCTGAGGGCAGGGCTGTTAGTTTCTTGCACTGCAGCCATTGCTAGAGAGATTCCTTTTCCAGCTGACCTAGGGGAAGAGCCAGGCCTTGGGCAAACTGGAGTGGACTGTAGCTGCCCAGGGGCCAAGGCCAGGACTCTGAATGGAAGGGACGGCAGGTGGCAGGGAACTGCTGCCTCTAGAAGCTCCCACACTAGAGCAGTGGGTTCAATGCACCTGAGTTTAGCTCCAGGGACACCCTGAGAAAGCGGAGAGAGGGGCTGCTTCAGAAGGTCCCTTTCACAGGGTGTTTAGCCTGCAGGGCTGGAGCTCGCTGGTGTAAGCTAGCTGGTAGTGACACCTCTTAGGAGAGTAGCCATGCAAAACGTGTATAGCTAAGAGTACTGCACTGGGCAAGGGGGATAGTGCTGCCTGACCAACACCCAGAGGAGCTGCCCAGCCCAGTGCTCCTGTAACAGACCACAGCTGCCAGCTAGGGAACATGGGCTACACATGAGAGCAGGCAGCAGGATGGAGAAAACTGCTTTATGGAGGGGCTGAAAATAGAGGGGTTCAAACTAAACCTAGGTGGGACAAACTGCTGAGCACAGCGCTCTGCCTGTGGAGTCAGCTTGCAGGGCGAGGGCCTTGCTGGTAACTCCATGTCCTCCGGGAGCCTCTTGTAACTGCTCCCACGCTGGCTCTGCAGACAGGGGAGACTCAGGCGAAGTGCAGACAGCCTCCCAGCTCTGCTGGGTTGGCTCACAAAGGGGAAGGTCTTGACTCTTTGGGAAGGTGCACTACTAGTCATATTGGAAAAACCCACACGCTGTATATAGCTGCAGGGGGGGAAACGTGCAGTGACTGCTTCAGGCCAAACTGTGGGCTGCAAACTGCTGGTGCTGCAGTCTGAACGGTCCTGGGTTCATGGGGCAGCAAGATTTATATTCCCAGCTGTGCTTGTGGCCTAAGGGAAACTAGAGAGAAATGCACAAGGATTTCTGCAAGCAGGGAAATGGGATTTGCTAAACTTTGAGAAGCACTTTCATTCCAACGTCGTCATGATCCAGATCCACAGAGCAGTTAGATTCAGCTAGGGCATGTGGTAACCGGAAACAGGATGGGTTTGCTTCTGTGTTGTATCCCCATTACTCTGCCTTATCAATTTTAGCTTATGAGCACACAGGGACTGGTTCTTCCCAAGCATTTGTATGGTGCCTACCTCCTGACTGGAGTAATGGGTCCAAGGTTGAGCAACACACCTCTCTCCCCCCCACCCCCAGCCCCCACAGCAAATCACAGGGAGAAAGTCCCTGTTCTGTCTGCTTGGCAGCTGAGCCGTGCCATCCAAACACTAACTTGTAAGAGAAATGATGGGCAGCATGTCAACTCCCATGTAATCCATGAGAGCTCCACTGATTCTCACGTGTCAAAGAGCAGCCATGCCTGTGGGAGCAGTACTTATCTAAATGTTACATCTGGCCATGTCAAAGAAATAATCAGGGTGTAGAATGGAGCCCCCTTCCCTGGCAACTGGGATGGGGGCTTCCAAATCACTTCTCCTGGGGCAGAGTTTCAAATGCAGAACAACTGGGGGACAGGGTTTGCTAGTGCTTGGTACGTGTCTCTGAACTCTTCCATGCAGAATCCTGCTGCAGGGCATTTCGCTAGTGGGAGAGGTTTGTGGCCTGTCACGTGCAGGAGGTCAGGCTAGGTGATCATGATGGTCCCTTCCAGCCTGAAAGTGTTCCAGTCTCTGCCTGTGAGAGCCACATGGGAGGGCCCTGGGGGATGCCACAGGTGGCAACAGAATGTTTCTTCCCCCCAAGCCCATATGGAAAGCAAGGGGAACCGCTGGTGGCTGCTCTTCGCAGGGCTCCCGTGGGGGATGCTTCTGATGTAGCAGTTCCTTTGCTTCTGCCCTCTCCTCAGACGTGAGATCATCCCCTGGCCCGTCTGACCCTTGGCTGTGTCCATGGGTGGTGGGTATCAGGTACCAGGTGTGACCCCTTTGCTTCCTGCTCCATGCAGCTGGAGTCCTGTCTCCCTGTAGGGTGGCCCCGGCTCGGGCCGCTCCACCCGCCCTCCCAGGGCTCCAAGGCTGGGTGGAGCTGGGCTGGGGGGAGCTAGCCTGGGGTGGGGACTGGTGGCTGCGGGGGATGGAGGTGGCTCTGGACTCTGGTGGAGGGATGCAGAGGGGCGGGCCTGGGAACTTGCACCACCCCTGGCTGTGTCCCGCCTGGGCTGGTTCTGGTTTCTCTGGCTCTGCAGAAGAGAGATAGACATATGCTGTGGCCAGCAGGTTTGTGTGCTGACCTGCTGCCTGGCATGTCTGGCTCACAGACTAACAGGGGTGATCCCGCTGGGCCCCAAAGCTTGGGCCTGGATTTCAAATTCCAGAGCTGGGGTGGAGGAAGCCCTCAGGACGAGCTGCTAAGTGTCATTTCCCTGCCTTCCTATCGAAGGGGTGCAAGCGCTGTGGGGTGAGCAGCTGGGAAGGGAGGAAACCCTTGCGCTCTCTGTACAGCACGTTGGCATTGTACACTCTGGGCTCAGAGAGACACGTAGCAAACCAATACACAGGAAACCTGACCCAGTAATCAGTTCACATCTGTAAATACTTTCTGGGCGGTTAATTACTTCCAGTGCAAAGGTCTCGTTTCTAATCTCCCATTAGCAATCGCACGTCTCTTTCCATTTCAGACCGCCTCAGCAAATGAGTCTTGCTGCCACAAAGGACAGGAAGAAGAGCACTAATGACTTTTTTTTTTAATTAAGTCAGTTGTTGGTGCTACTCTAGGATAAAATGAATCTGTTTTTCATAAATGGAGTTGGATTCTGTTATTGCTCCGTCAACTTCCTCCGAATGCTGCAGTCCCAGCTGCCTCACTCCTGGTTTGTAGTCCTCCATTAATACACTGCTTAGTCAACTGCTACCTGCAAAAAGCCTCAGAGGTTGTGCCTTACATTTGCAATCTTAACATAGATCCACAGGCATGGCTCTCAGCTCTAGGGCAGCCTGTCAGGTCCAGTCCCCCTGAATCTCGAGCTCAGACTCTGTAACACCGGGGTTTGCTGCATTCATAGAGGGTGTCACCCACCAAAGAAAAGATCTTTACACCTAATTCTTAATGCCATTGTAGCACTTGAAACCACCAAGGAGAGTGGGGGCCTCAGGAGGAATTTCAATGAGGGGAGAATGGTGGTCTTGCAGATTAACTGAGGAAAGGTGTTCCATATGTAGGGGTGACATGGAATACCGTATAGAGAGTTGTTTGGTGGGGAAGCAGCCATATGACATGTTAAGCAATAAGTAGCATGGTGTGTGTGTTGAGGGAAGGGGGGCTGTTCTAAAAATTAAACCTTAGCATAAAATTTGAATAATAAAGCATCTGATACTGTCTCTCAAAATATCATTTCAAATGAATTCAGACTGGTTTGGCTAAAAACACTCAGGGGAATGAAAACCTATTTAAAAGGAAAAAAAGTAATGTGAAATGACAAAGGCCAGTATTGAACTGTGTGTTGGGGTACCACAAAGACTAACGTTAGGCCTATTCCTATATAATATCTTCAGTAAGGATTTGGAAGAGGAATTAAACCGCATGCTAATGAAATTCACAGATAATCCCAAACTGGGATAAGTTACAAACATTAATGAGGACAGTAAAAATATAAGTGGGGCACGAGGGCAGAACATTTTAGGAGGTTCTGTCACGTTGGGGTGCAATCCAGACCAGTGAGGGCTAGGTGCCTTCAATGCTCTCCTGCTGTGGCTCACAGCCTGTACACCGATAGCCATTAGACAAGCATGTACTAAGAGTCTGTGTGCTAACAGCTCTGATTCTAGCAGCCTGCTTGTTACATCCCAGCCATACTGGTATCCACTAGCCTTGGTTATCCAAGTGACTTCAAACACACTTCCAGTCCTGAATTTTCCCCAAACCATGTGTCCTGAAATGTCCAGTCCTTTCCTGGACCATTCAGAAGCATAATAAGGTTTGTTTGCACCTTTAAAAAGTCAGTACCCAACAGCTTGCCACATTAACTTGAGTAAACAATCACTTCAATTCATATACAGCACTGGGTTGGTTTAGATTAAAATAAAACAAGTTTATTAACAACAGGACATAGGGTAAGTCATGTCAAGTAAAAGAAATTAAGGTAGAGATGATTACAAGCAAATAAAAGAAAAAACATGCTTCTAAAAGTCTAAAACAATTTAGCAAAGTACAGACTTTGTTTAAGATGGTTTCATTCACCAATCACTCTTTGTCCAGCATGGCTGACTGTCTTTCAGTCAGGATCTTCCACAGATATACATGGTGCTAGTTCCCCTTATTTTCATAGGTGAAAGATAACTTGGGGTTCTTTGCCCATTTCTTTTATAGTTCTGTGAACTTAATGAAATGGATTCTTCTGAAAGTTGCCCCCCCAATGATGTTTATTCAAGTTCAACATGGAGTTTTGTGGTGAGTTTTGTGAAACCATGCTGGTTTCTTCCCCTGCTGGTATTTGCTAAAATGCAAATTGATCTGTTCCTGCCCTCTCCGATGCAAATAAATGGCCACTTGACATGTGATTGCTAATCAACTGTGATGACATCTGCTGGAGGTGTCAGCTTGTCCTTTGGGAGGAACCTGTTTACCCTGCCTGACTTGTCTGCTAAACATATTTTAGTTTCACATTTCCTTCATATTTGTATGTCCTTTGGGCATTTACCATACATATACCACACAAGACTATTAATGATCAGTATGCTATTAGTTTTCCAATGATACCTTACACGACATATATCAGATTCAGTTTATGACAATCAATTGGAACAACTGAAACTCACTACCAGAAGTGATCCCCTGGCCTTCTTGCATGGAGATACAGATAGAGTCACAGGCTCCCTTTGGATGAATACAGCTAATACACTGCGGGGGAAATGATTCAAAATACATATTTCAATGAGAGGAAAAAAACATGGAAAGCAATACCGATGAGAGGAGCTAAGGGAGATAGTGACAGATAATTAGATCTGAGTTTGCAATGTGATATGGTTGCAAAAAAGCCCAAAACAATTTTGGGCCATATACACAGTCATCATGTCATGAAGCAGGGAGGTGACACTCTTCTTTATACAGGTCTCGTGTGACTGACCACACCTGGTATATTGCATTCAGATCTGGTCATCACATGATCTAATACTCCACAAACTGCAGGGAGCTCAGAGAAGAGCAAGCTTCCTGAGGCATGAAAGAAAGTTGATTACCACTTCCAACTGGCCAATATTGCCAGTCCCCATTGTCCATTTCTTATATTTTCAAACAAGCATCTTCATGCTTTCTCCATTCTGCCCCTCACGCTTGGGAGGTGCTACCTGTAAACACTGCAAAGCTACCGCATTATCCCCCTCCAAATCCCTCCTTGAAAACTTGCCTTTGCCATGCTGGCTACAAAAACACTTGACAATGAATACCCCTGGCTAGCATGCTAATCAATATTGTCTCACTGTTTCCTTGTACTCCTACATCTGTCTGTATCCTTCTGTTGTCTTCTGTTTTATACTTAGACTGTAAGCTCTCTGGGCCAAGGCCTATCTTTTAGTTCTGTTTGTACAGCACCTAGCATAATGGGGCTCCTGCTACATCACTAAGGCATGGTTGTAGCCAGCCAGCCAGCCCCCCCCCCCCCCAGACCAGCATTGCTGGAAACACAGGAGGAAGCCGGAACAGGGCACTTAACATATATTCCAGCACAGCCTTTGAAGCTGTGAAAAGCACAGGTGTGCCTCTGGGAACAGATACAACGATTCAGCTCACAGCAGGCAGAGGCCCTGTGACAGACATGGCTCTTAGCCCCTACTAAATAGCGTGATGCACACACACCAACATCCTAGGTGGGAAAATATTTACCCTGATAAAAGAAATGTCCAGTAGTTGACACTTATTGTTTCTCTCCCTTGCAAGTGTAAACTACTCTTGCGAAAGCTGGCGTCACCCAGACAGACCAGCCTCAATTTGGCATAAGAAAGGAGAAAGAGAATAAAGGAGTACAGAGGTATAAGTAGGGGACCTACAGCACCATGATTTTTGAGTGCTTTTCACTATCTATCTGCTGGTCAGATAAGTGACAGCCTCCCAAGGCTTCTGCAGCTAAGAGGGTCCCTAAGCCTTGTCCCTTATTCATCTTTCCGCGGAATTGAGTGACCGATCCTGGCTTGGCACCGCTGGAATCGAGAGATGCAAGGAGGGCAAGAAGCACCCACACCTGATCTCCTATCTTTAGTGTACACATATTTTGAAATAGAGCTCTATACTTTTTCTTTCTTTGGGATTGTGGCTTCAGTTTTGTAACTTGTTTGTGTGTGTAACATCTCTACATTTAAATAAGTAGGCACTAGCAATTTTGTAACCATATGATTAGAATCTAGCTTAATAAATTTTGGTAACCATTTGTGCATAAGCCTGACTTGTTTTCTCTGGTTTACTGTAAAGCAGCCAACACAATTAAAGAACCTCAGCCGTTTTGGCTCTAAAGCCTGGCCATTAGGTGAGAGTACTAAGAGCCTAGCGTTGAGTTGTGCCGCCTCCACGGGGCAAACTCTTGGGGCACCTGTCAGTCAATCCTGGCTGCCCGCTGCGAAGGAGCTCTGAGCTCTAGCAGTTAAAGTCACGGGTGTGGAGAGGCTCTTAGTGCTGCCATTGGGGCACCTGTCAGTCAGTATTGACTGCCCGCTGCGAAGGAGCTCTGAGCTCTAGCAGTTAAAGTCATGGGTGGTTAGGACCTTGGGGCATCCGTCAGCCTAGCCCGGGCTGCCCGCCGCGAAGGGACAGTGCGTCCTAGCGGTTAAAGTCACGGATGGTATAAACGGGCATAGCTGGCACCTCACCAAACATCCTTGGCCGTCGGCTAACAATGGTAGTAATACAAATAATAATGTGTGAAAAGCATGAGCTGAATTCAGATAGACCTCAATTCCAGGATTTATTAATACATATCCCTTTCCTATACAACTTTATTCCTTGTGTTCACCTACTGTACTGAAAAGTCATTGAGCATGGTTCAAACTATGAGAGCTTTATTGGGCTGTGGGGGCTGTGGTTTGATTGAGACAGGATGGGGATCACAGAGTAAATGGGAATGTTCAGAAACCAACGTGAGTGTGGAAAGACCTGGAGAATGGGGCCAGGATATGAAAGGGAAGGAACTAGGAAAAAGTGTATAAGGACAAAGAGAGAGTTTATCACAGCAGTTTTTTCCCCCAGAGATCTTTGCACCCTTCACAGTTACTGGGATGCTGGGTTACAGCAGAAAAATGCGCTTTTGTAGTTAGACGGACACCACACCACTGTTAAATACAGAGCTGGCGCTTAGTGTCTTGGGTTCTGGGCTGGTGTACTACTGTCTGATTTGTTACTGAGAAACAAGGCATAGGATGTTCTGACTTGCAAAGTGCATAGAGTGAGGGCAAAGGGGTTCAGCTTGGTGACAAGGACTATTTCCAGTGCATCACTGGCAGCAGTGTTTGGAATTTTGTTCTTCATACAAGAACTGTGGGGCTCCCACAGCTGGAAGTTTCCCAAGCAGGGTGAAGTATATAGTGTGTGTATGTATGTGAATGACAGGGCCAGTTAGCACTCCTGTGAGGCCACAAAAACTTGGACTTCATAGACTTGTTTCCTCCACTTCTCTTTTATTTCAGGTTATTTTTATTAGAATCTTTAAATTCAGTACAGCAAAGTCAATAAAAGCCAGTTCAGAACATGTCAAATGAAAACTAGTTTCAGCAACAGCACAATCACCTGACCAACATTTACAACTCAGAGAAACTTTCATATAGACAAATGCTCTTGCTCTCACAGGCCCTATAATAATAACGTGATGTCCCAGTCCTGCCTAATGTTAGTACTTGGAATACAGGAACAAGCATTCAGTATTGGAAATGCATGTCTCAGGCAATGTAAAAGAGACAATCCTGGTCTCGCAGGGAGGTAAAGACACGAGCATCGTAATTCGCCAACACAGAAGGGGAAAGGATTTGACGGTGAGTTATGTTTATAATGTACATTTAATAAGAATAGGTTTCAGAGTAGCAGCCGTGTTAGTCTGTATTCGCAAAAAGAAAAGGTGTACTTGTGGCACCTTAGAGACTCACAAATTTATGTGAGTATAAGCTTTTGTGAGCTACAGCTCACTTCATCGGATGCATTCAGTGGAAAATACAGTGAGGAGATTTATATACATAGAGAACATGAAACAAAAAATTTAAAGGAGTTAGTCTTCCAAAGGCCACAAAAAGTGGGTTTAAAAGGGTTCAGATAACAGCTCTCTTTCTTTTTCAGTAGGGATGGAATATATTTTGCCATGGAACAATCCCACTTGTTTCCAGTGGGACAACTGGAAATGAAACACAACTCTTTGTTGCATGGATATTCCAGGGATCTACTTCTCTCAGTTCCTGCTTGGCCCCGGAATGCTACCAAAACTAGTCAAATTCTGCCCTCAAATAGGCACATATGGCTCCTACAGAGGTCAATGAGAATTTCAGGAGCTCAGTACAATTAAAAAGAGGTTAGACAATTATATGAATAATGAGAATAATAAGCCAATTGATGGGAATAGGAAGGAACTTCCCCTACAGGCTGCTGCTTGCTACAGATGTTTCTGGCAACTTCTTTGGAAGCAGCTGGTACTAGCCACTGTGAGACACTGGATACTGGTCTAGAGGGAGCCATGAGCTGATCGGTGCATTGGATGTTCTCGTGCACATACGTATCTGAGGACAGAATTGGGTTGAATGAATTCAATCCTGATGTGCTGATTTTCTAGCACAGACTATATTTTTGAGTGGTTTTGATTCAGATGCTATAGAAAGTTTCCTTATTGTAGCCAGATGGAGCATGTTGGGAAGAGTGCTGTGCCATCTGGCAGAAGTGCAGAGTTTGGAAATAAAATGAGAGTGCCAGATTTAAACCAAAGGGGAAGCAGCACAACGAATGGGGCATATTTCCACAGAAACTGAGAGTATTTTTCTTCCCAGATGTCAGGGTAGGATTTATAGCTCAACCACAACTGTACTATAAACAGGATTGCTCAGTCTAGCCACAGAAATGCCAAGGAAGGGTCTAATTAGTTATTGCTTGTAAAGCACTACAGAAGAATCCTAATAATAGTTATAAGGGCCGGCAAGAATAAGATAGTAATTTCACCTCCTATTGCTAGTAACCACTGGAGCAGAGTAAAATGTCCTTCAAATGCTAATACAGGATAGAGGAAACTGTTACTAATGCAGTAATATACTGTCTACAAAACAACAGCATGAAATAGCAAGATGGGAAGGCCACACTTTGTTAAAGGCCCTGATAGACATTTTAAATATGCTGCTTCCTGGCCTGATGCACAATAATAATCCAGAGAATTAAACCAATAACTGGTACCATTATATTCCTGATCTTCAGTACAAAGTGCATCCAATATTCCTGGATAGCATTAGAACCCAGAGTACACATAACTGTTATGTATATAAATATGAAAGCACTGTATAGAAAAAAACTATTTCATTAGAAAGCAAGGTGATTCAAGTCTGAATGTATTGAAATATTTTTCTTACTGGCACTCGTCTCTGTTTCTAAAAGGCACTTAGAGGTAAACAAGCAAAAAGTTTTCTGCAAGCACCAGTTCGTGTACTGGTGCATCTCAAAAGCAGAAGTGGGCATCTCCGGGCTGACTCCGTGTTGCTGTAAGTGAAAAAGGAAGCAAACTCTGGCTATTTATTCCTGTTCTAGTGCCAAACAAGATTCAGTAATTTTTTAAAAAATGGCAAGGGTGTTTGTGTGTGTTTAAAAAAATATTCATTTCAGAGTGTGCATGAGAGAGATGGATCTGTGTGTACAGTAAATGCCCTCCTACATGGGATGCAGTGAGCCTAACAGTTATCTGTACTATCCAGACCAGGAGAACCGGCGAGGCCAGCAATGTACAGACCCGTCTTTCACAAAAGTTAGGTCTTAGTTAATAAAAGATCACTGATGCCATCATGTCCGTCTAGTGTGTTAGACCTACTGGTCTGCAAAGACCCTTTCATTTGACTGGCAAAGGCTAAGACAACTGCTTCCGTATAGCTATGTGTATTTTTTGCCAGCCTTCTCTTTATGGGGTATTCCCCAGCTCCACAGAACTGCCACAGGGCTCTATGCTTTGTCGAGAGACTCATACTCTCTCCTAAAAGTGAACTATTTTGTCAGGCCCTGAAGTTCTGGCCTTAGGCTAGTGCAGTAACCTCCTCAGCCCCTACCTTTACACAAGGTGTGTCCACAAGACTCTCCTCCAATGAGGTCACTACAGAAGGATGCAAACCTAACTCTCTTCCTTGGAGCCAGCCACACTGTCTCCGTGTTGGCTTGGGGAGCCTGAGGCTAAGCCCAGAAATTCCTGGCATGGCAGTGTGTTGCATACCCAGCTGCTTTACTTTTAGTAGAACACAGCTGCCTTAGGATATCAATGGCCATTCAAATGCTGCTCGTGAGAAATTACAAATGGCAAATGTAAAGGACAGGCAGGTCTGACACTCAAATATTATTAAATGAATTGTAGAAAAGGTATAACAGTAGAATGATTTCCAGCACCAAAATAAGCTTGAGGTGGTATAAATATGAGGTTCCTTGGGACCGTGAGGGCTGCACACTTGGGTATTTGTATTACATACAAACCCATGCACTTGGATTCACGCAGTACTTGAATTAATGCCCTGATATAGGAAATATTTCCTGAAGTCCTACATCCTTCCAGTATGTTTAAATGGAGCAAAGACTCTATTATAGTAACTGCACTAGATTTTTGGAGAGCAAAGATCATTTTATTAAGACATCAGTCGAGACGAGCCCTTCTCCATTATACTTACTCTCTAATTTGGAACCCAGGAAAACCAAATCACAATTGCATTAGAAAGCTGGACAGGATAGGCAGAGAGGCAGGGTTACTACATGAGTTCATGCACATCTCTAGCACAGCCCCCTTTCTGAAACATTTAGGGGGCGGGAGGGGGGAGAAAGAGCCTGCTTTCCCAAATGAAATGAGCCAAAAATATAAGACTCTTAGTCTCTCATGTACTTTATTTTCCCTTTGTGGGGAGAATACTTCCAGGCTGTCGAATGTTTTAAAAGGAACATTCTACTGTGAATAAATAAGAAAAATAAAAATATGGAAGCAAGCTGTGTAAACTCAAGCCCTGAGGTATTTCAAGGATACAATGTAATTCTTACATCTCTTACCCGCAAAGCATAATTGCCAATAAGAAAATGACTCTTTATGACTCTGTAAAAATGTGTTGCCTTTACTTCCTGCCCTTATACCCAAAGGAGAGGGCGAGAGATTTGAGGTAAAAGCCCTGCTGAAATGGTGATAGTCGCAGTAGTTCAGAGCAGAGGAAGAAATGAAGGTATTAAAGTGCCACTTTTGTTTCTCCCTAACAGTCTTCACAATTTATTTGTTCCCTACAGCACGGCTAGCCAAAGACTTTGGGCACAAGATATCCCACAACTCTGCTGCTTTTCTGGATAAAGGCTTCAATCCTGCACGAGCCTCTGTGCTGTGTGGGGTTCTGCTGGGGTCATTTGGGCTTTGTACAAGTATAAGTCCATGCTAGCTGCTCCCAGTGTGGGACTGTCAGCTTCAGCTCTCTTTGGCCCTTTCTTTTGAAATCTCCGCTTTAAAAATTAATAGGATTTTAGAGACTTTCAAATGCATAACCGTGATTTTGTCACACAGACTGGGTTGGGAAGCCAAGGCACGCTTTATCCTGGTATAACTGACTCTGCATTGCCCATCAGCCTCCCATCTCTCTCTTAACCCTTCCCCTTTTGCCTGGTCCTAGGACTCCCCAAGAATCCTTCTTTGTTCAGATGTAGGGCCCAATCCTACCAACACTTCTGCATGTGACACTGAAGTCAACAGGACTACTCACATGGCGTACATACTTTCAGGAACAGGCCCTTAGAGATCAACTCATTTGAATAAATCCTATTTATTAATTGTATTTCCTTTTAATTTTGGGATTAGTGGATAAAAACTACATTAAAGGTTTTATTTTAAAAATGGCAGTTGCTCCTACACTGATTATTAGCCAACAGGGGTCACTATGAAAGGGTTTCAACCTGTATATATGCCAGGGCTTTATGCACACTCTCACATAGTGGGGACACTGCAGGAATGTGCATGCAAACACGTGCCCACACAACATATGTCATATGCATGCATTCACCCACACAATGTACTATATATACAGATATCTGTACTTGTGCACTCTTGCAGATCCATACGTGGAGACAGGCAGGTGCTTATCCAGTGTATATAGATGCGCAAGCACTCAGCCATATATATGCAAAGATATTTAAAAACAAATTAATTTTAGGTACCACCTTTGCCTTTTCATTTTAGGAAAGTACATTTTAAACCCTCATTTTATTCATTTCAGTTTTCTGACTTAAAAGTTTGAACACAATTAATGCAATTCACACTCACCAAATGAGGCCTTTTCCTCTCAGTTGGTTAAAACACTAATCAAAAATGTATTACAATTATTAAACTCTGAGAATGTATCTTGTAAAGTCTTGTAAGGTCTGGAAGTCCCGGAGCATAGAAATTGTGCAGTGAGTTTTAGAGCATGTCCCTTGTATTGCGGATAGCACAGCAGAGAACCATGCTGAATATCATGCCAAAGATCTAAAAGAGAAGGAATGTGATTTAGAGATTTCCATGGAATGCCTCCTCTTACAAAAGTAGATATAGTTACAAAACTGTCATTTCAGAACAATCTAATGATCTTCCCAGAGGGGTAGTGGGCACAGATGACTGTTCCTCTCTACAAGTCTCAGGAAAGAAGACAGTTAACATGGAAGAAACATCACCATTACTCAGAGCTAAGATGATATGACCATAGCAGTGCCATGGAAGTTTTAAATGCTCTGCAAGCATAATGCCCTTCCCAAATATCACTGGGGAGATCATTAACACTGTTACTGATACTGTCTGCATTGACACAAGATCAGCACTGTCACTGGTATCAAATCCAGCACTGAAACAGAGGACTTGAATTTCAGTCTAGCACAGAAACGTGGTTATAGGAGGTCTCTGTTCATGGAGTATCATGTGTACTTCTGAATCAGAGCAGAGCTCAGCTCTGGGTGTAAGATAGGCTAACGTATGGGATTGCTGCAGGATACTGTGGGTTTAGAGAGAAGCTTAAACTCTTAATAATTACTGTACATGAGGCAAGTTTATACACTGCATGTAAATAGAATCCATAGTCTTAAAGCTCAGGAAACTGCAGGGGTTAGAATGGAATCCAATGGAGGGAGCTAGAGTCTCTAGTAATTCCTCCCTAGTCACAGGTTTTAGCTCCAGAACAGAGTTTACAGGCAATAAGCAAAGACGTCATCCATGATCATGATCATGCCATTGAATCCCTTCCCCAGGAACACAGGACAACAGCTGGCCAGCCTTACCACATAGGAGCCATGGACTAGCACTTGCTTCTCCTTCCAGCCCAGATGCCTGAGAGTTGTGAAGTTAATGCAGGACCACGAGGACCCCAAGTGCGTGGCATCTGATATCTCCTTTAACCATATCTGTGCCCATTTCAATGGGACGTTATGAAGATTGGATCCCTGTATGCAGTGCACACGTACTCTTAGGCACTGAACAGCCTGCTTATTGAGGCTCTGTTCCATCTGGATTGCTTTGCCATATTTTCCATGCATGCCATTATATTTTAGAAAAGTCACATTTCAGGTTGCCTATGGCTAACTGGTTGTTATGACCTCCCCATATTTCTGAGAATGTTTAACACCCCCTGCCTCTCTCCATCCCCACAGGTCAGGTGTAGCGACCATATTACTATGCTCTTTAGTTTGAAATATATGAACCCTCCTTCCACATCTGAACTCAGTGAGCTTTGGAAAGTACAGGTAACTCCATTAACTTCCTCCTCCAGAGAGCAGGTGGGAGTGTAATTCCTCAGAAATCTGGTTTCATCCTGTGTCTTCAGACTGTCATTGGCTGCTGAATCTGGAGCAGATCGCAGCAGATGCAGGCTGGAAAATGCTTTTAATCTCCAAGCCTCTGTCAGTTTGATGTGTCTTCTTGCTGGATTCATGCACTAGTGTGACATCTAGTGGCCACACAGCTCAGTTATGAACGCACAGATTTTTGGAAATGGCAAAGCACACTTTTTGTGGGAGAAGATGAAGTTTAAAACAAGTGAAGTGAGAAGCTTTGGGGATACGATTAGATGAATCAGTCACTGACAACATGGTGTTGTTTAATCTGGATACCTAACAGTTAGAAGAGGGATATATCCTGAAGCCATCTGCCTAGTTTAAATTCAGTTCTGTTAAAGCAATGGGCATAGGAATGAGGATGTACTGATTTCTAGCTTCCAGGTAAGCCATGAACATCTATCACAATATCATAGGTTTTCCTTCACCAGATTGTTAATGTGCGTGACCTGGGAAAATCAGTTCCTTACAAGCAACTGGTTAAATCACAGATCATCCTTCATGTTCAAATCCATTATGAGTGTACAGCTTGGATCCAAATATTTAGGGACAAACAACACCAGTGCCAACAATGGGTTGGAATGGGTGAAATCTCAGGATAGCTGGTTGGTTTTCAGTACACTCAGCCTTTTTGGCTGAAATTATTAATTTATATTGATTTACAACAGTAACAAAGTGGAATTTCTCCCAGATAGCTTGTATTCACTCTATGGGGATGAAAAATAAACTGATAAAACTGGGACTTGCCAAAATTTATGTGGAGAGTGAGAGTGACTCTCAGAGAAAAGCGTCAGGGACAGTTGATATCATATGGAAATCTCCCCAGCAGCTACTGCAGAGCATCTCCCAGGAAATATGGACTCGGGGAGGGTGCAGGGATTTCGTATAGACAGAAAAGACAATGATATGATGTATTTACTCACTGTGATGCCAGCAATTCCAATTCCAACGATTCCAACTAAATGCAGATTCGAGTTAATTAAATTCTGGATTTCATCCAGGCAGTTCTATTAAAAACAGAATGAAAGTTCCACTTAACTCCTAGACAAATATTTCTATATAATTTCCCTAAACTCTTGCCTTCATGTACATGGAGAAAGGCTAACACAGTGACCTGTCTGCTAACCTGCCTTCTATGCCTTGTGCCCTGCTCGACATTTCTTGCTACTAGGTAGCTTACTCTCCCCTCATCTGAGCAATCAATAGGCTTTCAATTGCCAGGAATAATCTCCTTTGTTGTCCTCACCATACTCCTTTCTATACCCATGTGCCATCTCAATAGCACTCACATGTGGGTTTTCATTAATAGCTTCCCCACAAGTTAAAGCCAGCTATGTGTCTGGATACACTAAATCAGGGGAATATGGCCTTTCAGGATAATGGTGCAACTGCAGGCAGGTGCCACAAAAACTAGAAATGAGAGTGTTTCCCCCATTTTAATTGGCCACGTTCCTAGCCAGGGTCCTCTGAGCATGGTGAAGACAGGCACATGCCATAATTCAACCTTCAGCAGGCCTTTCATACAGACTCCTAGACACCAACATCTAAGTGCCCCTGCTCTTCAGACTGTGTGGCATTACTGCCACAGCTACCTGGGGAGGTGGTAGGGAGGCTGCAGACAACAAGAGCAGGGGCTGTTCACATTTCTGAGTCTGACCCCTCACTCTCCTCTGCCTCTATGCTGTTCAGCTGCACAGCCCATGGCTGAGAAGGTGTTGGAGCTTATTCAGAGCAGATAGCTGCTCTGACTTTCCCGAATATGATTCTACTTGCACATTTCTCCAATTTCATCTTAAGTAACTCTGATATGGACAAAGGATATCTGAATCATCTGAAGCCGGCTGATCCGACTGTGGACATAGTCTCTCCTCAGCTAGCTCCTCTGGGCTATAAACCTCAGTCCGTCCCAGTGTCATCATTAGTGCTATTTTTGCTCCTTGTGTGTCAGAGAAACTTCTGTTTCAAACTGACATATCTGTGGGGAACGGTAATTAAAACAATCAGCACAGAAGACACTCACCTTGGGCACCTGGATGCCCTCTGGACAGGTGGGCTTCACCTGAACCTCACTTTCTTTACCACAGCATTGAAGCTACATAGTTGAGAGAGAGACAGAAAGTCAAAAAAGGAAGAAACTACAGGCTAGTTTCCTACTGAGACTCTGCATTCAATGGCAGCAAGTGGGCCTGACTGCTCAAGGCAATACAAATCCCTGCTATGGACGGGCCAGCAGTTTCTAAATCCGTTTACCCAGGAAAACAGAAATAGTTCAAGCACTATGTGTAGAAATGTGGGCACCATGTTGAAGCTGCAGCAGAGTATGCTAGAGTCTTTATTACAGACAGAACATGCTATTGGGTTTGTGGCTAGTGATAAATCAACAGAATGTTTCAGTGGGTTTGTTTTTCCCATTTACACATCTCTGAGAAAATGCTTGGAATTTCTCTTTGGGTCATAATTAATAGGCATGGGAGAAGGACAAGAGGTTCAGAGGTTGTGAAATGTTAGTTATGAAGAATGTTGGAATGATATAAGCAGTGACAAAAGGAAGGGCTTGATCTCTATGGGAGGCAGCATTGCTTCACGAAATGAACACAGACTTGGGCACAAGTAGGGCTCTAAGTGTATGTCTACACTACGAAATCAGGTCGAATTTATAGAAGTCGGTTTTTTAGAAATTGGTTTTATATATTCGAGTGTGTGTGTCCCCACAGAAAATGCTCTAAGTGCATTAAGTGCAGTAACTCGGCGGAGTGCTTCCACAGTACCGAGGCTAGCATCGCCTTCCGGAGTGTTGCACTGTGGGTAGCTATCCCACAGTTCCCACAGTCTGCGCTACCCATTGGAATTCTGGGTTGAGATCCCAATGCCTGATGGGGCTAAAACATTGTCGCGGGTGGTTCTGGGTACATATCGTCAGGCCCCCGTTCCCTCCCTCCCTCCGTGAAAGCAAGGGCAGACAATCATTTCACGCCTTTTTTCCTGAGTTACCTGTGCAGACTCCATACCACGGCAAGCATGGAGCCCGCTCAGGTAACCGTCACAGTTGTCTCCTGGGTGCTGGCAGACACGGTACTGCATTGCTACACAGTAGCAGCAACCCATTGCCTTCTGGCAGCAGACGGTGCAATATGACTGGTAGCCGTCATCGTCATGTCCGAGGGGCTCCTGGCCGCGTTGGCCGGGAGCGCCTGGACAGACATGGGCGCAGGGACTAATTTGGACCAGGTCATTCTCTTTAGTCCTGCAGTCAGTCCTATTGAACCGTCTTATGGTGAGCAGGCAGGCAATACGGATTGCTAGCAGTCGTACTGTACCATCTTCTGCTGGGCAGGCAAGAGATGAGGATGGCTAGCAGTCATATTGCACCATCTTCTGCCGAGCAGCCATGAGATGTGGATGGCTTGCAGTCCTTCTGCATCATCTGCTGCCAGCCAAAGATGTAAAAGATAGATGGAGTGGATCAAAACAAGAAATAGACCAGATTTGTTTTGTACACATTTGCTTCCACCCTCCCCTGTCTAGGGGACTCATTCCTCTAGGTCACACTGCAGTCACTCACAGAGAAGGTGCAGCAAGGTAAATCTAGGCATGTATCAATCAGAGGCCAGACTAACCTCATTGTTCCAATAAGAACAATAACTTAGGTGCACCATTTCTTATTGGAACCCTCCGTGAAGTCCTGCCTGAAATACTCCTTGATGTAAAGCCACCCCCTTTGTTGATTTTAGCTCCCTGAAGCCAACCCTGTAAGCCGTGTCGTCAGTCGCCCCTCCCTCCGTCAGAGCAACGGCAGATAATCGTTCCGCGCCTTTTTTCTGTGCGGACGCCATACCAAGGCAAGCATGGAGGCCACTCAGCTCACTTTGGCAATTAGGAGCACATTAAACACCACACACATTATCCAGCAGTATATGCAGCACCAGAACCTGGCAAAGTGATACCGGGCGAGGAGGCGACGTCAGCGCAGCCACGTGAGTGATCAGGACATGGACACAGAATTCTCTGAAAGCATGGGCCCTGCCAATGCATGCATCATGGTGCTAATGGGCAGGTTCATGCTGTGGAACGCCGATTCTGGGCTCGGGAAACAAGCACAGACTGGTGGGACCGCATAGTGTTGCAGGTCTGGGACGATTCCCAGTGGCTGCAAAACTTTTGCATGCGTAAAGGCACTTTCATGGAACTTTGTGACTTGCTTTCCCCTGCCTTGAAGCGCATGAATACCAAGATGAGAGCAGCCCTCACAGTTGAGAAGCGAGTGGCGATAGCCCTGTGGAAGCTTGCAACGCCAGACAGCTACCGGTGAGTTGGGAATCAATTTGGAGTGGGCAAATCTACTGTTGGAGCTGCTGTGATGCAAGTAGCCCACACAATCAAAGATCTGCTGATATCAAGGGTAGTGACCCTGGGAAATGTGCAGGTCATAGTGGATGGCTTTGCTGCAATGGGATTCCCTAACTGTGGTGGGGTCATAGACGGAACCCATATCCCTATCTTGGCACCGGAGCACCAAGCCGGCGAGTACATAAACCGCAAGGGGCACTTTTCAATAGTGCTGCAAGCTCTGGTGGATCACAAGGGACGTTTCACCAACATCAATGTGGGATGGCCGGGAAAGGTACATGACGCTCGCATCTTCAGGAACTCTGGTCTGTTTTAAAAGCTGCAGGAAGGGACTTTATTCCCAGACTAGAAAATAACTGTTGGGGACGTTGAAATGCCTATATGTATCCTTGAGGACCCAGCCTACCCCTTAATGCCATGGCTAATGAAGCCGTACACAGGCAGCCTGGACAGTAGTCAGGAGCTGTTCAACTACAGGCTGAGCAAGTGCAGAATGGTGGTAGAATGTGCATTTGGATGTTTAAAGGCGCGCTGGCGCAGTTTACTGACTCGCTTAGACCTCAGCGAAACCAATATTCCCACTATTATTACTGCTTGCTGTGTGCTCCACAATATCTGTGAGAGTAAGGGGGAAACGTTTATAGCAGGGTGGGAGGTTGAGGCAAATCGCCTGGCTGCTGGTCACGAGCAGCCAGACACCAGGGCGGTTAGAAGAGCACAGGAGGGCGCGGTACGCATCAGAGAAGCTTTGAAAACCAGTTTCATGACTGGCCAGGCTACGGTGTGAAAGTTTTCTTTGTTTCTCCTTGATGAAACCCCCCGCCCCTTGGTTCACTCTACTTCCCTGCAAGCTAACCACCCTCCCCTCCTCCCTTTAATCATTGCTTGCAGAGGCAATAAAGTCATTGTTGCTTCACATTCATGCATTCTTTATTCATTCATCACACAAATAGGGGGATGACTACCAAGGTAGCCTAGGAGGGGTGGTGGAGGAGGGAAGGAAAATGCCACACAGCACTTTAAGCACAGCACTTTAAAAGTTTACAACTTTAAAATGTATTGAATGCCAGCCTTCTTTTTTTTGGACAATCCTCTGCGGTGGAGTGGCTGGTTGGCCGGTGGCCCCCCCACCGCGTTCTTGGGCGTCTGGGTGTGGAGGGCGGTTGGTTACACAGGGGCTGTAGTGGCAGTCTGTGCTCCAGCTGCCTTTGCTGCAGCTCAACCATACACTGGAGCATACTGGTTTGGTCCTCCAGCAGCCTCAGCATTGAATCCTGCCTCCTCTCATCACGCTGCCGCCACATTTGAGCTTCAGCCCTGTCTTCAGCCCACCACTTACTCTCTTCAGCCTGCCACCTCTCCTCCCGGTCATTTTGTGCTTTCTTGCACTCTGACATTATTTGCCTCCACGCATTCGTCTGTGCTCTGTCAGTGTGGGAGGACAGCATGAGCTCAGAGAACATTTCATCATGAGTGCGTTTTTTTCTTTCTAACCTTCACTAGCCTCTGGGAAGGAGAAGATCCTGTGATCATTGAAACACATGCAGCTGGTGGAGAAAAAAAAGGGACAGTGGTATTTAAAAAGACACATTTTATAAAACAGTGGCTACACTCTTTCAGGGTAAACCTTGCTGTTAACATTACATACATAGCACATGGGCTTTCGTTACAAGGTCGCATTTTGCCTCCCCCTACCGCGTGGCTACCCCCTCAACCCTCCCCCCTCCCCATGGCTAACAGCGGGGAACATTTCTGTTCAGCCACAGGTAAGCAGCCCAGCAGGAACGGGCTCCTCTGAGTGTCCCCTGAAGAAAAGCACCCTATTTCAACCAGGTGACCATGAATGATATCTCACTCTCCTGAGGATAACACAGAGAGATAAAGAATGGATGTTGTTTGAACGCCAGCAAACATACACTGCAATGCTTTGTTGTACAATGATTCCCGAGTACGTGTTACTGGCCTGGAGTGGTAAAGTGTCCTACCATGGAGGACACAATAAGGCTGCCCTCCCCAGAAACCTTTTGCAAAGGCTTTGGGAGTACATCCAGGAGAGCCGCGAATGCCAGGGCAAAGTAATCCTTTCACATGCTTGCTTTTAAACCATGTATAGTATTTTAAAAGGTATACTCACCAGAGGTCTCTGCCTGCCGGGTCCAGGAAGCAGCCTTGGGTGGGTTTGCGGGGTACTGGCTCCCTGTCCAGGGTGAGAAACAGTTCCTGGCTGTCGGGAAAACCAGTTTCTCCGCTTGCTTGCTGTGAGCTATCTACAACCTCCTCCTCCTCCTCCTCCTCATCTTCTTCGTCCCCAAAACCTGCTTCCATGTTGCCTCCATCTCCATTGAAGGAGTCAAACAACACGGCTGGGGTAGTGGTGGCTGAACCCCCTAAAATGGCATGCAGCTCATCATAGAAGCGGCATGTTTGGGGCTCTGACCCGGAGCGGCCGTTCGCCTCTCTGGTTTTCTGGTAGGCTTGCCTCAGCTCCTTAAGTTTCACGCGGCACTGCTTCGGGTCCCTGTTATGGCCTCTGTCCTTCATGCCCTGGGAGATTTTGACAAAGGTTTTGGCATTGCGAAAACTGGAAGGGAGTTCTGATAGCACGGATTCCTCTCCCCATACAGCGATCAGATCCCGTACCTCCCGTTCAGTCCATGCTGGAGCTCTTTTGCGATTCTGGGACTCCATCATGGTCACCTCTGCTGATGAGCTCTGCACGGTCACCTGCAGCTTGCCACGCTGGCCAAACAGGAAATGAGATTAAAAAGTTCGTGGTTCTTTTCCTGTCTACCTGGCCAGTGCATCTGAGTTGAGAGTGCTGTCCAGAGCGGTCAGAATGGAGCACTCTGGGATAGCTCCCGGAGGCCAATACCATCAAATTGTGTCCACAGTACCCCAAATTCGAGCTGGGAACGTCGATTTAAGCGCTAATCCACTTGTCAGGGGTGGAGTAAGGAAATCGATTTTAAGAGCCCTTTAAGTCGAAATAAAGGGCTTCATCGTGTGGACGGGTGCAGGTTTACATCGATTTAACGCTGCTAAATTCGACCTAAAGTCCTAGTGTAGACCAGGGCTAAGTTTTAATCTTGGCTTGGTCGCTGACTTGCTGTGTGGCCTGGGACAAGTCTCTCATTCTGTGCTTCAGGTTCACTGGCTGTGCAATGGGAATGATGACAGGATCTACCTTTAATACTGTTTACATCACAGTAGGGCCTGGGGGCCCTGGGCAGGATCAGTGTTCCGTTGTGCTAGGCACCATACAGACATAGAGGTGAATTCAGTCCCCACTGTGAAGGTTTACGACCTCTCACAAGGGTGTAATTAGTTACTGTCTGTACAGCTACTGTTCGGCTAAGTTTCAGGGATGCTCACAAACTCATCCAGCTCTTGAGCAAGGGACATGAGGGCTAACTGTCCCATGTGTCTGACAGAGAGAGGTGCTGATGCATTGCATGGGAAAAAGGCCTCTTTGTTGAGCTGGAGTGGACCCTGCTGGAGAAGCCAAAGCTGGTTGTTGTAGATTCTTTTGGGGATTGTTTTCTAGTTGGGCAAATAACACCTCTAGTGCACTGGAGACCAGATCTGCCCAGGACTCAGGTGAACAGAGTCCACTCCCTTGGATTGTTCTTAAGCCTGTGCCCTGTTGTCAGTTACTGGAGTTACTCAGCACTATGGCTATAAGGAACAGGATGGAGGGGGAAGGGCATGTGTAATGTTGTGCTGGAGGAAACACATTGATAAACTGAGGTACAAGAGAAATCGTTGGCACTGCACGCCTGGTTGTGGCTTCTTCATTTCTATGGTAACAAATGTCGTTGTCCAGATCCCTGGTGGTGACAGTATTCATTCACCATTAGTTTTTCTAGGGAGAACTTGGCCCAAACACCAGCTGCAGAAACCGATGGGGAACATTCCTTGCTTTGGGGAGCAGGAAGCCACAGTATTGTCACTGCAGGGTATTTTTTCCTCAAGTACATGAATGAGGCATGGGGCCAGTTTGGCCTTAAGGCTTGTCCACACATGACAGTTAGCAACAGTTAATTGGGAATGACTATCTCAATCAACTTCCCATGTAGAAAATCCCTTCAATAGCTGGTGCTGTAGAGAGCCCTTTGTGGCTGATGCAGCCCTTTAAATGCTGTTTGATTCAGAAATTTCCTGCCAATTCTGATTTTTTCACAGTTATATTTGCATATTAATACATTTTAAAGCCAGAAGGGATCATTAAGGTCATCTAGTCTGACCTCCTGTATAAAGCAGCCCACAGAATTTCACTCAGAAATTGAAGGTCTAGCAGTTTGCACTTCCCATGCTAGTACTTACCTGCAATTTGAGCCCACGACTTCTGGCACCTAAAGCAAGCTGCATACACTTGAGCCACCAGGTCACCTTTAAACAAACTCCTCAATTCCACTCCCTCAGGGCCCAGAGAGTGGGAAGCAGTCACCCTTCTGCAAACCCTGGCATTCAATTTTTGAAGGGTGCCACCACTGTGAGCACTATTTAAGCTCACATGAGTTACTTACAGCTGTGTGGAACTGAATGAGAGTTTTGTTACTCTTCCCCATGTCCATCACATAGTCTTTATAAGCTTCTTCATAGATGGTCTGGACCTCCTGTACTGCCTGTAGAAATCAGACAAGTTCATTGAGATACTGAACTGGAGACAACAGGGGACCTATCAGATCCTACTCCAAATCCAATATACATCCCTGGCTTTCCTCTCCAGCCCCTAGAGTCATGAGCGACTCCTCCACACTATTTTATCCCTAGTGATCTGGTGGACTGAAACAGTAATAGAGGTGCTCTGGGAGAGCAGGGCTCTTGGGAACTTATGAGAACTTGGGCAGAACCCTACAGCACTTGTTTACTATATTTCTGCGAGGCACTCAGAACCCAGGAGAGGTTCACTAACAAGAGATGTTCATTGTTTTGATTATGTACAGTTCCCCAGAGCATCACCCACTCCCCTACAGCTCTCCAGGCAGTTCTGAAGTTGATATTACTCTCACATACAGGGATTATTTATACTGTTGGATTTTCTGTTCATATGTGGGAATGGAGACTATGTCCCATTTTGAAGCCCAGCTTCTCAGGCTCATGACAACACGAGCTCTCCATGTCTAGAGGGTCACAGAGTCCTCCTGTTTCTGTGGAATCCTTCCCTAAAATGTGACCTTTACCTGACCTCTTCGGATCAGTCAGCAGCAGGAATCCAAACCCAGCCCATAGCATCAGAATCACCTTGCTACTCACCGCTTTTTTGCCTATGAATGCAAACACTCCAG
Source organism: Lepidochelys olivacea (assembly GCF_965140295.1). Taxonomy (NCBI): domain Eukaryota; kingdom Metazoa; phylum Chordata; order Testudines; family Cheloniidae; genus Lepidochelys; species Lepidochelys olivacea. The sequence goes on along the minus strand of NC_140431.1, from coordinate 366,253 downwards.
CGGTGACTTCAGCAGCAAATATCACCAGCAAGCAGGCAAAAAACTGCAGAGGAGAAACAGAGTCTGTACTAGTTTTACATAAGGGCCTTTATACAAACTTTGCATCCCAAATCCTTCCACAAGGCTCAGTAATACACAACAGCTGAGGGAGGGAGGAAGGTGTTAGCAGGCAGAGGCAAGGGAGAAGGAGTGGTGTTTTCAGATTAGATTTTCAATGAGATAAAGGGCAGATGAGGTGGAAATAGACCCCGGGAGGTCGCTACAGATGGTGGAAGTGACAGAGGAGGCAGTCCCAGGAGGCAGCAGCTGAGTCAAGCTAGCAAGGGGATAAATTCACACATGGAAGCTATTGAATGCGACCTGTTGGAGATGTTGGGTTAATAAAGTAGCTGCTTATTATGAGGAGTAAAATCAAGTTACTGATCTCTGACCCAAGAGCTGTTCCCACCAGTGATGCAATGGTGCACCCCTGAAGGAGATTTCTATCAGAATAACCTCCAGCAGAGAGATGTCCATCAAGCCCGTTACTTACCGCTCCAAGCAGGCACTCAGACTCCCGCACTGCTCCACAGCACCCAAAAAATCCAACTGTCATCATCAACGCCCCTGCTCCCACCAGCACATACAGCCCTGTGGGGAAACCAGAACCAGTCCGTCTCAGAAGAGTTCAAACCAGAACAGTCTTTCAGACATTACATCACTTTTCCTGGCAGGGAGGAGCCTGTCATCCATTCTCAGTCCTGTGTTTGTGCCCCAAGGGACAGTCCCCTCCATCTCTACAGCTCCTCAGCAGGGCTGCTGTGTCCCCCAAAGGGAACCAGTCACCTCCTTAGATCTCATAAGCTTCCTTAAGCTCCACAAAGGCCAGCATGAAAAGGGTTCCTCCTGCCAGGTCTCCTGTATGGAAACCTGCACAGTCCAGCAAGAAGTCCACTGCCCACCAATAGGTGCTGTGTTTCATACATCACATCATATAGAATCATCTTATAGCAGTCACCACAGAACAAGAAGCAGGAAAGACAATCCTCTGAAGTCAGCACTGTTCAGGATCACATCTCCCTGGAGTGTACTTTCTCTGCAGAAGAGAGAGCCTCTGCCACACGGAATTCCTGTGACACTGAAGCACCTGACCTGGCTGTGACGGGCTGGGTCACAGAGACCCCCTTGGGACTGCCACCTGATGTGCTGAGACTACTTCTGAGCCCATTTTCCCTGGCAGCTTGGGATTTCAGTACCCTGTCTTGTTGAGCCAGACACGCTAGCCTGCTGCAAACACAGACCCAGGTCTGAACTGCGTCCCACAAAAGCTGCAGACTCAACTGAAAACGGCTTAGAGAGTGCTCCTATCTCTAGCACCCAGACACCCAGCTCCCAATGGGATCTAAACCCCAAATAAATCTGTTTTACTCTGTATAAAGCTTATACAGGTTAAACGCATAAATTGTTCACCCTCTAGAACACGGATAGGGAGATATGCACAGCAGTTTGCTCCCCCAGGTATTAATATTTGCTCTGGGTTAATTAGCAAAAAGTGATTAAATATAAAAAGTAGGATTTAAGTGGTTCCAAGTAATAACAGACAGAACAAAGTAAATTACCAAGCAAAATAAAACAAAAACACACAAGTCTAAGCCTAATACAGTAAGAAACTGATTACAGATGAAACCTCACCCTCAGAGATGTTCCAATAAGCTTCTTTCACAGACTAGACTCGTTTCTAGTCTGGGCACAATCCTTTCCCCTGGTACAGTCCTTGTTCCAGCTCAGGTGTTAGCTAGGGATTTCTCATGACTGCAGCCTCCTTTGTTCTGTTCCACCCCCTTATATATCTTTTGCAGAAGGTGGGAATCCTTTGTCCCTCTCTGGGTTCCCACCCTTCCTTCTAAATAGAAAAGCACCAGGCTAAAGATGGATTCCAGTTCAGGTGACATGATCACATGTCACTGTAAGACTTCATTACCCACTTGCCAGCACACATGTACACAGGAAGACTTACAAGTAAACAGAGCCATTTATAACCAATTGTCCTGCTTAAAGGGAGCCATCAAGATTCCAAACCGCCATTAATGGTCCACATTTTGCATAATTACAATAGGACCTCAGAGTTATATTTCATTTTTCTAGTTTCAGATATAAGAATGATACATTTATATAAACTGGATGATCACACTCAGTAGATTATAAACTTTGTAATGATACCTTACTAGAGACCTTTTGCACGAAGCATATTCCAGTTACATTATATTCACACCTATTAGCATATTTTCATGAAATCATATAGAGTGCAAAGTCACACTGGCCTCTAATGGGACCCATCTCATAGAACCCTCCCTAGCTTTTCTAAAGCGTATGGACTTGGTTTTGCCAGCTGGCCCAATGTGTGGTTGGGAAGCACACTTCACTGCTGTGCAGGGGGTGAGTGTGGGAAGCCCCATGGAACCATGCTGCTGGGATGTCTGGGCACAGGGCTAACATGACACTCTCCGTCTCCTCCAGAAGGGAAGGCACAGGATCTATTGCAAGATGCTGTCTGTCCTTGGCAGCAGTATTTCAGCTTTGGAGGATAGTGCTGGCTACTGGAATCGAGAAGGTGTGGGGCCTATTGGAAAACTGATGTCTCAGGAGAAATGGAATGAGATGATCACATTACAACTCCTGTGGACAAAGACTGGCAATAAAAAGTCAACGTTCTCTAAGAAGCTGCTGAGGGTCAGCCACTGTGAATCCCAGTGCTGAGCTCTACTTTCACAGAGGTGGGGCATCTCTCAATAGGTCAGTGGATACATGAGATGCTTCTCTATTTGGAGTGTGGCTTCTTTCCTGCAGAACAAATGGCAGGGACACTAGTGCTTCGTATGATAGCCACACCCCAGATCCATTAACACACACATGCCCTTATAGCATACTGATGCAGATGCCAAAATGACGGACAACATGAGCTGAGAGGGGCTCATGTTATCAGCATGTGAAGGCCAGGGACTTTCTTCCACAGAAGCTGCCAGCAAAAGCAGCATGTGTTATAGTAGGCAGCGTCATAAAGAAAGAGAGACAAACCATGGTCAGATGGTCTGGTAAAGTGGTTATGTTTGTAAAACACACAGTCCTTCTCATATGAACTGCAGGCAGCACCTCCTGCAGGGCCTGTTGCCTCCAGCCATATTTCATATTGCCCTCAATTTCATCAGACAGGGTCCGAGTGACCCTGCAATAGCTGATGGGAACACTGTGAACTGCCTCCATATTCTGGCTGGCTGTTCATGGCTAAGTGCTTCAGAGATAACTTGGGAGTGGTGGGTACTGTCCAGAAACTCTGGCTAACCTCTCTCTTGGACTTGTTGCCAGAAGAGCTTGGGCCCATCTTGCCAAAGGAAATTTGCCTGTATGGAATTTGCATGGCATGAAGACTGGTCAGAAACAGTGACAATCATAACATGGAATGTATTGGTGGGTACTGCAAGATGTCTCAAGAGCATGCTGGGGTGAGCCTGCCAGTGCAGATCAGCTTGGAGAGGAGAGGAAAGGCCCCTAGCACAGAAAGGCCCCTAGCACTGAGGGACACAGGCTTGGCACCTCATACATTTAAAACTAGTACTGGCCAAAGTACAGTACTATAGAAAATATTGTAATGATCATTTCTGCCCCACCCTGAGAGCTATTCAGCTTTTGCCATCTCCAGAATCTCTCTGCACCTCATAGTGGCATGAGGTCACTTGCATGGTTTTGTGTTCTAGACTTTATCTGGGGGAGAGGGAGACAGGTCGGGGCTGCTTCTTCCGAGCAGAGATCACATCTTATTTAGATTTGTAAACTGTTTAATGATGAATGGATGATAATTCTGCCTGGCTGCAGGCTTTCAGTCAGAATGCCAGGAGGGTGCTCGTTACTTGATGGAGTCTATGATTCCTTGGCCTCGGGTGCAGCACTGACCACAATCAGGCCTGCTGTCCAGCACAGCACCCTGCTACTTCAGCCTTTGCCATCTTTACATGGGGGCTGGGAACACAGACATATTTAATGCATATCAAATGCTAAAATGAGCCTGCAGCACTTTCCGTCCCACGCAGCATGTGGGGGATGCTACGGTCGGTTGTCCCACTAGAGGGCACAGTCAGCCCTGCTTTCAGAGTCAACTGCACACTGTGCATTTTCATACTTTCACTATTTTCTAATGTTTAACATTTTATTTTTTAAAATTGACCTGAATCTTTATCATTCACATAGCTGCCAGCATTGAATATGCACTAGGCCTTGCCACATCCAGACCCGCACAGAGACCCCACAGAAGGGTGTAGGAATAATTGAGAGGGAAATAATTAAAAGCTCTGCATTCCCCAGTGCATCGTGGCATCTCTCTTTTGGAGGATAAATTCTTTGGGGCTCTCTCTGCATTTGTGCACAATATATTCAGCACACAGGGATGCTAGGCAAAATAGCAGAGCTAGTCGAGAAATGGAAAATATTTCAGCAAAAATTCTACAGAAAATAGTTAAATGTTAACAAAAACTTTCATCATAATCTTATTATAATACTGACAGCCTCAGAACTTCAGTTTACTCAAACCATGTCAGAGTTCTTGCCCGCTTGTCCAGGAGCAACGGAAGATCTCACTGCCAAGCCACTGCTGTCATTAAAGTGCCACGCCTGAGGGTCCCAAATCCCAGTGGCTTTTCTGTCTCTCTCCCTCTGTAATATCATCATCAAGAATTGATGCAATATAAATCCTGCTAAAAGCTAGTACCCAGATTATTTTTGTGGTAACATCCTTTGAAGTGAGCTGTAGCTCACGAAAACTTATGCTCAAATAAATTGGTTAGTCTCTAAGGTGCCCCAAGTACTCCTTTTCTTTTTGTGAAATGTTAATGGAGAAGCAGCTGCACCAGCTGTTACACCAGAGAAGCTGGATTTCCTGAACTCCTCCTTGGAGTTCACAGAGTCTGAATTTACCAGCATCTTAGTACCATGCAGCTTATTATTTACCTAGAGTCTTAGCATAATCCATGCCAATGTAAATGCACATTGCAACAGGCTTTTGACTATTTTTGACTGGGTTTAAGGTGGGGATGTACATGGGTCGGAATCAGAGTTCATCTCCATGCGTAGCATGAGGAGGGTAAATCATATTATCTGTGACATGCCTCAAGAACATCTTTCATCATGTCGCCCAATGTCACGTCTTCTCATTTTCTGAGGGGGCACTCAGCTCCCATGGTGATGAGACCAGTGTAAATAGCGATACAAATTTCCTGGACCCTGCTCTGTATGTTACACTCTGCCTCCTTCTTTATCAGTCATTGAACATCTTGGCTCGGGTCTTTCCTATTTCCGTTCATGTTGCCTCTAGCTAGATCAGACGAGGTTCTTTGGGGTCTGGGGCTCTGACCACTTTGAAGAGTCCTAGTTGCATTTGGATTTGCTCTCACTTCAATGGCAAAGCCTTTTAACATTTTACTCACATGACTCATAGCTGAACTTCTACCTCTCATCGGAGCTTCCCTTTTAAGGCGTGTTATAGGAAGTGCCTCTCACTGCATTCACTAAATAAATCTGTCAGCTCCCGGAGTGGGCTGCCTGGTCTGCTGGCTGCAAGAGGCTGTGCCCACCAAGAAAAGCCACCTTTGTATATCTCCCACTCAAGAGATCTCATCCCAGAATGCATCCCTGCTCTTGCAGGGACTGCCGATGCCAGACGCACACTGCTGCCTCTAGCTGGAAAATATGAATAAGAGATTTTTACAAAGCCCCAAAACTGAAATAGGTTTTAAGTGTCTTCTTCAAACACACATGCGCACAGACACCAAATCTTTAGTCACAGGATGGAGGAGTGGGTGGGCGAGGTTCTGTGGCCTGCGATGTGCAGGCAGTCAGACTAGATGATCACAATGGTCCTTTCGGGCCTTAAAGTTTATGCGTCTAAAAACTGCCTGAAAACAAACTCAGAGTGAGCAAGTTTCCCTCCCAATGTGCAAGTCTGGGACTTGTGTATCAGGGTTCCAGGAGAGAGCCAGGCCCGGGCTTTCTCAGCTGGAAGAGACTTACTGGGAAGATATGTGAGAGATGAGAAACGGTAGCAGAGGAAGTGGAGACACAGATATGTCCCTGCACCAAACACAAAGAAGTACAAGGGTGAGGCCTTCTCAAGCTCAGAAGTAGTAACAGATTCCCACTAAAGAGCCAGGCAGAATAATTCTGTGTGAAGTGGAAGGGCAGCGGGAGGGTGTGGGAATGTGATAGCTGCTGCCACTGAATCAACTGGCAGTACGGGAAATAGCATTGTACAGACCCCATCCCCCTCATGACCCTGCGTAGAGACACAGGTCCTGACTCAGATCTTCTTTGAAAAAACAAGGAATATCCCCTCTGAACTCAATGGAGTTAGACCCATACAAGATCAATGAGGGATCAGTTCCAGTCATCCTAATACAATCACTGAAATGGAGCACTGGGTCATCAGTAACCTAAGATGCAGAGTCAGAGGCCTGTGTTAGGCTCATTCCCTTCGATGAGACTGGGAGGCATGGGGAAACACCTCCATCTTCAGCTCTTACTGCCAGGGTCGGATTAAGGTAATGAGGGGCCTAAGGCTAATGGGAGGGAAGGGCCTAAGTATGAATTACATATTGCAAACAAAATTATAAAGTCAAACATTTATCTACATACATATTTACACATTATTTATTTATGTAAAATTAACAAGTTTATTCTACTCTCACTATGCTCATTTCTTCAAACAAACAAATTTTTTTTTCTAGCTTTAGCTGTGGCAAAGTAATGAATGATGTCATCGTAATTCAAAGACCTGACGATTGCATTCTCAATGCTCAAGAGGGACAAAGCACTGAGATGCTTTTGAGTCATGGTGGATCAGAGGTCATTTTTGACCCTTGTTAGAAGAGAGAAGGAACATTCTCCACTACAGTTAGAAATCATTAGTGACAAATACAGCCGTAAAGCAGTTTCAACATCTGGGAAACATTCTACCACATTTCAGAGTAACAGCCGTGTTAGTCTGTATTCGCAAAAAGAAAAGGAGTACTTGTGGCACCTTAGAGACTAACCAATTTATTAGAGCATAAGCTTTCGTGAGCTACAGCTCACTTCCTCAGATGCATATCGTGGAAACTGCAGCAGGCTTTATATATACACAGAGAATATGAAACAATACCTACTCCCACCCCACTGTCCTGCTGGTAATAGCTTATCTAAAGTGATCATCAGGTGGGCCATTTCCAGCACAAATCCAGGTTTTCTCACCCTCCACCCCCCCACACAAATTCACTCTCCTGCTGGTGATAGCCCATCCAAAGTGACAACTCTTTACACAATGTGCATGACAATCAAGTTGGGCTATTTCCTGCACAAATCCAGGTTTTCTCAGATCCCCCCCACCCCCATACACACACAAACTCACTCTCCTGCTGGTAATAGCTCATCCAAACTGACCACTCTTCAAGTTTAAATCCAAGTTAAACCAGAACATCTGGGGGGGGGGGTAGGAAAAAACAAGAGGAAACAGGCTACCTTGCATAATGACTTAGCCACTCCCAGTCTCTATTTAAGCCTAAATTAATAGTATCCAATTTGCAAATGAATTCCAATTCAGCAGTTTCTCGCTGGAGTCTGGATTTGAAGTTTTTTTGTTTTAAGATAGCGACCTTCATGTCTGTGATTGCGTGACCAGAGAGATTGAAGTGTTCTCCGACTGGTTTATGAATGTTATAATTCTTGACATCTGATTTGTGTCCATTTATTCTTTTACGTAGAGACTGTCCAGTTTGACCAATGTACATGGCAGAGGGGCATTGCTGGCACATGATGGCATATATCACATTGGTGGATGTGCAGGTGAACGAGCCTCTGATAGTGTGGCTGATGTTATTAGGCCCTGTGATGGTGTCCCGTGAATAGATATGTGGGCACAATTGGCAACGGGCTTTGTTGCAAGGATAAGTTCCTGGGTTAGTGGTTCTGTTGTGTGGTATGTGGTTGTTGGTGAGTATTTGCTTCAGGTTGCGGGGCTGTCTGTAGGCAAGGACTGGCCTGTCTCCCAAGATTTGTGAGAGTGTTGGGTCATCCTTTAGGATAGGTTGTAGATCCTTAATAATGCGTTGGAGGGGTTTTAGTTGGGGGCTGAAGGTGACGGCTAGCGGCGTTCTGTTATTTTCTTTGTTAGGCCTGTCCTGTAGTAGGTAACTTCTGGGAACTCTTCTGGCTCTATCAATCTGTTTTTTTACTTCTGCAGGTGGGTATTGTAGTTGTAAGAAAGCTTGACAGAGATCTTGTAGGTGTTTGTCTCTGTCTGAGGGGTTGGAGCAAATGCGGTTGTATCGCAGAGCTTGGCTGTAGACGATGGATCGTGTGGTGTGGTCAGGGTGAAAGCTGGAGGCATGCAGGTAGGAATAGCGGTCAGTAGGTTTCCGGTATATGGTGGTGTTTATGTGACCATTGTTTATTCGCACTGTAGTGTCCAGGAAGTGGATCTCTTGTGTGGACTGGACCAGGCTGAGGTTGGTGGTGGGATGGAAATTGTTGAAATCATGGTGGAATTCCTCAAGGGCTTCTTTTCCATGGGTCCAGATGATGAAGATGTCATCAATATAGCGCAAGTAGAGTAGGGGCTTTAGGGGACGAGAGCTGAGGAAGCGTTGTTCTAAATCAGCCATAAAAATGTTGGCATACTGTGGGGCCATGTGGGTACCCATAGCAGTGCCGCTGATCTGAAAGTATACATTGTCCCCAAATGTGAAGTAGTTATGGGTAAGGACAAAGTCACAAAGTTCAGCTACCAGGTTAGCCGTGACAGTATCGGGGATAGTGTTCTTGACGGCTTGTAGTCCATCTTTGTGTGGAATGTTGGTGTAGAGGGCTTCTACATCCATAGTGGCCAGGATGGTGTTATCAGGAAGATCACCGATGGATTGAAGTTTCCTCAGGAAGTCTCGAAGGTAGCTGGGAGTGCTGGTAGCGTAGGGCCTGAGGAGGGAGTCTACATAGCCAGACAATCCTGCTGTCAGGGTGCCAATGCCTGAGATGATGGGGCACCCAGGATTTCCAGGTTTATGGATCTTGGGTAGTAGATAGAATATCCCAGGTCGGGGTTCCAGGGGTGTGTCTGTGCAGATTTGATCTTGTGCTTTTTCAGGAAGTTTCTTGAGCAAATGCTGTAGTTGCTTTTGGTAACTCTCAGTGGGATCAGAGGGTAATGGCTTGTAGAAACTCGTGTTGGAGAGCTGCCGAGCAGCCTCTTGTTCATATTCCGACCTATTCATGATGACAACAGCACCTCCTTTATCAGCCTTTTTGATTATGATGTCAGAGTTGTTTCTGAGGCTGTGGATGGCATTGCGTTCCGCATGGCTGAGGTTATGGGGCAAGTGATGCTGCTTTTCCACAATTTCAGCCCGTGCACGTCGGCGGAAGCACTCTATGTAGAAGTCCAGTCTGCTGTTTCGACCTTCAGGAGGAGTCCACCTAGAATCCCTCTTTCTGTAGTGCTGGTAGGGAGAACTCTGTGGATTAGTATGCTGTTCAGAGGTATTTTGGAAATATTCCTTGAGTCGGAGACGTCGAAAATAGGATTCTAGGTCACCACAGAACTGTATCATGTTCGTGGGAGTGGAGGGGCAGAAGGAGAGGCCCCGAGATAGAACAGCTGCTTCTGCTGGGCTGAGAGTATAGTTGGATAGGTTAACAATATTGCTAGGTGGGTTGAGGGAACCATTGCTGTGGCCCCTTGTAGCATGTAGTAGTTTAGAAAGTTTAGTGTCCTTTTTCTTTTGTAGAGAAGCAAAGTGTGCGTTGTAAATGGCTTGTCTAGTTTTAATAAAATCCAGCCACGAGGAAGCTTGTGTGGAAGGTTGTTTTTTTATGAGAGTATCCTAACAAAGAAAATAACAGAACGCCGCTAGCCGTCACCTTCAGCCCCCAACTAAAACCCCTCCAACGCATTATTAAGGATCTACAACCTATCCTAAAGGATGACCCAACACTCTCACAAATCTTGGGAGACAGGCCAGTCCTTGCCTACAGACAGCCCCGCAACCTGAAGCAAATACTCACCAACAACCACATACCACACAACAGAACCACTAACCCAGGAACTTATCCTTGCAACAAAGCCCGTTGCCAATTGTGCCCACATATCTATTCACGGGACACCATCACAGGGCCTAATAACATCAGCCACACTATCAGAGGCTCGTTCACCTGCACATCCACCAATGTGATATATGCCATCATGTGCCAGCAATGCCCCTCTGCCATGTACATTGGTCAAACTGGACAGTCTCTACGTAAAAGAATAAATGGACACAAATCAGATGTCAAGAATTATAACATTCATAAACCAGTCGGAGAACACTTCAATCTCTCTGGTCACGCAATCACAGACATGAAGGTCGCTATCTTAAAACAAAAAAACTTCAAATCCAGACTCCAGCGAGAAACTGCTGAATTGGAATTCATTTGCAAATTGGATACTATTAATTTAGGCTTAAATAGAGACTGGGAGTGGCTAAGTCATTATGCAAGGTAGCCTGTTTCCTCTTGTTTTTTCCTACCCCCCCCCCAGATGTTCTGGTTTAACTTGGATTTAAACTTGAAGAGTGGTCAGTTTGGATGAGCTATTACCAGCAGGAGAGTGAGTTTGTGTGTGTATGGGGGTGGGGGGGATCTGAGAAAACCTGGATTTGTGCAGGAAATAGCCCAACTTGATTGTCATGCACATTGTGTAAAGAGTTGTCACTTTGGATGGGCTATCACCAGCAGGAGAGTGAATTTGTGTGGGGGGGTGGAGGGTGAGAAAACCTGGATTTGTGCTGGAAATGGCCCACCTGATGATCACTTTAGATAAGCTATTACCAGCAGGACAGTGGGGTGGGAGTAGGTATTGTTTCATATTCTCTGTGTATATATAAAGCCTGCTGCAGTTTCCACGATATGCATCTGAGGAAGTGAGCTGTAGCTCACGAAAGCTTATGCTCTAATAAATTGGTTAGTCTCTAAGGTGCCACAAGTACTCCTTTTCATTCTACCACATTGGATTCAGTGATAACTCGGTACATCCAAATAGATTTGCTTTCGCCATCTTTTCTCTCTATTTCTGAACGTGATGTGAATTCAACAAAGTGAAGAAATTCTTTAGTAAAATCTACTGGGAGATCATCTGGGTACTTCTGACACAGATGTTTGATTCCTCCACTGACTTCGGAACTTGAAATGTTAGGCGAAAAATGTCAGTACACTAAAGGTTTTGTCAATATTTTTCTAAGCCTCGATCTGATGTTCTAATGAACTTTTCGGTTAGTTGATGATTGTGATGAAGGTATTAACTCTGAAGGCCTCCTTGTCACTGAATGAGTGGGCAGTTGCATTGTCACGTCTTGTCTTTTGTGGTGTTTGGCTGACTTATACTCATGGTAAGCAGTCCTATCAGCCCCCTGAATTTCATACTCATCAAAACTATCCCGCATTTGTTGAAGAACAGTTCCAAGACGCCTCATTAGGTTTACAGCAGTGGAAAGGTCAATTTGAGCACTTTGCAAGCTTAGACTGCCCCTGCTGAATGGCTGAAGTATATCATTCCAGAGCTCACACAAAATAAATTTGTTAGTCTCTAAGGTGCCACAAGTCCTCCTTTTCTTTTTGCGGATACAGACTAATACGGCTGCTCCTCTGAAACCACAAAATATCAGTTTCCAAAGTGTGCATTGCACACTCAGGATCTTCGCATCTTTTCTTGTTGCTGATTTTTGAGGATCATCATCGTTGATGCTCTGTAGTGCTTCAAGGATGTTGGGATATCCCAGAATAACTGCATTCACAGCTTCAGTGCTGGCACTCCTCTGTGTCCCTGAAAGCAATCTGGGCACTGGGCAGAGAAAAAACTCTACAATTCTTGGACAAATCCAAAAAAAGAAACTGTTTCAACAATCCATGGCAGACTGGCCAGCTAGGTTGAGGGAGTGTGCAGCACATGGTATGGTATGTAATCAACCAAAGCATTGCACGCTTTTATCTTTGCCTGCGCCCCTGAATATTTGCCACTCATATTCCTTGCATTGTCAGATCTTTGGTCACGACAAAGACTGATGTCAATCCCATTTTTGGTGAGGAAATTGAGTAGGAACAAGGCAAGTTTCTCCCCTGTGTGGCTGGTGATGTTTATGAAGGTCATGACATGCTCAACTGGTCCACTGGGTGGCACATAACGCAAGATGACAGTCAACTGATCTACGTGACACATCCGGTGTTGAATCAACACACACTGAAAAATATCCCATATCTTTGATCTCCTCTACAATGACTGATAGCGTCGTCTTTGCCAATTCATCACAAATAGTCTTTGATAGATATGATGTATGGCCTTTTCCACGATTTGTGTGTTCACTGATGTGCTGAGTTAACAGAGGGTCGAACTTAGCGATTAGCTCTAGAACGCCAAGGTAATTGCCATTGTGTTTCAATCAAACAGTCTCATCTGAGCCATGGAATGGCAGACCACGCTCAGCAAGAAAAACTATGGTTTCAACTACACGTCTGAGATCGTTCTTCCAATAAGCATGAGCTTCCAAAAACTGATTTTCCATTTGGGTATCAATTCTGCCACTAACTTTCTTTCGGGAATGGTAGCTGTTAACTGACAATGTATGCTGCTCACTCATTGCATGATTGGTAATGTATGCAGTATTCTTCCAATCATTGAAGCCTTCGCAGAACATTCCTCACTTTTTGGTATCAGAATAAAGGCAGCAATAAAAACAGTACGCTTTCTTCTGAGAAGGCGAATAGATGAGCCATTCTCGCTTGCCAATCTGTTTGTTAGGCTTCACATATTCAAACACTGATTTGGTCAGATAACGATTCTGATTGGTATACTCTCGCTTTGTCAGTGAAAAATCAGTATCTAGATTCTGGCATTTCTGTGGGCCATTCTCAGTCCAATATGCCATGAGATCTTGAGAAGTTGTGTCCCACTCACCTGGATCATTGGTGAAGGATGTTTTTGTATATCACTGGGAAAGGGTTCAGGGGAGTGGGGTGTGGCTGCAGCTAGAGAAGTCACAGGAGGCTGCTCCTTTTCATCAGGTGCAGGCACAGCAAGTTCACTATTCGCCTGGACTTCCTCACCGCCAGACTTAGCAGGAGGAAAAAACATGAGGAGAGAAGGAGTACCTTTCAGCACTACATCTTGTCTTTGCCATCTTTCTCTGGCCTCCTCCAATTTCTGCCATCCTCCTTTCTTTAAGATGGTTTCTATTGTCCAGTGTAGGCCTACTGTGTACAAAGTTCAATATTGCTTGGACCCACAAACACTTACTTAGCCCACAAAGACGAAATCACAATCACCATCAACTGAATTCACAATCTTGATGGATTCACTTGTACAAAGCAATATCTAATGAGACAAAAAAAATCTGAATGCCCCGCTACCGTCGCTCAACTGTTACTTCAGTATGGAATGGAGGGCCTACAGTAGCGCCTAAAAATAGGAGGGCCTAAGGCTATAGCCTTTTTAGCCTATGGGTTAATCTGGCTCTGCTTTCTGCCTCTGAGCTGCTTCCCTTGTGAACCACAAAGCCCTGGAGGTCACTAATCTTGCACCCACATCAGAGCAGAAGGAGGAAGAGCAAAAACTACGAGCGTGTGTGCATGGGGTGGGTGTTTGATTACCACAGACACTGAAGCAAAGAACCTCTTAGTAATAATCTGGTGCAAGTGAAAACAGAGTGAGTGGCAGATCAAGGCAAAAGGGGCCAGTTTCAGCCTGACAAGTTTTAGCCACTTCTCTTACCACAAATACCTTTTGTTTGCAGCTGAGTAAGATCTCTACAGGTTAGGGTGACCATACATCCCGTTTTGGCCTGGAGAGTCCCTTTTTTAAGCCCTGCCCAGTGGCCAGCCTCGCATGGGGGACGGGCTCGGACTAACCCCACATGGTATCCCGTTTTTCCTTTGGAAAATATGGTCACCCCTACTACAGGTGAAAGGAAGCCCACATTGTTTGGGTTCTGTAAGCAAGTTTTTTTGTTTGGACTCCAAGGACAGGTTGGTCACACCACCTCTTCTTGCAACTGCACATATCCTCTGGTTCCCTGGTCTCTCTCAGTGCTTTGGGGACAGCAAGGTCAGATCTGCCCATGTGCTGGTTTGAGTCCCTTGCTCTTTGTTCGGTGCCATGGTACACTTCAGTACTTTACCTTGGATGCTGGGGGCAAATGCCTGCATGACAGAACAAGGAGTAATGGTCTCAAGTTGCAGTAGGGGAGGATTAGGTTGGATATTAGGAAAAACTTTTTCACTAGGAGGGTGGTGAAGCACTGGAATGGGTAACCTAGGGAGGTGGTAGAATCTCCTTCCCTAGAGGTTTTTAAGGTCAGGCTTGACAAAGCCTGGCAGGGATGATTTAGTTGGGGATTGGTCCTGCTTTGCGCAGGGGGTTGGACTAGACGACCTCCTGAGGTCCCTTCCAACCCTGATATTCTATTATTCTATGAAGAGAAAGTACTGAATATGGCCACATTAATGTGACATTGACTGTGAAGGCCGAATGTGGGACCTTATTACAGACCTGGAGAAGACTGCCATTTGAATGGCCCAGCCTGTGGCTCCTCACAGTTTAGGAGTTCACCACATCAAACAACTCACGCATTCCGATGGAGGTTAAAAAACCTATTAAAAGATAGTTTTAATTAAGATACAATATAGCTCCTCATTAAATAGGGATTATAAATTCTAATTCTATAGTATGAGACAATATATTCATGTAATGTTTAAGAAAAGTTTTGTAAATGAGTTCCATTAGTTCATGGATGAGGGACCCAATCTTATGGGTTCCATGGGCTTCTGTATAGATTATTTAGGCTAATCTTTCTATTTACCCAATGGGACTCAGTGATCAGTCTAGAAGATACCATCAGAGATGCTTAGTTTTGCAGTTGTGGATTTGTGTCTCCAGAGATAACATGCTTGTTAACAGCAAAAATGTTTTTAAATAGATAAATAATGTAGAGAGGTACGATATAACAGACCTCAACCCTATTGTCCCTCTGCAAATTTGTGTACACAGAGTCCATCCCTTACCTTTCTCTAAAAGTGCAACATTTCAAAAAGTTCAATGAATAGAAGATTGTTGGGGGCGGAATAGATCTGGACAAGGAGAATAAGTCTGGAGATAAATGTGAGAAGAAAAGGACAAGCAGTAGAAACAAAAGTGAAACTGTTTGATCAGCATATTCCAGAAGTCTTGGAGGTCTTTCTGAGTGTTGCCTTCTGTGACAGGTGTCAGTCGGTCCTCCGAGCCCCTAGGGGTGATGGAGAGCTATGGTCTCCGTGGCAGGTCTCAGCCACACCTTCCGGGCATTGGGGAATTAGCGGGGAAGGTGTGCCAGCCGGAGTCGGTAGCCCGCCCCCGCCCCAGGCAGGGGAGCGCCGGCAAGAGTCGGTAGCCTGCCCCCCCCCAGGCAGGGGAGCGCCGGCAAGAGTCGGTAGCCCGCCCCCCCCCAGGCAGGGGAGCGCCGGCAAGAGTCGGTAGTCCGCCCCCCCCGGCAGGGGAGCGCCGGTGTAGGGGAACGCAGGCCCACCCAACGCCACTGGGTTCCAGCCCAGGGCCCTGACAGTGGCGGGAGGTGAAAGTCCTGCCGCTGGGTCAGCGGGGCCGTCCACGCCCGCTGACCAAACACATCCACCCCACGGTGTAGTTCGGGCCCTGGGCTACTTCCTATCCGGTCTCTCAGGCGGGTCGCTCCGGTCCCTCCATCTCCTCCGGGTATTCCGCTGCGGGCAGCTCCAGCCCCTCCATCTCCTCCGGGTATTCCGCTGCGGGCCACTCCCGCTCCCCCTCGGTATCGGAGTCACGCTGGCCCGGGCTGCAGCCAGGCCCCTCCAGGTCCTCTGGGTATTCAGCGGCTGGCAGCCCTGGTTGCCACAGGCCTTCCTCCCGGTCAGGCTCCTCCTTGCCTGGGTCAGCAGCAGGATTGCGAGGGAGCAGCCTGTGTCTGTCTCCCTCCCTCCCTGGTGCTCTCTTCACTGGGCAGAGGGCCCCGCCCTTTGTACTTCCTGTCCCACCCTTCCCCTTCCGGGGATTGGCGGAAGCTTGGCCTGGCCCCGCCCACTCAGGCTGAAAGGGTGGCTCTTTACCCTCTGGTTCGGAGGGGAGCCACCGTGGCTCCCTACACCTTCATTGATTTGAGATCTACCATACCATTCTCTCACTAGAAGAGAAAACCTATAATGGCAGCAGGCTGTAAAAGAGACCCAGTTTGGGAATATTTTAATGGAGTTCTTCTACCTGTGGGTAAGACAGGCATGTATGCAAAATGAACATAACATAAGAATGGCCATACTGGGTCAGACCAAAGATCCATCTAGCCCAGTATCCTGTCTGATGACAGTGGCCAATGCCAGGTGCTCCAGAGGGAGTGAACCTAACAGGTAATGATCAAGTGATCTCTCTCCTGCCATCCATCTCCACCTGTCTTCCTTCTGGACTACACTTGAATTCTCATGTTGGAGCAAAAAAATACAGTTTTTACTCTATGGTACTATCATTTTAGATGCAGTTATTTAAAAAATAAATAACTGAAATAGGCAGATCTTCCTTTCACAATTTCACCTTTAAACTAGTACTGAGTGTCAGTGAATGCAATGAGTAATACTAAATGAGCAGTATGGTAATAATAACTAAATAACTGCATTGCCTTATTTTGTTTAGGAGAATCCATCCTCAACCTACAAGATTCTGAAGACTATCCACCTT
This sequence comes from Lepidochelys olivacea, assembly GCF_965140295.1. Classification (NCBI taxonomy): domain Eukaryota; kingdom Metazoa; phylum Chordata; order Testudines; family Cheloniidae; genus Lepidochelys; species Lepidochelys olivacea. Next base: position 349,500 of record NC_140431.1, on the reverse strand, counting down.
CAAGATTGGACAAATGACCAGGGAAGAGTATAAAAATATTGCTCAGGCATGCAGGAGTGAAATCAGGAAGGCCAAATCACACTCAGAGTTGCAGCTAGCAAGAGATGTTAAGAGTAACAAAAAAGGGTTTCTTCAGGTGTGTTAGCAACAAGAAGAAAGTCAAGGAAAGTGAGGGCCCCTTACTGAATGAGGGAGGCAACCTAGTGACAGAGGATGTGGAAAAAGCTAATGTACTCAATGCTTTTTTTGCCTCTGTCTTCACGAACAAGGTCAGCTCCCAGACTGCTGCACTGGGCAGCACAGCATGGGGAGGAGGTGACCAGCCCTCTGTGGAGAAAGAAGTGGTTTGAGACTATTTAGAAAAGCTGGACGAGCACAAGTCTATGGGGCTCGATGTGCTGCATCCGAGAGTGCTAAAGGAGTTGGCGGACGTGATTGCAGAACCATTGGCCATTATCTTTGAAAACTCATGGCCATCGGGGGAGGTTCCAGACGACTGGAAAAAGGCTAATGTAGTGCCCATCTCTAAAAAAGGGAAGGAGGAGGACCCGGGGAACTACAGGCCAGTCAGCCTCACCTCAGTCCCTGGAAAAATCATAGAGCAGGTGCTCAAGGAATCTATTCTGAAGCACTTAGAGGGGAGGAAAGTGATCAGGAACAGTCAGCGTGGATACACCAAAGGGCAAGTCATGCCTGACTAATCTAATTGCCTTCCATGACAAGATAATTGGCTCTGTGGATGAGGAGAAAGCAGTGGACATGTTATTCCTTGACTTTAGCAAAGCTTTTGACACCGTTTCCCACAGTATTCTTGCCAGCAAGTTAAAGAAGTATGGGCTGGATGAATGGACTATAAGGTGGATAGAAAGCTAGCTAGATCATTGGGCTCAACGGTTAGTGATCAATGGCTCCATGTCTAGTTAGCAGCTGGTATCAAGTGGAGTGCCCCAAGGGTCGGTCCTGGGGCCCGTTTTGTTCAATATCTTCATTAATGATCTGGAGGATGGCGTGGATTGCACCCTCAGCAAGTTTGCAGATGACACTAAACTGGGAGGAGAGGTAGATACGCTGGAGGGTAGGGATAGGATACAGAGGGACCTAGACAAATTAGAGGATTGGGCCAAAAGAAATCTAATGAGGTTCAACAAGGACAAGTGCAGAGTCCTGCACTTAGGACGCAAGAATCCCATGCTACAGACTAGGGACCGAATGGCTAGGCAGCAGTTCTGCAGAAGAGGACCTAGGGGTTACAGTGGATGAGAAGCTGGATATGAGTCAACAGTGTGCCCTTGTTGCCAAGAAAGCCAATGGCATTTGGGGATGTATAAGTAGGGGCATTGCCAGCAGATCGAGGGATGTGAACATTCCCCTCTATTCGACATTGGTGAGGCCTCATCTGGAGTACTGTGTCCAGTTTTGGGCCCCACACTACAAGAAGGATTTGGAAAAATTGGAAAATGTCTAGCGGAGGGCAACAAAAATGATTAGGGGACTGGAACACATGACTCATAAGGAGAGGCTGAGGGAATTGGGATTGTTTAGTCTGCGGAAGAGAAGAATGAGGGAGGATTTGATAGCTGCTTTCAACTACCTGAAAGGGGGTTCCAAAGAGGATGGATCCAGACTGTTCTCAGTGGTAGCAGATGACAGGAGGAGGAGTAATGGTCTCAAGTTGCAGTGGGGGCAGCTTAGGTTGGATATTAGGAAAACCTTTTTCACTAGGAGGGTGGTGAAGCACTGGAATGCGTTACCAAGGGAGGTGGTGGAATCTCCTTCCTTAGAAGTTTTTAAGGTCAGGCTTGACAAAGCCCTGGCTGGGATGATTTAGTTGGGGATTGGTCCTGCTTTGAGCAGGGGGTTGGACTAGATGACCTCCTGGGGTCCCTTCCAACCCTGATATTCTATGTTTCTAAGATCACCATACTTTTCTATAGTTTCAGAGTTATCTGCCAATGATAGTGTTTCAGTCACATCATGTATGTCACACAGTCACAGTATATCACCTGGAGCAAAACGGAAAAAAAAAATCTCCATCATCCAGAAACAACCATAGATAAGTTTGTGATAAGAACCAGCAGATTACAAAAAGAGGTAACTGATGAAAAAATTGCCTGGTTTGTTTATGCAATAAACGCTACTTTCCGTATGATTGAGAACCCACACTTCATTAACATGGTTCAGTCATTAAGACAAGGATACAGTCCACCCAACAGAGCCGCAGGCAAACAGATGTCGCACCCAACAGATTTCACAGGCAAATTGCTGGATAAAGTGTATGAAAGAGAAATTGAGCAGTGTGCAAAAGTTCTAGAGGTAAAATTGTTAACCTGAGTCTTGATGGGTGGAGCAATATCCACAATGATCCTGTTGTATGTGCTTGTGTGACAACAGAAGAAGGGAATGTCTTCCTTACAGAAACAATTGATACATCAGGAAATGCACACACAGCAGAATACTTACAAGAAGTAGCAGTAAAAACTATAACAAACTGTGAAAAAAAAATTGAAATGTCTAGTATGCAGCTTGGTCACAGACAATGCTGAAAATATGTCCAAGATGACAAGAAATTATTTAGAAGAGAGTGAAGAGAGTCCCAAGCTAATAACATACAGTTGCAGTGCTCGTTTGATGCACCTCCTAGTCAAAGACTTCAGTGTTCCAGAAATAAAGGCTAATGTTGTTGAAATTGCAAAATACTTCCGTAACAACCACTCTGAAAAAAGTGGGAGGAACCAAGCTAACTCTCCCATAAGACGTGCGATGGAACTCAGCAGTGGACTGTTTGGTGCACTGTATCAGGAACTGGCCTAATCTGATGACAGTTTGTGAACAAAACAGTGAAAAAATAGATGGCACTGTCACAGCCAAAGTTCTCAATATCGAGCTTAAGAGAAATGTTGAACACCTGCTGAGTACCCTGAAGCCTATTTCTGCAGCCTTCAACAAAATGCAGGGAAATAGCTGTTTTATTGCTGATGCTGTTGAAATTTGGAAGGAACTGAGTGAGATCTTAAAAAGAGAGAAATATGCAATGACAGAGTTAAATTACAAGCATTAAAAAATGATTGAAACAAGCACTATCTCCAGTTCATTTTCTTGCAAATATTCTCAATACTCGATACTAGGGTCAAACCTTAACTGCTGAAGAAGAGGAGTTGGCTGTGACATGGACATCCAGCAACCATCCCCCCATAATGCCACCTATAATAAACTTCAGAGCTAAGGGTGAACCATTCAAGAAATAGATGTTTGCTGATGATGTTTTAAAGAAAGTCACACCAGTGAACTGGTGGAAGTCACTTAAGCATCTGGATTCAGAGACTGTTGAGGTGATAATCTCACTTTTAACAGCAGTAGGTTCTTCTACCAGTGTAGAAAGAATATTTTCTTCCTTTGGACTAATTCATTCCAAATTGAGAAATTGTTTGGGACCTGAAAAAGCAGGAAAGCTTGTTTTTCTTTTCCAGATTATGAACAAACAGGAAAATGAAGGTGAAGACGACTGAGTTAGTTGCAAAAGCCAATATTTTAAGTTTCTCATGTTGACCTGGCTGACATAGCTTATTTATTTATTTATTTATTTATTTTTGTTTTTTTTTTAAAAAATATTTAACTATTTCAGTTAAAAAAATTTTTTTAACAAAAACAAACCTGATTTAAAAAACCTGAATGTTTAACTATATGCTTAACTATATTCATATGCTTGTTTTGTTAAAATATTATATGTTTGCTGTTGAAGAAAAAAATCCAGAATACATAATGTTGTTGTTTTACTTAAATAAAGCAATTTAAATGACTGTCTGCTAAGTTCTCCTCCTAATAGAGCACGGCAAGAAAATCCTCCAAATATTAATGACTAACCTGTTGAATTGGAGATAGTTCACCTCCCAATAACTTCATAAATATCTGCTTTAATTACTTTGGTAAATGAAATAACCAAACAATCATTCATTTTCTGATATAGCTGTAAAACTAATCTGAAAAGTTTTCAAAATAAATCACTTTAAAAATGTATAGTGTATACCTTCTAAAAATGAAACCTACGTCTGTCTCTGAGTTGTGAAGAATATGTATTAAGGTTATAACAACCAACAAGAATGCACTTTTATGTAGAAATCCATGATTAAATTGAGTCTTCCTGACTAGTGATTTAAATCACAATTTAAATCAATTTGATTTAAATCAAATCCACCCTGCCCTTAATCTTCTCTTTGTTAAGCCAGAAAGAGTGAGCTCCTTGAGTCTATCACTCTAAGGCAGAGAGCTGACTGTGAAGGGTCTGGGGAGAAGTGTCACTTTGCAATAGAGCTGGTAAAAAAAAGGGGTCTCAGCTAAGACTATTATTTTTGTGAAAAAATCTAATTTTTGACTACATTTTTTGTTTTCTTAAACAAATTTTTTGGTGGGTAACCCTTCAAGTTTTTCAGTATTTTTGGAGATTTTTGTGGAAATGCTCACCTCACTGTTTTGTGTTCTCTCCCTTAAAAAAAGTGGGTAAAAATGTTATTTAAAAACAGGAAGCAACACTTTCATTTTTAGCAATAACATTCTTCCTCTTTAAGTGAGAAAACAACACATAACACTTCAACTTCTTTGTCAGTCAGAAAAGAGAAAGTGGGAGAAAATGGAAAAGAAGCCACCTTTTAGACTTTTCCAACTGGCAAAAGTTGCAAAGGCGAAAGGAAGTGGGGAGAAGTAGTTTGGATCACACTTCCTTAATTTTTCAAATTTTCCTATAGGAAAACCATTATTTCCCAATGGGAAGATTTCATTTGGGGATTTTTCCAATGACAATTCCCAGGGGAAAGGTTTCCAATTTCCAGCCAGCTCTGTTTGTGATAATGATGGCAACTGACAATGAGCCAATGGCAATCTCAAACAGAGAGGCCTATGGCCACCCGCAGGGAAGGAGGGCAAATGCATATGTAAGGTTGAGATCCCCACATGTTCACAGTATGGAGCTCCACACTATTGTGTGGCCTGAGGAAAAACCCCACACATGACAGACTCAGACACTTTAATTTGCACTTTCTAGCCTTCCTTGCTAGTGCCTGTGTCCTGCTCGGCATGGGAATGGGCAAATCAGTCTTCCCTGGTTACTGATATAAAGCTCTGGGTACAGGATGCTATTTCTTTTTCTTTCCCTTGGCTATAAGGACACAGACTCTATTTTGGAATGGGTACGAGGCAACAGCTACCTAGCCTTAAACAGCATCTAGTAACAAGGATAAAGGGCATTTTGTGCACCACGCACAGCTGAATGGAACGTTTGTCCTAAGCACTGACTGTGGAATTCCATCACTCTGAATTGTTTAGGAAAAGGAAAGGATAGAACTTTACAGCTGCAAACTGGGGCATGTTTGTGCGTGTGTTGGGGGCAAGAGACGGCCCCATTTCCGAGACAGAGTGAAAGGCTCTGTGAGAGATCTGCTCCTTTGCTGCCTCCGAGCCCTTATACACACATGCGAATCTACAAACAACACAACTTCACATTAATTAACCTCAATGGAAGATTGCTTGTTTGGGTTACCAGTTTGTAATCTGTCAGAAATCCCACAGCACCAGAAACATCCCAGCTGTTGACGAAATAACAAATGTATCCTCAGAACCAGTCTCAATCTTTGTTTGCATTGTGAAGGATCACACAATGGATAGGAATAGGAATTAAAATTCTGCTCTAAGTAGAGGAGAAACATGAAAACACAAGCCAGTGACCCAGGAACTTATTAGCGTGTGATAAAGCAAAGCCTCTTCCCAGACAATGCAAACCAATGGCCTTCTTCAGCTACTTACCTTCCTGTGACACAGTTTTACTGAGGATCTGAGTACACACGAGTTCTGTGCAGCATCTCCTGCCAGGAGAAGTTAAACTCATTCATAGGGTCTGTTTTCTCCAAAATCCTGCTCACAACTTTGAGACATGGACCCATGTCTGAGGTCCATCACTGTGGAGCAGTGGGAGATAAAGGCACAGTGTCTCTACGTGGCCTTATTTCACATGGGTTTCTTATTTACTTGGCTCTCTATATTTTCATGGGTATTTTTTCCATTTAAATGGGTCTCCTCTCTCTCCTGGGCTGAGAAGCCAACACTGCACACACAGCCAAGTGTTCAGCCTCCATTACCTGAGAAAACAAGTAGCCCCATTCTTGGCATGAGGGAGCCAGAGGCAGCGATGGCAGAAGATCCCAGCATCCAGACTTGACCGGAAGAGATTTCCACTGAACTTCTCAGTAAACTCCAGGGAACGGTTACTGGCTTACTATGGGACTGAAAGTAACTACAGTCCCATCGGCAATTGCCTATTCTCCCTGTCAAGGGCTGACACAACTGTGACAGGGGCTATCATATCCCAAGGCTGCATTTGGTGACATCGAGAAACCAAAGATGCACATGCTTTGTGGCGGAAAAATTAGAAACAAACTTGAGTTGTTGGAAATCATGGGCCATATCCTCAGCTGGTGTAAACTGGCAAAGTGCCATTGTCTCCAAAAGAGCTTCACCGATTTACAACAGCTGAGGATCTGGCCCCATTATTCTGTGTGCACAGATTTTTACTATAAATATTCCTATCCAACAGGTTTACAAAACAGGAGAGCAACCAACTGCTGTTTGCAACTGGAGAGAAATGAATTACATGGATTTACAAAGAGAGTGAGATGGAACTCTCAGCTTCCTATGAGCATAGCACATAAACACAAGCACACCCTGTAACTACTGTGAATTTAATAGTTATTTTGTGGTTAGGAGGTTTGCTTTTAACTGAAAAAGTGATAAAACAAGTTTGACCACTTCTCTGTAATATTTGCCTAATTTACCTTTTTTCCTTCCTGCAACTTTTTCAGATGTAACTGTCAAACATGCTATATTTAGACAGCTATTTCAAGCAAATGAAGCTTTTATGTGATATTGTTGAGAGTAATTGACAAGAGATTATCATACTCCAATTTACAAATTGCATTGTAGGGCTGCTGATTTCAGAATCACTTGAGTGTTCCAAATAGCAACCAGAACATATACTTCTGTTGATACATTATAATTTCTGAATTTAATCCTAAAATAAACACCACTACAATGTAACTGCCCATCCTGCATTTCCGCCCCCTTAGTTAGGATATTTCCATGAAAACAGAATCTTTGTTTCTTTTATTTGCATTAGAGTCTAGAGGCCCATTGGGTAGACACTGTACAACACACTCTCAGAGTAGAATCAGCCTACTACTGTTGCTTTTACTCCCATCTTAAATCACATTCACCACCCTAAATAATTATGTTGCAAGAATATACAAACTAACATAGTGCAGCCATTGTCTATGCCAGAACATGGAGGTAGTAAGCAGGGAGCTGACTCCACTCCATGCTTAGTTCAGCATGTGCTATAAAACACTGAGCTAATATCTGAATAAGGTACCAATGTATGCTAGTCTATTAAACCTGATAGACAATTTTTAATGGAACTTCAACAGTCCCAGTGGACTTTAAGATTACATGCAGCTTGATTAGTGACAGAAAAGTTATATTCCCTAGCGCTGTGTAAATCTCTGCAAAGGTGTTGCAGGCTGACTTGTTATCTCCCAGCACCTTTGGTTATGTCAACACGATGAAATGTACTGCCCTTGTGATGTTTAAATGTAAGCATGGAGAATTTCTGGGTGAAAGTGCAGGAAAATAATGAGGACCATCCCTAACATGTCTCTGCTCCAAATCTGCCTTATCATCTGTGCTCAGAGTCATTTGAGATGGGGCAGAAGCTAGAGAGGATCCTGGCTTCTTTATAGCATCCATGAAAATCTGCTCTTGATACTCCCAGTGGATATTCCCATTGTGAGTGTTTCCAGCTCTGTTAGAGTGTAACACAGGGTAGGACGCTTTCCGCATGATACAATCAGCTTTTTGTGCTGTTCCTTTTTCTATAAGCCATTTTCTATCCCTTTTTAAAGATTTGATTCTAAAACTGGGATATTATAAAAAGGAGAGGGTGTGTGATGTATAAGGGATCTAATTTAAGAACCCTGTATGTGCCTGGGCTTTTGGTATCGTCATACACTGTCACAGCAAAATGTTCTTCATTTGTTAATAGACAACCAGGAATTTATCCCCAGTCACCTGAATCACCTGCTTTAGGGTGTCTGCTTCTTGAATTAAGGCAAGTGTTGTCTTGATGACCGGGTCTGGACTAGGAACAACTGTACAGCTAGGAGTCTAACTACTGGTAGTCTGACTAGACCAGGGGTCAGCAACCTTTCAGAAGTGGTGTGCCGAGTCTCCATTTATTCACTCTAATTTAAGGTTTTGCGTGCCAGAAATACATTTTAACATTTTTAGAAGGTCTCTTTCTATAAGTCTGTAATATATAACTAAACTATTGTTGTATGTAAAGTAAATAAGGGTTTTAAAATGTTTAAGAAGCTTCATTTAAAATTAAATTAAAATGCAGAGCCCCCCGGACCGGTGGCCAGGACTCGGGCAGCGTAAATGCCACTGGAAATCAGCTCGCGTGCCGCAGGTTACCTACCCCTGACTAGACTCTGACCCCAGAATCAGTTTTCATCAGCCCAGTGAATCACAAGGGGGTAGGACAGTGGGGACCCAGACCCAGACAGCCTGTTGCTAAATGGCGTTGTCATAGGGGAGAGCAACACACACAATGTCAGGTGCCAAGGTGATCTGTAAGTGCTTTATATAAGAGAATCATAGGCCTGGGGAAGGGAATGTGTCATTCACAGTTACACAGTTAAAGAGCAAGTGCATTAATGAATCTAAGTTAAACAGCTGCTGCTGGTGTAGGGTGGAGATCTACAAGAAATGGCAGCTCCACACAAGGAAAGAGAAGAAGAAAAGTGAAGGCAGATTCATCACCCAGCATCTCTTCAAGAGACAAAGAAATCAGTTTTAAAATGTATTTTCTTGGTTAAAGGGCTCATTATACTCATTAAATGCCTCCTGATTTTAAGTATACAGAAAATGTAAAACCCAAGAAGAAACAGCACTGTCAAGCTTGGGGTATATCTATGTGGGGTCACACATGGTCAGTCCTGGGTCTGGTACTTTTCAATATTTTCCTTAATGACTTGGATAATGGAGTGGAGAATATGCTTATAAAATTGGCAGATGACACCGAGCTGGAAGTGGTTGCAAGCACTTTGGAGAACAGGATTAGAATTCAAAATGACCTTGACAAATTGGAGAATTGGTCTGAAATCAACAAGACAAAATTCAATAAAGTAAGTTCAAAGTACGACACTTAGAAGGAAAAATCAAATGCACAACTACAAAATAGGGAATAACTGCCTAATATTGGTGAAAAGGACCTGGGGGTTAGAGTGGCTCACAAATTGAATGAGTCAAGAAGGTGATTCAGTTGCAAAAAAAGGGCTAATATTCTGGGGTGTATTAACTGGAATATCATATGTAAGACAAAGGAGGTAATTGTCCCACTCCTCTAGGCACTGGAGTAGTGCATACAAGTCTCGGCAAAAAGGTGGATAAATTGATACAGTCCAGAGGAGAGCAACAAAAATGATAAAAGGTATAGAAAACCTGACCTCTGAAGAAAGCTTTAAAAGACTGGGCATGTTTAGCCTTGAGAACAGAAGACTGAGGGGGGACCTGATAACAGTCTTCAACTATGTTCAGGGCTGTTATACAAAGGATGGGGATCAACTGTTCTCCTTGTCTACTGAAGGTAGGATGAGAAGTGATGGGGCTTAATCTGCAGCAAGGGAGATTTAAATTAGAGATTAGGAAGAACTTTCTAACTACAAAGGTATTAAACTCTAGAACAGGCTTCCATCACAGGAGGTTTTTAAGAATACATTAGACAAACATTGGTCAGCGACGGTCTCGGTTTACTTGGTCCTGTCCCATCACAGGGGGATGGGCTTGATGATCTTCCACCGCTACATTTCCATCTGTGATCATGAAATAAGGGTTCAGACAACAAAAAGCCATTTAAATACACTGATTACCTGACCTCCCCATGCCAACACAGGAAAGGTCCTGGCTCTCAGGAGCTCTCGGCAGGTGATAAAAGCCAGTGCTAGTTGAGGAGCTTCTAACAGTTTCAGTTTTGAATCAATCAGTTTTTCCTTTAGTGGCTTTCAGCACAGTAGCTTTCATTTTCCACTCAGGGCCCTTTCTGTACAAACCTTCCTCTGACTGCAGCATGAGGTACCTGCACATTGGGAGTGCAGGAGACGAGGTAGTCGAGTTTACCACCTGAATCTAAGGTGGAGGTTAAAGGTATCTGCAAGCTAAGGGTTGATGTGCAATGGCATGGATTGCCAGCAGCAATTCCCAGTCCCTGGGCAGAAGGTGTCAGGTGTGGAATTGTGCCTTTCTGTGCAGATGCTGCTTTTGCCTCCAGTTCTAATTTTAAAGGCCTGCTGGAATTTGATGGGCTTGTGGATTCGGAAAAGACTGAACAGGACTTTTTAAAGTGCTGACTCAGGATACAGTGCGTGACCCAAAAGATACATCTAGGTGGCACTGAAAATGGTCTGAGCAAAGGAGTAGACAGCTGCAGTTCATATGGTGTCATGCTGCTGGGCTGCTCCTGTTTGCGTGGGCACCCACGACTATGGAGAAAAGCTGCTAATATCCGTCTGCTGCAGACATGACTTCATATCCTAAAGCATGCACTGTCTCATTATAGCCACTCAAAGCTAGTAGGATCATTCAGTCTCCTCAGTGATCTGAAAGGAGAGCCCCAGCCTTCATTGTATTTCCAACCACAGCCACTCTAGCCCCCACAAATGATCAGATTATATAACTGGGGTGGAGAAAGTACAATGTAATAAAGTGGTGAAGAACTTGTAATGTGAAGGGAGTGCTGCGCTTCTGAGCCGAGTGTGCTGCAGGGAGTTATCATCCAGGCTGATTCATTCACACAGATCAGTTTTCCTAGTACATTTCAAGGCCACATGGACTGGCTATATTCAGTTTATACCTTACTGTAACTGACAATGCTATGGTTTAATATTTTACTTGCTAGGAGATATATAGTGAGTGTCCGTCAGCCTGCTCTGGGGGGCCAGAACACAGACCTTCCCCTTCTGCCCAGCCAATCTGGAGGAAAGGGCTGGGTCTCGAACTGTCCCATAAACATCAACAGACTCATGTTCATAGAATCATAGAATCATAGAATATCAGGGTTGGAAGGGACCCCAGAAGGTCATCTAGTCCAACCCCCTGCTCAAAGCAGGACCAATTCCCAGTTAAATCATCCCAGCCAGGGCTTTGTCAAGCCTGACCTTAAAAACCTCTAAGGAAGGAGATTCTACCACCTCCGTAGGTAACGCATTCCAGTGTTTCACCACCCTCTTAGTGAAAAAGTTTTTCCTAATATCCAATCTAAACCTCCCCCACTGCAACTTGAGACCATTACTCCTCATTCTGTCATCTGCTACCATTGAGAACAGTCTAGAGCCATCCTCTTTGGAACCCCCTTTCAGGTAGTTGAAAGCAGCTATCAAATCCCCCCTCATTCTTCTCTTCTGCAGACTAAACAATCCCAGCTCCCTCAGCCTCTCCTCATAAGTCATGTGTTCCAGACCCCTAATCATTTTTGTTGCCCTTCGCTGGACTCTCTCCAATTTATCCACATCCTTCTTGTAGTGTGGGGCCCAAAACTGGACACAGTACTCCAGATGAGGCCTCACCAATGTCGAATAGAGGGGAACGATCACGTCCCTCGATCTGCTCGCTATGCCCCTACTTATACATCCCAAAATGCCATTGGCCTTCTTGGCAACAAGGGCACACTGCTGACTCATATCCAGCTTCTCGTCCACTGTCACCCCTAGGTCCTTTTCCGCAGAACTGCTGCCTAGCCATTCGGTCCCTAGTCTGTAGCTGTGCATTGGGTTCTTCCGTCCTAAGTGCAGAACCCTGCACTTATCCTTATTGAACCTCATCAGATTTCTTTTGGCCCAATCCTCCAATTTGTCTAGGTCCTTCTGTATCCTATCCCTCCCCTCCAGCGTATCTACCACTCCTCCCAGTTTAGTATCATCCGCAAATTTGCTGAGAGTGCAATCCACACCATCCTCCAGATCATTTATGAAGATATTGAACAAAACCGGCCCCAGGACCGACCATTGGGGCACTCCACTTGATACCGGCTGCCAACTAGACATGGAGCCATTGATCACTACTCGTTGAGCCCGACAATCTAGCCATCTTTCTACCCACCTTATAGTGCATTCATCCAGCCCATACTTCCTTAACTTGCTGACAAGAATACTGTGGGAGACCGTGTCAAAAGCTTTGCTAAAGTCAAGAAACAATACATCCATGTTCTAACAGACAAGTGGAGAAGTGACCTCCAGAGTCTAGGAGAAGGCTCTGTTCCCAGCCCCTACCTGGGGAAATCTAGGACCCATGAGGCTGAACATCCCAACTGCCACAGGGAAGAGAGATTCCTCAGAGCGTCACACAGGGAATTCTAACTTGACTCTGTGGGCGGCTGAGAGGGCTGGTCTGGGAGCCCTTGTGCTGGAGTGTCCCGTATTGTTGCTTTAACTCCCTGCTATAGAAGCTTCCCCATCTCAGCTCTCACGTCACAAACTTAACATCCTGTTTGACGGGATCATATTGTCTTCATTTTGGGTTTTAACATTTTAAATTTAAAAGCAGCAGCCCCACAGGTAACATCCCTACCAGCGTGAGAAGTTCACTTAGGAATGGGAAATTACCGAACAGAGACACTTTGAAATGCACTCAACTAAAATCTTGGGTTCAGCCCGCGGCCATTATCCCCTTTAGAGGGCGGCACGTGAACCTGGCTCATTTTTCTTCCCAAAGAAAGCAAGCCCCTTAATTTCAGATTTCTTGGCCTGATGGTCTCAGGAAATAAACAATCAAAAGATCTTTGTTCTTCCAACCAGCGCAGACAACACAGACGAGATGAGTCTGCATAGTAGCAGCCCGGCACTGTAACCATATCCCAGAAAGAAGATAATTAAAGGAAAGAGACTTTGAAGATTCATCATGAAATCTAATGGAAAAAAATCACTGTTTGGGAGCATAATCACAGCTGGAGCAAAATGCTGCCATTATATCTCACTGCTTACAGCAGAGACATAAAACACATGCTGTGAAATGGTGTAAAACATAGAGGCACTGGCATGTTTGCTATCAGGTGTGAACACCCTCAAGCAGTCTAGGCAGTGCGTGCAGTTTGCTAAGGCCTAGGATGGCTGCCTCCTCTTGCTCTGCCGTATTCATTCATAAACAGACGTGTCGTGCCCACTGATATGGGGTGAGAGACTGCAGGAGTCAAAAGATTTGATTACTATAGTGCTAAAATATACCCTTCCTGCCAATCCTGCTCTTATGAACTGTGATGAGGAACCTGAAGCACCAACAAAAAGCCAAACCAGAGATGGCCCTGAGCCTCTGACACAGAAATCTACCTATGTCAAAATTGCCAGTCGGTCTCCAACCAAGAGGAGTATTTCAGTGGCTCGAAAAGTTGGCTGGATTGCTTGGCAAGTGTGGCCAGAACTAAATCCAGGGGGCAAGGAAGATGCCGGATTGCTGGTGAGGGACAAGGTTATTGGGGTGGTTCATGCCAGCCAAATGAAAATACAGGGGTATAATTATCAATCATGTTAAAGTATTTCAGATGCAGGAAAATCTCACTCCATAAATAAGTGTGAGAGGGAAACCAGTTCAAACCAGGTACCATATGAGCAGAATGTGTCTTCCCCAGGAGCTAGTCTGAACAGCCTTAGAACCCACCACAGGCATAGTCCATTTGGCCTGTTAACTACATTCCATCTGCCTAGTTTTAACTACGTCCTTCAATCCATGGTCCTTCAGAAGGAGATTACAGCCAGTGCCCTAAAACTAAGCATAACACAACCCTTCTCTTCTGCAGCAGTTATCTCCTCAGAGAACAAGCCTTACGCAGCCAAGTTCAGCATGAATCCCATGACCAAGTTTATGAGCTGGTCTACACCCCATTTTTGTACTTCTATAAACTGGTTTGGAAATGGTTTAAAGCGGTGTAGCTACCTAGTCTGGATGCAGTTATACAAGTGTAAAGGTCCTTATAGCAGTATAGTTCATGTTGAAGCACCTTTATGCCAGTAGGACTGTCCACATTAGAGTTGCACCGCTTTAGCCATCTCTCTTTCTAAACTGATATAGTTCTAGTGGTACAAAAATGGAGTGTAGAACAGTCCTATGCTGATCAGACTGGGGTCCCCAGGAGCTCTCCCAGGATGTCCCACAGCAGATGTTATACTCACTGCTCTAATGCTTTCCTCTTGGTCTTCTTATCATTTTCAGTAAAGTAGATTTTTTCTCTTCCTGGTTCTCTAGAGTCTCCCCTATGTCAAATGTGCATATTTCTAAGCCGTTCCTTACTGCTCACCTTTCCCTGCCACGTGGTGCATGCCAAAAGGACAGAATGGTGCAAAAGCTACCTCTAACATAGCTACAAAACAGACTCTGAAAGCAGCTCTAATGCAGGCCCCAGTACTGCCTCTGAGCTGATACGATTACAGGTGAAGATCTGGATCCTCAGGCTTGGAGAAAGTGGCTGCAGAGCTGCTATTATAAATAGGCTGGAGGAAAGATTTTTAATATAACCAAACATATTTATATCTCCCTGTCACATTGATGACAGCAGTGCCCTTGAGCAGCAGCCCCTTCCATAGCACAAACACACTCTGCACTTGGACTCAGTGCTGCAAAATCCTGGCTGTCAGCATGAAGGGGCCAGTTTGTCTGGAACAGAAGATACATACACAGCTCCTGTGCACCCCCTGGAAAAATGAGACTCCTGGAATCTCTCTGAATAGGCCTCAGGGGACAAAATGGGAGGGGTGACTCATACCTGAAAGTTACAATGAGAGTCAAGTGCTTGGGGCACCTCAGCAATGGGTGAGGTTCAAACACCTAAACAGAACAACCTGCTGCACAGAGAAACACTGACTCTCTTCCTAGCTCTTCATGATGTAGAGGGTGCTAAAATCTTTGCTAATAGTGCAGCCCTGCCAGATTACCCACAGGCCACAGTACTATTCAGCTGGGATTTGACTGGACATGGGGCAGGCAACAGTGTAAGTTCAAAGGACTTCCCAGTACATTTCTGTCCTGTTCCTCAACTTTCCCTCTTAGCAGATAGGTACTGCAGTGTAGGGGTTCTACAAATACCCAGCCAAAGAAAATTAGCGTGGCAGAAATTAAATCCAGTTTTGGATCAGGAGATACAGCTGAACTTTTACAAGGACATTCTCAAAGCCTCTGCTCAAATGACCAAAATCTAAATAACACTTGGAATTTCCATTTAAGGCTACAGCAGCAGCTTAGACTTTTCAGAAATGCCACTATGCATTCACCAGAGGAAACTACTTTTTGCATAGCAAGGATGATGGAATCTACATTAAGAGGTTTATTTTGGCACATGAAGAGAAGGGAGTTACCTTACAAGTGGAGAACCAATGTTGAAGGCCAATTCAGTCAGGGTGGATGTGGTCCACTCCCAGTAATTGATGAGGAGGTGTCAATACCCAGAGAGGGAAAATTGATAGTGTTAAGTTCGCAAATGAATTGTAGCTCTACGGTTTCTCTTTGAAGACTGTTTTTGAAGTTATTTTGTTGAAGAATGGCTACTTTTAGATCTGTTATTGAGTGTCCCGGGAGATTGAAGTGTTCTCCTACTGGCTTTTGTATGTTACCATTCCTGATGTCTGATTTGTGTCCATGTATCCAATCTACATAGAAACTGTCCAGTTCGGCTGGAGAGGTTTTAGCTAGGGGCTGTACATGATGGCCAGACTTCAAAGAGAAACTGCAGAGCTACAATTCATTTGCAAACTTAACACCATCAATTTGGGCTTGAATAGGGACTGGGTGTGGCTGTCTCACTACAAAAGCAATTTTCCCTCTCTTAGTATTGACACCTCCTCATCAATTATTAGGAGTGGACTACATCCATCCTGACTAAATTGGCCTTCAGCATTGGTTCTGCACTTGTGAGGTAACTCCCTTCTCTTCATGTGTCAATATATATTTATGCCTCTATCTGTAATTTTCACTCCATGCATCTGTAGAAGTGGGTTTGACCCACCAAGAGACTGGGGTTTGGGTCAATTCTTAACTGTACAATGGTCACTTAAAGGTAACTGGAGAGAAGGTTAAACTTGGACTAAGACTCCAGGATAGAAATAACTGGTGCCGTGCACTGCCGCTGAATCAGCTTTCACTTCTGGCAGGCATTCAACTCCTCCAGTGATTCATATTTAATACTCTTACACGAGCAGCCAGGATTTTCTCTCTCTCTCTGGAGATCCCCAGCTGCTGCTCTGCACTTGGCATTGGAGAAGGATGAAATGAGTGTGATAATCAGATTGCATTGAGTGAACCTGCTTAAAGCTTAAAATAGACAGAATCTGACTTCTCCTAACGTGATCAGAGAGGAAAGGGGAAACAAATCAAGGGCATGGGAGGTGTCTCACAATTGGAAATGGATGGATGAAGAAATGGGAAGTATGAAACCACAGGCAACCAATGCACAACAACCAGTTAGGCACATAATATACATGTAACATCTGGAGCCCCCAGAACACCCCAACAGTGCTTGAAAAGCACATCTGGAGCTTTGGAAAAATTACGTCTTTAAATTTACATAAGACGAAGTAAAGCGCCCTAGGGCTGAGGAGCTGGGCTAGTCACTGCTCAGGTTGTGGGAACAATTCTGGAGGTGATGACAGTGCAATTCTACTTTTCAACCATGACAGGATTTGTTCCAATTTCACTGAGACAACACTGAGGGCCTGTGTGTGCAGGAGCAAGAAGAAGCGATGAGCAGTAAGTCCTCCCATTGTGTTTGGAGCTGTACCTGAAATATGCAGAAATGATCCTGTTGCAATCTCATGGAAACATGTTCTTGCCACTGCTTCTAATGTGGCAGGATATGGATCACTCCAATTTCACCATACTGCTGGCTAGCATGGGAAAGGAAAGGCCTCAAAGGGTGCTGTGGTAGGCAGACCTGAATGAGTGCACAATCCTTCCCAGTTTCTGTTTCATAAGCATCAGCATTACAGAAAAATTCAACTATGAAATCATATTTAAGAATTAATTCAGGTCTGCAAAAGTTGTTGCCAAGGAGAGAATTGAGAGAGGCTGTCACTTAATGTGCCATGGGAAGGGCAGGAGACAAGGTTAGTGCCATTCACCTGTCAGACTTTCAAGCACCACTTTTGTATGTGTAGTGTAGAGTAGTGTTTGGGATCATACCTGCTGGTGAAACTGAGGTTGGAGATACAGCCAAAGTCTAAGTGCCTTAACTTACCCATGTAGAAGTACTCTGGGGATTTTTCCTCTGAGGTTAAGTCTCTCAGGACCCCACCAAATCGCAACCATAGTCCAAAGGCAATGACAGCCAACCCTGCCAGCTGGAAAGCAAACAGACCAGTTAATAACAACTGCAAAGGGCCAGAAAGAGCTGGAGCATGCCAAAGAGCTACAACGGGTGACTCCTTGTGCTTCCCGGAAACTCCAAAACCGCAGGATTACAAAGTCACAGAACTCAGCAGGCCCCTCCCAATATTGGATACCAATGAATTTCTGTTACAGAACAACTTGCCTTATCCTCTCCTCTGGCTCTTTAACACCACGGTGCTTTTTAACCCATTAATGACTTTCAAACATTACAAAGAACCAACCTCAGACATTCATCAAAATGGCCCCAAGCAGCCGTGTAGGTTCTGAGTGCCACAGAAAATGACAGGGCCCAAACAGAGGCACAGGGGAAGAGAGCCAGTGCTCAGGAGGCCACAGCTAGTTCCCACAAGCCCAAACAGGCAGAATTTGGAGAATTCGCTCAATGTGCTGTTACTTACTTGGGTGTTTCCTGGTGGTGTAAAAACACCGAATGGAAAGTTCCCTGATGAGAAAAGCTCATTTTCCTCTTCTCTCTTCATTCCCTCCTAGCCCCACAGCCACTCCCCATTCCGCTCCTTACCACCAGAGATACTCAACTGGACTAATTTGAAGGCAGGTCAACCAAGCCTACTCTAAGCCCAGAACATAAGTCTGAGGTCTATGGAATTGGTGCATCCCCAGGAGCTGAGATGGTGCTGCCGGCCCACGCTTGCTTGGCACAGACAGAGCTACTGGGAGAGGAATAACTTCACTGACTGTTTTTCAACCAAAATCTTGTGGCTGCTGTGAAGCTGAATAAACAGACATTAGAGCCGGGCGAGTCCCCTGCCAGTGTGTCACTAGCCCTGCTGCATGGTCAGGAGGAGCACAGATGCAATGGGCCCAGCCTGTGGCTGCTTTGAAACTCTGAGGAAGATGAAGCCAGGGCACACACTCCTCCCCCACCTCGGTTATAAACGATAGTCTCTCTGTTTCAGGAGCTCCAAGTGCCAAATGGCACTGTCCACACGAGACAAGCCAGATTCTGATTAGGGGCACGTTCAAACCAGGAAGAAAAGATTCCGAAAAAGGATCCTACTTCACTGCGGGGAATGTGCTGAAGTTAAGCAGGGCTAGGTCTGATCAGCCCTTGGAGGGGAGGCCACCAAGGACAACCCTAGTGCTACAGGGAGTAACAATGGCATTTTAGTACAGGACAGTCTTCACTACTGAACCCAGAGCCCCAGCAGGGAGTTAGGGGCACTGTCCCAATGAGGGACACTCTGACCATACGCGTGTCTAGCAAAGAAGGTATCAATTTTTTCAAACATCAAGAAGAATCCCATTTGATACAAATACAAACCCAGTGCAATGGGATGTCAGCTCAGGAGAAATGTTTAGATGATGGGCCCAGTTCTGCAAAGTGCTAATCCTCTTCTGGGAGCTGAGGAGTCCCCCAGCTCCCACTAATGTTATTGGGTTGAAGTGTTCAGCACTTTGCAGGATCAGACCCAATGCTCCCCAAGAGGAATTGAGTGCAGAGCATTTAAGTGCACTGTCAATGCAGAAATGGCCGATTTCCTGGTGCTCCGCAAAGGACACTCCTATGGTAGATAAGGGCAAAAATACCTTCTCCGTTATCCGGCTGAACCTGTCACATCAGCATAGATCAAATCCAGATGCTTCAAAGAGGACCATGAAAACAACAGACATCAGCCTGGCTGTTAAGGGCAATTCTGCCAGGGCTCCACCAATGTGGGGACAGGAGGCTTCAGAATGACCCTGCAAACCAGAGCTCAGGCCCAATAACAACAGATTTCAGCTCACAAAGCTAATTTAGGTAAAGATGAAGCCAACACAGAACAGAACAAACACTGTTGACAGAGTCCAGAGCCAATATCTGCAGCCGCTGCCCAACCTGGAGGAGAGTGGGGGAGCCCACTGCTTCATCACATCTTTGGCATCTGACAGTAGATGCCAAAGATGGGTCTGTCTGGGTCTCTCTCACCCTACTGTGCACCTGTTCAATACTGGTGCAAGTGAATTCAGCACAGACTGGATGCAGCACTTGAGAGGATGGTCTGAAAATGAGCAACAGGACAAGAAGGCAAACTGTTGGACTGACTCTGAGGTCTGGCTTAACTCTACCTACACAGAGACATAGCCTTCCCTAGGCAAATGGACTGGAGTGAACTTCATCATTGTACACAAGCCAAGCGTCCCCAAGTGCCCTGATCATGCTGCTAGAGACTCCTGAGCCAGACTCATAGGCTAGCCTTAGGATTATTAGGGTCACCAGTAGGAGTTATTGGGAAAATCAGGTTTACTTGGGCTACATGTGCCCTTCTAGGTTCAGCCAAGTTTTCTGACTGATAGTGTCAGAGTTGTGTACATGTAAAGCAACTTCCCAGCCAATCAAGAACAGAGAGACTGAAACCTATCTTCTTTCTCAATACATTAAACAAGACACAATAGCCGTTATTTTCATGAAATCACATAACACAAAGCTTTGTACTGGTCCCGTTGGATTCACAGCTGCAGCTGAGTAACAGAACTCCCAGGGCACTGTGCACGTTGGCACTGTATACATTGGAACTGTGGCACTTAAAGGAGCTGTGTTCAATTTAACCTTATTCAAAACCTACAAGGTAAAAGGGAAAATACCCCACCTATATTTGCCTAAAAGAAAAGGCTGAAACTGTAAGGTAGAAGGTCTATTTTGCAGCTTCTGACAGAGTATGGAAAAGAAAGGGGAAAGAGTGAAAAGCTATTTAAAAAGTATGTGTGTCCTTTTAAATAATTCTATTAAGATGCTAATGTACTGCCCTGGAAATGTGTGTTTTCTGTGTCATTTATGCCATGAATTGGGCCCGCTAGATTTTCAGTAGTTAACCACACTTCAGGAAAACTGCAGAGTATGAAATTGCAAATGGCATACATGGTAGAAATGTCTCTATGGAATCAACTTTTCCTAAATTACCCACAGCTGGCTGAAGGGACCCCAGACTTGCCTAGGAAACATGCATCCAGGCAGAGTGGGTTGCATGTCTTTCATTGAGTGCGACTGTAAAGGCTCTTAACTGAGAAGCAATTTCAAAGAAGAGCTACTATAGGCAAACACAAATATTCCCTTTAAGTGTGCCTGCTACCCAAAGCTGTATCATTTAGTTGCCACTGTGGCTCCATCAGTCACAACAGATTTCTTCTTTCTTTCCTTTATGGGAAACCTTACAGAAGGGGGACTGTTAGGTGAGAGACGTAAATACAGTGATAGCAAGACTGCCCCCCCAAAAGTGATACTATGAAAGAAAATGCCTTTATTATCCTTTAGTTGTTTAACAAGCTTGGGTTCTATAGTCTGCACCATATTTAGTCTGAATCTCCCTGCTCAGGATACAAAGCAGCGATCAGAGCAAGTCTGTGTTTCTAGAAGGCTTTTAAGCAGTACCAGGGGAGAAGGTACAAGGATACATACCAATCAGCTGACTAACAGGTTACAGCCCTTCTGTCAGAATAACCTAGGAGGGGTTATTTGCAACATTAGTTCATGGGGAAAATTACAAGTATATACAATACTTTGGATTCAGAATACATTTTCTACTAGATACTGATGGAGGTAGCTCTGGGCAAGCCCCACTGAACTGCTTAACAGGCAGAAGGCTGTTTGAATGAGATCAAATATTTTCTGTATGGACAATGGCATGTTTCATACTGGATAGAACTTCAGTCACAAGAAAGCTCTGCAGACTTGGAGAGTTAGCAGTAGGAAAGAAGACAGAGAATGTTGTCCTATTTAGCATCCTCTCCCCCAGTGTACAGAGGCAGGGAGTTGTGAATGGGTTTTATATGGGGTCAGTGTTACAGTATCACATACTTTCTGCTGAGAATGTAACTTTGGTTAAATTATTTAAAGTGCAATTGAAGTGTCCTGTGTCTAAGGTTCCCAAACTTGGGTCCACAAAAAGCTGCCTGGTGACCTGGTGCTGGTTTTCCTCCTTGTTTCCAGCTGAGAAACAGCGTGGATGTGAGGGGAGATGAAATGCAAAGCTGGAGCAGCCTCTGTGAGTAACTATTTTTTTTTAAAATGGACAAACACTTCTCACACTAAAAGCTACAAATATGCAAAGGCTTCCTAAAATCACTTCTCTAGGTAACCAATGGCTGTATCTGCCAGAGGATGGTACTTGAACCTGAATGGGAAGAGAAGTGTCTGAAAGACAACCTATTATGATGCGGCCCATACTATGGAAAAAGTGAGAGCCATGCCCTGTAGTACTGAACACTTTTACAACATGCAGGTCATGCTAATGGTATAATTCTAGGAAATCACCTGCCTACAACAGACAGAAATTGCTGATGGCAAAGAAATCCTTTTATATTATCAAAAATCAAACTGGAAGATAAGTACTACCCCAGGCAATTTTATCCAGAGCAGCTCTCCCTGAGAACTTGGATATCTGGCAAAGAGCTGTAACTACACTGTTGATAACAACTAGGGATATAAAATGTTAACATTAGTCTTACTGGTTAACGTGCCTTAATCGTTAACCCCTGAGCCGGCTGGCTGGACCCAGCAGCCCTGCGCCAGCCGAAGCAGCACCACCTGGAGCTGCCCCAGCCATGCCAGCCAGATCAGCCCCAGCCGCTGGTGCGTTAATTGGTTAACCGTTTAAACAAAATATTTTTAATCGTTTAAACGATTAACTTCTTAAACGGTATTTATATCCCTAATAACAATACCATTAAACCCTGCTGTATTGTTCTGCAATTATGGGAGCTGAGGTCCTGTGTGTATAGCAAACTTCTCCAGAGGCTGTCAGGAGTTGTCAAGCCATGGCATTGGTTAGCAGACTTTGAGTCCTCTTCCTGCTTTCCAGCGGTAGAAAATCTAAGCCATCTTGTGTTTGTAGATATCAAAGCAATCACAGCGCTAACCAACATTATAACCTCCTTCTGCTCAAGTGGCAACTCCAACGAGAAAGCACAGAGAAAGAAAATGGGCTACTGGCTCCCTGCACAGCCTACAGGTCAGGATGTGCCTGGGATCAGTGAGAGGTGCAGCCCCCAAGCTGGACAAGACCTGGGGAGTGAGTGAGAGGTGTGACCCCTGGACTATTGGACACTGGGGCAATAAGCAACAGGTGTGATTCCAGCTGAGAGGTCAAAGAGAGTAAAAATGTGAAGGGGTGCCCTGGGAAAGGGTCTTTTAGCCTAAGACTATCCCTAACGGCTGTATTATTGCAGAGCTTCCTTTAGCTCGTATTCAACTAGACATCATGAGAACTGGCCCTGTTGTTAAGACTACGATAGATACTTCACTGTGTGTCTTCAATTGTGCACTGGCACCCTGCACAAACTCCTGCAAAGAAAACTATATTAAAGGCAAAAGCTAGGCTGATGCAATAAGGATAAGACATTAAACACATTAAAAGCAGGGATTCAAAGTGAGGGTTCCCACAGCAACAATAACTAAGCCCCCCTGCAGCTAAAGTACCTTGTATTCTTGACTTCTGTGCAGATAAAACCTCAGCCTTGGAAGCTGCACTAACAGCAAGCCCTAACATGCATTGTTACACTGCACATTTGCTTCAGAGTCCCACTCCACGACCTCTAGAGCAATGACATCCAGAAAGACTCCAAACACAACCGTGCTCCTTACACTGCCAACTCAAAGACAGGGGGACTCTTGCCATGTTTGGTGTATGCAAAGTCTCTCGAGGACCCTGCACATACCCAGTCTGAAAAGACCACTCCAGTGACTGACAACAATCTGTTCCTAAACAGAAGGTCTTAGTAATACAGGGGGAGCAGAATTTTATTAGTATGTTTGGCAGTACTTTGGGGTACTTTAAGTGTCTTGCAATGTTTGACTGAATGTGGAAAACTGCCCTGCCTTTTCTGGTAGGCAAATGACATACCACACACTGGTATGTGCGGGATGCAGTTTTCACCAGTTTGTAACTTCTTCATCTTGGAAACTATTTTTGTTTTTTTGCAGACATAGCAAACCCACACCTCTATCTAATCTACGTATCTATTGCATCTCTAGAACATCTGCACCTGTGCCATGTGGGTGCACAGGATGACAGATGGTAACTTTTATCCAAACTGGTTTTGAGTTATCCAGGCAGAGAAAGTCATGAGTAAGATTTTATTTTTAAAGAGCAGAAATCCCCCTCACTCCATTCCAAAATACCTGCATAATAATTTTTAAAGCACCACTGAAAAGAAAAATGGGAAAATGCAGCCCAAAAGATAATTTTGCTAGAAACTTACAAGCCACTGAATAAAGGGCTTAAAAGCCAGTGACATTTAAAGTACACACAAGCGCTAAGGAAACATGTTTATCTTCTATAACTTTAGATGAGCCATCTGATGTTTCGATTACTATCGGAAAGATCTTGGAGTCATCGTGGATAGTTCTCTGAAGAGTGTGTGCAGTGTGCAGCGGCAGTCAAAAGAACAAACGGGATGTTAGGAATCATTAAAAAAGGGATAGAGAATAAGACTGAGAATATCTTATTGCCCTTATATAAATCCATGGTACGCCCAGATCTTGAATACTGCGTACAGATTGGTCCCCTCATCTCAAAAAAGATATACTGGCATTAGAAAAGGTACAGAGAAGGGCAACTAAAATGATTAGGGGTTTGGAATGGGTCCCATATGAGGAGAGATTAAAGAGGCTAGGACTTTTCAGCTTGGAAAAGAGGAGATTAAGGAGGGATATGATAGAGGTATATAGAGTGGTGTGGAGAAAGTGAATAAGGAAAAGTTATTTACTTGTTTCCATAATATAAGAACTAGGGGCCACCAAATGAAATTAATGGGTAGCAGGTTTAAAACAAATAAAAGGAAGTTCTTCACTCAGCGCACAGTCAACCTGTGGAACTCCTTGCCTGAGGAGGTTGTGAAGGCTAGGACTAAAACAGGGTTTAAAAGAGAACTGGATAAATTCATGGAGGTTAAGTCCATTAATGGCTATTAGCCAGGATAGGTAAGGAATGGTGTCCCTAGCTTCTGCCTGTCAGAGGGTGGAGATGGATGGCAGGAGAGAGGTCACTAGATCATTACCTGTTGGGTTCACTCCCTCTGGGGCACCTGGCATTGGCCACTGTCGGTAGACAGGATACTGGGCTGGATGGACCTTTGGTCTGACCCAGTATGGCCGTTCTTATGTTCTTATGACCAAAACTAAACTGGCAACATATGGTGTGAACTGGGTGTGCATCTGAAGAGCATCAGGTCGCTCTTGTGCAGATGTGCTGAGACCACTACCTGTCACACTGACCAATACTGTCTCATTGTTTCCTTTTATTCACATCTGTCTATATCCACCTGTTGTCTCTTGTCTTTTACTTAGACAGTAAGCTCCTTGGGGCAGGAACCTTTTTTTTGTTCTGTGATTGTACAGCGTCTAGCTCAATGGGGTCCTGGTCCACGCGGGGGCTCCTGGGCGCTGCCCTGACACATTATTATTATTTATTCTTTGTGCTGTGTGATGGGGAGATGAAATGGAGCGCAGATGACAAATACTAGTCTCACCATCTAATGCACTACTGGAAGGCACTCATTTACTATGGTAATGAGGGCACTAAAAAGTACCGATATGAAATGGAATGTATGTGTGGGAAACCCAGTTACTCTCATTGATAATACACGGAACGTGTTTGTGTGTGCATGTAGATCGTTTCCTGAATGTCTAGTCACCCCTAGTGATCAAAAATGGTAGGTGTGTACACATATCTGTATACTGAAGGAGCCTGCTCATAGCTGGGCCTCCTAATTTTGAGCAGGCCCTTAGAACAGAGACTGTGCTACGCTTTCCCTCCAGTGGCCATTAGGGGCCCTCAAGTTTTGAGGGTCGGTGCCACATCATCCCATATCAGTATGGTGCGGCAATGGAATGATGTTTCATCACCATATCAGGATGCTGTTCAATGAACTGACCACACTGTGATGGAAAGTATTTGTCTTATAAGGTGAACTTGTAAAAGCAGCAGATGACAGGTTCATAGGCTCAGGTCACAAGAGCTTGGTGCTGGCATGTGTGTGATGTCTTGGCTTGTAGATTTACTGTTTGACTGGTGGGGAACTGGGCACCTCTGAAAGTTAACTATGTCCATTTTATATTTTTAAAGAAAGATGCTGTCTCAGCTGAGTTTTGCCTCTCTTTGTATCAAGAATATTTTGTTCTGTGATGAGGCATTTCCTAAGGTTTATAAAAAATAAAACAACAACAACAACAAAGAAGAAGCCCAGACCACTGGATAGGCATGTTTTAAAAGTTAAATCTGAAGTAATACATAAATAATATAGCTTTCTTTTGATGTATATGTGCACTGCCCAGAAATTTGCTTCCCACAATGTTAGAGCAAAGTCACAGTGCTGAAACAAACATATCCTGTGACTGTTGCAACTAGGTGAGATACTTATCCTTCTTTCCTGTGTTGGTTATGTGTAAAACAAGAGCATCTCCTATTACCACATCACCAAGACAAGGTGTGTCCGCTGGCAGACCAAAGGTCCACGCTCTCACATTCTAACATGGAGGCTTAATAAAGCTCCACATGAGAACTACACTGGACAAAACATCCAAATAGGCAATTTTACATAATTGTAGTAATATTTCCATATTTAGAGCCATGGTCTCCAACAATGGATGGTTTTGCTTCCCTTTTGATTCATGATTATCAGCACTGCCCAAGCCAAGATACCAGCACAGTACTGGGAAAATACCAATTTCCAGAACAATGCCAAGGAATAAACAGCTATGATTTTTGTTAAACCAATATGTACAGATGAAGTTCTTTATTTCTATTGCTGTATGGTTGGGCAAACCCCCACATATACTCTTTCACTACAGATCACTAGCTATTTTGTTCTAGCTGCTGGTAACACTGGTAGGTATTTAGAACTGGGGGAGAAGAGTGTGTGTGTGTGTTTTATGTCAAAAGCAAAATATTCTTGCTAATGAGCATCACAGAACAGAATGTTTACAAGATCAAGAGCAGAGTTTGAGAAGCTTAAGCCAAACTGCCAAAGACACTATGCAAGCCTATTAGTCAACTTGCCTACCCAAAACTGCACCTAGGGCTTGGTGACCACTCCCTCAGCACTGTGATTGTGGGGATGCTGAAATTAAGGGTTGTTTCTATGAAGGGAGACTGCATTCTAAAAGACAACATTTTTAGCACCCCCAATGAACATACCTAGAAATATTATTACTTTGCAGCTGCATACTTTAAATAGAATGGGCAAGATTTCCTCCTGATCTGTAGATGCCTAAATACCTGGTTGTGTCTAAGTG
Organism: Lepidochelys olivacea; assembly: GCF_965140295.1. Lineage (NCBI taxonomy): Eukaryota > Metazoa > Chordata > Testudines > Cheloniidae > Lepidochelys > Lepidochelys olivacea. Next base: position 322,811 of record NC_140431.1, on the reverse strand, counting down.
ATGTAAACAGCATCCATAATTATTTGTGCCTGCAAAATTCATAGATATTATTAAGATTCATAGATATTAAGGTCAGAAGGGACCATTATGATCATCTCGTCTGACCTCCTTTGCAATTACCAAACCAAAATCCAGGGTAAGGCCAGGCTGAAATGTGTCTCAGTGGGTGCAGAGCTGTGGCGTCTGCCCCAGGGGACTGGGGCGGTGTGCACACTTACTTATCATTTGCATAGCACTGACATGCCGCACAGACAGAAACAGCTGTTGGCATGAAGACCTCACAAGCCCAAAGAGAAAAACATGTGAAGGGTGCAGTAAAGGGATCCCCCAAACCAAGTAGAAAATATCACAGTCAAATGTACAATTTCAGAGTAGCAGCCGTGTTAGCCTGTATTCGCAAAAAGAAAAGGAGGACTTCTGGCACCTTAGAGACTAACCAATTTATTTGAGCATGAGCTTTCCTGAGCTACAGTTTCCACGGTTTGCATCCGATGAAGTGAGCTGTAGCTCACGACAGCTTATGCTCAAATAAATTGGTGAGTCTCGAAGGTGCCACAAGTCCTCCTGTTCTTTTAGTCGAATGTACATTTCCTTTTCATTCTGATTAACTACTTGGAGGTCAGCGCTCCAGCAGGCTCCAGAGGGCGCCCCCCAGTGCTCCCCTCCCCGCCTGGCTGATGGCTTGTGGGTGTCCCTGGAGAAGTGGGTGTTGGGGGGTGGGGAGCAGCTCGGAAAGGGGTTCCGCGGGTCAGGGGGACTGTGGGAAGCAGACGTGGGTGCCAGTCCGGCCCGCAGGGTGAGGGTGATGGCAAGCGAGCCCTGCGGACTCCTCCCAGCTCCCGCCCCACAGAGACCCCGGTCCCCCAGCTCCCCCCGGTCCCAGCCCGCTGTGGCCATCAGGGGCGCGCGGAGCAGCCCTTGCCCGCAGCGCGGCTCCCGGGCGCCCCGGCCCCGGCCCGGCCCGGCCCGGCCCCACTGACCCAGAAGGCGAAGTTGAAGGCGAAGAGCAGGAACTTGATGCAGCGCAGGCGGCCCATGGCGGGCTCCGGCTCCGCGCCCCGACTCGCCGGCTGCTCCCGGGGCGCGGGGGGAGGCAGGTGCAGGGAGAGGATGGGGCATGGCCCGGCGGGGGCGGGCAGGAGCAGAGCCCGCCCCTGGTGCCGAGCAGCCGGCGGCGGCGCTGGGGCTGGTGAGGGCTTTGCAGCGACCCCCGCTGCCGGTGCGCGGCTGCAGCCAGCCTGGCCCGGGGCCAAGCACGGGACAGGCGCCCTGGGCCGCCCGGGGCAGGGCTCCTCGGCAGGGCTCCAGGTTCCCACCTGCCTCCTCTACTTCTCTCCTGTTCTCTCTAGGCTTCTGCTCCTCCCTCCTTCCCTGGAGGATCCCAGCTCCTCCCTGGCATTGCCGGAGTTTGTTCATGTCCTTAATGCCATCTGACATCCGGGGAGCAGCGTGTGCGCCCCAGATTGTGATTAGGGAGGGAGAGTGTTTTGCTTTTGATACATACACTGCTCTGTTTATAGCAGAGAGGGCACGCAGAGAAGTGTGCCCCGCACTTGGAGCAGGGATGGTGCTTTGTTGCTGGGGGAGTTCACTCCATGAAACTCAAGAACAGAACATTTCTAAAAGGGAACATGTTAAAGATACTTTCCTAATCCTAGCTGCTCAGATTTGTGCTTTCTGGGATTTGCATGAAAATGCACAGCGCTTTCTGAGGACCTGATAGGTCCAGAGGAATCCACTTTGCTACTCATTGCTGTGGATAAAAAGGGAGAATAAGGATTTTACCCCTAAAGCCTCTTATGCCCTCCCAGAATACATTCTGGACTGCCCCTAGTTTGAGAACCTCTGCTCTAGACTATCCTTGACAGGTGTTTGTCTAACCTTTTCTTAAAAACCTCCAGTGATGGAGATTCCACAACCTTCTCAGATATTTTGTTCCAGTGTTTAACCACCCTGACAGGAAATTTTTCCTAATGTCTATCCTCAGTCTCCCTTGCTGCAATTTAAACCCATTACTTCTTGCCCTGTCCTCACTGGGTAAGAAGAACAATTTATCACCCTTTCCTTTATATACTTGAAGCCTGTTATCGTTGTCATCCCCCCCCCTTCTCCAGACAAAACAAACCAATTTTTTTCAATCTTTCCTTGTGAGTCACATTTTCGAGAACTTTAATAATTTTTGTTGCTCTCTTCTGGACTTTCTCCAGTTTGTCCACATCTTTCCCAAAGTGTGGTGCACAGACTGGACACAGGACTCTAGTTGAGGCCTTATCAGCGAGTAGAGTAGAATAATTACTTCTGCCTGGCTTACTACACGCCTGCTAATGCATCCCAGAATGACATGTGCTTTTCTTGAGCAGTATTACATTCTTGACGCTGTTTGTGATGATCCACTATAACTCCCAGATCCTTTTCTGCAGTATTCCTTCCGAAGCAATCATTTCCCATTTTTGTAGTTTTGTGCAATTGCTTATTCCTTTCTAAGTGTAGTACATATGTGACTCTCCTCTGATTACAGTGTGTGTATGGTATATTGTTCAAGTCTCTTCCATGTGGCTCTGACAGAGGCTTTTCAGCAGCCCTTCCCTCACTCACAGGAGCTTTGAGAAGGAACTTGTCAGATACTGAAACTGCTTTGTGGGCCTCTGCCAGAGGTCACAAGGTGAGGCAGACGTTTTTGAGAAAAGGACCCTTAATATTAAACATTTTATCCAAATATTGAATGTATCAAGTGTTTATTTTCCATTTTGTTTTGTAATAAAATAGTTTTATAGGGAGACTTCACCTATCTAGTTTGCTTTTGCATTTAGTGCCTCCATTTCTGAGATGCCTCCCTGCTGAGATCCCTCGAGAGGTTAATGTAGTGTAGATTCTCAAGGCAGAGAGATATGGAACTTACGTACAAATGAGAGATAAAGGGGGAAACTGTTTACTTGTGTGTGTACTAAAAAATAAACCAATTTTGTGACATGACAACATAGGGATGGATTCTGGGGTTTGGTTTCTGTTTTTACTATTTTTCAATGTTTATTTTTGGCTACTTTAGAGCCTGGCAACTTTCTTGGGAAACCTTCTCTCTGATTTGAATTGTGACTGCAGACATTTGATCAGGGATCTGCTGTTTCATTAGCAATGAAGCAGACACAGAATTAAAACAAAATCTCATGAAAACATCCAATATAGTTTGTGACACAAAACGAAAAAGCCACATAATCTCCCTCTGTTGCTGTAAGTGACCAAGAAGTGACCCATGGCGGGGCTGGTCCAGGAGTGTTTCTGTCACTATTAAAAACAAGGCAATTAAGGAAGAAGCTTCAGTCTTACTCACAACTTTCCTTCTTTTTGATTGAGTCTGACCCTAAACATGTCTTATGGCGGATCCAACAAAGCACTCCAGCATGGGCTTAATGTTGAGCATGTGAATAGCCCCACTGAAACTTATGGGACTACTTGTGCTCAAAATTAAGCATGTGCTTAAGTGATCTGCTGAATCAATGCTGCCTTAATTCAGCTTTTCATCATTAATTTCCTTTAAGGTTTTGATGTAGAGAAGCAGAAGCCTTTCAGATAATAAAAGAGACTCAGTTATATAAGATGATTCTGTCTGCTTAAGCGTTGCATAAATTAAAACAAATATAAAATCATTCTGGTGATAAATGCTGCATGTTTCAGCTTCATGAAAGAATTAAGTTGTGCACAGCAGAAAGACTAATACTTGTTTCTCTAAAAAAATATTGTGAAAGAGGGTTGTGCTGAAAACTTTCCATGAACTAAGTCAGTTACACTTTACCTTAATAGGCATCAAGTGTAAAGCTATCAAGGCAGCTGCCAGCTAATAACACAGTTCTCACTGTGTGCTGCATATGGTCTTGTGTGGTGATTGTAATGTTGATGCTTAGAACTCAGTGTCCACTTTCCTACCCAGAAGTTTCCCATTGGGGCTTGGATTCTCTCCTTGAAGCACGGGTTGGGTGAGAGGATTAATAAAATAGCATCTGAAGTATGAATAAAAGCTTAATTTATGTTGTGTAATATCTGCAAATTTAATGGAACAATACTGAAAAATTGCAAGCATGGTACGTTAAAGAGGAGCTCTGTGATATAGGAGAAGGACCTGGATTAAAGAATCAATGCCTTTAAATCAAAGCCTCTGTAGTTTGCACTTTACTACAGCTATCAGACAAGCATTGCTGGTGTTCCTGCCAGTGCGGGAGGCAGGGGCCTGCAGCTGTCATACGACTTCGGAAGGAAAATGCTCCTTTTGGAGTTTTTCTTGAATTTTTATTTGGAACAAATCTTGCATTTTTATTTCCTCTCCTTCTGCAAAAAGAAAAGATACTTGTCCCATTCCATATAAATCCTTTATGCCAATCCTTGTATCCCCCCACAGCTTTGCCATCACATGTAAATGCTGACCTGCAGTCCCCTTTTTGTATTTCGATTCTGGAACCCAATCTACCCTGCACCACTTTTTCAATGCATCAGCCCTCCAGCTGTTTCTGTCCTGGCCTTCTGCCATATGTACCACATTGTTTGATGGTTTTGTGATGTGCACAGGTAGGATGAGAGCCAGTAAACTCATTTAACGTGGTGAAAGGCTTATGTGGTAAATATATTGCAAAAAGGCAGGTCTCATTCCAGCCAGCCAGCCAGCTCTTCAGCACAGTTCTGAAACAGCAACATAAGAGCTACAAGTGTTCCTAGCTCCATAGACGCCAGAATCCCTCAGGTACCAACTCACCCATGCTCCAGGAACATACCTTTGGCACATTGGGCTGGGAGAAGTAATGGCTAAAATAAAATTCTCTCTTCACTATTTGTGCCACTCCTTGAGGCAGCAGCTGAGTATTCTTCCAGAGTTAGACGCCTGAGTTGGGGGGGGGCTGGCGTAGCCCCTCCTGTCCCCTTCCTTCTGGTCTTGTCAGAAGTGAGGGGGGCAGGCTGCAATGTAATGTGCTCCAGTGACCCTTGACAGCACAATAGCCTCTTGTTAGCTGCTATTTGCTGGCACAAGTTATGAAGCTACTCGAACTTGTGCCAAGGGCTGGTACAGCCTCCAGGATCGGGAAGTCCAAAAGATGGTGTGAAGGCACTCGTGTCTCCCCCACAAGGCATGCACCACTGAGGCCCCTATGGCCTCCTCCCCAGCATGCATCGTAAAGACACCTCTGGCCCCAGAGGCACATTTGGGGATGTAGCCCTCGGCCACAAGCTTTAGCACGTATGAGTAGGGCCCTACCAAATTCATGGTCCATTTTGGTCAATTTCATGGTCATAAGATTTTAAAAATCGTAAATTTCATGATTTCAGCTATTTAAATCTGAAATTTCACTGTGTTGAAATTGTAGGGGTCCTGACCCAGAAAGGAGTTGTGTGTGTGTGTGTGGGAGATCGCAACTAGGAAATAGGTTATTGTGGGGGGATGCGGTACTGCTACCCTTACTTCTGTGCTGCTGCTGGCAGCAGCACTGCCTTCAGGGCTGGGCAGCTGGAGGCGACGGCTAATATATAGCAGCCTAAAATAACCCTGTGACCCCCCTGCAACTCCCTTTTGGGTTAGGACCCCCAATTTGAGACACGCTGGTCTCCCCTGGGAAATCTGTATAGTATAGGGTAAAAGCACACAAAAGACCAGATTTCACGGGGGGAAACCAGATTTCATGGTCCATGACACGTTTGTCATGACCATGAATTTGGTAGGGCTCTCCACATGAGGAAGCAGGGACCTGAGCAGACTGCAGCCTCTGCTGGGTAAAACCAGCATCTCCTTTGTGTTACCAATCCTGATGGGAATTAATGGAAATGTCAGGTCTTTCTTGTTTAGACCTAGGCCTTGTCTACACTACAGGGAAAAGTGGATCTAAGCTACGCAATTTGAGTTATGTGAATAGCGTAACTCAAACCAATGTAGGCTAGATCTACTTACCGCAGGGTCCACACTATGTGACATTGACAGGAGATGCTCTCCCATCCAAGCCACTTACTCTTCTCAATCCAGGAGTCCAGGGGAGAGCAATCGGCAGTCAATTTAGCGGGTCTTCACTAGACCCACTAAATTGACTGCTGATGCATCAATCGCCACAGCGTTGATCCTCCGGTAAGTGTAGACACCTAGTAACACTGCTGCACACTATACAAGATGGAAAGATGGGGCCACATTCAGCTCTGGTTTTGTGGGCCCAATTACATTGCCTGGAGAATTTTAATCCTGTGCAGCCAGTTTTTGTTGCTGCAGGATGAGTGGTAATTCTGATCTGATGCAGGGCTCATACCCATCTTGCTAATGAACAGGACACTACCAACAACTGGCTCTGTTTTTATTTTCTTCCTTGTTCCATTGTTTGCCAAAGGTTTGCTTGGGCTAGTTTCCTGTATTCTGAGAGACAGAGATCATACCCATCCCACTCAAACACAGGCTGAGGAAGAGAAACAGCCAGATGAAATGATAAGGTTCAGGGTTTGCTCGAGGAGGAAAGCCTCATTTTCCTCTAGCTGTAGATTGTTTACAGTTAACACATGCATTTGACAAGTTCCTTTATCTGATATTTATAGAACAGATTCCATTGCAGTCTGATCCACAGCACTAAATTTAAACATACCCAGCCTGTTTTGTGTCTTTATTCATTGTTACAAGTCAGGGATGAACTTTTTGATTGATAATAGGAAACTCCTTTTCAGTGACTATAACTAAGTCTTTGGCTTTGATACTTTGGATGTTAGCAATTACACCACACTTCTCATCTGAGTTGTATTTACTTGGCTTGAGCAGAGAGCTGCCTCTAAGCTATGAATATGCTGAGAAGAAGCTGATGTTGGAAAACAGTCCTAGGGCCCAGGGTTTCATAGCAACACACCTGGTGGATTGCTCAGGCGAGCAATGAAAAAAAGCTAATGTCTCTATCTTACAGTCTGAACTCACAGCAGCTCTGTTCTTTATTGCATTTGCTGCTACAATAGCTGCCTTTCTTTCTCTAATTTTTCCAAGTTTTTCCTTGAAGAAGGAAGACTAGGCAATCAGGACAAACAGGAAGACACAACCCCAGCCCCCAAGAACTTATAGTCTAATGTCCCAATCCAGTGGCCACTGAAGTCAAGAGAAAGACTCGTTGACCACTCTGAGCTTTGGATCAGGACCTAATTTAAGACAAGCCATGACAAGTGAGTGATACAACCAACAGCAGAGAAGGAGGAGGGAGGATGAGAGTAACAGTAATAAGTTCCCACAGCTACACAGGCTAGCTCTGTGCACAACTTGATGGCTCTGAATCATAACAAATATAAGTTATCATGGATTGCCTCTCACCCTAGCCATTAGCTGGTAGAGTTTCCATAAGCATCATGGTAGAAATGGGCCTTGAGGAAAGATTTGAGGGAACGAGTAGTGGCCTCGTCCATTAATTCAGGAAAGGCATTCTATACGTAACAGTTGGCATGGAAAGAAACAATGAAGACACTTTTGGGAAAAGCAGACAATGGGCCAACGAGGCTGACACCGCTGGTAGAGAGGAGAGGGTGTGGGGTTAATGTTACAAGACAAGACTGGATAACTAAGGAGAGGCAAAGTTATGAAGGACTTTGAGAACAAGAAGTTTAAATGTGATGCAGTGGAAGAAAGGGTCAGTGAATGCAGGTGACACAATCACTCTGACTGACCTTCACAGGATTAGGGATATTTATTGCATACTACCTCATTTCATCTGCAGATCAGGTACTTCTGAAGATGTGTGTGACTGAGTCCGAAACTTTATTAATGAACTCCTCATCACAGCTTTGCATCATGAAGAGCAGTGTTTTGGTGTTGTATGCTTTCAGTATCACTGAAGTACGCTTTCAGTATTACTGTAGAGAACAACATTGCCTTCCTCTTTGCTAAATTATTTTGGCCTACCATGTCCATTGTGTTATGTGTCCATACAACTGGCATTTACCCCAATAGTGTATCATGTAAAAAATAATTGTTTTTTTTAGAAAGCCTCAATATATGCTTATCATGATTCTGCCAAATAGGCATTTAATTTATAAAAGGTAAATTAGTTTGAATATTAAGAAAATCTTCCTGACAGTTAGTTGGATTAGGCAGTAGAATAAGCCCTTCAAGGAAACTGAATGCCCCTTTGGACACCTAAACCAGTAGCAAATCTTGGAACAATCTTGTATTGGCTGAAAGATGACAGAATGGATATTCCTAAATGGGAATTGTACACCTCTAGCTTCTGTCACATTGTGTGAACTCTTGTCTTTTCCCTCTAACGCTTTAGGACTTGGGCTTTCAGTCCTAATTAAAAAAATAAGCCTTCTTGTTACATAATTCTAAAAGTGGCTGAAATCTGGCTGAACAGATTTTAAATATAGCATGAAAGTTGTGCTCTGTTATTAACATTCAAATTAACTACTCCAAATAAGTATCGCCAACATGCTGCTCCAGTTTAATACTCTGCTGTGTGGCAGCTTTTCTCAATCGTTTACTGCAAAAAGTATTTTATGCCAACACTCTTATTGCTTCCAGAAGGATCAGTAACATACTTGGCCACAAGAGCTACAATATCTTTGATATTTGGCCTTTAGAAAATATTAGCAAAGTTTGTTAGAGATGATTTGATGTGGATTTAGTGCAATCCACTTACAATTATTTTTCTTCCAAGTCATTTCATGAAATGTGATGATTAAGCCATTTTTGCAGCATTCTCGGTCTAAACCATATTCAAAGTAACCCAGCAGGAAGTAACCAAACATCCTACTTCATCAACAATTAACCTACAAACTTCAATATAAAACACATTAATGCAGTCCCATTACTCTACTCCTTATAGCTGCAATTGTACTGTGTCTTGGAACAGAGGCTCTGAACTGAGGTAGTGATACTAGCCATGAACAGAACAAAGCTCAGGGAATACTAAAGTAGAATATTTGCTGAATTTCCAGAATTAACTATTTGAATCAACAACATCAAAGCATCACCTCGCACATGAACAGATACAAATATGCCGGAATTTACTATCATGGTTCAAATACAAATATTGCATTCTGCTTCCACAACGGAGTTCACAATTTTTTAGGTTTTATTTAAGCAGCTATTTACACAAGAATGTTTGATAGTTGCCCGCGTTTACAGTCCTGGAATTTCCATATGCCATGCACTAACATGGCCAGGAGCAAACCCTGCAGCATCCTGGGCTCCAAACAAATAGAAATCCAGCTTGGAGATTCATAAGTCACATTCTTGGCATCAGCTCTGGTTGCCTTTGTTCATTGCAGCACAGTTCCGATAAAAGGAAACGCAGGTCCAGAAGGAGACTCTGTGGTGCAGGTGTGACATTCCCTTTGGAAAGCAGAGGAGTGAGGTAACTGCCCCACATATCTGATCCCTGATAACTGCATCCTGCAGTGAAGATCTTGTTGTGGGAGATGTTAGTGTACATGCTGCATAAAGCTAAACAAAACTGCAATCCCCAGCGACCAATGCATCCATCACATGAGAGATCCTGCACCCTGCAGCACCTTTAGTGCATCCTTGGCTGAAATCTACCTTGGGCTTTAGGAGGAGCAGCAGTCTTTTACGGTTGCTGCTGTTTTCTAATTTTGTGAGTGCTGGGATGCAGGAAGCAGTAAACTCTGAGGTATTTCTGGCCCAGTATGCAGTTGACCAAAGCTAAGCAGAGAAAAATCCTAGACTTGTGATCTACAGTTTCAGTTTGAATAAATTTTATTGGTCTGACAAGGTACGTGGCTGTTGCTATAGAGAAATGTAGTAATTATGGGGCATGTGTTATGTGGGGGGAAGAGGGGTGGAAATAAATGGTCAGGGAGTTGTGAGCCCTGCTGAGGGTCTGGGGATGAGAAAGGAGACCAGAAAAGGCCTCATGGGGCAAGTCTACACTTAAAACGCTGCATCAGTGCAGCTGCCCCTCTGTAGCACTTTAAAGGAGATGCTGTAAACTAATGGGAGAGAGTTCTCCCACTGGTGTAGATAATCCACCTCCCTGAGAGGAATAGCTGTGATGGCGGGAGAAGCTCTCCCGTCAACATAGCGCTGTCTACACAGGGGGTTAGGTCCTATAACTACATTACTCAGAGGTGTGGATTTTTCACCCCCCCTGAATGACGTAGTTACACTGACATAGGTCTGTAGTGTAGACCTGGCCTAGGAATCAGACTTTTTGGATGAATCTAACCAAATCTCAGAAGCTGCCGGGCTTGTGCAGCTCTCCTGCCTGGTGTTCTATCATGCAAATCTGGGTCTCCACCAGCCAGTGTGAATCACAGGAAACAGGCCAGCCCAGTGCCCTTATCTGCCCACTGGCCAGTGCCTGAGGAAGGGAGCCTCTGGTCCAGGGCACAATGAATCACACTCCCCATCTGGTCAGCATGGAGGGTGGGACGGAAACTGGCACTGAAATGAAACAAGAAAAGGGAAATGTGAGGGAGTGGGGCTGTTTTCTCTTCTCTTGCTGCAGTCTCCCATTTGGGGCTGATGTTAATGACCAAGCAGAAATCATTGCTAAGGATATCTTAGCAATCCACTACATTCACTCAGCCCTCAGTCAGCCTTCAGTTTGGATGAGTTATGTTTATTTATGAGTTATGAGAATTTATATAAATAGCGACATAATTTGATTGGCATCTAAACTGATTCTCTCATACTTTATGTCACATACATTTAATGTGTCATTGGCGCCCTCTGGTGCCAGCAACCATCAATCTCACGACAGAAAGTTTAAAAACCAAGCAGTATTACACAATTTTATCTTGTGTAGACATAACTGCATCATCCCAAACACTTTGCAGAGCAAAGAATAAACAAGGGTAGAGGCAGAGAGAAATTAAGAGGCTTAGACGAGCGAGAAGAAGCATTTTTTGCTCTGACTGGAAATACTTTTGCTAAGGAGTTGTGTGTGGCAACTTTGTAAATAGAAGGAATAACATTATAACACAATAGTGATGATGTATGTGTAAACACAGCCATCTCACATCAGTTATTCAGATTTCTGCCCAGCTGTCTGGCCAAAACACAGCCTAGGTACTTACTGTAAAGATACCAGCAAGAATCATGCTTTCTTGTGCCCTTTTACCCTACTGATGATGTAATTTGTTAGGCAATGTTGATCATTCCACATGAGGAGAGCTTCCTAACTTCCCCTGCTTTAATTGTCTTTTTAATTTGTGATTTCCAGGATTTCTATCCTTGCAGGAGGTGGTGGTGGGTTTGTGAAAACATTACAATGGTGATTAATGTTTTTTCTTCATACAAATGAGGTAGTTACGGTATTTCCTGTCTTAAAATAGATTAACCGAGAGAATGTAAGGCCAGAAGGGACCATTCTGATCCATCTAGGCTGACCTTCATATCACAGGAAGTAGAATATAATCAAGTCTTAATTTTAATACTTTGGTTGGTGGAGAATCCACCAGATCCTTTAGTAAACTGTACCAGTGGTTAGTTACCTCCACTGTAAAAACTGGCACTTTATGTCCAGTCTGAATTTGTCTGGCTTCAGTTTCCAGTCATTGGATCTTGTTCTGCCTTTGTCTGCTAAAAAGCTCTCTACTTTGGTGTCTTCTCCCCACACAGGCACTTACACACCGTGATCAAGTCATGCCTTGCCTTTCTCTTGGATAAAGTAAACAGACTGGTCTGGTAATATCTAGCTTCCAATTTGAAAATCTCTTTACAGGTAGAGTTACAATTGTCAGGTTCTTGAAGCAATGACTGCATCTTCTTTTTCATCTGCCTATCACCACACATGCCAATAGACTGCATATACAGCAATTACACATTTATATTGAAATATTATATTATATGCTGTAGTATTGCAATATATGCAGATTATTGATGTGCTTGGTAACAAGAAGATAAGATACAGTTCTTGCTCCTAGACTCTTACAGTCGACATATACATGCCATGTGCTGCCAATACATTTTAGTTTAACTCTGCCTACAAAATAAACAAGGGGAAAATCTGAACTCTTGTTCCTAAACTGGCTCCAAAATAAGTCTTTAAATTTATCCCTAGTATTCCCCAGGCCCGGAGAACGGGATTTTCTGACTTCTTGTCCAGTACTGAAATATTGTTTGTTTGATTTTGGTTGTCCTCAAAACTGTTGAATTCTCTGATAATCCACTGACCCAGGAGAGATTAGGAGAAAGGCCACAATATCCTCATTTCATCCTAGTGATAAACTCGTTGCTTAGTGTTTTGCAGGCGTATACCTACAATTGTTCTGGTTTTTGTCCCTTTATGAACAACAGAACTTTTGTATGCTCTGTTCTCAGCTATGCACAAAATTGTGCAGGTTTTCTGTTTTTCTCCTTTTGCTATGCACACTAAGCTCAAATTCCCTTTTCTTAGGTCCAAAATAGCCCCTCAGAGAAGCTCAAGCCAAAAAGTGAGAAGGCGCTATGTGAGAAAAAAAAGTCCTATTTCCTGACTCAAGTGAGTGATTTACATAGAATTACAATTTACTTTAAATTCTAACAGAATAGTTCAGGAACCTTCAAGGGCTCCCATTTTGACAGGGATACTTTCACTTGGATCAGCTAATTGGCACCTATATTTCTGTTTCCATTTCCATTAAGTAAAGTGCCTGAGTGCGGGGCCTAGCAATGTGACCAAATCTGTCACGGACTGTTGTGCAGGGATTGCTCACTGGATTATAAAGAAGATTAGAAATGTGCTTCTTTTATTGTCCAAGGGAACAGCGTGGCTCCTCTCCTGCTCTCAACCTACCTTTAACCGATCCCTTCATGCTCTCTCTTGGCTCTGCCCTTTCCTCTCCAGCTCAGCAGTGGGACCACATCCCATGAAATCTGAATCTGTGAAGCTTGTTCCAGGCTAAAGAGAACAACAGATGGACACCATGAGGACTGCACAGGCCCAGATTCCTGCTTGCCTTTCAGGCACAAGGCAGCTGTGAGAATGCTAATACATTTTGCTGATTTCTCTGTCAGACAAAGCCAATCACATGCACAGTCTTTAGGCACAGTGATGGTGACTTTGGGATCAACTATGAGCCTGCTGCTCCATCCTGCTGGCAAAGGGCAGGCCTCTGGCCTATCAGACAGACCCTCTTCTCATTCAGATTACCCCTTCCCTGAGACAGGGAAGAGTACATATGGGCACAGCCTGTGCTATCCCAATGTTTAAGAGGAACTGTATTAGTGATATGTAAGAGTTGCACTCAGATTGGCCACACTGTTATTCTCCCTCCTAAAAGGTGTGTGTACATTGAGGGGACACCAGGGTTTAGCTACCCATTGTGCCATTGCACAGCCATGTTTAAAGCCCTGTCACCCATCCCCCTCCTTTTCGTTTATATTAGCATACTACATAGTATCCAGCCATTCCAAGAACTTTTGGCCCATCCAGTGTTTCTAGAGATGGGCAAACACTGGATTGATGAGATCTCCTGCTTGTGGCTGGGTGGTTCCAGTACTGGCTCCTCTATAAATGGTGCTTGTTCAGAAGCAAGTGCAAGTTTGTACAATCACAGAAGTCTGCAAAATGTCTCAGGTCTGCAGGAAATGATTCTGCAAAGCAAAACCCAGAGGCTTCTTCCAACACCTCTGGAAACTGGTGGTAGTGGGGAGGAGGGAGCATCACTCAAAGACACTCCGTAGGCCTGGAAATTCCCTGTTGGGCCCAACTTTGGTCAAAACCAGACTTGTCTTGAGTGAGTGTAATCCTGATGTCAGTGAGAAGCTTTGTGAAGCTGCAGCAAACCCTGCTGGAACCTCCTCCTCCCTTGTCAGCATTAGCAGGTGACAGACAAAGTGTCAGAGTCAGAAATGCACCTCAGGCAAAACTACAAACACTCTAGCAAGATTTAGAGACAACAATTCTAGGAGGAACAGGAACCTGTGGGGAATTCTTGGCAGCTTACAAGTTCATGGGCTGGGCTGGCCCTGAATTGCTGCTTATTAAACAGGAGGGCACACTGGTCTTTTCATTTTCAATTTTAAAATTCCCCTTTCTGTGCTGTTATCTCTGGGTCAGAGAGAGCTGTAGAGACTCATCTTGTGGTTCCTTTGCACTTCTCTCCCAAGCAATGGGCACCCAGACCCTTTTAAGATGCTCCCTTCAGAAAAACTAACTCTTCCCACCTCCCTATTCCTCCAGCTATGTCCATTAAAGGATCCCAGTTTGACGCCCCGCTCTTTATGATCTTTGGGTCTGATTTTCATTGCCCTGCACTTTGGACAGTCATCTCCGTCAGTGCAAAGTGGGTGGGAAACATTACCACCCTGGTCCAAACATTTGTGCCAAAGGAATGACAGAAACAAGATTTATTTAGCAGCTGTAATATCTATTGTTATCTTTAACTCAGAGAAAAACCCTAAAAATGAAAAGAACATGGAAGATATTTGCGGGGAGTTGGAGAAGGGTTGCACATCCCTAAAAATCTCCATTTGTCCCATTTCATCCACTTATTTTTAGGTCTGCACGTGGCAACCCCCATCTTCCCACCTGGGGAGAACATTCTGGGGTGTGCAATGAAACAAATCACTGCTCAGAAAGGAAGCTTTGGCACCGGCCATCTCTTGGGACATGAGGCAGGTAACAAGGCCAAGAGGGCTTGAAGCCTAGTTGTTACACCAGGGAGCCAACAGATGCACATTCCAGGTGTTTGATGTCGTCCGACGGGCCAGTGAACAATGGATTATAAAATGTAATAATGTTTTAAAATGTAATAATGTTAAAAGTTTTAATTTGGTTTAATTTATTTAAATGGGATTAAAAGAGCCCTGGAGATGTTTTGTTTCCAAGGAGGTCAGTGCCAGAGGGTAACAAAACGGCCTGCTGCAAATGGTGAAAAATGAGCAGAAAAAATTCATTGTTTAAAGTTATTTAATCCCAAGGAAGTTCTGCATGGCATACAGGGGATGGGATACGCTTCTGCAGAGTGTGATGGAAGATCTAGCTAACATGGGATACCCTGTATAGAAAAAGATGGGGCCACTCCTGGACAAGGGATAGGGAAGCTGGGGCAGGTGTTCAGAGGCTAGGCTTGAGGCGCCCAGGCCTGTGAGATTCTGAGGTGCTGCTGTTGACTCCAGTCCTAGCCTATCACTGGTTTTGCCACATTTGGACCACAGTAGGAGATGAATATGGACTGAGCACAGTTTGATTTAGTACAGTTGGATAAAGGGTTAGGACTAAATATAGTGTTTTCTTTTTTTCTCTTTTTCTCTCTTTCTTTCTCTCTCTCTTTCTTTGGAGCCTAACTATGCTCATAAAAACAATGCTTCAGGCACTCAACCAGCTTAAAAAGCATACAAGCGCTTATAAAAAACAACAAAGCATTACAGAGATCATTCCCTCAAAAGGCCTTCCCAACCCTACAAACTGTCTCCTGCAACACTCCCAGGACCCACTCCATAACCCCTCTCACATTGCACTGCAAACTTAAAAGTTAACACACCACCAAAAAGGCTTTTAATAGCATATCCATAGGCTGCATTTTTAAAAGGCTTAGCGAGGTCTGATGTGCTCCCTGGGGTACTGTACAACATTAGGCAGTAAGAAACTCTGGGCCATGCCCATCTGCATTTCTTCTCATGACCCGCCAGCTCTCATTTCTGCACAGCTCCTTGATTCCCCACATTGCCCTCTGGTATTGTCAGGGCAGTCTTGGGACACTGTGTGCTCCTCTATGATACAGCTAAACTACCAGCCACTGCTGGAATTGTCCCAGAGGTGAGAGGCTGAGGCAGGCTTTCACATTTACTGAAACAGAGGTTTCGGGGGTTATATTAGGATTAGCTCTATAGCTGTGTGGTGGAAGGCAGGCCATTGTGTTCCCTGGGATAACCAAGGTTTTCCATTTTAGAGTCCCAATTGGAAGAAATATTAAACATTATCTCCTGAGTTAGAACTATAAGGGACTCAAATAATTCCTGTTCACCCAACATCTCCTTGCAAACCTGATGAGTGACAAACATAACAGTACCCTTTAGCATTGGCAGGCGTGCCCTGTTGGCCCTGAACTTCCCATGCTTACCAAAGGAGGCTATGTCATGTTTTTAACTCTGTAAGTGAAAATCACATGACAGATATCAGTCACATCATTGAATGTACTTCTGGAAGGTGCTCAGAAACCATTGTGATGAGAATGGTATAAGAACGTGAAGAGAAGATAATATCATAAAAAGACCCTCATATTTCACATTGAAAGGGGTAGCCTGTTGGACCGTAACAATCCCAAAAGGGGTAATTTGATGTTTTAAACCCCTAAAATAGAAAACATAAGAGAAAAATAGAACTTGTCTCCTCACTTGCTCCCTAGGACTTTCACAGGCCATCTCTGGTCTAACGCATGCAGCCAGTTATACGCTGGACCTAATCTCTGGCCTAGACGTCAGAATCAAGGACATCACAACACAGCCGCTGTCTTGAACAGATCATCAGCTCATTAAGGCAGTGGTCAGAGATCTTTCCACTCTGACATTACAGGTATGGAACAGCTTCCATACGAGGAGAGATTAAAAAGACTGGGACTCTTCAGCTTGGAAAAGAGACGACTAAGGGAGGATAGGATAGAGATCTATTCTGTCATAAATGGTGTGCAAAAAGTGAATAAAGGAGTGTTATTTACCCCTTCTCATAACTTATGAGCCAGGAGTCACCCAATGAAATTAATAGGCAGCAGGTTTAACACAAACACAGGGAAGTAAGTACTTCTTCAGACAACACAAAGTCAACCTGTATAACTGAGTTCAAAAAAAGAATCAGATACGTTAATGGAGAATAGATTGATCAATGCCTATTAGCCAGGATGGTCAGGGATGCAACCCTGTGCTCTGGGTGTCCCTAAACCTCTGACTGCCAGAAGCTCTTCAGCACTTAAGAAACTTCAACTCATACAAAATGCTGCAGCGTGCTTCATCAGCAACATAGACTAATGAGAGCACATCACAACTGTCCTCTGCTCTCTACACTGCCATCCCATAGAATACTGAATCAAAGTTAAGGTCTTGGTCTTTATCTTCAAGGTGCTCCATAGCTGGGGCCCAGGAGATCTAAAGGACAACCTATAGCTCAAGGATGAAGACTGTGGCCAACAACTAAATTCCTCTGGCACAATGAAACTCTCTATAGTAAGACTAAAGCTTGTCTGTGCGGGAGACAAAACTTGCTCGGGGGATGGTCTGAGCCTGGAATGAACTCCCTCTGGAGCTAAGGATCATCACAAACCTCACCAACTTCTGCTCCAAATGCAAGGCACATTTCTTTGACCTTGCATTCCCTAATATAAATACATAGCTGTGTGTGCGCACACGCACGGGCGCATTTAACTACCAAGACACTCCACATGCTTCATCCCCTGGGGAGAGGATGAGAGAACAAACAACACGTGACAGATGTTAGTCACATTGCTTAATACGCTGCTGGAAGGCATTCAGATATTACAGTGGTGAGAATGGTATAAGAATAGAATATATAGATAATAGATATATTAGCTATTATAGAATATATAGATAATCTAATACTTAATAATTGTTATTATTTGAATTGTGGTAACCTGGTAGGACAGGAACATAACAGGATCCTAAAACTTTACAACATAGCGCAACGAGTCCCATGTTGGACCCTAGCTTCTCAATGCATCCCAATTGAGGGCAATGTCCTGTTGTTAACTTCATAAGTGAGACAACAGGACCCTAATATCTACCCCACATTGCAAGGAGTTTCCTGTGGGACTGTCATCCCTAGGAATTCTAATGAGGGCAATAACTATTAAGCTTACCAAGAGAAGGTTAACAAGTGACTTGATCATAACCTGTAAGTACCTACACAGGGAGAAGCTATATGATAGTAAAGGGCTCTTTAGCAGATGCAGTGTTGGTAACTAATACTGAAACAATTTACCAAATGTGGCCAGGACTCCTTGGAGCCCCAACAATGCTTCTCTGTCTCACTGCTTGGTGATGTAAGGAGAGGCTGTCTCCCCAGAGCACTCAGCCCCTGCCTTCTAATGAATTAATCTGAACCCAGCTGATCATCATGGGACTGTAAAGCATCAGCAGTGGAGTGAGGGTCATTCTGATGACCCAGCATGAAACTATGCAATAATTTAATGAGAGATTAGTCTAAGGGGCTGTCCCCAGGACTGGAAGTCAGGGTCTCCTGCATGCTAATCCCTACTCTGACTTGCTGTCTGGTCTTGTGCAGATCACCTCACCTTGCTATCTTTCAGATTCTGCATGTTTAAAATGT
Organism: Lepidochelys olivacea; assembly: GCF_965140295.1. Lineage (NCBI taxonomy): Eukaryota > Metazoa > Chordata > Testudines > Cheloniidae > Lepidochelys > Lepidochelys olivacea. The sequence continues at coordinate 304,599 of NC_140431.1, read as the reverse complement.
GTATAAGGATAGTGACTTAACCCCCTTGGCCCTCTGTGAGATATCAGTGAAAGTTTGTAAAGAGGGTCTACTAATGGAAATGGTGCATTCCATGCTCAGTGTCATGATCTAGAGCGATACTCGCATGTCTACTCTGCCGTTTCTGTGCTTGGTGTCATGATCTAGAGTGATGCTCAGACATCCATCCCCTTCCCATTCCATGCTCAGTGTCACAATCTAAAGTGATACTTGCATGTCCACTCACTACCCATTTCATGCTGTGTCATGATCTAGAGCGATGGTCACACATCCACTCCTTGCTATTCCTTGCTCAGGGTCACAATCTAGAGTGATGTTAGCATGTCCACTCCCTGCCTGTTCCATGCTCAGTGTCATGATCTAGACCGATACTTGTATGCCCGCTCCATGCCCAGTAAGTGGCAGGAACCGTATTTTATCACTCCACAGCAGAAGTGCCTGATGATATCCAGGACCAAAGGCATTTCCAGACTTTCCCAGGAGTGTCAGTGGGGTAATTCCTAGAAGCACAGAGGCCCCAGAATCCCAAGCTGCACTACAGGGTGGAACACACCATTGCCGCTGACCTGATGTGAGAATTGTCTCTAATTGAGACAAGTAGGAAAGGGAGACTGTTCCAAAGGGCAATGGAAAAAAGAAAGTGACTAAATTCAAAGCATATGCCTCAGTGTTGAGGAAGTTTACTAGACAGGTTTTAAGCTCCACATTTCTGTGGTCCTTCAAAAATGCACTGAGGCTGGAATGTGTAATGGGAGTACTCGGTGGTGAAATGTGCTGCATATTTTCTGTGTTTCATTTTACTTACATAAAGAATGGCAGTGACTAGTACCATGGTGAGAAATAACAATTCCATTGGAGAGGTCACTTCGATGGTTCAGCTCCTGGGGAATGAATAAGGGTTGCGCTGCCTGGCACAATCCTTCTTATGGGTTCTGCACTAAAAGTCAGACCTCTGCCTTCACCTGGCATGAATCCTATCAGCAACTGAAGGAGCAGACTATCAGCATTAGGGCTTGGTTGACACTTGGGGGGGACTCATTTCAGCACCATGACTGGATGAAGGGTCCAGTAAGCATGCCAGGTGGGGACAGAAGGGGTCTCTCTCCTGGGCAGAGAAGTCATGCTTCTCTGGGTATGGCAGAAGTGGTACTTTAGGCTGGGGAATGATGGCGATATACTGATCTTTATAACCTTTGCTTATTCACTACACAAAATGTAACGAACTGTGCTATGTGCAGATTGTACTTGGGGCTTGGTACCACTGTGCTAGATGCCCTCTAAAATCCAAGACAGATGGCAGCTACACATGCACTTTTCATTATCTAAAGGAATCGAAGGTTGTAGGTTACTTTGGCTAATAAGTGAAAATATACAGAGTGATGCAAAGTCAGCACATCATGTAAATCACAGCATTTTACTACATTTAATCAAGCTCCTTGTATTCAGCATCCAAGAAAAATTTACCCCCTTCCCCCTACATTTTAAAGTTAAAAAGTTACATCACTAGTAATAATAATTTTAATAGCAAATTGCCAGGAATCCCAGTCAAAACTGGGATCCATTATGCTGCATGCTTTGCACATATGATTTACCATCAGGTCAGCAACATGGTTTTCTTTGGGTATTTCCCTCGTGTTGTAAAACTCTGCCTGTGATGTCTAGGGAGATTATTTGTATCAGGGCCAATGTATTCTAAGAGAAGGGGTTTATTATACAGGGATTCCTTAATCCAGGCCACTGAATTTACAATAAAGATTTTATTCATTTCTCAGGAAATGTCTCTGTTCTGGTTAATCATGTACTGACATTCTGGATCATGGTATCTGCTCCACTTTGCAGTGTCTGACTCAAAACAATGCCAAGCTGAATGGTTCTGTTACTATATCCCTAGATCTGGGTTACTCTAGAAGAATTCCCAAGAAAGTTCAACAAAGCTCTGGAAATTGCATAGAAGATAGGGAGGATGCAGACCCTGCTACCTGGTTTTCTTCAAATATCATTCTGCAGATTTGTGGAATTTGTTTTTACTTAGTTATATTTTAACTGTAGATTTTGTTCTTCAGATAAAGTGGCTGGACCTCATACAGCAGAAACTGAGCTCATGGGAAAGGAAAGAGAAAGAGGTGTCTGTGAAACCTCCAAAATGTCTGAAGATCCCCAAGTTCAGCATAAAATGCATGCCACTTCCATCTTTTCTCCATTACAACCTGAGCTATCTGTGGGTTGTTTCTGTAAACAACTGTTCATAGAATCCAAGGCTAAGGTGACCAGATAGCAAGTGTGAAAAATCGGGACAGGGGGTGAGGGGGTAATAGGAGCCCATATAAAAAAAAGCCCCAAATATCAGGACTGTCCCTATAAAATCAGAACAGCTGGTCACCCTATCCAAGGCAAAAAGGGCTCATTGTGATCATCTAGTCTGACCTACTGTATAACACAGGCCTGAGAACTTCCCCAAAAATAATTCCTAGATCACAGCTTTTAGAAAGACATCCAATCTTGATTTAAAAATTGTCAGTGATGGAGAATCCATCATGATCCTTGGTAAATTGTTCCACTGGTGATTCCCTCCTGTCAGGGCAATATAGAGAGGAACTTTCCAATCCTAAATTGATGTTATCACATAACCACTTACAAGTCATCAAAATGAAATGGTGCTCAGTTTTCTCTGCATCTTTCTTGTTAATGGGATACATTGAGAAGAAGAGCTGTTAGAAAAGATGCATCCAAAGCTATTCCCATCCTACTCACACAATATCTAGCTCTCTGCATGTCTTTCCAGAGGAAACATACATTCACTCAATAACATACAAACCCAAATATTTCTGGCAACTTGTAAAATCGTTAAACTGGTAATGCGTTGGAAAACAAACGGCAAGTGGTAATGATTTTAAAGCTGAAGTTGTGTGTCTGCAGTGACTGATAGTTTTAGCTGGTCTGGGGACTTGCAGAGAGGACAGGCCCATGTTTTGCTTAGGTTCATGTAACTCAGGTTTGGCGACAGATTGTCCCCACTGCTCATTGTATGTGTAGCCTTTGCTTTCACCTTTAACATCAGCCAGGTGCTCAGCAGCTCGTAAGGAGGCTCCTAAGTGACTGGGTAACTAACAAGCTGTAGTTTTGGAGAGGAGAATAGCTGCAATATTTTGAATATTTCATTTCTATGTAGGTTCTCAGCACATGCATGTGGTAGCTGATCCCCCTTTCCCATAACAGCTCCAACAACCTTCACCCTGCCTCTCTAAGTCTCAAAGCCTCAGAACTTACACTCATACCAAGTGTTATCAGCAGAATGAAGACAGTGTACCAAAGAGGTCCATTCTGCAACATATTCAGTGTAAACAGATGAATGCTGGGGACCTGCCATGGAGGACAGAAAAAGACAGATGTAAAACAGTCAGCCATGGATGAGAGTTTGTAGGAAATCAACATGTTGGGGTCTCTTATTCACCCATGCATGCATCCGATGAAGTGGGTTTTAGCCCATGAAAGCTTATGCAAAAATAAATTTGCTGGTCTCTAAAGTACTCCTCGTTTTTTTTTTTTTTTTTTTAATAATCGGAAGCTTACCACAAGAACGTTTCTCATCAGCCAGGCAGGGCCCCTATCAGAAACACATGCTGGCTGCTGGGAGAGGAGCTAAGCAGGTTAATGTTAAGCCCATGAGCCTTCCAAAACACAAAGTAAAATCCATCTTACATAATTCTGCCCCTCACAAGAGAGCAAGGAAAGGTCAGGTACAATGAAGTTCCACTAGAGGGCACTTGAGCTGTATTCGTCCACCACAGCTAGAGGTGAGGACAGTACAGTAACTAGCGACAGGTCAGAAGTGGAAGGTAGTAGTGCTGGCAGCTGCTGAAGTTTATGAATATTAGGTGAGCAACGCAATCATTTCTCTCATACATCCCCAAGATACATTCCAACTATAAATTCTGCTTGTTCTTAATAGGAGAGACAAATACCTGAAATTTGTGCTTAGATTGGCTTAAATAAATAGCCACCTTGCATCCACATGTATATATCAGCCACAGAAGCTAGTAAGGCGCGATCAGATTTTTAAAATTTGCTAATTTTAACTAGAACTACGAAATCAAAGTGTTGAGCTGGTCTGTGAAGTTTGCTCCCCGCAGAAGGGCTGATGTCCCAGCTCAGGCCAAATGGCTCAGTATAATGCTCTCAAAGCAATTCTATTCTTGGGAAATGGAACACATAGCACCTATCCAAAGTACCTTGAACTTTTAGCAAAAAGAAAAGGAGGACTTGTGGCACCTTAGAGACTAACCAATTTATTTGAGCATAAGCTGTAGCTCACGAAAGCTCATGCTCAAATAAATTGGTTAGTCTCTAAGGTGCCACAAGTCCTCCTTTTCTTTTTGCGAATACAGACTAACACGGCTGCTACTCTGAAACCTGTCATTGAACTTTTAGTTGATTCATAAATCCCAAATGGGGAGGATAGCACAGCCTGCCCTCCTGAGCCACTCTACTGTGAGTGCTCAGACACCACAGAATGTCAGGTTTGGGTAAATGAAGGTTTTATATTGTTTGTCCAGTTCTGGTCCCCCGTTGGTGAAGCCCACAACCCTGTGCAAGGTGCCTGTGAGTAAGTGTTTTACAACTGATATTTTCATAGTGCCCCAGGTATCTGCTGAGCTTTACACACATGTAACAGACAGAATTCCTGCCCTGAAGTGTTTTCAGTCTTAGACAAAGTATTGCCAACCCCAGCTGTTCAAAATACATGAGACAAGCCCCGAAAAATCATGAGATTGGCTTAAAAATTATGAGATTTAAAAAAATTACTTTTGGTTTCTTTGTATTTGCCTTTTGTTTTCTGAGTTTTTAAGAGTTCACTCAGGTCATGTTTTGATGCTTTTCTCTGCAACCATGAAGGCCAGAAACTTCCTAAAAAGGTGAGATTCATATGTAATCAGAGAATGCCAAAAGCTGGAGCTTTAAGAAAACAGCAAATATCTCCAGACTCTACAGAAAGAGATAACATGTGTGGTACCAAAGAATTCTGCAGCTACTTTATATTAGGACTGTGCACAATGTCTTATGGCTTGAGAGTTGGAGTGGAGGTTAAATGAACTCTGTATTTATCTTCTTTTCTTGGATTTGAACCTGTTCACTGCCTGGAACTTTGTGCAGTGAATGGCTGTGCAGACTGTATTTTCCCTGCACCGTGGTTCTGCTGAATGTTGGCACCCAGGCCCACATCCCTCAGGGGTTGGAATCTTGGAGCAGAGCTCCACAGCAAAGTGGCTGCCTGGCATTTTTCCTCTGCTTCTTTGTAGAATGTGTTGTTAGTGGATGGCTAATTCCAGATGTTGTTGCACTGCACAATTGAAAATTCATTTCGAACAGACCATATTAATATATTTGTAAAAGAAACTTTGCTTGAGAATAGGCAGAAGTCTAAAGTAGCCAATATCTGACTAGCTGAATTTCAGACAATGCTGTCCTTGTCCTGACAGACACAAATTCTTATTTCTCCTAATTCAGAACATCTTTGCTTACACTTGCTGAATTAAAAATGTTGTAAATAAGGAAAATCAGTAATTCACTGCACTTTATGATTTTCCTGGAGATCAGTAGGCTGAGTGGTCAACCTGTTAAACGTCAAAGCCGACCACTCAGCCTACTGATCTCCATTCCTACTCCAACCACCCCCCCATCTCTCTTCCTCCATTCAAACAAAGCTTTGTAAGCAAGAGGCCAAACCCCACTGCCTCACTCTCCTTTCCTTTAATTCTGTCCTGGATCTGCTGCAGTGAGGCCTCCTCCTGGTCTTCCTCACTCAGGATAATAAACCTGCAACTGGCCCATTCTAAGGACATTTTCATCCATCTTGATTTGTCTGCTTACTTCCTCCTTAACTTTTCTTTCTGCCCTGGTCTTTCATGGTTCTTCTACCTCGGGCTCTGCCACAGCTCTTTTAACATATTCTATGGTGTTGCCTCCTGCTTCCTTTCCCCTGCACTTCAAACTATTTCCCTGGGTGACCACATTCATTCTTATGGCTTTTATTGACAGCTCTCTGGACTATTCAATCCTTTGTCCCTTTTTGCAGGTTGCAAAGATGGTTGTACATTTTAATGTTTGGTTTTTTACCCCCTATGAACTGGGTCTGAGACCCATCATCTCATTCCATAGACAACCTTCAGATAGTAACAACTCAGTCCCTTGTGACCCTTGCTAGCTTTGAACTGATGACTTACAGGTGAAAGCTCCCTTCAGCCATCCGGGGTGGCTCTGTTCTTGCCTTCTAACCTATCTAGACACCTATGTGCCCCCATCCCCCCATCACCATAGTATCTGAGAAAATCACAATCACTAATGAATTTATGCTCACAGATAGATGCATAGGGAAATATTATCTCCATTTTAGAAATGAGAAATTGAGGTACAAAGAGAGAGTGATTTTCAAGGAATGTGTGGAAATTAACCCAGGTCACAGAAGACCCTCTCCATGCTTCACCCACAAGATGACTGCTTCATCTTATGGTAGTGTATTGATGGAAGCACTGACTGCTACAGTACCATCACGTTTCACGGGATCATATGCTGGTCTCAGTAAGTTCCACAATTCTGAAATGCTAGGCTGCTCATCTTGCATTACCATGTGCTTTTCCTTGGTTGGGAATTCATGGATTGTGACAGATCTGGAACTTATATGGAAGACATGGATTTTACTTGCATATTCTGCTCTAGAAATTGGTTGACTACATTTATGAGCAAGTTAACGTTGCCTAGTATGGTGAAATCTGGTTTGGGCTTTTAGCAAGGAAATGGCATACATAAGAGACTTCGTTATTGTCATTTGTGCTGCTCTGGCCAGTGAAAAAGAACTTATTCAGAAAACAAACTTTGAACACGCTCATCTGAGGGTTCTATTGCTATGTGAGTGCCAGCAATAGCTGGAATTGGTTCAGCCTTGTAAGTTGCATCTTGAGGTCACACAGAATACATTCTTCCTGCAATGAACTGCCTATATAAAGTGTAAATAACCCATGTTCTGACTCTGTTTTGCAAACCTTCAGATCCATGGGTTTCAGATTTCTATCTCACCAGGAAACTGCACCCCTATGATTCAGGAAGGTAGAATTTGGTACAGATGCTTAAAGTTTACTTGACCTAATAAAATCTTATAAAGTATTGCCACGGGGCATCAGAGAAAAGCTCCTGGGTCCTCACGTCTCACAAACACGAGAACACCGGGTATCAAATTTCACACACTTGTCAGAAACACCCATATTCACAAAGCTGGGAAGTGCAGTTCAGGGAGTCAATATTATATCATATAGTGAATCCACATAGCCATAAAATAAAATATACAGTATGTCATAGCCATAACACTTAGCACAGCAGGATGGCCCAAGAAGCACACAACACTGTACAGAAATAATACCCTAACTGTATACAAGACCACACATAGCCCTTTCATATGAGCTGGCGCAGCATGGTCTGATGTACCATTACGGTTGATCCCCACTGAAGAGTGATATGAAGTAGTGCAATCAAGCTCAGCGCTCTCTGTAATGCAAGTCTGCACCCCCTGCTGTGTCACATCCTTCTTTGTTGTGTCTGTCACTCACCTCACTCCCCTGGTCCTGAACAGTTGTCCAATGTCTTACCGGTCCTTTCTCTCCTATCTTTCTTCAAGGATGTATGTAGTCCCACTAAAATAATTGGGACTACTTGTGCTTAAAGCTAAGGACGTGTTTGCAGGGTTGAGATCTCAGACTGGAAGCTCTCTGGGGCAGGGGAGGGGTCTTATACTGCTTGCAAAGCACCCTCTCAATTCACAGTGCTGTATGTTTATTTTACTGAATAATAACAGTGCTTCCCATTGTGCTGGCATGGGGGCTGTTCGTGCACCCTCTACTTCTCTCACCACTGTTCGTTCTTCCTGGGCCTACACATCACCCCTCCCACCCCCGGCTGTGCCCAGACGGTCACAGGATCCCAGAGCTTGCTCAGCCATGGCCCGCAGCTGCTGCTAATGATCTTCGCTCTGCAGCTGGGCGCGCGGGCCATTCTCGGGTTCGCCTCGAGCCTGCCTTTGCTTCCCGCTGTGGGCACGAGAACAGCTGTCAGGGTGAGGGCAGCAGCCCGTCTCTGGCCCTTTCCCTCTGCCGGCTGCCAGCTGGGCTCTGCAGCGCCGCCTCCCAGGGCCGGCCAGCCCGTGACCGGGCATCGCTCGGGGACGCCAGTCACATGACGGGGGCAGGCTAAAGCGGTGTCTCCATTTTCCCGCCCACCACCTCCTGCGCAGTTGCCTTCTAGCCTGCCAGCCTCGCCCTTCGTCTCCCGGGTTTGGGGCTGCCCTGGGGCAGTCACAGTCCCGCCACCGTCCCCTCACGGCCTGGGGTGGGGGGACTGTCCTGGGGCAGTCACAGTCCCGCCACCGCCCCCCTCACGGCCTGGGGGGGGGCTGCCCTGGGGCAGTCACAGTCCCGCCACCGTCCCCTCACGGCCTGGGGTGGGGGGACTGTCCTGGGGCAGTCACAGTCCCGCCACCGCCCCCCTCACGGCCTGGGGGGGGGCTGCCCTGGGGCAGTCACAGTCCCGCCACCGTCCCCTCACGGCCTGGGGTGGGGGAGCTGCCCTGGGGCAGTCACAGTCCCGCCACCGCCCCCCTCACGGCCTGGGGGGGGGGCTGCCCTGGGGCAGTCACAGTCCCGCCACCGTCCCCTCACGGCCTGGGGTGGGGGGACTGCCCTGGGGCAGTCACAGTCCCGCCACCGTCCCCTCACGGCCTGGGGGGGGGGCTGCCCTGGGGCAGTCACAGTCCCGCCACCGCCCCCCTCACAGCCTGGGGGGGGGGCTGCCCTGGGGCAGTCACAGTCCCGCCACCGTCCCCTCATGGCCTGGGGGGGGGCTGCCCTGGGGCAGTCACAGTCCCGCCACCGTCCCCTCATGGCCTGGGGGGGGGCTGCCCTGGGGCAGTCACAATCCTCCCCACCGTCCCCCTCACGGCCTGGGGGGGGCTGCCCTGGGGCAGTCACAGTCCCGCCACCGCCCCCCTCACGGCCTGGGGTGGGGGGGCTGCCCTGGGGCAGTCACAGTCCCGCCACCGTCCCCTCACGGCCTGGGGGGGGGGCTGCCCTGGGGCAGCAACAGTCCCGCCACCGCCCCCCTCACGGCCTTGTGGGGGGGGGGTAAGGGGTGCAGTCACAATCCACTGGTGCTCCAAGTCTCCTCAGACTCCGTGGGTTACCCTGAATCGTTTACAATTGCTCAATCTCTAGCTCTTGCACACCATAGACATGTATTCCCTGTCACTGCTGCTCCTGTTTGTGTTGTTTCTCCCCCTTTCTCTTGCTGGCACCAGTATAGCCGCCCACATCTCCAGATCTAGTACAATGTCTCTTCTGCCTTCTTGTCCTTTAAATGGAGCCTTTACTGTACCAGGCTCAGGGTTTTATAATAGTCTCTTCATCTGTCATCCTAATAAAATAAATCTAGTAAAATATTTTTTAAATGTTTCAGAAATCCAACCTGGGAAGCCTAAAAATAGTTGTTGTTAAACTGGCCCAAGGGAGACTCTTGAGAGCTCTCAGATTCTTCTCTCCGCAGGTCTTACTGAAGGTGACATTGCAGTTTCAGACTGGCACTTGACTGTTGGTATATTTCTTTCCTATTATCACCATTTCACACTTTATCCATACAAACAGCCAGAGCAGTACAGGATCCTAGCAATCCCACACCAGGATCTGTACAGGTGCACAGCATTTCCTAATTGCTAATTTAACCCATTTCCTAGGGAGAGAACAGTGACTGATATTCCCATTAACAGCAGTGACTGGCTTAGCCCTGTGTGACCAAAAGAGCTGTACTGGCCTGTACACTATTCACTGAAATCCCCCTGCTATTATGAGGCTCTCAGTACTTCTTTTCAAAACCCCTATTTATATTGTACCTCAACAGTTGTCATTCCTGCTGGGCTAAAGTTTAGTCCAGAAGGTCCCAGCCAAGGAGTGTGATGTGCGTGTCTGAACATTGCTTTGGACATTTTTACATTATGAGTGGCTGAAACCAGAGCACAGTATTAGCTGCAGGGTTGTTTTAGAGCTATGACATGACTCAAAACTGACTTCACTTTAAAAAAATGGAAATTTGGCAAGTGATGAATCCACAATGTAGTGAAAAAATATTAAATACCAAGACATTAAACTCTGAAAAGTGACTATCCTGCAAGGATGTGTCATCAGTGTTTTTATTATGTGTAAAGCTGGAAAGAGCTGGGAAAACCCTTCAGGCCACAGAGGTTGGTAAATTCACTAGGGTCAGATGAGTTTAGGATGAGATTAATTATTATCCAGGGAGAATATAAAACTGAGGAAAATAAGAGAAATCATCCAAACCACAGCTCAGTTACACAGCATGGAGAGCCTGCTAGGAGCTGGGGCTGATCAGTGTGGGACAGATCAAGGATAGGAAATGGCAAGTGGGAATGTTTAGCACACTGCAAGATGAAAGTGCAAGTAGAAGGCAGGCATGGCTCAGAACAGAGACCTGATGGAGAAGCAGAAGAACTGGCCAGCAGCAAGAGCATGTACACAAACCCACAAGAACTTTGAAAGGCTGAGCTCTACCACCTGGTAAACTAGACACAGTGACCATTTTCTTGCTAGTACCACATAACTAGACTAAATACAGAGAGGAACAAAGCACAAAGGGCATCAGCCACTGTAGGAAATCAAGCTGTCATATAGAATGGGAGGATTTTTAGTCACTGTTTCCCAGAGGGATTGTTTATGCATTTGGTCCCTCATGTTAGAAGCTAGGGGTGTCAAACTAAATGATTATAATTCACATCTAACTGAGCTTCCCTTAAAAATGATCCAGTACTTGCAGAATGCAGTAGCCTGTCTGCTCCTTGGCATAATGGCAAGAGACTACATATTACCTGTCCCTGGCATACCTTGGGGGCCCATAAGACAATGGATTGAGTTTGACTCTTACTGATTATATATAAAGCTCTTAGTGATATAGGTCTGAGGAAGTGAGAGACTTTTAAAAGCCAGGACTGTACTTGAGTTAGCAGCTCTTCATGTTTCTTCCTCCCAGGCTTCTGAGGTCAGCTGTGTTGTTCTTAATCTTATGTCCTGAGGTTTCATCTGTATTGGATGGGAGCTAGGGTGACCAGATAGCAAGTGTGAAAAATTGGGATACTTTTTTTTGGAGAGGGGATATAATTGCATATATAAGACAAAGCCCCTAAATTGGGACCTCTGGTTACCCTAAAATTGGGAGCAAGCTTGTGGGATGCCCTCCTGGAGGATGCCTCCCAGAGTGGTTCCCTGACAGGTCTCCAGGACTCAGTACACAATGCTTCAGACTCTTCTGGCCTCCTGTTTGGGATATTTTATTGTTTTGCCCTGTTGGTTGCTTTCTCTAGCTGTGGAACACAGTTTGGTTTTATTCTGGTTTATTTTGTACAAAATCCCAGATCCTATAATGGAGATGAGAACTTTATAAATTGATAAGTAATGACAATAAAAAAAAAAACCTAATGCTGCTTATGGGATCATTTTCCTTGAAAAACTTACAGGTCCTGCCACACCTCTGTTGTCAGCTATTCTGAGTAAAACTGGGAGTAACCGGTTCATATAATTTTTCCTGCTACTGTTCCACAAAAAATACTGTATGAGGAATTTCTCTACATCTTCCCTATACCTTCTTCATACACATTCCATATAGACAATCTTTGGATCACTTAGCTTTACATTTGTTAACTTTTTTCCTATGAACATTCTAAGTAGGTGATGGAAGGCAGATTTCACCATTATTATATTTGCTGATCTCCATGTCTGAGACAGAACTGGGTGTTCACTCTAGTTGATTCTAGGGTCATATTGATATTTCCCACTGAATATTCCCAGTTTTTTTATGCAAATAACTTGAAATTCTTTTGCAAATTGTACTTCTGAGGTGTGGAAATACTCTGCCATGGATCTAGATGACCTGCAAAAGTTTTTCCAACAACAACTAAGCACTTAAAAAAGATATGCAGGCAGGTAACTGCTTATAAGAAATAAACACAGGGTCAGGGTGACCAAATGTCTCATAATAAAAACTAAACAAGCAAAGGATGGATGAACAGTAGCAACAGATACAAGGGGGGAAAAAAAGCAGGAGAGTTTTCAGTGTTAGTTTGGATCAGGGTTTCCCATGAACTCACTGGAATGCTCAGTAACAAGACAGCTGACCACTTTAGAATCTCACTGCAGTGGTTCTTGAGTCTCAGCTGAATCTCCATCGTTGCATTTAACAGGATTTCCACTGTTTCCAAACATCTCCTAGGAGGGAGTTATTTCACTGACTTCCTCTCAACACCATTGAATTCTCATGAAGTAAGCAGACATGTCATGCAACTCCTAACATGCCTAGAAGCAACTACTCAAAGAAACAAGATAGAATTGATCAGAATACTTCACTGAGTGCTTAAATGTCTCCATAGTCAGGAAAAGCAAACATCTGGTCTTTTTTTGAGTATGTGGGAACTGGGGATAGGAGATGAGAGACAGAGTGCAAAGATTAAATAACTGGGCATGTCTATGCAAATAAATGGTTTTCTTCTAATGACATAAAAACAGTTTTCCTGAGTCAGAATGGGTTTTGGAATGAAGAACTGTACATATAGTTCCCAGGAATAGTTTGGAAGTATTCAATGCACTAAGCAAATAAGCAGGTGCTATATATAGATGCAATGTGGGATTAATAGTCTATTATTGTAGAATCCTGAGGGCCTGATCCAGGACCAACTGAAATCAATGTGAAAGCCTTGTTTACTTCAGTGATATAGGATCAGGGCCCTTAAATGGTAAGTGCTGTAGGGTGGAGACTATGCCTTTGCATGTGTTTGTGCAGTGCCCAGCACATCAGCCCCCAGTTCTGATTGACTGGGGCCTCTGGGTATTACATCAACATAAATATTAATCATATTAAAACTAGAAAAATTAGGAAATGAGGAGGACACCTGGGGAAGATAATGCACATTTTTACATGGTAAGCTAATTCCAGACAAACCTCTGAAAGTAATGTACATCCACCTTCATCATAAAATGCTATGCTATAATTCTCTGTCTCTTTGGATCTCTCAGCATTTTTCAGAGATCTCCAATTACAGTATTGACACATTTGAGACCTGCTCTTCTATCAAATTAAAATGCTTGGCTGTGAAAAACAGAGCTAGGATTATGGACTATACGATCAAATTAAGAAGTATCTGATGCTATTATCTTTTTATTGAGAGGTTTTACTATTTTCAAATCAATTTAAGATATGTCAATACAACAATAAATGACAAATCTTACATTTAAATAGAAACTTCCACCAAAGAATGGCCTCCTGCTGTTACACAGGGTATTACTCTAAGTCAGCGTTTCCCAAACTTAGGACACCGCTTGTTCAGTGAAAGCCGCTTACGGGCCAGCCCGGTCTGCCAGGGGCTTTCCCTGAACAAGCAACGTCCCAAGTTTGGGAAACACTGCTCTAAGTGAAGGCGACACTGATGTTATGACAATCTCCTATTAAATTACTTTATTTTAAAAAAATTAAAGGCCACAGATATCATTGGTTTATTGGAGAGAGATTAGTGCAGCAGACTAGAGCAGTTACTCATTGTATCACTGGTTTCAGAGTAGCAGCCGTGTTAGTCTGTATTCACAAAAAGAAAAGGAGGACTTGTGGCACCTTAGAGACTAACAAATTTATTTGAGCATAAGCTTTCGTGAGCTACAGCTCACTTCATCAGATGCATTCAGTGGAAAATACAGTGGGGAGATTTATATACATACAGAACATGAAACAATGGGTGTTACCATACACACTGTAACCAGAGTGATCACTTAAGGTGAACTGTGGCTTAGAGAAGAGACTATTTCTACACTAAATCATGCTTCTCTCTCTAAAGGTGCACTCTCTCTCTCAGGTTTTTCAGTGGTGGATTCAGGCCTCTGCCTGATAGTGATGCAAGATCCATCTTTCCAATCAAGTATTTGCTGAGGAGGATTTACCTTATACTGGGCTGGGGAAGCACAGGAACAGACAAGTGCAGAACTAACAGTATATCTCCTCAGCAACACAGACTACTATAAGCACATCAAACCAGTGATCCACTCTCTGTGTTGGTTTTCTGTGGTATACTGAGTCATATTTAAGTTATATCCTTATCTTCAAGATGCTTTAGGACAAGAAACTTTAGTCGACAACTCCACACACAGGCACAATGAGTTGTGTACGGCAAGGCTAAAGCTCAGCTGTGCAGGAGCCAGATCTTTCTCGGCAGCTGGTCCAAGGCTGTTAAACAAACTCCCACTGGATCTAAGAACCACTTCCAACCTCAGCATTTTCCATTCCAAGTGCAAGGTACACTTCTCTGATCCGTCTCCAATACCAAACATTTAGCACAGCAGGTGTAAAATAAAATAAAACAAAACATAATTTTCTCTGGGGGGGGGGGGGGAGAGGGAAGAATGTCACCTGATTAATGCTGGTTATGTTCTTTACTGCACTTTTGGACTGCACTCAGATGCTCTGGTGATGTGGCAAGTGTAAGCACCTGTGTAGAGTCTGTGCTGTTTATGATGGGAATTTTCATTTTATCTCCTACTTTCAGTATATGTCCCAGGTACTGTAAAAGTGGGCCCATAAAAATCAAAAGTGCTCACGGAGAAGCTTGCTCCTGACAGGCTAAAGTTCTCTGCAGCAATCTGGTCGGCTGGCACAGTTGGAAAGCTGCTCTGTCTCCATTGCTGCTCTCCATCCCAGCCATGGCCAATCTGTAAGGAAAGTATACAGAGCTAGTCTAGTGATCTAACACATTGCTCTGTAACGCTATGCAAGAGACCCTGGTTAGATGCCTAGTTCCAGCCTCTCACTCCCTGGGCCAGAAGGCACAAGGGCATGCCAAAGCAGTTTGGTCAGGCCCTGGCTGAGAGGGGATTTCTCTCATGTCCTTCTAGCAGACTAAGGTGAAGTGCTGACTGATCCCAAAAGGAATTCCTTCCAGTCCTCCTTGCCTGAAGGATGTGAATGTGCCCTGGGGCCCATAGGCAGGGGAAAGTGGGGTGGGTCTCAGGGATCCATCTAAGCTTGATTAGTCTTGGGGAAAGAGAAGAGAAGAGTAGATAAATGAGCAAGTGCCTTTGGATCTGCATGCCTGTGTTTGAGGCAGGAGAGCTCTGCTGGTTTTTCAATAGCTTCTTTTTAAAAGCCAACAAACTTATTACTACATTAATTGTTTCAGGTAAACACCCCCCCACAGTTCCATTAACCAGAATACTTTTAAATTTCACAACAGATTTACTGTTTATTTTGCCCTACTTGTTTCTGATTTGAATAGTCTAGAGCGAGTACAGGGAGAACTGCAGGGTGTGATCCTCTCCCCCCACCAATATCAGATGTAAGCTGTGAAATGGTTAAAAGCTCACCATTCTATTGGGTCCCCCCTTTCAGGGAAAAGAAGCATGGTTTTTATGTTTGAACAGTGTTCCCTTCTCTACAGCTCCCTGGGAGGAGATTTTTTTCTGTGTTGGATGTGGGGGCAGGAGGGAGTCCCTGCTTTACAGTCCCTTGACTGGAATTTTCTGCAGCCAGTCACTAGATCAAAATGGGAAGTCCTAGGAGTTTGGGAAGCCTCCATCTAGCTTCTCCCACAACATTCATTCTATTTTTGGATTGTCTGAAGGGTGGAAAGGGAATTTTAAGGAACTAACAAAGTACTGAATTCTGCTAATGTGTTTGTGTTCTACACTTTAAGCGAATAAGTTATACTCCAAGACAACTGTAAAGGAGCAGACTCATCCCTGCAGCGCCTCCTCCTGGTCATTGGGAATTAGCTCTTTGCACCACCCTTGGAACGCCCTCTGCAGGCCAGTGATCTACACAGATCTTGCCCCCGTATCCCTCACAGACCCCAGTCCCCCTCTCCCTAGGGTTCTGCCACCCTGGCAGTACCCCCACACTCTGCCTCTGGGTCTCCCCTTTCTGGGGAACCCCAAACCCACTATCCCCACCTTGCCTCAGTCTGGGCTACTGCCAGTCATCACCAAGCCCCCACTCTCTGGGGCAGACTGCAGTGTAAAGGCCACTCATCATAGGCAAGGGGGTTCAGACCTGTTGTCTTCTTCTACCTCCCAGTATCTCTAGAGGCCTTGAACCAGGCCCTATAGCCTGAGGAGTTGCCAGCCTAGAGCACCCCCGCTCAGCCTGCTCCTTCCCCAACATTGCACCACCCTCAGAACCCTGGCAGCCAGGCCCTACTCTCTCCTAGCCTGGAGAGAGACTCCTGGGGCCATTGCCTCACAGCCTTTTTATACAGGACAGCTGGGGCCTGATTGGGGTGTGGCCCAGCTGCGGCTGCTTCCCCAATCAGCCATCCCCAGCCACAGCCCTCTCCAGGACTGCTTTTAACCCCTTCTATTTTAGTAGCAGGGTGCCAACCCTTTAGGTAATTGTATGTAAACCAGTTAATATGCTATTCCCTACTGCACCTTCTTTGGTGCTTACAGTGTGTGCAGCCTGCTTCTCCCTACACTGGGATTCAAGGAATGTGAGGCCATTGTCAGGATAACCAGATGAAGTTGTAACCAGAAAAGCTATAAAACATGGGAAGGAAAGCAAGAGTGGGAAAGAAAGAAAGTAACAAAACAACAATGAGAAGCAAGTGTCAGGGCAGGACACAGCAGCTGCACTGGACAGGCATCTGGAAGAGTAAATTCCAGGAATAAAGAGCAAATCAGAGCTAAAGCTCAGTGGACGCAAGAGGAGGGACATCAACCGTGCACTCTTGAGCTCATTAGAAAAATACAAGGGGAAGAGTTCATTCAGTTACGGAGGCTAAGCATAGAAGAGATCAAGTATCCAGAATAAGAACCTCAGTATATCTGCATTCAGAATCCTTCCGACCAAACCACAGCAAGGAAGCTGATGTGTCATTTAACCCTGGGGGAACATTCTAGGAAGAGAATCCAGTACCAGCATGTGAATGTACACGCCCTGTGTTGGAGAAGCAGAACAGAATTGCACTCAGGCAGGGCTGGCAGTAGATGTAGTCTCAGATTAGTAATCTGCTATAGAAAAAGTGCACACTGGGATTATTTTGTGAGCTATATAACTGAGAAAACTAGTGAGAAATTAGCTGACACCATTGCTGAGATAAAAGGCAATGTACTAAAGCACCTTAATAACACAGCAAAATCTGAACAAAAGTCCATGGCAAACTGCGGAAAAAAACTGGCTGACCTTCCAATAGATTTCCCTGCAATAAAAATCACACTGGCCATCTAGGTATACTTGTTAGCCACATGATTTAGGTGGGCCCTTGCAGCTCCTATGCTTGCTTTCAGATTCTCTATCTCTGCCACACCACCATAGCATTTGGGTACCTTGTTACTATTTACATGGGTCCTATAATCTCCAAAGAGGAGCATGATTTCCTAGTTTCCTCCAGATTTTTCTTGTTACCTTCTAAAATAGCATATAAATTACTGAATTGCCATCACATACAGCTGATCCTTCTGAGGGTCATGAGCTGCTTCTGCTCTTCCCTTCTGACATAAAACTTGTTTGGTTTGGCAGCAGGTCATTCTCACCTGCAGAGCTCACTCCCTCTCGTGGTGTATCTGAGCATCTGTGAGGTGCATTTGTTCCAGTCACCTTTTAATTTAATTTTGTATATGGCAATGAACTGGCTTCTTTTTTGTTAGTTATCAGTGGGATGTGACCATCCTCTATAGGTAGCATTGTTGTTGTCATTCTATGTTTTCTAAAGGATATAGGGATTATCAAATTATTATTTATTTACACTATAGTTGCACCAACTGAGATCAATACCCCATTGTGCTTGGTGCAAAAAATACATAGTAAGAAACAGCTCTCACCCCAAAAACTCATAGACCTTAAGGCCAGAAGGGACCATCATGATAATTTAGTCTGACCTCCTGCACACTGAAGGCCACAGAACCTCACCCACCTGCTCCTATAATAGCCCTATAAGCTCTGGCTGAGTTTCTGAAGGCTTCAAATCATGATGTAAAGACTTCAAGTTACAGAGAATCCAATCTCAGTAGATATGGAAGACAAAGGGTGGAAGAATGGAAGGATTATTATCCCTATTTTACAGATGGAGAGCTGAGGCCCAGAGAGACTGAGTGACATGGCCGTGGTCACACAGGGTGTCTGTGCCAGAGCCAGAAATAGAACCCAGATCTCCAAGTGCCAGGTCTGTGCCTTAAACACAAGGCTATTCTTCTCAAAGCATTTGAAGTTGCTTATGGGCCATAAGTATTTGGAGGAGAAAAAATTAATGCCCAAACTCACGGCTTCATTGTAGCACCAGAACTGCCAACACCCTGCATTCTCCCCTTACCCTCAGTTTGTGGGGTTGGAACAGAGAAGGCGGTTACCATGCGGCTCTCACCCCCAATAAAATGTTAACAGATAGATGCACAAAGGGACTCTGCTCTGTACTTGTGCCTAGCCTTGGTTCACTGACTGTGACTTTCCAGAGGTGCAGCCATCTTAGGTAGTATGTTTTGCTTGTGGATCTGACTACAGTTTGGGGTAGGAAGAACGTGTTTGTTGCAGCTGCTTATCCCACTCTGGACCTGTTCCCTTTCCCACCTGGCCACAGGCTCCTGTGCGGAGAGGAAAGGTGGTGAAGTGGAGTGGATGGGGAAGCTTTTCATGGTGCCGGGAAGCACATGGGCCTGTATCTGTTACTGGTGGGAGCACAGGCACTGACTTTTATTTTTCCCTGTGGGTGCACCACCCCCACACTGCTCCCAGGCCCACCCCCACACTGCTCCTTCCCCAAGGTGCTGCCCTCGCTCTACCTCTTCACCACTTTGCCTCCTCCCAGAGGCCCAAGCCCACCTGCCACTCTCTGCTCTCCCGCAAGCACCTCCTTCCAGCCACCAAACAGCTGATCAGCAGCACCGCCGAACAGCTGTGGCTGTTGGGTGCTGAGCACCCAACTATTTTTTTCCCATGCATGCTTGAGCTCCGGAGCATCCACAGAGTTGGCACCTATGGGTGGGAGTGTTTCCAGAGTGCCCAGGCCTAATGGTTGCTTTTCAGGGGAACTAATCTCACCTTACCCCAGGTGAATTCACGAAACATCAGGCCAGTCATCCCTAATGTATGCGCCTTTGACACACATTAAAAATACAACACAACAGTTCCCCAGACCAGAAAGAGGCAATAAAGACCCTCATTCCAGCCAGCAAACCAAGCCCACAATGTAACCCAGCCCAGTCCCCAGCTCACTACCCCCAAAAGGCCTAGGAGAAAGGTTGGGCTTTACTCAACAGGCACAGAACCATCATCAGAAAACGCCACAGAGTGTACTAGCAGTGTAATTCTATTGGCTTCACGAGAGTTACCCTAGGAGTGAATGTGTCTGTTGCTTTGGGGTTTTCTTGTCTGTCTGTGGTTTGTTTCAAATCCATTCGTATATATTTGCACAGTTCTCTGCTTTTCGTATTACCAAACATGTTCTTAAATACTCTGGGTAAACCCCAGTCTGCCCTCTTCATTTGATCAATATGGAAGGAGTGAAAAAGGTCAGCAAGATTTGCTGAGTTTACTGCTAGGCTTATTACTAGAAAATGTAGAACAATGTAAATACTTAAGACTTGGGTTGAAGTCATTGAGTGGATTATGACTACGAGCTGGCTGCATAGTTTGGGAGTTTCAGGTTTCACACTTGTGTCATTTGGTGCTGTGGTGACACCGCCAGTGCTGGAGTAGGGAACCTGATTTATTGTGTGTCGTTCGGACGAATCACTGCTGAAACGAGGCAAGTTTCATTACAGCTGGTGTGTGGTTTGTACTGAAGTGTCATCATTATGCACTTGTGCCAGTGGTCGTGGAAAAGCAGATGGGATTTTACTGGAGCAGGAAGCTAAGCAGCAGCACCAGATTTGACCAAAAGAATTCTATCGTCTTAAAGTCATTATAATATGTCTCAGAGTAGCAGCCGTGTTAGTCTGTATCCACAAAAAGAAAAGGAGTACTTGTGGCACCTTAGAGACTAACCAATTTATTAGAGCATAAGCTTTCGTGAGCTACAGCAGCTGTAGCTCACGAAAGCTTATGCTCTGATAAATTTATTAGTCTCTAAGGTGCCACAAGTCCTCCTTATAATATGTCTGAAAGTCAAAATTACTATAGACCAAAAACGTTGAACAAACACATAAAATGCATATGTGCACACTGGGCATGCACACACTTTTTTGGATACAGCTGCAATATCGGAACTTTCTACTGCTGAAAATGCAATGGATGAAGAAATATGGAAAGTTTAAAGGGAAGAATTTATGTCTGTAACTTCGTTAGGATCATCTATGAGTGTTAGAGCTGGGTGAACATTGAAATAAATTGGATTTATCACGTCCTAGGTTATTCTGTAAATAAATAGATACAGTATTGCCAACCGCAAGCATTCAAAACTCATGAATCAGGCCCCCAAAATTAGAAGATAGGCTTGAAAATTATGAAATTTAAAAATGATAAATGTTTGGTTCTTTTTACTTGTCTTCTAGTGGTTGACGCTTGGGGGTCATATTTTCAAGCTCTTCTCCACAACCAGGAGAGCTAGAAACTTTTTTTTAAACAAAAACGTAGATTCTTTTGTGATCAGCTACCTCCAAAAGCTGTAACTTTAAGAAAAACATCAAATATTATGGAAGTTTTCAATACTGTAGATAAAACAGGATTTTCCAAATAAAACAACTGATGATTGGAGGACACCACATACAGAGACGCTGAGGCAGGTATAGTGGATGAGAGAAGAAAGTTGGTCAGAGATTTATGGCACAAACTAAATTGGTTGCAACAAATTTGAAAAACTTAGAGACTAGAAATATTCAGAGCAAGACTTTAATGATTCAGGTACTTGCAAACAAACTATCTGATTACCAGTAAATTTATTTCTCAGAGAAACTCTAAGGTACCACAAGTACTCCTTTTCTTTTTGAGAATACAGACTAACACGGCTGCTACTCTGAAACCTGTCTAATTGAAACGTGACTCCAGAAAATAGATTTGGTAGTCAATCAAACCCACTTTCAGCTCTGCCATCCTTCTCTCTGAATTATAAACATGAGATTATTACATCTTATTTCCTGCATGTGTCCTACATGTGTCTCAAATCTTTACATCATGAACGCTGCAAGTAAACACTCCAAACACAATATTAAAGTGAGGCCGGATGCGTTACTCATCTGACCCAGAGATAATGTATACACAGAAAGCACAGGAATGGGACAACTGTGAGATGAATAAAGAGTAATTCTCTTCTCTGTAGCAGTGTAATCAGAGTCCTGTCTGTTTCCAGTGTTAGAATCTCAGGTGTCAGCTACTCAGGAATGCAGAAAATGCTAAGAAGAAGCCCATTTCAGTCCATCTCCCCTGCCTGTTTCCCTTAGATACTTTATGTCTCCTTCAGAGGTCTCCCATTCCTTTCTAAACTATTTAGACAAGATGTTTCTATTGATGATGATTGTGGAAGTTTATTATGACTAATCTCTTCATAAATTCCCTTAATGCCTGGCACTTCTTTAGCCTAAGCAGAGGCCCCAGGTTTCCTTTCAGTGACCCCAGTTCATGAAGCCTTGTTACCATTCACTTTAGAATTTTTCAAAATGTAAGACATGGTTCATTACTAAAGTCTCATCTGAATTTCTTTGCCATGTGTATAGGTGGGATAGAACAGCTGGTGGTGGCTGCTTTGAGGTGTGGATACTAGTACATCCACCCTCTCTCTTCCCTGGCCCGAGTGCACATGTTTTATTCCCATCTGCTGCTTTCCATGCTGTGCAAGGACAGACACATAGGGCCTCAAGTGATCTGTGCTCATCGCTTCACACAAAGCTTTTTCTTTTACTTTTCTTGAACAATTCAAATATTTTGGCACATTCTCCCCTGGTGATTCCATAGCGAATCCTAAATTGAATCCAGATATTCTAGGCACTTGACTCCTGTGTCTGTCTATTTTCAGTGTATCTATTGGAATTGTATGTGCAGGTGTATAGTTTCTTTGGTGATATACCTATCAGTCTGCAGCTTTTCTGTGACTACATTTGAATGACAGTTATCTTAGCAGCACAAATGTTCCATGTAAATACAACTGAACAATCAGGGTCTCCTTGTCTTGTGTGTTCGGCCTTTTGTGTTCTGTCTCTACTCGATAATTGAGGAGCCTCTCCTAGGAACACAGAGCAGTATTATCAGCGACTTCTTTCCCTGTATATGTATAGCAGACTGTGCTACTGAGGACATCCCCTCCCATGTATGCAGTGGAATGTTATTGGGAACCCCAGCACTGCATTAAATTGCTTATGGGATAAAATTGCTATGAGAACCCTACTTCTCTGCATAAAACTGCTAAAGTTGAACTTCACGTTTCTAATCAAAAGTTGAAACCAGATGGAAGTGAAATGCCAGAAGTAATATGAAAAATATGTTGAAAAAAGATCAAATGGAAGAAAAAAGATGAAAATGTTTTCAATTGAGTGGAGTGTTCTTTCAAAAACAGATGTATGTGAAAGCAGCACCATTTGCACTTTACCCCTGTTTTGCCTTTACATGCACACAGGTGAAATAAAATACAGCCTGGCTTGGTTGGGAGGCCTCCACTGTGACAATGCTAGTGTCAAGGTCACACAGCTCAGATTTCCCACATTACGGGGTTAGATTCAGTGTAAGCATGTTCCTGTGATCTCTGAATGTAAACCTTGCAGTGCCTACCAAAAAATGCAACATTTGGGTGCAAAATCTTCCTGAGCGGACCCCTCTGTAACTTCCTGTGTTACTTCATTTACTTTCTGAGTTAGGGTATGTCTACACTACGAAATTAGGTCAAATTTATAGAAGTCGGTTTTGTAGAAAGCGTTTTAATACAGTTGATTGTGTGTCCCCCCACACAAATGCTCTAACTGCATGTAGTCGGTGGAGTGTGTCCACAGTACCGAGGCAACCGTCGACTTCCGGAGTGTTGCACTGTGGGTAGCTATCCCACAGTTCCTGCAGTCTCTGCTGCCCATTTGAATTCTGGGTAGAAATCCCAATGCCTGATGGGGCTAAAATATTGTCGTGGGTGGTTCTGGGTACATAGCGTCAGGCTCCCTTTCTCTCCCTCCTTCCGTGAAAGCAAGGGCAGACAATTGTTTTGCGCCTTTTTTTCTTGAGTTATCTGTGCAGACGCCATACCACGGCAAGCATGGAGCCCGCTCAGCTCACCGTCACCACATGTCTCCTGGGTGCTGGCAGACATGGTACTGCATTGCTACACAGCGGCAGTTTATTGCCTTTTGGCAGCAGACAGTGCAGTATGACTGGTAGCTGTCGTCAACGTAGTCCTGGGTGCTCTTTTAACCGACCTCGATGAGGTCAGGGGCGCCTGGGCAAACGTGGGAATGACTCAGTCAGGTCATTTCCCTTTTAAGTTTCGTCTCATGGCGATTCAGTCCTACCGGCAGTGCACTGTCTTTTAATCAGCAGCCAGCAGAAGATGATGGCCAGCAGTCATACTGCACCATCTTCTGGCAAGCACCCAGGAGATGACGATGGCTAGCAGTTGTACTGCACAGTCTGCTGCCAGCAAGATGTATAAAGATAGATGAAGTGGATCAAAACAAGAAATAGACCAGATTTGTTTTGTATTCATTTTCTCCTCCCTCCCTCCGTGAAATTAATGGCCTGCTAAACCCAGTTTTGAGTTCTATCCTTGAGGTTTTGAGTTCTATCCTTGAGGGGGCCATTCTGTTTCTCGCAAAGTCACCCCCTTTGTTGATTTTAATTCCCTGTAACCCAACCTTGTAAACCATGTTGTCAGTTGCCCCTCCCTCCATCAGGGCAACAGCAGACAATCATTCCGCACCTTTTTTCTGTGCGGACGCCATACCACGGCAAGCATGGAGCCCGCTCAGATCACTTTGGCAATTAGCAGCACATTAAACACCACACGCATTATCCAGCAGTATATGCAGCACCAGAACCTGGCAAAGCGAAACCGGGTGAGTAGGCGATGTCAGTGACAAGAGTGATGAGGACATGGACACAGACTTCTCTCAAAGCACGGGAGCTAGCAATGTGGGCATCATGGTGCTAATGGGGCAGGTTCATGCAGTGGAACGCTGATTCTGGGCTCGGGAAACAAGCACAGACTGGTGGGACCGCATAGGGTTGCAGGTCTGGGACGATTCCCAGTGGCTGCAAAACTTTTGCATGCGTAAGGACACTTTCATGGAACTTGGTGACTTGCTTTCCCCTGCCGTGAGGCGCAAGAATACCAAGATGAGAGCAGCCCTCACAGTTGAGAAGCGAGTGGCGATAGCCCTGTGGAATGCCAGACAGCTACCGGTCAGTCAGGAATCAGTTTGGAGTGGGCAAATCTACTGTGGGGGCTGCTGTGATGCAAGTAGCCCACGCAATCAAGAATCTGCTGATATCAATGGTAGTGACCCTGGGAAATGTGCAGGTCATAGTGGATGGCTTTGCTGCAATGGGATTCCCTAACTGTGGTGGGGCCATAGACGGAACCCATACCCCTATCTTGGCACTGGAGCACCAAGCCGGCGAGTACATAAACCGCAAGGGGTACTTTTCAATAGTGCTGCAAGCACTGGTGGATCACAAGGGACATTTCACCAACATCAGCATGGGATGGCCAGGAAAGGTACATGACGCTCGCATAGAATCATAGAATCATAGAATCTCAGGCTTGGAAGGGACCTCAGGAGGTCACCTAGTCCAACCCCTTGCTCAAAAGCAGGACCCATCCCCAATTAAATCATCCCAGCCAGGGCTTTGTCAAGCCTGACCTTAAAAACTTCTAAGGAAGGAGATTCCACCACCTCCCTAGGCAACGCATTCCAGTGTTTCACCACCCTCCTAGTGAAAAAGTTTTTCCTAATATCCAACCTAAACCTCCCCCACTGCAACTTGAGACCATTACTCCTTGTCCTGTCCTCTTCCACCACTGAGAATAGTCTAGAACCATCTTCTCTGGAACTACCTCTCAGGTAGTTGAAAGCAGCTATCAAATCCCCCCTCATTCTTCTCTTCCGCAGACTAAACAATCCCAGTTCCCTCAGCCTCTCCTCATAACTCATGTGTTCCAGACCCCTAATCATTTTTGTTGCCCTTCGATGGACTCTCTCCAATTTATCCACATCCTTCTTGTAGTGTGGGGCCCAAAACTGGACACAGTACTCCAGATGAGGCCTCACCAATGTCGAATAGAGGGGGACGATCACGTCCCTCGATCTGCTCGCTATGCCTCTACTTATACATCCCAAAATGCCATTGGCCTTCTTGGCAACAAGGGCACACTGCTGACTCATATCCAGCTTCTCGTCCACTGTCACCCCTAGGTCCTTTTCCGCAGAACTGCTGCCTAGCCATTCGGTCCCTAGTCTGTAGCTGTGCATTGGGTTCTTCCGTCCTAAGTGCAGGGCCCTGCACTTATCCTTATTGAACCTCATCAGATTTCTTTTGGCCCAATCCTCCAATTTGTCTAGGTCCCTCTGTATCCTATCCCTGCCCTCCAGCGTATCTACCACTCCTCCCAGTTTAGTATCATCCGCAAATTTGCTGAGAGTGCAATCCACACCATCCTCCAGATCATTTATGAAGATATTGAACAAAACCGGCTCCAGGACCGACCCCTGGGGCACTCCACTTGATACCGGCTGCCAACTAGACATGGAGCCATTGATCACTACCCGTTGAGCCCGACAATCTAGCCAACTTTCTACCCACCTTATAATGCATTCATCCAGCCCATACTTCTTTAACTTGCTGACAAAAATACTGTGGGAGACCGTGTCAAAAGCTTTGCTAAAGTCAAGAAACAATACATCCACTGCTTTCCCTTCATCCACAGAACCAGTAATCTCATCATAAAAGGCGATTAGATTAGTCAGGCATGACCTTCCCTTGGTGAATCCATGCTGACTGTTCCTGATCACTTTCCTCTCATGTAAGTGCTTCAGGATTGATTCTTTGAGGACCTGCTCCATGATTTTTCCAGGGACTGAGGTGAGGCTGACTGGCCTGTAGTTCCCAGGATCCTCCTTCTTCCCTTTTTTAAAGATTGGAGCTACATTAGCCTTTTTCCAGTCATCCGGGACTGTAGCCAGACAGCCGCCCCCCCCTCAGACCAGCATTGCTGGAAACACAGGAGGAAGCAGGAACAGGGCACTTAACATATATTCCAGCACAGCCTTTGAAGCTGTGAAAGCACAGGTGTGCTGCTACAATGTGCCTCTGGGAACAGATACAAGGATTAAGCTCACAGCAGGCAGAGGCCCTGTGACAGACATGGCTCTTAGCCCCAACTAAATAGCGTGATGCACACACACCAACATCCTAGGTGGGAAAATATTTACCCTGATAAAAGAAATGTCCAGTAGTCGAAACTTATTGTTTCTCTCCCTTGCAAGTGTAAACTACTCTTGCAAAAGCTGGCGTCACCCCGACAGACCAGCCTCAATTTGGCATAAGAAAGGAGAAAGAGAATAAAGGAGTACAGAGGTATAAGTAGGGGACCTACAGCACCATGATTTTTGAGTGCTTTTCACTATCTATCTGCTGGTCAGATAAGTGACAGCCTCCCAAGGCTGCTGCAGCTAAGAGGGTCCCTACGCCTTGTCCCTTATTCGTCTTTCCGCAGAATTGAGTGACCGATCCTGGCTTGGCACCGCTGGAATCGAGAGATGCAAGGAGGGTAAGAAGGACCCACACCTGATCTCCTATCTTTAGTGTACACATATTTTGAAATAGAGCTCTATACTTTGTTTTTCTTTCCTTTGGGATTGTGGCTTCCGTTTTGTAACTTGTTTGTGTGTGTAACATCTCTACATTTAAATAAGTAGGCACTAGCAATTTTGTAACCACATGATTAGAATCTAGCTTAATAAATTTTGGTAACCATTTATGCATAAGCCTGACTTGTTTTCTCTGGTTTACTGTAAAGCAGCCTACACAATTAAAGAACCTCAGCCGTTTTGGCTCTAAAGCCTGGCCATTAGGTGAGAGTACTAAGAGCCTAGCGTTGAGTTGTGCCGCCTCCACGGGGCAAACTCTTGGGGCACCTGTCAGTCAATCCTGGCTGCCCGCTGCGAAGGAGCTCTGAGCTCTAGCAGTTAAAGTCACGGGTGGTTAGGACCTTGGGGCATCCGTCAGCCTAGCCCGGGCTGCCTGCCGCGAAGGGACAGTGCGTCCTAGCGGTTAAAGTCACGGATGGTATAAACGGGCATAGCTGGCACCTCACCAAACATCCTTGGCCGTCAGCTAACAGGGACCTCCCCCGTTCGCCACGAGTTTTCAAAGATAATGGCCAATGGCTCTGCAATCACAGCCGCCAGTTCCTTTAGCACTCTCGGATGCAACTCCTCCGGCCCCATGGACTTGTGCACGTCCAGCTTTTCTAAATAGTCCCTAACCACCTCTTTCTCCACAGAGGACTGGCCATCTATTCCCCATGTTGTGATGCCCAGCACAGCAGTCTGGGAGCTGACCTTGTTCGTGAAGACAGAGGCAAAAAAAGCATTGAGTACATTAGCTTTTTCCACATCCTCTGTCACTAGGTTGCCTCCCTCATTCATTAAGGGGCCCATACTTTCCTTGGCTTTCTTCTTGTTGCCAACATACCTGAAAAAAGAAAAGGAGTACTTGTGGCACCTTAGAGACTAACCAATTTATTTGAGTATAAGCTTTCGTGAGCTACAGCTCACTTCATCGGATGCATACCGTGGAAACTGCAGCAGACTTTATATATACACAGAGAATATGAAACAATACCTCCTCCCACCCCACTGTCCTGCTGGTAATAGCTTATCTAAAGTGATCATCAGGTGGGCCATTTCCAGCACAAATCCAGGTTTTCTCACCCTCCACCCCCCCACACAAATTTACTCTCCTGCTGGTGATAGGATTCTAGGTGGACTCCTCCTGAAGGTCGAAACAGCAGACTGGACTTCTACATAGAGTGCTTCCGCCGACGTGCACAGGCTGAAATTTTGGAAAAGCAGCATCACTTGCCCCATAACCTCAGCCATGCGGAACGCAATGCCATCCACAGCCTCAGAAACAACTCTGACATCATAATCAAAAAGGCTGACAAAGGAGGTGCTGTCGTCATCATGAATAGGTCGGAATATGAACAAGAGGCTGCTCGGCAGCTCTCCAACACGAGTTTCTACAAGCCATTACCCTATGATCCCACTGAGAGTTACCAAAAGCAACTACAGCATTTGCTCAAGAAACTTCCTGAAAAAGCACAAGATCAAATCTGCACAGACACACCCCTGGAACCCTGACCTGGGATATTCTATCTACTACCCAAGATCCATAAACCTGGAAATCCTGGGCGCCCCATCATCTCAGGCATTGGCACCCTGACAGCAGGATTGTCTGGCTATGTAGACTCCCTCCTCAGGCCCTACGCTACCAGCACTCCCAGCTACCTTCGAGACACCACTGACTTCCTGAGGAAACTTCAATCCATCGGTGATCTTCCTGATAACACCATCCTGGCCACTATGGATGTAGAAGCCCTCTGCACCAACATTCCACACAAAGATGGACTACAAGCCGTCAAGAACACTATCCCCGATAATGTCACGGCTAACCTGGTGGCTGAACTTTGTGACTTTGTCCTTACCCATAACTATTTCACATTTGGGGACAATGTATACCTTCAGATCAGCGGCACTGCTATGGGTACCCGCATGGCCCCACAGTATGCCAACATTTTTATGGCTGATTTAGAACAACGCTTCCTCAGCTCTCGTCCCCTAAAGCCCCTACTCTACTTGCGCTATATTGATGACATCTTCATCATCTGGACCCATGGAAAAGAAGCCCTTGAGGAATTCCACCATGATTTCAACAATTTCCATCCCACCACCAACCTCAGCCTGGTCCAGTCCACACAAGAGATCCACTTCCTGGACACTACAGTGCTAATAAACAATGGTCACATAAACACCACCCTATACCGGAAACCTACTGAACGCTATTCCTACCTGCATGCCTCCAGCTTTCACCCTGACCACACCACACGATCCATCGTCTACAGCCAAGCTCTGCAATACAACCGCATTTGCTCCAACCCCTCAGACAGAGACAAACACCTACAAGATCTCTGTCAAGCTTTCTTACAACTACAATACCCACCTGCAGAAGTAAAGAAACAGATTGATAGAGCCAGAAGAGTTCCCAGAAGTTACCTACTACAGGACAGGCCTAACAAATCAAATAACAGAACGCCACTAGCCGTCACCTTCAGCCCCCAACTAAAACCCCTCCAACGCATTATTAAGGATCTACAACCTATCCTAAAGGATGACCCAGCACTCTCACAAATCTTGGGAGACAGGCCAGTCCTTGCCTACAGACAGCCCCGCAACCTGAAGCAAATACTCACCAACAACCACATACCACACAACAGAACCACTAACCCAGGAACTTATCCTTGCAACAAAGTCCGTTGCCAACTGTGTCCACATATCTATTCAGGGGACACCATCACAGGGCCTAATAACATCAGCCACACTATCAGAGGCTCGTTCACCTGCACATCCACCAATGTGATATATGCCATCATGTGCCAGCAATGCCCCTCTGCCATGTACATTGGTCAAACTGGACAGTCTCTACGTAAAAGAATAAATGGACACAAATCAGATGTCAAGAATTATAACATTCATAAACCAGTCGGAGAACACTTCAATCTCTCTGGTCACGCAATCACAGACATGAAGGTCGCTATCTTAAAACAAAAAAACTTCAAATCCAGACTCCAGCGAGAAACTGCTGAATTGGAATTCATTTGCAAATTGGATACTATTAATTTAGGCTTAAATAGAGACTGGGAGTGGCTAAGTCATTATGCAAGGTAGCCTGTGTCCTCTTGTTTTTTCCTAACCCCCCCAGATGTTCTGGTTTAACTTGGATTTAAACTTGGAGAGTGGTCAGTTTGGATGAGCTATTACCAGCAGGAGAGTGAGTTTGTGTGCGTATGGGGGTGGGGGGGATGTGAGAAAACCTGGATTTGTGCAGGAAATAGCCCAACTTGATTGTCATGCACATTGTGTAAAGAGTTGTCACTTTGGATGGGCTATCACCAGCAGGAGAGTGAATTTGTGTGGGGGGGTGGAGGGTGAGAAAACCTGGATTTGTGCTGGAAATGGCCCACCTGATGATCACTTTAGATAAGCTATTACCAGCAGGACAGTGGGGTGGGAGGAGGTATTGTTTCATATTCTCTGTGTATATATAAAGTCTGCTGCAGTTTCCACGGTATGCATCCGATGAAGTGAGCTGTAGCTCACGAAAGCTTATGCTCAAATAAATTGGTTAGTCTCTAAGGTGCCACAAGTACTCCTTTTCTTTTTGCGAATACAGACTAACACGGCTGTTACTCTGAAACATACCTGAAGAAACCCTTCTTGTTACTCTTAACATCTCTCGCTAGCTGCAGCTCCAGGTGCGATTTGTCCCTCCTAATTTCATTCCTACATGCCCGAGCAATATTTTTATATTCTTCACCTTCCACTTCTTGTAAGCTTCTTTTTTATGCTTAAGATCCACTAGGATTTCACCGTTAAGCCAAGCTGGTCCCCTGCCATATTTACTATTCTTTCGACACATCGGGATGGTTTGTCCCTGTAACCTCAACAGGGATTCCTTGAAATACAGCCAGCTCTCCTGGACTCCTTTCCCCTTCATGTTAGTCCCCCAGGGGATCCTACCCATCCGTTCCCTGAGGGAGTCGAAGTCTGCTTTCCTGAAGTCCAGGGTCCGTATCCTGCTGCTTACCTTTCTTCCCTGTGTCAGGATCCTGAACTCAACCAACTCATGGTCACTGCCTCCCAGATTCCCATCCACTTTTGCTTCCCCTACTAATTCTTCCCGGTTTGTGAGCAGCAGGTCAAGAAAAGCTCCCCCCCTAGTTGGCTCCTCTAGCACTTGCACCAGGAAATTGTCCCCTACACTTTCCAAAAACTTCCTGGATTGTCTATGCACTGCTGTATTGCTCTCCCAGCAGATATCAGGAAAATTAAAGTCACCCATGAGAACCAGGGCATGCGATCTAGTAGCTTCCGCGAGCTGCCAGAAGAAAGCCTCATCCACCTCATCCCCCTGGTCCGGTGGTCTATAGCAGACTCCCACCACTACATCACTCCTGTTGCTCACACTTCTAAACTTAATCCAGGAACTCTGGTCTGTTTCAAAAGCTGCAGGAAGGGACGTTATTCCCAGACCAGAAAATAACCATTGGGGATGTTGAAATGCCTATAGCTATCCTTGTGGACCCAGCCTACCCCTTGTTCCCATGGCTCATGAAGCCGTACACAGGCAGCCTGGTCAGTAGTCAGGAGCTGTTCAACTACAGGCTGAGCAAGTGCAGAATGGTGGTAGAATGTGCATTTGGAACGTTTAAAAGCACACTGACGCAGTTTACTGACTCAGTTAGACCGCAGCGAAACCAATATTCCCACTGTTATTACTGCTTGCTGTGCGCTCCACAATATCTGTGAGAGTAAGGGGGAGACGTTTATGGCGGGGTGGGAGGTTGAGGCAAATCGCCTGGCTGCTGGTTATGCACAGCCAGACACCAGGGCAGTTAGAAGAGCACAGGAGGGTGCGGTGCGCATCAGAGAAGCTTTGAAAACCAGTTTCATGACTGGAGAGGCTACGGTGTGAAAGTTCTGTTTGTTTCTCCTTGATGAAACCCCTCCACCCCTTGGTTCACTGTACTTCCCTGTAAGCTAATCACCCTCCCCTCCTCCCTTCGATCACCGCTTGCAGAGGCAATAAAGTCATTGTTGCTTCACATTCATGCATTCTTTATTAATTCATTACACAAATAGTGGGATAACTACCAAGGTAGCCCAGGAGGGGTGGTGGAGGATAGAAGCACCAGGAGGGGTGGTGGAGGAGGGAAGGACAAGGCCACACAGCACTTTAAAAGTTTAAAACTTTAAAACTTATTGAATGCCAGCCTTCTGTTGCTTGGGCAATCCTCTGGGGTGGAGTGGCTGGGAGGCCGGAGGCCCCCCCTCCGCATTCTTGGGCATCTGGGTGAGGAGGCTATGGAACTTGGGGAGGAGGGCAGTTGGTTACACAGGGGCCATAGCGGCGGTCTGTGCTCCTGCTGCCTTTCCTGCAGCTCAACCATATGCTGGAGCATATTAGTTTGATCCTCCAGCAGCCTCAGCATTGAATCCTGCCTCCTCTCATCACACTGCCGCCACCTTTCAGCTTCTGCCCTCTCTTCAGCCCGCCACTTACTCTCTTCAGCCCGCCACCTCTCCTCCCGGTCATTTTGTGCTTTCCTGCACTCTGACATTGTCTGCCGCCATGCATTCGTCTGTGCTCTGTCAGTGTGGGAGGACAGCATGAACACAGAGAACATTTCATCGCGAGTGCATTTTTTTCGCCTTCTAATCTTCCCTAGCCTCAGCGAAGGAGAAGATCCTGTGCTCCTTGAAACACATGCAGCTGGTGGAGAAAAGAAAAGGGGCAGTGGTATTTTAAAAGACACATTTTATAGAACAATGGGTACACTCTTTCATGGTAAAGCTTGCTGTTAACATTACATACATAGCACATGTGCTTTTGTTCCAAGATCGCATTTTGCCTCCCCCCACCGCGTGGCTAGCCCCTCCACCCTCAAGAAAAGCACCCTATTTCAACCAGGTGACCATGAATGATATCACTATCCTGAGGATAACACAGAGAAATAAAGAACGGATGTTGTTTGAATGCCAGCAAACATACACTGTAATGCTTTGTTCTACAGTGATTCCTGAGTTCGTGCTACTGACCTGGAGTGGTAAAGTGTCCTACCATAGTGGATGGAATAAGGCTGCCCTCCCCAGAAACCTTTTGCAAAGGCTTTGGGAGTACATCCAGGAGAGCCGCAAATGCCAGGGCAAATTAACCATTAAACGTGCTTGCTTTTAAACCATGTATAGTATTTTAAAAGGTACACTCACCAGAGATCCCTTCTCCGCCTGGCAGGTCCGGGAGGCAGCCTTGGGTGGGTTCGTGGGGTACTGGCTCCAGGTGCAGGGTGAGAAACAGTTCCTGGCTGTCGGGAAAACCGGTTTCTCCGCTTGCTTGCTGTGAGCTATCTACAACCTCATCATCATCACCTTCCTCGTCCCCAAAACCTGCTTCCGTGTTGCTTCCATCTCCATTGAAGGAGTCAAACAACACGGCTGGGGTAGTGGTGGCTGAACCCCCTAAAATGGCATGCAGCTCATCATAGAAGCGACATGTTTTGGGCTCTGACCTGGAGTGGCTGTTCACCTCTCTGGTTTTCTGGTAGGCTTGCCTCAGCTCCTTAAGTTTCATGCGGCACTGCTTCGGGTCCCTGTTGTGGCCTCTGTCCTTCATGCCCTGGGAGATTTTGACAAATGTTTTGGCATTTCGAAAACTGGAAGGGAGTTCTGATAGCACGGATTCCTCTCCCCATACAGCGATCAGATCCCATACCTCCCGTTCGGTCCATGCTGGAGCTCTTTTGTGATTCTGAGACTCCATCACGGTCACCTGGGCTGATGAGTTCTGCATGGTCACCTGCAGCTTGCCACGCTGGCCAAACAGGAAATTGAAATTCAAAAGTTCGCGGGCCTTTTCCTCTCTACCTGGCCAGTGCATCTGAGTTGAGAGTGCTGTCCAGAGCAGTCACAATGGAGCACTCTGAGGTAGCTCCCGGAGGCCAATACTGTCTAATTGTGTCCACAGTACCCCAAATTCGACCCGGCAAGGCCGATTTCAGCACTAATCCCCTTGTCGGGGGTGGAGTAAGGAAATCGATTTTAAGAGCCCTTTAAGTTGAAAAAAAGGGCTTCGTCGTGTGGACGGGTGCAGGGTTAAATTGATTTTACACTGCTAAATTTGACCTCAACTCCTAGTGTAGACCAAGGCTAAGTGACAAAGTTTCTGTGGCTTCACCTACAAGAGCTGGAGTAAGAGGAACAGGAGTCTACTGAATACACTATGCTATGTGACTCAAGGATCCAAAAATCCAGGAAGGGAAACAGAAAAGAAATAAACAATAATGAAATAATCCTCACAACCAAGTGATGTGTCCTTATTCAGAGCATAGTAATACCATCCTTTCCTTCTTTGGAGAATACATGAGCAGAAAAATTAACCCATAAACAATAAGAGAACATTGTCAAAGTATTCAAGAAAAATAAATGAGATGCTAAATGAGAATGCCAAATGAGATGTACAGATGCCAAAGAGAACTTTGGCTGATTTTCTGTTGGGAATTTTGCAGGGTAATCTTCTGAATTCTATTAATTTAATATGCAAATACAGTTCAGATGTTGTAGCTCTATGTTGTGAGAACATGTGAATACAAACATCGTCAACTGTCTTAAGAGGCCAAGACCAAATATGCTTTTCAATAAAAAATTTAATAGAGAACCAGAACTAAAGATGATTAAATAATAGAGTAATGAAAGAGGACTGAAAGGAGTGGGCAGCACAGGAAGAGTAAAATATCAGAGATCTGATTAATAAGATAAGAATACCTGGTACATCGTTCATCTGAGGATCTCAAAGTACTTTACACATTTTAATTCTGACCCTCACCCATTTTGATTTAGGTATAAAATCGAGCTAATAATTCATAAGGAGTACACTAAAGCACCGAGGCTTGCCTGTATCAAATAGCAAGCCAGAGCTGGATAAGAATCTAGAGTCCTAACTTCTAATTTCCTACTCTATCCATGAGGCACAATTCCTTATGCAAGACACTCTCCATCTAGCTATAAAATGAGATCAACAATCAGAGGAAGAACATTACTGTGTAATATTGAAATAAAGCATTCAATATTGTGCAAAGAGTACTTTTTCTGATTTTAATGCAGAATAAAAACTGGGCACTGAGCAACCATAACTGGAGTCACAGATGTCATTTTCAGCAAGATGCCCACCAGCGAACTCAGAAATGTCACTTTCAATTAATACCTTTATTTTCACCTGATAGATTTTCCATATTATGCAGGGTGAGATTTACTCCCCTTCTCACAATTTTTTTGAAAGAGCTTTGCTGAACAAAACTGATGGTGCCTTCCTTTAAAAAAAAAAAGCCAGTGGGCTTTTAATTCACCATTTACACTCTTTTTAGGTAAGATCATTCAGTAGATTAGGCAACATATTTAGTGCACATGATTGGCACCTGTCAGTTAAGATATCTTGCCCATCAGGCCTTTCTTCATGTTAATGTAATTAGCGGCGGGCTTTCTAGTATTTTAGACTTGTTCCTGTGTACCACTTACTATGAGGCCACCTTGTAATGGACGCTGGGGATGTGTGTCTAAACCCACTTAGCAGATAATAAACTATTATTTGTGCTCAAGCATATGCTATTGTAACCCACACACCTGCTAAGTGTGGTGTTTTGTCCCCCCTAGTGGCACCAAGATCACTTAGAGATTAATGAGTCTGCTACAGCCTTAGCTGGGGCCCTGAGGCTTCTAGCTCATACAGTAGAGGCTCATACACTAAGTTCCTGAGGTCCCAGATTCGATCCCACCCGCCGACTCCGTGTTACGCTATCACTGAATCCTAACATGTGTGGTGTTCCATCCATTACAACCCCCCTTCGCTGCATGGCCTCTAAGCCATTTCTGACATGTTATTTGTAGAACACCGCAGTTACTTAAGAACTGCAGATTAGCTGTATGTTTCACAGGGGATTTAAATTTCCTCTCCTGCTCCGAGGACACAGTGTTTCTAAGCAGACTGGTAGACATTTTATTCATTTTCTTTTGACACATACGTTATTGTTTAACTTAAAGTGATTGTATTTACTCCAGAAAAATGTCCTATAATTGATTCCCTCCAAATGGGCGGTTCACTCATGTCTCATGGTCCTATCTGTTTATATAATGTGGGGCCCTCAGCTGTGCAGCCCCAGAAAAGCTTGTATGCAAGAATAAGCTGATCTCTAGGCTTCCTCTGAAAGGCTGCTAAAGATGCATGAAATACAAACTCTGGAAATGTGATGAATGTCTTTAATTAAAACATAATTTTGCCTAGAGAAATGTCTCTGTGAGAAGAAAATCTCATTTCCACAGATGCTTTGGTAACACAGCCAAATCCCCTTCAAGCTTCTATTCATTCATGTATCTACTGTAGAGTATATGAACTGCTGGGAGTTGTTGGAATTTGCTATTCTCATTTAGAAATTTTACTTCAGTAGCCATTGAGTTCTGTGTTCTTATACAAGTTCTTACCAAGAAGGTCTGAGAAGCAGCCTATGGAGGTATTGTTGATTCACGCTCACCATGCACTCAGTTTCCAGAGCTTCATGAAGAAAATCCTCTTAGCTTCTCATCTCATTCTACGCTACAAGAAAAGGGGCCACAGCCATGAAGAGGGAATTCTTGTGTAAGTGACTTTTTGATTATGATGCATTGTGTTGAGGACAGACATGGGGAACATTCAATGAAACTGAAAGGAAGCAAATTTTAAACTGATGACAGGAAATGCCTTTTCACATAACACACATCCAGTGGAACTCATTGCCACAAGATGGCAAGATTAAAAAAGGGATTACATATTTATATTGATAGAAGATTTATCCAAAATGTTAAAGATAAACAATGGTTTTGGAAGGGATGTCATTCCTTCTACCTCATGGCATGACCCAGGCTCTCACTACTTGGGGTTTGGAAGAAACTTTCCCTGTGGGCAGGTTATCCCATCACAGCTGATGCAGATTTTCTTGGACCTTCCTCTGAAGCAGATGCTGCTAGTCTCTAACAGAGACACTGGATACTGAGCTAGATGGAGTTTTGGTCAGATCAGGCCTGGCAATTCCTACATTCTTGAGAGGACAAGGAATGAATCACATTTTCTGTGTATCTTAATGGCTCTATCTATGTGCTGAAAGTCAAGCACCTGCTTAAGTGCTTTGCTGGACTGGGGCCTGAGAGCCCAAAGGAAGTGTTTCTGCAACAAACAGAGGGAGGTTTTGGTTCTTGCTGCTGTTGGCTCTAAAGGCCTTTCTTATTTGTTACTTCAGAGTTTTATTTTCTTTTTCTTTCACTTTCACAGAACTTCCTGCCCACTGGCCAGATACTCATTGCCTCCTCCTTAGGCCAAATTCTATACACATGCAGCAGGGTCATCAGCTTCCTAGTATTTACTGGAAAAGGGTTCTCAGCTTTGTGGTATTATTCCTTCAAAATTCACCTCTGATAAATCTAAGACATTGTTTGTAATGTACATTAACATGATTTATCACATAAAAACACCAGGACATTCTGATTATTCCATCACACTGTGAAAATAAATACAAAGAATTTCAGAATGACCTTTGACTCAGAAGTGAAGTGAATTTAAACATCTGAGAATAAACATAAAATTGGCCACATTCATTTAAGAAACAATAAGTCTTCCCTGTCTATTTCTGTATTTCACTATTGATTAGACTTTAGTTTACAATGGACCTTTTGTTCTAAATCACAGCAGATATTAATGGAAATAACTAACACAGTATTGTGCTAATATAACAACTATAAAAAGACAGAGTTACTTTGTGCAACCTTACTTCTGATTTGTGGCAGGTTAGAAACAATCAGTCTGCAAAAGATTTCATCTTCAGAAAAGCTAGGTTAGGAAGACCTTTAAGCAAGGCCCTGAATAAAAGAGAGATTTTCTTCACTTGAAAATTGAGTGGTACGATAATATACTTGAAATAATGAGTTATCAGATAACTGAATGTTGAGATGGACCAGGAAATACATGGAGCGCTACCTCTTTCAAGAGAAATAAGAGGGATGAGACTCATACATGAATACAACTAAAAAGGACAGAGGATTATTTAGTTGGAACTGAAACCCTAAGTACATTCTCACTAATATATCACTGTATCATGGGCTATAGTGTGGGTTATGTATGTGCATGTGTGCATGTTGTGGCTTTGTGTTATCTATGCCTAGGTATTGTGGCCATAGGTGTGATAAAAATTATTAAGGGTATGTTTACACTGCAGTCAAAGGTGTGATTACAGCTCTGGCAGGCATACCCACACTGGTTTTAATCTAGCTAGCACAGTTAAATTAGCAGTGAGCCGCAGCAACATAGTCTAGCAATATAAGTATGTACCCTCATTCTGGCCAGGCTTATATGGCCTGCCCTTGCCATCATTCCTTCACTGCTATTTTTAGCCATGCTAGCTAGATTAAAGCTACTACAGGTATGTCTTCCTGAGCTGCAAATTGTACTTTCAGTTGTAGCGTAGGCATACAGTCAAAAGCACAGATGAAGAAAAGGGTTAAAATATGTGTTATTCTACAATGTATTTTTACATAGCAGCCTTCAAGCAACACATCAGAGCACTTCTGAGAGAGTGAAATTGCTTTAAAGAGTTAGCATGAGTGAGCCTGATTCTGATCTCACTGGCTGTTGTACACTGGTGTAATTTCATTGGTTTCAGTGCAGTGATTGCTAATTTATACTACTGTATATATAAGACCAGGCCCAGGGACTCTAGCCTAGAGCAGAAGGGGTAAATGACAGGCAGGAAAGAGAACAAGAAGCTTCTTTTAAATATCCCTGCAAAATAGAAAGGGCGGGGGGGGGGGGGAGACAGGAAGGTGTTATAGGGAGTAGAAAACAGAAGGTGTCAGGAACTGGGGAGGGGAAGGTATGAGGAGATGAGTTACAGTGAAGGAGGAGCGGAAGGAGATGGGAATGGGGGAGCACAAAATGAGCGGTCCTTTTGGAGTGACTGACACTATACTGTGTCGATGCTTATCTTCATCTTCGCCTTAGAGACTGGCCCACGCAGCTGTCTCTCTAGCCCTGGTGTGTCTCACCTATCTTTCTTCTGCATATAAGTCATTTCATTGGTTCCTATTGTCAGAAACATTTTCAAGGAAATGTAACCTCTGAAATTTCCATCTCCTCACAGATGGAAACAACTTGGGGCCCAAGTCGGGCAACAGAGCCAGCTTTCCCTGCTGGAATGTCTGTGACACTAGAGGAGCCATTATCATCATTACAGAATTCCTGAAGCAGGATTAAGGGCCAGATGTTTAGATTAAATTCACCAGTCTCTGTGAGGTGTACTCAGGTGCACTCCCAATAACTCGCAAAGGGCCAGACTCTGATCTGAGTTACATTGTCATAAATCTGGAATGACGGAGAGCAGACTCTGACCCAGAGTCTGTAGGTAAAGCTCAGTGAACACAGAGAGAGGCAGAGGTTGGAAATTATACCTTGAGCATGAGGCGAGGGAGGGATAGCTCAGTGGTTTGAGCATTGGCCTGATAAACACAGGGTTGTGAGTTCAATCCTTGAGGGGGCCATTTAGGGATCTGGGGCAAAAATTGGGGATTGGTCCCGCTTTGAGCAGGGGGTTGGACTAGATGACCTCCTGAGGTCCCTTCCAACCCTGATATTCTATGATTCAGGAGCTGGCTGGCTCAGACATAGATCTAAGGCCTAAATGGCATCCATACTCCACCCTTTGGATACCTGTCTGTCAAGGAACAATGTCCTGCATTTCCAGTGCTTCCCTGTAATGTTCTTTCTCATAATGGTCCTGCCCTTCTGACTGTACATGATGGGATGTATAAAGTCCACACTGGCCAGGAAGGGGTTAACTGGAGCCTGAGCACTATATTAGTCCTACCTTGTTACACCTGGA
Organism: Lepidochelys olivacea; assembly: GCF_965140295.1. Taxonomy (NCBI): domain Eukaryota; kingdom Metazoa; phylum Chordata; order Testudines; family Cheloniidae; genus Lepidochelys; species Lepidochelys olivacea. Next base: position 264,872 of record NC_140431.1, on the reverse strand, counting down.
GCTTGCATCAGGCTCAGGGAGGAGTTAACAGGAAGGAATTCAGAGCAGTTGCTGGAGGTGGGCTGGAGTTCCTAAGCTGTGGAAGGGTCTGACAGAAACCAGGTGAAGGGAGAGGAGAGCCATGGGAAAAGCTACATGAATGGATTTACCTCCTGTGACAGATCTTGGAAAAGGGGCAGGACTCCAGGGAGGCAGCCCTGTGGGTCAGTGTTCTGCAGAAGAATGGAAAACTGGGGAGAACCTGAGATGGACTAAAGGCTCAAGCTCAGTATGGTCAGAACTTGCTTGGTTTGTATTTTCATCTGTTTTTTGAGTTTTGCTGAGGGGCTCCAGGGGGAAGCCCTGTGAGCCATTGTCCTGGAAGACAACTAAGACCTAAGAGGAGCCCAGGATGGGTGGAAGAGGTTGTGTAGATTGCCATTATTTATTTGGAACACTGATACCCTGCGAGTGGTGGAAGTACAGCATGACCCAGACTCCTCCATGGCTATTGGAGGAGGAGTCTGAGACAGAGTCACTGAAACTCCAGGTCACACCACAAGTGGGTGACTTGACACTACCTTCCAAATCTCCTTTGGTGGCTCCTTGTCCTCTGCTCTCTCATCCTCTGTGGGTTCCCTCAGGGCTATGCCTTTGGCCCCCTTCTCTTCTTGCTTTACATCTTTACTCTTGGTGACCTCATGCACTCTCATGTCTGTGCTGATGACTCACAAATCTACCTCTCTGCTCTGTCCTGCACATCTAACAGTCCCTTTGACACATCATCTTGGATGAACAGTGTTTTACACACTTAACATGGCTAAAGTTGAACTTATTCTCTCTCCAAAGCCCTCTTCACACCCACTTTTCTCCATTGCCAATCTTGGTGTGCCTGCTCCCCCAATTTGGGCACTGAGATATGAAGATGATGAGCACAGTATAGTAATTTAGTTCCTCCTAAAGATTCACTTTTTCATCAGATCTCCAAACCTAATACATGGTTCTGGTGGTGAGAACATTTTATACAGAGAGAAATATAAAGTAACTCCTTCCTCTGGTCTCCTAGCCTCTCTCTCTCTCTCTCCAGGCAGGGATTTTCTTCATATTTGTGTTTTGTACATAGCTGGTGCTTAACAGATAATAAACATGGTACATTGGGTCATTGGCATCCCTGCTTTTGGTTCTGTCCCTCCTGCTCAATGTTTCTCTCCCTCTGAGCATGGTAATGTAGCTGGGTGTTCTCTCTGTAATACACATCATGCTGTGATTGTATCTTCTTTGAAATTTTCCCGTAAACTTTCCTTTTATTACATAAATACCACAAGTACATCCCTCAGGAGTATTGTTGACTGCAGTACTTTGCCTAAACATTTTCCCACTGTGATACTGGATCAGATCCAATTTGGGATCGCCACTGTCATGAGAACATAACAAATCACTCTGGATAGGTCTAAACTTGCCACTATTGGTCAATGTACAATCTGTGTGTAAAAGGCCAAATCGCGTGGGACTCAGGAGACAATACTATTGCACCCCTTCTAATAGTGTACTAAATAACCGTAGAGCTTCCTCATTTTTATATGCAGATTTGCAAACCGCAAAACTGCTAGTTGAACAACTGCTGTTTTGAACATCATTGAAGGAAAGCCAGAAACGCAATTCAAGTCAGCTCAAAAATAAACATCCTTGGTTCTTAACAGGCACTTTTCTTATTAAAAAAAAAATTAGCAAAATTTCCTCTCAGAAGCACAAACAGTGTTTGTAAAATACCTTTTCAACCTTTGTTTTACTTCAGCACCTCTTTGAAGGAAATCTGTTTTTTTGGGGGAAAATCACAGGGTATACCATAAATCTACAAATATCTCTTCTTCAGTGATTCTAAACTTTGTTTTATATCTCAGTATATCTTTGCAAATTACTGTGTGTGTGTCACTACGTACCAGGATGCGAGAAGCCACCATCCTACCTGACACCCAGTACAGACTATGATTAAAAATGAATAATTTCACAAGCAGCTGTGTTTTGAATTTTTCTAGCTGAATAGATTATGGGCTGATTTATGTCCCCGGGGTGCTGCTCCGATTGCCCTTTCACAAGGAGAATTCTGGCAAGGCAGAGCTGCATAGCTAGGGCAAATGACCATAAAATATTCCATTGCTGGAGTCATATTAGGCTTTTCAGAGTGTCTGTCTATTTTTCCCCCTCTGCCTTAATGGGTGCTACTGATCCTTATATGCAGTAATGATCCTCTGCATTTAACGGATGTCACACGAGCCTAGAAACAGCACCTCTCCAATGCAGGTTCTGTCAAACCATGCCTGGTGCCAGATTTCTACCTCAGAAGCTGCCAGTGCCACGTGGGGTATTGCCAGAAATGATTCTGTTACACAGAAAATTATGTCAGTTTAGACAGGACCGCCGCTGGAATAGCTAATTACCAAGCCCCAGGGAGCCCGTGCTCATGCAATATTCTATTCACACACATGATAAGTGTCACTTATAGAATCTGCTGAGGATTACTAACCAAGGTGGTAGTCTGAGAAGCAAAGAAGCAGCAGGATAGAGGAGGAAGATTTACAGGATTTGGTGCAAAGTAAATAATGTTAAGTGGAAGTAATAATAAATGTCCAGAATAAAGTGTGAGTTGCAGCTATTGAGAAATGTTCCTTAAGTGAAACTGGGTGGCCAGATGCTGAGCAGAAAAGGGTATGCTACATGAGAGTAAACTGCATCCAATGAAGTGAGCTGTAGCTCACAAAAGCTTATGCTCAAATAAATTTGTTAGCCTCTAAGGTGCCACAAGTACTCCTTTTCTTTTTGCAATCATATGGGAGTGGGAAAAAAATCTGAAAAAAACCCAATACAAATAAAAATGAAAACTACATAAATTTCTGAAGAACATTGTTCAACTCAAATTCCCATATGTCTAATTGGTTTTCATTAATATGAAGAATAAACAATCCCTTACCAATGAAAATTACAGTTTTTCCAGGAAGTTAAGGGAAGGTAGTTAGGGGAAACCCTGGTCTCCAAAATCTCACTTCTTTAATTTGGCTTCCTCTATTTGGCCTCAGGCACTTTGCCCTTTGGAAGGTTATTGTTGGTTGGTTTTAATCTTTGTTGCAGATTGCAGCTGTCGGGGAAAGAACTGACTCATACCCTAAAAGCATTATTTGTGCACTTGTCCTATATAAAGTCTGAGCCAAAGTACAGTGTGATGAGGATGACATATATGTCTGCATGAAAGACTGGATAATTAAGTAATACATATGTTTTAATGGATCCCAAAACCATTACAGGAAAATAATTTGTGTAAGAATTGCCCATACAGGTAACTGAGTATTCTTCTAGGAACAAACAAGTAAACATGCATCCGATGAAGTGAGCTGTAGCTCACGAAAGCTCATGCTCAAATAAATTGGTTAGTCTCTAAGGTGCCACAAGTACTCCTTTTCTTTTTGCGAATACAGACTAACACGGCTGTTACTCTGAAATAAGTAAACTGGGGTCTTTATTGTCTAAAGTGGGTGCAGAGCAGAGAGCAGATATTGACTTTAGACTGGAATCTTTGGGGAAAAAAGATTGTTTCTAACTTCTCCTCAATCTACAGGGACCCCAAACCCTTCTAATTCAAAAAAGAAGAATAGAAGCAAAAATCTCTTTGATACAGACTATTGGGTCGAAGTTATCCAGGATGGAAAAGGTGTGAAATCCTCCAGTGCAACCAGCAGAATTATAAAGGATTTATCCAAGTCACCAAAAGATTCATTCCACCTAGTTAGTCTCACCTGCTCCCCATGGGAAAGGGACTGTTTATAGCTGCGAGTTATGAAAACTGGACTGAAAATGCCAACTGTGAACGTTGCAGTTCAGGGACAGACTTCAAAGATGTGTGATGTTTCTTCCCCGTTCACAAATGAAGGCAGGGGATAGTGTTGTCATGGGATCTTTGAGATTTTGTTTGCTAATAAAATAGAATTTCTTACTGTTATATGTTCAAATGAGATGGCATTGTTGAATGTTTTCCTCTCTATGGGGGGGGGAGTGGGTGATGCTGAACAATACACAATGCTTAGCAAACTGATTATAATGAGATTTCATGCTGTGTGGCAAATTATTTGCCTCTTTCCCATGGTCCTCACAAACTAATCCCAGGAGTGGATATTTCATTTTGGGAGTGTCTCCTTGTGACAGGGTGTACTAGGCCCTTTGTGGTCCCCAGCTGTAGGTGGTCCTACTACACCCTGCCTGAGAACAGGAGCAGTAAAGGTGGGTCCTCCAGGCCTGCCTAGAGAGGCCACAGGGAAGCAGCCCTTCAGAGTGCAGCAGGCCTAGTTTAAAAGGAGCTGCAGGGCCTGAGCAGATCAGTTCCTGGAAGGGACCAGAGCAGTAAGGAAGGTGCTCCTTGCTGGTGCAAAGGAATAACCAGAAGATGTGTTCGGGTGACACTTGCATTCCATGAGGAAGGAGAGAAGCACTTCAGCCCTGAGGTGAGGGTGAAGCAGAAGGGGCTACATGGGAAGTGGCCCAGGGAATAGCAGCAGCAACTATTACAGGAAGCAGCATGTGGCTACTACTTATAGGGCCCCTGGGTCAGGACCTGGAGTAGTGGTCGGGCCAGGGTCCCCCCACTGGCAGGATGGTCTAAGCCCCAAGAAGGGGATAAGGCTTGTTCAGAGGCCCAAGTAGGCTTTTCAGGTGTCCAGTTTTCAACCGGAATGCTCTGTTGAAAAGGACCCTGGTGGTTCTGGTCAGCACCACTGACCGGGCCATTAGAAGTCTGGTTGGTGGTGCAGCCGGGCTAAGGCAGGCTCCCTGCCTGCTGTGGCTCCGTGCGGCTCCCAGAAGCAGCGACATGTCCCCCCTCCAGCTCCTATGCGTAAGGGCAGCCAGGGGGCTCCGCACACTGCCCCAAGTGGTGGCTCTGCAGCTCCCATTGGCCAAGAACCACAGCCAATGGGAGCTGCAGTGGCGGTGCCTGTGAACGGGGCAGTGTGCAGAGCTGCCTGACCGCACCGACGCATAGGAGCTGGGGAGGGAGGGGAGACATGCTGCTGCTGCTGCTGCTGCTGCCAGGAGCTGCTTGAGGTAAGCGCCACTTGGAGTCTGCACCTCTGACCCCTCCCATGCCCCAACCTTCTGCCCCAGCCCTGATCCCCCTCCCACCCTCCAAACCCCTTGGTCCCAGCCTGGAGCACCTTCCTGCACCCCAAATCCCGCATCCCCAGCCCCACTCCAGAGCCCGCACCCACAGCCGGAGCCCTCACCTCCCTTTCCCCCCAACCCCCTGCCCCAGCCCGGAGCCCCCTCCTACACTCTGAACCCCTCATTTCTGGCCCCACCCTGGAATCCGCACCCCCAGCCCAGAAACCATACCCCCTCCCACACGATAACCCCTGCCTCAGCCCGGACCCCCCTCCCATACTCCAAACCCCTCAGCTCCACCCCCATCCTGGAGCCCCCTCCTGCACACCAAACCCTCATCCCTAGCCTCACTCCAGAGCCTGCACCCCCAGCCGCACCCCAGCCCCCTGAGCCAGCCCGGTGAAAATGAGCGAGTGAGTGAGGGTGGGGAGAGCGAGTGACAGAGGGAGGAGGGGGTGGAGTGAGCGGGGGTGGGACCTCAGAGGAGGGGCAGGGTAAGGGTATTCGGTTTTGTGTGAGTAGAAAGTTGGCAGCCCTAGGCCCAAGTGAAGTGCAGGCCTTAAAGAGGCTCCAGCAACACCACCCTGGGGGCACTGCTCTATACCAGGGCAGACACAGACTTACAGCTAGCCCAGAAGGGGCTGGGGGCTGAGGACTGAGCCCATAGAAAGGGCTAAGGATACCAACAAGGTCTGATAGGCCCTGGTGGATCTTTGTTGCCCCAGAAGGGGTTCTGTCATGTGATGAGACTGCGTGACTCGGCCAGAGGGCTGAGCCACTGAAGATCTGCCTGACGAGGGCAACAGCCAACCGGGGTGCCAGAAAAGGAAAGTGTGCAGGTTTGCACTCGGCCAACAGGAAGCGCTGGGTCAGTGTCCCCATCGCACTCCTGTACTGTTTAAAACAACTGTTTGGGTTTAGCCTGCATTAAAAGCTATTTTATACTCCTATGGCACTAGAACACATACCCCTTTATGCCAGGTCTGGAGTTAGGACTTCACAGCGTCAGTGTCAAAGTAACCAGCTAATCACATCACAGAAAGTGCATACAACAGATACTTTTAAGGAAACGGTCATGGTTGGATTTAGTCTCAAGCTACTCTATTTTCAAGTAACAGAAAAATAACCTTTAATTCCCATTAAAACAAAAACCATCTCAGGAAATATTTAGCTTGTGGCTGATGTGTACACACTTTTTGGTAAAATCTCCAACACACAGACCCACCTGAAACACATGGATCCACTTGCAGACTTTATTTTGCCATATTTTAAGGCACAAAGGAATTAATTACAAGCAAAAGAGACTCACTGAAATCCCAGAAAAACTCCCCAGAGATGGAGCTAAGAATGTACAGTAAAACAGCTCCTTTTGGTCAACTCTTTGTTGAGTACATCATGTTTTTAATAATGGAATTCTTGCTCTCCTTTTGCTGATCTAGGGGAGAAATATTGTAACATTAAATGTGGGTGCACACAGTGACATGATGTAAACCATCAGCTGATATGGAAGTCAGCATCTCTAGTGGTTCAAGCACAGAAATAGGAATCTGAAAATCTGAATTTTGGTCCTGGTTCTGCTATGACTTGCTGTGTGATCACTGGGAGTTCGCTTTACCTTTCCATCCCTAAATTCCTTATCTCAATGATGAGGACAATAAATATTAAAGTTTTCAAAATGATTTGAGATCTTTGGATGAAACTAAATAAATACAAAATCTTAGAGGGCACTGGTTAGTTAATATGGGAAATGAGTGTAGCAATGTTATTGGTAAGCAACATATATATGTATGTTTGTGTATTTGTATACTTATGAAATGTTTCTTTATATTATTACAAATATATGGAATAATACAAATGCTACATTCGTGCACGGACCATATAGAAAAGGATGAAGGGCAGCAGAAAACAATTCACAGTTTAATTAATTTATGCAGTCTTATTGAGAAACGGTATATAAAAAAGACTATTTCATTTCCATTAAAGAACACTGAACTATTTGCAGAATAGTCTAACACGTTGTCCAGTTTTCGGTGATTGCAATATGCCAGGTCCCTACTGTAAGGGGTGAAAGCATTTATTTTCCTTCCCTCCTCAACATCAGCTCCCTCCCAAAATACAAACTGAAAAAATTTAACTCAAAATGAATTATTTAGAAATCAAAAATGTGCTCTTTTTTAATGTTTAATCATCTCCAATCTTCAGGGGTCTCTGTCCTTCCTCACATTGTCTCTGTTACTATGCTAATGAATGCCTTGCATTATTTCCCATTAGAATAATCACTTTCTTTACAATACTTGGCATTTCCAAAGATAATGCTGTGAAGAGGCGGTGGATCTTGAGGTGTCATTTCTCCAGTACAGTGCCCCAGAATAACACCAGCATATGCTGACTGCACCAAAAATATTACTGTTCCAGATTATTAAAACAAACATAAGGCAGAACAATAGATACATGAGAACTGAGCAGCAGTTTAGCATGTATGGTACCACTAAGGTGTGCACAACTATGGTCTTCGGTATCAGAAACATCAAGCGTTGGTTGTTCAGAACAAAATGAATTCCGCGTGTTTGGCCCTGCACATATGTTTCTCATCAGCCAAGCTGCCCTTCTTGGGTTTTGAAGAGTTTCTGTTTGAAATTTTCAGAGCTAGGGATGGAAAGACTGTTTAGCTCAGTGTGTAGAAATGAGGCTCATCCACAGCTGTAGAGAGTCTCAAAAGTCACTCCAAAATGCTGGGCAAGGTTTGGACAATTAATTTGTTTTGAATAATCCACATTCAAATTACATATTGTTTAGAGGAGGCAAAGGAAAATAATGTATGTTATGCTTTCAGCCACTGATGGCTACCCTGGTGCCTTTCCCTGGCATCCCTTGGTAGGGGCAGAGGCTTTTTCTATGAAAAAAGAGCACATTAACAAGGTACCAAGGCCTGTAAAGATCACTACTGCTCTCAGCATGTCAATGGACCCTATGTTCAGGGCCTTGGGCTGGCAGGCAGCAAAGCAAGAAAACTAAGAGAATGAATTTGTCAGGATTATTTTTGTTTTGGATTTTGGAGAACTTCCACTCACTTGTCTCTAGGACTTGCTACCTGTGCAGGCTTAAGGGGTAGAAGGACATGAGCACAGGATCATTTTGTACCTTTTTAAATGGAACCAAATTTCAGTTCCAGCTTGTCAAACATACAAATATTTTATGTCTCTAGAAATTGATGTTTAGGTAAAGAGTGAATAAGCAAAGTTTGCAGATCTCCCCTCTGATTTATCTGCCCATCCTTAAACCATCTGCCTGAGTTCCTCATTATTTAAATGTTTTTATCTTCTCTGTTGCTGTATGAAAGACCCACACAAACAGTGGAGAAACTAACTAAAAGTGGGAAATAGTGCAAGTTACTGTAAGCAAAGTTCTGTCAAATGCAGAAAGTAAACAAACCAAAAAGAGAGATTTTTCTCTGATCTGTCACCTCTATTCATTTTAGATATTACTTGTATGTTGAGAGTGATGCAATGTTTGCGTTGAAAGTGTGCCTTTAAGACAGCAATGCTAGGGATAAAGTCAGATGGTAGTGCTTATTGCAGGTAGGTTTCCTGCTCCAACAGCAAGTTGCTGACAGTCTCACAGTATAAAAGCAGCTGAATTTTTGAGCTGGTCTTTGTCCAGTTTTTACTTTTTACTGATATAAAAGATGGTGTGAGATAATTGGAGTTGGTGAGTTACTCATAACGAGAAAGACTTTATGTGGAAAACTGGAAGTGCTGTTGTCTGAAATTTCTGGACTTTCTTTTAATGTTAATTGGTTCAACTATAATCAAAGTAAAGTTGTTTGTTCCACTGCAACTTTCAAAGAAATAAAATAACCCTTGTTAGGTTTGTTGTGTTTGGCTCCAGTGCTTTGCTTTCAAAGTGAATTGGAGTGAACGCCTGTGTCCCCTAGCTCAGAAGATTGAACTTTCATCGCCACAAAGTCAATAAACATCCCCATTCAGAATAATACTTTCCCAGCAGACTCTGCCTTCCCCACATTGCTGATCACTTTAAAACCTCAGTCAGCAATATTTTTTTAGAAAAGGACTGCAATTTTCTCTTTCTTTCTTCTCCTTTTCTTGTGTTTCCTTGTTATAAAGATAGAAGAAAATGATGGAGGACAAAGGACATGTGGCTGTGCTCAAACTGTTTTCTCTTTTCTGTTTTAATTCCTCCTTGTAGCTAGCTGGTTCTCTACAGAAGTGATTCTTGGAAGACATTTTCATTCTAAGCCCTTATTTTACGTAGGATATAACTTTCTCTCAGATTACATTTTGGGCTATAATTTCTCATGATTGTTGTCATTCCAAATGTGAGGCATCTTAGAAAGTTTGTGTAAAATCTGTCTGGCTGATTTTTATTTATCCTAGCTGGAAAAGGCAGTTTTTCACACTTTCAAAAAAGTGACTAGAGGCCATTTTTTTCACAGATAACTCAGAAACAAGTTAAATTTTAAAACGTTAGGGTTGGCATAGATAGTGCATTGTCCTTAGTGAGGGGTACGGCTTTGCTTGAAAAAAACTGGTTATGAATTTAAGTTGTAAATGAGTGAACATAGTATATTGTGCGCACATGCAGTCTCCTCTTTTCTTAACACAGCCAGTCACAGCCTCCCATGCTCAACACATTAGTTCCCATTAGCTACCTTAAAACTCATCCAAAGGGGCCCAGTTCCAATGTGAGGTGTTCTAAGGGCTGTTCCCTTAAGTGCACTGGGCCCTACGCAGCATGCCAAACTGCACTGCATATACAGTGTAATGATCACAGTCAGGTGATTTACTAACATTTCCATCTTTTTATCTCATTCCCATTTCTCTTTCTTTAAGCTTTCCCCCGCCCCCAAAGAAATGCAAAATTAAATTAATGGAGCATTAATGGTGATTTAATTTCAATAGATGGTTCCAACAGCACCCCAGAACAGCCAGATTGTGCATATATTTAAAAGACACTAAAGTTAAAGCTGCACATAGTAATATAGAATGTTGCATATGCACAAGGGAAGGGGTAGGGGAAGTACAATTGCTGTGGGGACCATAACTTTGAACGGCTTACTTTTGAGTAGGATTAGCTAGTAGCCCATTGATGTATTTGCATTTGTGTTCCTTTAGTGTGTGAGTCAGAACATAGTTAAACTCCTGAATCATGCAGCTCCTGTCATAATTAGAGACAATAATGAAGGTTTTTATATTTATTGATTAATGGATCTTCCCTCACAAGGGATTTGGGATGGTGCACATTCCTTCCTTTCCTCAGCTGCTTAAATCATCCCCAGAGTCTGAAAAATTCCAGTACTAGCTGCACAAAACCCAATTAAATGAAAAGATGATTCAATAAGAAAAAAAACCAGATGCATGTGATCAGTAGCATGCAGCCAACACACAGGCAATCCATGAAGAATCTCAGAGCATCTGTGGTAAATTCATCACCAACTAAAGCTATCACAATTTCATTGGTCTTACTCCCCAACTCACTCCCCTTAGCCCTACAATTGTATGAATAATTTGTCAAGTTGTGCCCCAATTTAGATTGCAAACTTTTGGGTAGGGACTGTATAATTGCTGGAAAAGGCCTACCATGTGTATTATGCCATGTAAAAGTCATACCGAAAAAGAGGCGATCCCATGCAGTTGATGTAATGCAGGCAGCACACTTGGATCCTCTAGGCAGCACTGAATATAATTCAACAATTAAAGTGGTTAAAAAGTATTATATAGTGAAACACCAGTTTGCACAATGATTTGCTTATTGGCCAAAGCGAATTGCAGTGCTCACACTCTAGTGCTGGCAGAGGAAAGGCATCCGGGACAAGGCATCGCATTCCTTCTGTTTTGATGGCTAATCACTTAAAAGGGTGACTTGGCACCTAAGGAATAAGCAAGATTCTGACCCACTTGTAAGTGGGTATGAATGTAAGGAGCTAAGAGACTGTGAGTAAGATTCCTAGCCAAGAACAAGAAATAGCTGTCTGCACAGTGTAAGAGGATGCTCAATATGTTTAATCCCATTGAGCTGCCTTGATCGCCACATAATAGGATTACACCACCAGTATAAAACAAGCAGGCAGGTGTGTGGGATGTAGAGAAGCATTTTAATGAAGTATCCAATTCTAGCTCTCCACAGGGGGCCCCATCTCTGCTCCACTGCTTGGCCAAGTTTCACGTAATTAGGTTGGCAGGTACCCAAACATGTTCCACAAGGGAGAAGCCAAATACAATGTGAACTAAGCCCACGGTTCTCTGGCACTCTCAGATACAGTGCTCCACATTCATTCTCACAGGGCAGGGCACCAGTCTCTATCCAGCAACACAGGGAGATGCTCAGAGATTCACTTTAGCAGACAACAAGCTGTAAAACATCAATAAAAATATTCTCAAATCTGAGAAATGTCAGCACTGACCAGGGAAGAAGAAATGAGACAAGTCGATGATACAAACAGGCCTGTAAAGCAAATGTTTGTGTTAAGTTGGTTAAGTGCTGACAGCATGCTCAGTGTTGTGCAAGGTGAGTAAGAGGGGAAGGCATCATTAATCATAAGGGGAAAAGACAAAGGATTTTATTCATCATCACAGACGGAGCTGTGCTTGTGTGGTGATTCACCCCTGGGTGAAGGCAAACAGCAATATTGCCACCACCCTCCACTGGAGAGAGCACTTCTAGGCTCCAACTGGGATTCCAAAGAAGCCTTAGTCGAGGCCACGCCGGTCAGCTCCAGGTCACTGGCAGAATGGGGTCTGTAGTCCTGCCACTCTGCTCAAGGTGAGCTTTGCTCCAGCAGGGGCTGCTGCCTCAGTTCTCCCGGTTGAACCTGGGCAGCGATTCAGGTTGCCTTCTGGTCTCTGCCTTTTACACAGAAATATTTTTGGCAGATACATTTCCAAAGTCAGTTTATGGCTGGTAAAAGGTGTAATATCAGCAGTCTTAGAGACTGAAGTCATCGGTGTATCCTAAAAATAGGTACAGCAAGGGTCATGGCAGAGCAAGCTTTCCTCTCACACTGCCCCCTACAAGCATCTACAACCCTGATCCCTTAAGAAATAAAGAGAACAATTGTAACAGAATAACGAACTGCTGATTGTATTTAATCCTAAGAAATACAGCCCCAGTTACAAGCACTGCTTCTTTCCTTCTGTTGTTGGCAGCTTTAAACAGAGCCTGAGGTAGATGGGCTCTGGAGGAAGTGTTTTCCAAGAGTTACAGACACAGATGTTTTGGAAATTTAAACAGGCTGTCAAAACTAATATTTTGTAAGTAAAGAGCTGTTTGCATTTAAAGTGATAATAATACCATTTAATTCAGTGGTTTTTTATTTGTGGAGAGAGCAAATTTAACCCTCTAGATCATCCCTGCACAAGTCCTTTGGTCTTTGGCAGGCATGGCCCAGGAACCACTTGTTACCAAGGTTTTCAATGAAGTGTAAAATCAGTGATGTTCCCATCACATGCTACTTGTAGTATGTCTATGACTTTCCTGCACCTACTAAGACAGTAAAGTCCTGAGATCTCTTCCTAGCTCCTAATTTCTGCAAGAAGGGGTGAGGGAAATCTTCAAAACTAATTAAAAATATCAAATTCAGTGAGGAAATACTCAATGCAAACTTTTAAACATTTGGGAAGACTACAAGGAACATGTTCCCATTGTGACAGAAAAGTGAGGGAGTTTGCATTTGAATGGGATAGTGGAAAACAATCCTTACAGGAGCTATTAGCACTAGTGGAAGATTAAAGGCACCATATCTCATCCAAGGAATTTTGACTCATCCCCAGGGTTTGCCATGGAACAAAGAACTCAAGGAGATGAACCTCTGGTGCACAAGGTCCTGCTCTTGGAAAGCCAGCCTCTCTATCTAAGTGTAAGATTGTAATCATCTGGACCCATGGAAAAGAAGCCCTTGAGGAATTCCACCATGATTTCAACAATTTCCATCCCACCACCAACCTCAGCCTGGTCCAGTCCACACAAGAGATCCACTTCCTGGACACTACAGTGCTAATAAACAATGGTCACATAAACACCACCCTATACCGGAAACCTACTGACCGCTATTCCTACCTGCATGCCTCCAGCTTTCACCCTGACCACACCACACGATCCATCGTCTACAGCCAAGCTCTGCGATACAACCGCATTTGCTCCAACCCCTCAGACAGAGACAAACACCTACAAGATCTCTGTCAAGCTTTCTTACAACTACAATACCCACCTGCAGAAGTAAAGAAACAGATTGATAGAGCCAGAAGAGTTCCCAGAAGTTACCTACTACAGGACAGGCCTAACAAAGAAAATAACAGAACGCCGCTAGCCGTCACCTTCAGCCCCCAACTAAAACCCCTCCAACGCATTATTAAGGATCTACAACCTATCCTAAAGGATGACCCAACACTCTCACAAATCTTGGGAGACAGGCCAGTCCTTGCCTACAGACAGCCCCGCAACCTGAAGCAAATACTCACCAACAACCACATACCACACAACAGAACCACTAACCCAGGAACTTATCCTTGCAACAAAGCCCGTTGCCAATTGTGCCCACATATCTATTCAGGGGACACCATCACAGGGCCTAATAACATCAGCCACACTATCAGAGGCTCGTTCACCTGCACATCCACCAATGTGATATATGCCATCATGTGCCAGCAATGCCCCTCTGCCATATACATTGGTCAAACTGGACAGTCTCTACGTAAAAGAATAAATGGACACAAATCAGATGTCAAGAATTATAACATTCATAAACCAGTCAGAGAACACTTCAATCTCTCTGGTCACGCAATCACAGACATGAAGGTCGCTATCTTAAAACAAAAAAACTTCAAATCCAGACTCCAGCGAGAAACTGCTGAATTGGAATTCATTTGCAAATTGGATACTATTAATTTAGGCTTAAATAGAGACTGGGAGTGGCTAAGTCATTATGCAAGGTAGCCTGTTTCCTCTTGTTTTTTCCTCCCCCCCCCCCCAAGATGTTCTGGTTTAACTTGGATTTAAACTTGAAGAGTGGTCAGTTTGGATGAGCTATTACCAGCAGGAGAGTGAGTTTGTGTGTGTATGGGGGTGGAGGGGATGTGAGAAAACCTGGATTTGTGCAGGAAATAGCCCAACTTGATTGTCATGCACATTGTGTAAAGAGTTGTCACTTTGGATGGGCTATCACCAGCAGGAGAGTGAATTTGTGTGGGGGGGTGGAGGGTGAGAAAACCTGGATTTGTGCTGGAAATGGCCCACCTGATGATCACTTTAGATAAGCTATTACCAGCAGGACAGTGGGGTGGGAGTAGGTATTGTTTCATATTCTCTGTGTATATATAAAGTCTGCTGCAGTTTCCACGATATGCATGTGAGGAAGTGAGCTGTAGCTCACGAAAGCTTATGCTCTAATAAATTGGTTAGTCTCTAAGGTGCCACAAGTACTCCTTTTCTTTTTGCGAATACAGACTAACACGACTGTTACTCTGAAATTGTAATCATCATCATCATTTAAATAACAGCAGTGTAGAAAGGTGCCGAAGTTGCAAATTTTATTGCAGGACAAACACCAAGAGAACAACACTAGAGATATTTTGCTTTATAACTATACGAAAATTCCCACAGGAGCCAGTGGGTTTAATCAGGGGAAAGCACAAATCCAATGTACAGTAATTCCGATATGACATGAAGAGGCTGTTATATTCACTATTGGGCAACTTATATAACTGCTCTGGGAAACTGAAGCTTGTGACAGAGTCACCAGCTGAGGGTCTGGTATCAACAGCATTTCTTTTTATCACATGAATTTAATAAGGGAGAAGCCAATGTGGTACACACAGGTTGTGGAGGTAGTATTTAGGGTATGAGTGGCTCTTGTCTTGTAATGGGACTCTTGGCTGTGATCGTGTTGAACTTCCTCTGTACTGTAATAACAATAAAAAGCGTCTGAGCAGGACCTCAAAAACCATAACCTGCCTGTGGGGTGGGAATGTTAGAAAGAGATTTCTGGTGTTCCAGGTTCTCTCATCAATTCAGTAAGCAAAGCAGTAATTACTCATCCAACAGGATTTCACCCTTTCATGTTTCAAAGACTCCAGAAACCCATTTAGTCACAGCAGTGATGAGACAGTGAGTCCCCTATTAGGTGATGGAAACTGATTATGATCCTCACCCACTCCATCCTACAGGAGAATGAACTGCATTCCCTATGGCAAAATCTACACTTTCACCCCTTAGTCCAGTTAGTGAGCAGTGCTGGATTCTTCATCCCAGTGTGTCTAGTGTTGTGCTTGGTTAAAGGTGATGCCAGGAAGGTCACTTCCACTCTGCTGAGATGGAGCATATTCTGTTTGTTGGTTTGTTTTCTCTCTCTCAGAATCTATGGGTGAATTTGGTACTCTTGCAAGAAATAATTCACCCATCTCCACTCAGAATCACATGCCTGATTCACAGCCCTCCTAGCAACCGTGATTGGCTTCAAGTGGCTTCTATATTGCTATTGGCTTTTCATGTTTGTAACACTGATGTTAAGAAAAAAGCAAGACACAACACAATCCAAACACGCCTAATGGCAGTTAATTATCTCACTCTCTACAAATGTCACTGAAATCCTGACAGGCATCTTAATAACCCAGTTCCCAAAGAGAATCGAGAAAACTAGATGCACAAAACCTACATCTCACACAGGAAATGGCGAGTTGTGGATGCCTGGGCCACTCTTGTGAAATGAGGAGCTGCCTGCTAACTACTCCCTTCACACTGAACACAGGTCCTGTGGTTCTCACATGTAGAAGTTCTTCTCTCCAAGTTCCCATCTATGCAAACACTTTGGTGGGACACTCAACGCATCTCCTGGTGGAGGGGCTGCAAACCCTCCAACCCGTCTGGATTGAACAAAAGAGTCTTGAAATGCTGTAGAAGTTCACATGATGGACTGAAGATCATGAAAATACTGTGTACAGATCACAGTGTCCCAGATACCCTCTGCATACAGCAGAAACAAAGGGAATGTGGTGTATAGCTTGGGAAGGTGTATGTGGATTGAGGTTTTTGTGATAATTTTGTGAATTGCTAGTATCTTGGATTATTCTAATTCTTTCAGACTTCCTCAATAAACAATATGTATTAAAAAGTTATATAATAGAATATCAGGGTTGGAAGGGACCCTAGGAGGTCATCTAGTCCAACGCCCTGCTCAAAGCAGGACCAATCCCGAGCTAAATCATCCTAGCCAGGGCTTTGTCAAGCTGGACCTTAAAAACCTCTAAGGAGATTCCACCACCTCCCTAGGTAATCCATTCCAGTGCTTCACCACCCTTCTAGTGAAAAATTTTTCCTAACATCCAACCTAAACCTCGCCCACTGCAACTTGAGACCATTCCTCCTCCTTCTGTCATCTGGTACCACTGAGAACAGTCTGGATCCATCCTCTTTGGAACCCCTTTTCAGGGAGTTGAAAGCAGCTATCAAATCTCCCATCATTCTTCTCTTCTGCAGACTAAACAATCCCAGTTCCCTCAGCCGCTCCTCATAAGTCACGTGCTCCAGCCTCCTAATCATTTTTGTTGCCCTCCGCTGGACTCTTTCCAATTTTTCCACATCCTTCTTGTAGTGTGGGGCCCAAAACTGGACACAGTACTCCAGATGAGGCCTCACCAATGTCGAATAGAGGGGGACGATCACGTCCCTCGATCTGCTCGCTATGCCCCTACTTATACATCCCAAAATGCCATTGGACTTCTTGGCAACGAGGGCACACTGCTGACTCATATCCAGTTTCTCGTCCAGTGTCACCCCTAGGTCCTTTTCTGCAGAACTGCTGCCTAGCCATTCGGTCCCTAGTCTGTAGCGGTGCATTGGGTTCTTCCGTCCTAAGTGCAGGACTCTGCACTTGTCCTTGTTGAACCTCATCAGACTTCTTTCGGCCCAATCCTCTAATTTGTTCAGGGTCCCTCTGTATCCTATCCCTGCCCTCCAGTGTATCCACCTCTCCTCCCAGTTTAGTGTCATCCGCGAACTCGCTCAGTATAGAGCTCTAGCTCCAACACTGCTAACGCTGAAGACAGTAGATTCAGCCTTTGTATTTTACCTATAAGAAAAGTTGTATGTGATTATTGAAGCCCAGGACTGCGTTTACTTGCATTTATGATGCCGAAATTGATCTGAAAACAGTCCAGGAGAAAGGATTTATTTATATAAATTGCATCTCATTGATAGGCAGGAGCACTGGTGGATATTGTGAAGGAAGAGCTTGTTAAACATTATATAATGTTTTATGCCCGTAAGCTATACTTGTCACAATGGCATTTAATATGTTGAAAGCTCAGCAGAGGAAATCTTATCACTAATTAAATTGTTCTGAACCAGAACAACGTCAGCTCTTTTCCTTGGTTTGTTTCTTTCTTAATCAAAGACAAACATTTAGCACAGCGGAAAAATATAACCTAGTGACTTAACGTCTACGTCCAGGCTACGTCCATGTCCCCCTCACAGCTGCTTATGTGTGGGGCCCTTCCAAATTCACGGTCCATTTTGGTCAATTTCACTGTCATTGGATTTTTAAGATAATAAATTTCATGCCTATTTAAATCTGAAATGTCACAGTGTTGTAATTGTCGGGGTCCTGACCCAAAAAGGAGTTGTGCACGGAGGTCGCAAGGTTATTGTAGGGGGTGGGGTGCGGTGCTGCTACCCTTCCTTCCGCGCTGCTGCTGGCGGGGCGCTGCCTTCAGAGCTGGGCAGCTGGAGAGCGGCGGCTGCTGGCCGGGAGCCCAGCTCTGAAGGCAAAGACACTGCCACCAGCCCTGCAGAAGTAAGAGTGGCATGGCATGGTATTGCCACCCTTACTTCTATGCTGCTGTTGGCAGGGCACTGCCTTCAGAGCTGGGCAGCTGGAGAGCAGCAGCTGCTGGCCGGGAGCCCAGCTCTGAAGGCAAAGACACTGCCACCAGCCCTGCAGAAGTAAGAGTGGCATGGCGTGGTATTGCCACCCTTACTTCTATGCTGCTGTTGGCGGGGCGCTGCCTTCGGAGCTGGGCGCCCAGCCACCAATTGCTGCTGTCCGGCCACCCAGCTCCGAAGGCAGCACAGAAGTAAGGGCAGCAATACCGCAATGCCCCTAAAATAACCCCATGACCCCATTTTGGGTCAGGAGCCCCAGTTTGAGACACGCTGGTCTCCCCCGTGAAGTCTGTGTAGTATAGGGTAAAAGCACACAAAAGACCAGATTTCACGGGGGGGAGACTGGCTTTCACGATCCGTGATGCATTTTTTAATGGCTGTGAATTTGGTAGGGCCGTGCTTATGTGTGAGAGATCAGAGCCAACATCCAAGCGGCAGAGGGCATTTACAAGAAGTGTGTCTCATCCCAGCCAGGTCAATCAGAGAAAGAAATTTTATTAAATCATAAGTTGGGGTTTTCTTGTACTCAAAAACAATCATTTGGGGAATAAAATAAAAACATTAGTTTTTAGTACCTTAGTACTTAGTACATTAGTACCTTAGAAACCTGTTATGTGAACATCAGCTGAGGACATATCAAACCAGACTCTCCTGCCGACTTCCTGTAAGCCAATGGAGTAACGCTGGGGGTGAGTAGCACTATTGGATCTGATGAGAGAATAGCTTGCTACAAGGAAAAGGGCAGACAAGTCACTTAGAGAAGGCTTTCACATTCTACATACAGCCAGTTTATCTCATCTGATGTCTACACCACTTTCTGGATTTTGTCAAATTTTTTTTTCTAGAGATTGGCATATATGGTACAGAGTTCCTATTCTACACGACTGAGTTCCTGGATGCCTTAGTTAACTTCACTTGGTCAAAGAGGAAAAGAAAGGTGTCCAAGTTCTTAATATGCATTTTTATATGTTCAGAAGTGGTTGAATGTTCTTCTAATATTTATGGTTTTATCTAGTGATCCTGTATCTTTAAAGAAGTGAGTCTCATTCTCCATCTGGCACTTTGCTTCCTGCGTCCAGACAAATAGTGTCTTTTCCAGTGTATTTCCATCTGTAATCACATTGTATGTATCTGGCTGTGACATCACAAGGTCTTCTGGGTACCAATAGAAATTTTAAAAAAAGAAAGGGAAATAAGAGAGATTACAAAGTGCAAATTCTTTCCAGTTAATAACAACAAATAAAGATCATCCTGACCAAAAATGTTTCTGAAAACGCCAGAGACTCAAGACAACAGGATATGCCAGAGGCAGCAAAGAAGAGTTAGTGAAATAACTCAGACGTCTACTTTTCGCACTTGACTCCTGGCTACCCAAGTGGTTTCTTTTGTGTGAACTGATCGAAAAAGAGTGAAATGTCCAAATGATTTACACAGTGATGATCATAATCAGAACCCACACAATGATTTTTCTGCTGTTGTAGCATGAAAGAATATAAGTGACTTGGTGATGTCATCAGATGAAATCAGAGAATATATGAAGCTCAGATTTGTTAATTGCTCCGGGGATACTTTAAGTGGATGTGCCAGTGTTTTATAAATATTTCCCATCATCATCCTCAACTGGCAGTTACTTGTTCAGATCCAATATTTGCCTTACCCACTCAGCTAATCATCTATAGAGATTATAATTATGTTACAATCTACTGTCTGTCATTATTATTCTATCTCTCATAAACATTCTGACAGTGATGTTAACAATGAGCTGGGAGTGTTTCCCTTAGTCTGTCAGGAAAACAACTTCAAACTAACATAGTCAGATCTGTTGGGAATAGATGGAGAGAGAATCTGAGAAATTATTTAGAAGGCAGCGTACCAGTCAGTGATGAATTTGCTCTTTTGGTTGCCCTGGATCACAACTGAAATGTTGCAGCTGGGTCCCCGTAAAGGCCTGAAGTAAAATCCCTGTCCTCAGCTTCTGCACTGGCACCAAACAGGCAAAGCTGTAAGTATCTCAT
Organism: Lepidochelys olivacea; assembly: GCF_965140295.1. NCBI lineage: Eukaryota > Metazoa > Chordata > Testudines > Cheloniidae > Lepidochelys > Lepidochelys olivacea. The sequence goes on along the minus strand of NC_140431.1, from coordinate 244,842 downwards.
GCAGCTAACCGCTGGAGTCAGTTTGTTGATTAATAGTATAGCCAACTGATTGAATATGCTTGCGTTCATTATTAAGAATGTTCAAGAGACCAACTAACCAAATTTAGCCAAATTTACCATCTAAAGACAAAACACAAAGGAGACATACATACCCTCTGTCTGGGAAGCAATTCTTGCCTCACAGGATGTTCACCTTACACAGAAGGTATGCTTCAAAGACTCCTCCCACAAAACAACTTATATTTATGTCATGGCTTTTTACAAGTTAAAGAGCACTTTATAGCTCACCTAAGATCCGACCCACTAATTCCTTAACGTGCTTGTCTGTACCTTCCCTTAGCCCAGTTTTGTATGCCACACTCCAAACAGTGGGGTGTAGAGGTACAGCCTGTGCTAGGGCACACCATTCGTGATCTCGGCTTTGACAGGCTTCCTGTTTTCTGTCGTCAATGCTGACCTCAGCTTTGCACAGCGTTGTGGAATACATACCATGGGTAAACAGAACGGTGCGAAGAGCATAATATATTCAGTTTACTTCCCAACACATATACATATATAATGTATATTGAAACCATGCACATACCACCCGTTGACGTGGTGTATACTGCACCTCTCATATATGGAGTGTCTAACAAGTGGTTACAGCCCTCCAGGGATATTGACCTTTGTGACCCTGCTCCAGGTCATGTGACTGAGGACAGGCCATAAAGTTCAGTCTCTTCCAGCACCCTTATTACACCGTCCATGTCGGAATGCAGGGGGCACAGTGGTGCAGAGGCCAGGGAGCAGCTAGGCACCCCACTGTTCACAGCTCCCCGGAGTCAGAGTCCTAACCAGGTGCAGCGGTGCAAAACGCCACCTTTGGCAATCAGTATTCATGACTAGCATTCACAATCCATCATGTCAAATCCAAACTGGACTCATTTGTGGCTCCTTTTCTCTAACTTCTGGCCACTTCGTGTTAGCCCTCATTTACTGTTGCTTGGAGCACTGGCCCATCTGGACTCATATGTCAACGGGTTCTGCTACAAAATGAGAACGAAGGTAATGAGAACCCAACGCTCACTCCTTATGTCTAGTGCCAAGGTCAATATTGATGTTAGTTCCTGAGCACTGAATTGAGTGGGAGGAGAGAAGATTAACTAATTGTCAGTTTGTTTATGCTTAAACAGGCTTCTTTTCCTCTGCAAGGTCAGAGTGCTGGTTTGAAAGAAGTTGGTACAGTTCCCTTTACATAATAACACGAACAATACTGGAGCACGATTATATCTTTCACTGAAGAAATACTATAGTGATGCCTGTCTCCATCAATTGTTTATGGGCCCAAAGCCCTCCAGGACGTGTCAGAAATCCACATACTATTCTGCAGTTTGCATTTGGATCTCTAATTAGGATAACACATGTGAGAAAACACCCATAACAAGGCAATTGTCTCTTGTGTGCACATCTGCCGCTGTTGAAGAGTGTAGATTATTCCAGCTAAAGTTTTCATTAGATTAAGTTGACTTTTTCCTCCAGAGATGCCTTTTTTTCAGACAGTACATTACAGCATTTTGTCTTGTTTTACTAAGAGTGCCCACGTTTGATACACGCCTTCCTTCTGGCCCCCTAGTGGCAGGTCAGTAGGATGTTACATACAGATACACAAACTGCGTCATGCAAGCCTCTGTCTTCTGTAGGTCAGTGTCAAGAAGCAGCTTCTCCATTGACCTGTAAAAGGCAAGATTTCAGACAAGCATTTCAGTGTGAATGCAAATGTTCCTTCCAGACAGTCAGCTTTTGTGTTGGAACCTGCTCACACCATTAATAAGAAAATCTCCTAGAAACTATAATTTAAGAAAGTTGTCATCTAGTTTTTTAGTGACTTCCCAATCATGTCTCTCACTGACACTTGATTGGCTATAAATCCTCTGAAGCATGGGAAGCAGGAGGTCATGGAAGTTGTTGTTGCCAACTAACTAAAGAATAACTGAGATTGTTTTTTTATTTTTAAACCACATTCTTTAAATATGACAGTGTAAACATGCTGCCTTCTGAAAAGTAGAATAAATGACATGAATACTGCCCTGGGGAACTTCACAAATCCAGTTTCAGTGATGGCAGCACCGTATATGCGGTATTGAGTGGCTATCCAAGCCAACTGCTTCAAGGTGAAAGCACAAATACCAGGTTAGATTGCAATATTTTTGTTACTAACTCAACTAATTTTATTTCAAACTTTTCCTTTATTTACATTACCAAAAGATTACAGATTTGCATGGATAATACGTTTTCCTTTCCACAGATGTTCTTAATCTGCCACGTCCCCTGGGCAGCATACATCACTCTACCAAACACCTGCTTCTCTATTATGCATCACACTGGAGAGTGGGTCACGAGAAAAGTGGCCAGGCCATGAGAATAGGGATGCGTAGCCTTAGCAGTTCTGAGTGTCACAGGCTGGTGTTTGTAGCTATCTCTACTAAGTATGGAATTCTGAATTCCATGGTTAACTACAGTGTCAGGATCCAGGTGCATAAATTCCCTCTGGGAATTTTCTGATGATAAGGCAGAGACATCAACACATAGCACAGTTCCTTGGCCATGTTTCTGTACTAAAGGATGAAGCAATATTCTAATCTCAGTGGTGGGAGCACAATCAATCTCTGAGGCAAGAAGCTGAGTGTAATAAATCAGTACCCTCACTAAAAATATGCAAAACCACATGGAATAGCTGAATGTTTTACTAGTGGAAATTTTAATCAAAGTCAAGATTTATAATAATGATGACGGTTATTTTATCAGCAACTATAGGCCCCCTAGATTGAGCTTTGTTGGGACTGATCTCATCCTTGGCGAGAATTTGTTTTAAGGAGTAACAGAAAGAACTGCAAGTGGGCTGATTGTGGAAAGAATGCCAGCTCCCCAGATTCCTATTGCAATCAGAAGAAAGCCTATCTCAGAGTTCCACAACTCTCTGAAGAGACTCCAGGTCTTACACATGTTTCAGATTATCAACTACAATCTTGAGACAATGTTTGAGCTGCAGTTTTGTTATGTCAATGGTAAAATAATGGCAGAGTTTTGATAAACCATGAAAAGCTAAGACATACAGAGATTTTATTCTTTGCTAACTGCATTGCTCTCAGGTAAGGCAGAAGATCTGACTAGAACACATAATATGTAACATCATTCATTGCTGTGAGGTCCCCCTCCTTTCAAGGTTGCAACCAAAAAGCATACACAGGATTTAGCTCCGACTCTGGATATTTCTCTGCTTCAGTTGCTCTGCAGGTGGCATCTCATTCCATTACTCCTCAGCTGATCTGCAGGAGGTTGCCACTGTTAAGAGCACATTCCCAGCATAGTTGGGGGCTGCACCATTATCCATCACACCATGAATGTGCCTGTTTCACGTACATCCCTCCCCAGAGCAAGAATTAATGATTCTGGAGGCTTTGCACAGGGCAGAGTGAGAACCATATGATTCTGCCCTCCACCAGCCTTCTACCTAGCAGCTGTACATGCAAACTTTGCATCTACCTTGCTATTGAGAGGGAAAAACGTTAATCTGGTGCCTCTGTTCTGCACTATAACCAGCCACTAGAGGGGACTGGAGAGTAGCTTACTGCTGTTCTTCTCAAGCCTGAAAACACTCCTGCTTGAATGTGATAAACTAGCCCAAAGGTGGCTCAGACTGATAGGCCGGGATACATAGTACTAGGGTGACCAGATTAAACGGAGAAAATATTGGGACACATGGGGGATGCGGGACAAAGACCTAAAAATCGGGACAGTCCCGATTTTATTGGGATGTCTGGTCACCCTACATAGTACACCCCAATGGGCTGTCAGAATTTGTGATATATGCCTCCTGATGCCAGCCCAACTGGCAGTATTTTAATAAAAAGAATATTTTGTCTAGTTTTAGGTTATTTCCTGCTTAGTGAAAAGACAGTGAGACAGGATGGGTTTGGGGTTGGTTTCAGACAATGTGCGGCCTTCAGTGCAAACATCAATGTCTCTGTAAGTGAAGAATTGAGTGAAGAGATCAAAAGCTGCTGTCCCTCTTCACTGTTTGTATAGGCCAGGTAACAATGAGGGAGGTTTTTTAGAGGAAATAACAGTATTTGTGAGGTGGTGAAAGTTGGGAGATGGGTTCATCCTCTAGGGCTTGGCAGACACCAGACGAAAAGTCCTTGGAATACTTGTTTTGAAACAGTTTATTGGAGGGATAGCTGCTGCTTTTCCAAAGGAAACAATGGGAAGGTTTATAGATTTTGTTCAGATTGCAATGGATGGAACACACATTACAGGCCTCAGGCTGGCAGCTACACCAGGCCTATAAACCGTAGTGCTCTCAAGAGAGTGAGAGCAGAGAAACCATAAATGGGAGGAAAAAGAAAAGGAGGACTTGTGGCACCTTAGAGACTAACACATTTGTTAGTCTCTAAGGTGCCACAAGTCGTCCTTTTCTTTTTGCGGATACAGACTAACATGGCTGCTACTCTGAAACCTGTCATAAATGGGAGGGTGGTTTTTGGACCATTCTTACTGAAATATGGCCAAAAGATCTTTTTCTAACATTCGCTCCACGTTAAGGCACTGTCGTCAAGATCCAGCTTTAAGTGAATGCCTACAGTTAAGGTATACACCCCCGGAAATAGAGATTTCTGATTAAAACCATCATTAGTCCCATCACTCTAGTACAACTCATAAATGATACCATTATCAGACAAAAATCTGCATCTTGAGCAAAGTCATAGTCTTCTTTTCTCCAACATAACTTAGAGCTGGTTATTTTCATCATTGAAATATTGGGCAGTTTTCTCCGGCACACTGAGAATTTTACTCTGAAATATCCATAGTGGTATATAACTACTGTACACTGCACCAACAGTTCACAGGATCCTATGACTGACTAGAAGAATGGAGGGTAAAACCAGCAATATTTCTGTGGGTTTTTTTCACGCTTTCATGAGTTGGAGAAGAACATAGCATTCTGGAACAAGCCACATTTTCACACCAAAAAGGCAGGTTTTGCCTGTGAAGATTGGCTTTTTGTGGCAAAGAGTAGGGAGGGGGAGATGAAAAGTGCAAAATGTTTGTTTTTCACAGTACTCTAATGGCCAAGCTCTGTGACTGACAAGGCTGAGATGAACATTTCTCCAAAAGATTGTTATGTCATTACATTAAGTTCACAACACACAAGGAGTTTCCAAAAGAGTTTAATAAATAGCGAGGTTCTTTCTTTACTGTATAAACTATAAATATACCATGCAGTCCTTATAACTTAAAATAATTTACAGGCTGAGGTAGGGGGAATGGGAGGATGTGGGCATGAGTGTTTGTTCCATCTCAGGGTCTCACTGTTTTCCGGCTGAGCACGCACACACAGGCGGTATCGATTCGGATAAATCTCCAGGCTGCTTGCTTGCCTTCCATTGTCAGTGCTTTGACAAAGGTGTGCGTGGTGGTGCAGTAGGAATTCCAGTGCTTAGCATCAATTCCCCGGCACCCACTGGAGACTGGCTTAGGGTCCCTGCACTTGGTTTCGAAAAAGTACTGCTTGAAAACATTGTTGTTAATGTTCACCTCTCCCAGCACTGTCACCTCTTTGCCTTTGATGTCAGTAGCTGTGGTTTTGTCCCCAACCCACAGGCTGACGCTGTCACAAACTGAGAATTCTCCCCGGTGCAGCACAGGATGAGCAGTCCGCTTGGTTCGAATAGTCCTGTTAAGAGAATCTGCACTGCCCAGATACTCCATGTTCTGTCCATCCCCTAACACTGGAGGGGGCTGCGTGCTGAACAGAACCCGAGGGGATCGGAATCGTCTCTTTCGGAAAAGCTTTGGATCCACAGTGATGTTTGCTGTCTGTCCAGCTTCTCTGCTGTCTACCTTCCCAGCAAGGTGATGATTGGCTGTGTGTGGAGCTGCCTTGGGACTGGGATTTGCTTTAGTCCGATGGATATTTGGAATGGTGGGTCCTGCAGGAAACCCCCATGGAGCATTGTCCTCTGACTTTGGTGCTGCCTGTATGCCGAGCAAAAAAGCTATAATCAGAGTGTAGTACAGCATGGACATTACGCTATGCACCTAGAATGAAACAAAAACTGAGGGTTACTACAAGTGACACGGATGTGAACCGAAAGCACTTGTGCTACATGAAAAGTGCCCGCTCTGACCTTGACGGGGTTTACTGATCTAATGCTGCTAATGACAATGACTTTGCTGGATATTTAGTACTGTAATGCTGATCATACAGATCTCATCAGGTATTCATGTGAGTCCCAGATGTTCTTCCAGAAAAGCTCATTCAACCAGCACTAATGTGCTTAATAAAGTAGGAATCCAAGGAAATAATGGCTTGATTATAATTAATTCCTTTGGTATTTGTTATTAGAACATTGTATATGAAGCACTTGTTTGGGGTTATTAATGTGGAGACCATAGGATAAGAAGGTGTTCTCTGGAGTACATATCTCCATTGATACTTTTCTCAAGCTCTTTGACAATGGCTACTGCCACTCTGGGGCCATTTTGGGCACAGCACTGGGAGTTATGGGTAGAGAAACACCCTTCTTTATTCGGACAGTCATGATCAAGTTCAAGTTCCACAGACGTCACTGAATAGAGAAACAAGGCCAGGGCTTGTCGCTCTGGAAACTGGAGAATATGCACATCTGTTTGGGTGTGGAAAAATGTAAAATAAATTTCTAAAAATTCTTCAAGAACAACGTTATGCCACAAGTCCAGTGACAGTGAAAGCTGCATCAAGCAACACAGACGTGTGTTAGGTAATGAATCAGTAGTGGGCATCCTATGAATAAGAGAGACATTCAAAACATAATCTGAAATTGCACTTAAGGGCAGACATTGAATTTCCCCTGCGAAGCATTAATAAGTAGAGACAGGGTATAAACAGAACAAAAACTATCAAGCCAGACTCCTCCCCTGTCTCAGTGTCTCATTTTGCCTGACATGTTTCAGCTGGCTTTGGATTTCACTGCATGTCCGGCAGGCACGCACTGACTGGACAAACATGGTTTCACAGGGGAAAATTCAAACTCTGCAATTTAGCTCTAATTTCCCATAATGTTTTAATATTTTTTTGGACACGGATCACTTATTACTAAAGCTCCCCCCGCCCCTTTCTGCTCAGTCTTTCTCCCTAGCCTAAAATTGGGAGGATTACTAGAATACTAGTTAGTGTTTTATGCTTTTGCTAAGACCAGGATCTCATGGAAAACTCAGGAGCCTGTGAGAAAACTGATATCTGAGATAAGAGCTGGATAGAACTAACCAGCTGAGTTTGTGCAGGACTGGATGGTCTGATGGATTCAAGAAGCGAGCCGAAGATGCCAAATGGAAGGAGTTACTGGAGACGGTAGTGATGCGAAAGTCCCTGCAATAAGGGGAGAGAGAGAGGCCAAGAGCCACTTTAGCAATTCTCAGCGCAGTGACCACACTGGATTAGGTGGAGACTGAATGTTGGAGAGAGAGGCAGGTCTTGCTGGAATGAAAATCTTCACCATTCCAAACCTAGCCTCATTTAGTAGGGCCTGAGGCTGCCTTCTTCCCACATTCCGCTTGTGCTACACAGGCATTGTCTGTGTAAGGAAATGGAATTTGGAGGTGGGAGTAGCACTATAGCCATGTGAGTCTACGAGTAACCTCCAGTTCTCCAACTCAAATTAAAGTCAGATGGTTCACAACATCTCTAAAGAGTTTTCTTTTTTCAACAGAGATGTTATTGAAAAAAGTCTGCAGAACGAAATCCAGGCGTAGTTTAAACGCCCCCACAGCAGCCTCAACCAAATGTATTTACATATAGACCCTTTGTTTATACTTTCCTTCTATAGGAAAGAGAGCTTAGTGATGCCAATAAAAGCCTGTGTTCTGCTTTTGTGTGATTCAGAATTCACTAAAATGCAGCAACATGTAAAGAATGATTTATCTCCCTTCCTCAAGCTCTTTTATTACACAGTTACTAACATCATTGTAGTCTGCTTTAAACCTACTAACACAAAATTGAAACCATCTCCAATTTTTTCTGCCCCGCCCCCAACTTTACAATTGCATTGCTCCATATTTCTCTTCACTGTAGCAAATACTCTGCAGGCAGCATGGTGTGAGGTAGGACTAACCAGGACAAAGCTATTTGTTTGGGATTTTTGGTAGTTATTTTTTAACCTTGAGAAAACATTTTCAAAACTGGATCTCTCCATCTGTCTATGGGAAATGGAAGATGGAGGATTAAAGCAATGTGTACCTGAATCACAGTTAATTGTATGTGCAAAATAAATTTCAGGCCTTGAAGTATGTGGAATATAGATTTGCTATCTTACGGAAATGGCCATTCCACAAGGTCTGTTTGTTTCTGTTCTTCCATTCACGTGCTTAGTACATACTTGACTCTTAAGTGCTGCTCTTTGAAAATGTGTAAAGTGTATGCCAACTGCATCTGAGCTTCAAAGAGGTTTTTTGGAGTTGCAACCTTTAGGCATGAAATTCAGGGACACCTCTTTGCAAATATAGCCATGTGGGTCATCACAAACCTTTCAATACTAAAAATGTAAACACTGCAATGGAGAGTACTTTATAACAGATGTGACTTCAGAATGGCTAAACCTCCATTATAATACAGTAATTAGTAAACTTTTCCCACAAATGAAGTAATCTGCTAGAAGAAGAAGAAGGGAAGACTCAATGAAATTAAAAGGCAACTAATCAAAAAATTTTAATGATCTGTTTAGGTAACTTGGGAGTTCACTGCTACAGGATATTATTGAGGAAAATCACTTATCAAGAGTCATAACAAATTAGGTGCTTACAAAATTAGGTGCTTACAAAATAAGAATATTAAGTGCAAAGAAGTGGCAACAGTAAAAATGATAGGGTCTGTTGGTCTTCCAGCTTCAGAGTATAAACTGATCACTCTTTGGGCTAAGAAAAAATCTGCTCTTTCCACACCTTGTTGTACAGTTGATCACGTGTATTATTATTTATTTATTCTTTTACTTCTCCTCTGAGGCAGCTGGTACAAGCCACTGCTGGAGACAGGAGGCTGGTGTAATTAGACTTGGTCTGTTTTGATATAGCAGTTACTATTACACTTACCTCTGGGTGTATTGAACGGAAAGCTGCTCCCTGGCAAGGTCTTTATTGCCTCCAGACTCTGAGCTGAAGTTGGATGCAGCATGCCATCAGGCCAGTCTGACTGCACAGCTAAGAATCTCTGTACAACCTAGTCTGGGTTCTGCTAGAGGAATAAAAGTATTGTTGTCAATAATAATGCAGAAAAAAAGCTTTTCAAATAACCTTTCCCCATTGTTAGAAGGAGCACGGGAGCAAGGCCTAGCAGGCATGCAGGTAGGAAGCTCCCTTGCAGGGCTCTTTGAACTATGACTTTTTTGCTAATTTAATGGCATAGGAGTTGCCTGAAGCACACGCTCTCTGGCTCTGCGGGCACTGGCCTTGAAGAACAGGAAAGCACGAAAGCACATGCTTAATTTTCACACATGAATGCCACTGGAGTCAATGGAAAGTAAATTTTGGCCAGTTTAATTTCTTCGGTGGCTGATTGTGCGAACCTCCCTCAGACTGCGTCTGACCTTACTCTGCAAGTGGTGCATTCGGTTTCAATCTGAGTCAAGGTGGCAGAACTAGGCCCCAATAGTGTGGGTGCACCGAGTGAGAGGATCATCTGCCCGGCACCAAGGCATTAAAGAAGCTTTAGAATTTGTTTTAATCAAGTTATTTTTAAACTGAAATTTCACAGGCCAAATCCAAAGAGTCAAACTATGCTTTTGGCTCCACCTGCACAATCCCCAATTTTCATTAATAGGAGCTGCACATCAGGAAGTGAGGTTGTGGGATTTGGTTGATAGTGTGGCCCTTAAAAAATCAAAAGGCAAAGTTAATTCTTTTTAATAATGTATTGAAAATTTCCAAAGCACTTTTAGCAGGGGGCCTGCACTAACTAAACGTGGGAGCAGCTAGGATAGCATCATGGACTGTTGGAGCCTTTTGATTTGACAGATCAAGGACCTTGCATCACTTTGATAAGATGAGGTGGCCAATGTCCAAATTCATTACTGTATGTAGATTGGTTTCAGACTAACCAATTTATTTGAGCATAAGCTTTCGTGAGCTACAGCTCACTTCATCGGATGCGAAAGCTCATGCTCAAATAAATTGGTTAGTCTCCAAGGTGCCACAAGTACTCCTTTTCTTTTTGTATGTAGATTATGGTCCACAGTCTACAGTATGGAGTTTGTTACAGAGAAAATTTCAGAATAAGGCAAATTACAATTACATGAATTTGTTAAATTACATCAAACCCTACAAACAAAATCTTCATGCTATAGAACTGAGTAAACTATATTTTTGTAAGAATGTACTAGTAAAATAATAACCCTTTCAATGTAGCCTGTCAGTTTAGTAACACTAATGATAGAGTTATAATATTCATGCCACTGCCAAAAATAATCCAACAATTTTTCCAACTGTTCTGCCACCCTAAGAAAACACTACTCAGTTCCAACTGGCTGGTTATTTAACCACAAGAAAAAGTTTCATTTCAGCATTTTTTTTCAAAGTTCTTTTACTCCATGCTTCCCGGATTCACCATCATGGCTGAATCCAGTAAATGATGCAGTGTCATTCAAATGATGCTGAAGACAGCACCTATCCATGTTTCCATTGTACATCCAATTCTCAGAGATTAATATCATGTTAGACATACTGAAGCAAAACTTTTTTTCAGAACTTGTCAGTTTAGATTTCTTTTTTCTAATTTTAAAGCTAGTTTAAGCCACTTCAACAAACATTTTACGTGGAATTGCAAAATATACATTTTCCTTCTTTCGGGATCTTCTCTTACTCATGCACTAGTTAAAGAAGTAGCATGTTATAAATGTTTACGACACTATTCACATGAGTTTCTCATGGTGATCTATAGAGAAACAAAACACTTTACTACTTAAAAAACAAAACAAAACAAAACACCTCAGACAAATGGTTGCTGGAAAAGGCATCAACCTAGATTTAAATAACCTTCTCTCTTCTTTTGTATCACGTGTTAAGTCCTGGCTGCCCACCCTACAATAAAGGCACACTAGAAAAAAGCAGAACAACATGAAATTAACAGTTTGCTAACAAGTCTAGAAATGATGACCCATATTAAGGAACACAGAAGGAGACTCTCTTGTCACCTGGGAGACCCTAAGCAATGTACACAGGCAAACCAAAATCTAACCTACAATACATAAAACAAAGGAACTCAGCTCAGTTTTTCTTCTACTAATAGACATCTTACCCCACATGCTCCAGGATCAGGATTACGAAAAGAAAAAAGAAAAAAAAGGATACATTTCCCGGATGGAGGTTATTCAGTACTTGAAATATATGAAATGTATGGCCTCTGTGCCTCCTCCAAGATGAATACCAGTGGTTAACATTATTGCCAAAGTCTTTTCTTTTCCTTGTTATGCTAAAAAGGCAAAAATCCTGTATCCATTGATTTCAATACATGTCTCGGAAATTGTTGTGTAGGATTATTCTATACAATCTGAAGAATCAGTAGACAGCCTTAAAGCACACGCACGCACACACACACACACAAAAGAGGTGGAAGTTCTTGCAGGAATGTATGGAATTAACACCAATATCTGTCAAAATCACAACTAAATATTGGCAGCTCTGCATTTTGCGAGAAATACAAGAAATAAGTACATAAAAAAAGGAAGTTCATCTTTCGTTAGATCTATAGTAAGTAAAAACTTTCTGAAAACTACAAACCTTTTTCCAATGCCATTACAATGGGGAAACAATAGATACTCATGCAATGTCAAAATAATTCCAGTTCATGGTTATAGAGACCCATTACTCTACTAACATGAAATACAGCACTGCAAGTTCAATACTGTCTGCCTCTTCTTCCTAGGAAATCCAGAGTGCACCAACACTCCAGTAATATTAATGTTTGATTTAAACCCACTAAAAGAGAAATGTTTGAGTTTTATTTGTCACAAGCCCAGCTCTTTGGTGCCAGTGTTCCCTGGCACACTGAATGATGTCACAAATATAAAACCTTGGCTCAGGGCACCAGTGACACCTCAGCCTTACTGTGGAATGACGGGCAACAAATACTTGGGTCTCCTGTGGCTACGCTGGGAGCTAGAGGAGCTTTGTCACCTTCAAATCAGAATTCCCCTTCCCAGAATTTCCGTTTTTGTGTTTGTCAGAATCCTAATGTTGTATTTAATAGTATTTTTCTGTACAATTTTAACCGACAGACATTATAAACTCAGCTTTTTTCACAAAATTATATTATATATGCTTGATGGTAACTGCCAATACGTCAACCAAGTGGTTGGATATAATGAAGGCTGGATTTCATGGGTATTTTTAAGCTTATGTTTAAAGTGGATTCATCTAGGTCTTTCATTAACTCAGTAGCAAAGGTCAGGGAGATGAAAACCTGGTATCCTAAATTTACTTGATACACATATAATTATGTTTCAAAAAGTTCACAGTCTTCTCGTGTTTCTTATTTCTGGTTCCATTTGACCATGACATCATGAACAAAGGACAACTTTCCACCAGGGAAATTCACTCTGGGGCTGACAAGAGCTCCACAGTATTCATCTCTCCCAAGGGTCTTGGATCATTTTGAGTAAGAGAATCCCTGGGATTAAGAGCAGATTCTTTTCCCCCACACCTATAGAATGAAGGAAACCAGCCGCTTTCTCCTTCACCACTAACCTAGTGCAATTTAGATATTTTAGACTCAAAGGAACGTGAATTCCAGCAATTCAATTCCCAGCAGAAATTGCAGTCTCTCACTACAGATTGCCTTGTTTCAATTATATAAAGCTCAGTCACCCACTTTTTTGAAAGCAAGAACAATCTTCCTGTTCTTTATTACATGTCACCCCAAAATGAGCCATATTGTGAGGCCAGGGGAAATTATTTGATGTCAGGACCAAGACTGCTGGAAGTTTTAGCTGATACTTTGTACAATTATGTTCCGCTTCTGTATTAATCTACAGTCACCCAGCAGTTTAGTTACCATGGTCTGTAATCATTAGATTATAAATGTTACACTCCAATCTCTCTTACTGAATCAGTTAGCGCCTTAACGTGCATCACTTTCCCAGCTGCTCTCCCAATTGTCCAAATCCAATTTATTAATTGATAAATGAAATGTATCAGCTAAATAACATTGTGCCGCATGCTTGAAAAATATTAAAAGTCAATAAATGTGTTAACCCTGAGTGTGCAAAAGCAGGATTGTGATAGCATTTCCCATTTATTACAAGATATCTGGAGACAGATTCTTATCGATAATGTCTATAAAGAAGCCTCTCCTGTCCTGAACAAGAAGGTACAGGAGCAGAAGATGTGCCTTCAGAGCCAAACACGTACAAATACAAATCACAGTCCAGTTAGCTTTTGCAGAACTGTCTATGTGATTTTACTGTTGATAGCAATTAATTCTTGCTAAAACATGAATTCTGACCAAAAAAACCCTTCCATTAGCCTGTTAGAGACTAAAATGTGCTGTAAGTATTAACAGCTCATAATTCCCATCATGTCTGGTTGGAATGTACTTTTGCTACACGGATTTTCCTTAAAGATTGCCATATTCCATTTTTCCTTTGAGGTTTCACCCCTTATGTTATGCAGCTCTGTAAAGAAGGTGATTTCATTGCTCTGTCATAGCCCATAATGCAAGCCATGAAAGATCAGGAAAATATATAAAAACCTGGTTGTGCAATCGGTAATTAAAGCCATACTCCTATGTTACATTTTCTTCAGTGTAAACTGAAAACTAAGATGCAAACCTTGAGTTTATACAAGGACACCTATGAAACAATCACATAATTGGTGGCCTGGTACTAAACTGGTGGGAGCAATACCTGTGCAAAAGCAGGCGGTTGCTGTTTGAACTGAAGGAGGAGATTCTCCCAAAAGTGCTGCAGAACCTTCTGACTCGCTGTCCATAAATGCCCCAGTGATTCTCTTCTTCTAATTAGACCACAGTTTCCACCCTGAGTCTTCAGTTCTTGTCACACTATTTTGTGAATGGAGATTACATATATTTTTTTGCTTAACTGAAAGAGACCTTCTTTCTTTTATGTAGCAATATCTGATCACTTTCTTCACCCATGTTGTTTTAAGAAGATGCAGACCGTTCACACCTTGGAGACAGCCCTCTGAACAGAATTGGTGTAGGGCTACTAGAGTTCAGAAACATCTAAACTACTCAGTTTTTCCACCTACACATTTCTTCTCAATGGATTTCCATCACATTAACTGGAGGATTGGTGCCTTCTATTAGTTTGCTTTTGTGTGGTCTACCGTTGTGCAAAAAACTTCTGCTGGTAAAACCAGCCAAAAGCCACATTTTTATGGGATTATAATAAAAATTATCTAGCACTTCCATACGCACACTTGAGAGGTAAGTGAATCTTTCAAAGAGGGGCAAATAAAAGTCCAGAGAAGACAAAGACTTACTTTTTCAGAGGTGTTTAGCACCCATAGCTCCAATTGTACCAGCTTTATTATGGAATAATGTACTATTTGGGCCATGGTTAATGTTGCCAGTACCTTTCAATGCTAAATCCTATTTTTGACCCATTGAAGGGAAGTTGGCTGATAGGTGAGTAATGACAAAGCCAATATACTGTATGTAAGCTCTGTTATCTGCCCAATTCTTACTGCATATTGGAGTCCCTGAATACTAACACAGTCCAGTTATGAATGTAATCATTTCACTGGATGAAGGGAAAATCTGCATAATGTTAATTTGTTATGGGAAAAATAAGACTCCAGAGTCAGAACCTGCTTTGTTTGCCGAAGTTCTTCAATCTCAGCAAAAAATGCATCTGAGGCATGTTCACTGATTCTTAATACTGCAACGTTTTCCAAACACTGCAGCATGACATTTAAATGGAACTGACTTGCAGAACATTCAGCTGTGTGTGTGGTGGAAGAGAATTCTGAACAAAACTATCAAGTCACAGGAGACCACTTAGGCCCTTTGGCCCTCTTACACTGCTCATCACCACACAGTATCTAACCTTTATGTGTGCTGAGAAACATCATTAAAGTTAATTGGGACTACTAATGTGATGTTACTCAGTGTGAGTAAATGCTGCAGAATCAGGCCCTAAATGAGAATAACACAAGGAGTAAGGAACATTATTTTTATCTTGGGCTCTTTTCTGGTGTAGATATGTTGGTAGAGAAAACAGAATTCAGCCTGCTGGCATGCACATTATCACAGTCGTGCAGTAAAAACAGATCTCCTGCATTACAAGGGAAAATATAACTAATATCCCAATCAAAAGTAACAGTAAAATTCCATTCTACAGAAAAATAAACCCAGCCACATGGGTTATGTTCTAGTCTTATGCATGACACTATTTGGAATGCCTGTTTGTGTCATTTCTGAAACAATACTTTAAGGAGGATGGCAGATTTGGGGGCCGGGTAAAAATGAATGAATACTTAAATAAAAAACACAAGTGATTCAAGCGTGTCTTAATGATTAGAAAAATTCAGATGTGCCTTGAATTTATTAACTGATGTGTATGTCTCCAAATGTAAAGTGTACTTCTCAAACTCCTAGTCACCACTGAGTCATAAAATCATAGAAATATAGAGCTAGAAGGGCCCTGAAGAAGCCATCAAGCCCCGCCCCCTATGCTAAGGCAGGACCAAGTAAACCTGGAACTGCACTAGTCATGCTCCCTAGAGCAAAGGTAAAAGAGCAAGGCCTGGTCTACTACAAAGTTAGGTGGACATAAGTAGACTTGCGTTGACCTATTTGTGCATGAATCTACATTCAAATTTGTCACCGGGCAATGTAAGTATCCCATTACAGCAACACAGTAAAGCCACCTCCCTGAATGGCATGGAGCCCTGGTTGACCTACAGAGGATGATGCAGTGCAAGTGTAGAAAGGTGTGTAACCTGTGTCAACCCTAACAATCCTCCAGGAGTTGTCCAACAATTCTGTGACCACTTTGGTCACAACTGTAAACTCCATTGTTCAGGGGTCACAGAGACCAGAAGCCATCCCCCACACTTTAAAACCCTCTTGCGTGTTTTTGAAATGCCTTTTCCTGATAGCTCATCTTGGCGAGCACATCTAGCAGCTCACCTCTGTTGTGCGCTACTGCCCAAATGACCGTGTCAGCTCCATGCACTAGACACACTCCTGTTTGGAGCAGACAGGAGGTTTGGATTTCCTGGGCCCATGGGAAGAAGAGGCTTTGCAAGCACAACTAAGGACCGGCCATAGAAACATGGGCGTATATGAAGAGATTACGCAGGAGACGCAGGCACAGGGGTACAACAGAGATCAGCAGTAGTAGTGCCAAATGAAAGTGAAGGAGCTTCGCAAGGCACATCACAAGGCCGGGAGACCAACAATAGGTCTGGTGGTCTGCTGGGGAGCTGCTGCTTCTACAACAAGCTGCATGCCATACTCGGTGGAGAAACCACCAGCACCCACAGACCAAGGTGGAAACCTCCGAGGAGCCTGAGTCAGAGACCCCTTGCTATGAACAGTGAGGAGGAGGACACAGTAGTCATGCTGTGAGCCACAACCTGTTTGAGACTCCACCATAGTCTAGCCAGTCCCACAAGGAGAACATGGATGAGCCAGATGAAGAAAACTGGGGTAAATGTATGCATGAATTTTTCCTTGCAATGTTTAAATTGAAAGATGGTACCTGGTGTCATAACCCACAGGCCTCAAACCCAGGTCCATGGGGTTTACAGGCACAGCCATGCTCCAGCCTTCCACCTGGCAGCTTGCTAAGAGCTGCTGACCCAGGACCCATGAAGCCCAGCCCCAGTTTGAGGCTCCACCCCATGACATCCCATTGGCGGAGTCCCAGAGCAGCCGATTGGCCTGCTGCCCCTACTGAAACCAGCAACAGGCACAGGAAGCTTTCTGAACAACTGGCAGTTACCTACTCCGGACCGCGTGCCTTGTGCTGCCTGCTTCCCCCAGTTGGACTTCCTGGTGCCCTGACCTGACTTGGCTCCTGGCATCTGACTTGTGGTTTTGATCTCGGGTTTGCCTCTTGCCTCTGAGCTGGCCTGACTGTGAACCCTGGCTCTGACCACTATATCTGCTGCTCTTCCCCTGACCCCTGGCACATCTCAAGGTAACAAGACACAGGTATTGATTTTTCATTGTTTTACTCATATGAGAACAGCTAGAAGTAGAATTGGCATTTGCTTTTCATTCTCCTGTTGGGGTAGGTGGGGGAGGGCATGTAGAACACTGTATGTGCAAGGGAATTTCTCCTTTATCCTCCCGAGAGCTCTTACTGAAACTTCTGCAATCCTTTCCTCAAGGTTTGTAGGAAGGTCTACCTTATTTTTGCCTCTGCAGTAGGATGTTTTCTTATGCCACTCTGCAATGAGTTCAGCTGGTCAAGCTTTACTAGGTTTATAATCTGAAGCAGTAATATGAGTTCTGATTATAGGATATAGAATGAAGCCAACATCACAATAACAGAGTGTAATAGTTATTCAACATCCTGAAAGACTAATAGCCTACCCAAAACATTTGAGTAGAACGCTGTGCCTCAGTGTGCGAAAGGGATTGTTTTGCTCTCTAGTGATGAAGCGTGCCTAATTATTGCTACCGGATGATTTGTAAAGTATTGACAGTTCTTGGCCCTGCACCTGACACAGTGACACCAGGTGCTGCCCAGAAATGCTCACAAACAAAAAAGGCAGACGGGCAAAAGTCTGGAATCCTAAAGGGAGGTATAACTGGGAGGTGAGTCTTCACTGTCATTGTTGCTGGATCACTTCATTTGGGCATCTTCAAACACTTAGGAAGGCTCGGAATTACTAGAGGGTGGTGTCTCAGTAGAGATAGGTGGGGAGAAAAGGGGACAAGCAGGGTAGCGTGACTTGCATCCATGGGGCGAAAGTGATAAATGAGATGAGGGAGGGAGGCCAGAGTGGAGCTGTGCAGGGCTCTGATGGTGAGAATATGTGTTTAGCATGGGAAGCCCATGTTCGGGCTCAGAGTGGGAGGGCTTGACATGGTAGGAGTAACTGGCAGAAGGGTAAATTGGAGCTGCATTTTGATGGACTGGTGGGATCTGATATGGCCATCAGGGAGACTAGAGAGGAGGATGCTTTAGTAATCAAGGTGGGAGGACATGGACAACCACCCTAGCTGTCAGGACAGAGGAAGGGATGTATTTTTGATAGGCTATGGAAAATTTGGACATGACCTGGATGTTTTGGCAGATTAAGAAGGCAGAATCAAAGCCGATCCCCCAATTGTAAGCTTGAACAGCCAAGAGGATGTGGGAGCAACAGTGACAAGATGGGAAGGTTTAAGGGGAAAAATAAGGAGTTCAAGTTTAGCCATATTAAACTAGAGTCATTGGCAAGCTATCCAAGTGGTGATGCCAGGATGAGACCTTGCTGAAATATAGCACTGGGCAGAGGGACACCAGCCCAGAGGGAAAAGCTGGTTTGAGAGTCACCAGCAATGAGGTAATAGTTGAAGCCATTTGAGTGGATGGGTGTAGGCCCTGGGGTTTGACTGGGAAGAGGTTGTCAGAGCCCCTGAGTCATTTCACAGAAGAGGGGTGAAAGCTGGAATAGAGGCTCTAAGCTGGAGTTGGAGGTGAATAAATGGAGGAAGGTTTGTAAATGACCTGTTGCCTGAAGGGAGCTGGAGTAATGACTCTGTCCCGGTACCTACTACCCATTCACTGTACAGTCAGACCTCAACAATATATATCTGATTGTCACTAGTAATTCTGGCAGTGGGCTCCAGAGTGACATAGCTGGTTAGAGCCAGGAGCAGGCCACAGAGTGGGGGTAACAAACATTTTAAGTTGTCATGATGCAAGTTTAAGAAACCTTTTTTGCCCTGATCCTGCTTTCATACCATTTTTACATCCATATCATTCCACCAACTTTAATGGTGTTACTCCTGATTTACATCAATGCAAGTGAGATCAGAATTAGGCCCCCCATTGTAGGAGAAAAGGAAAATTCCCTGTTTATCCTCAAACAGAGCAGTTTGGCCTCTCCCAGATATAAAAGTAAAACCCCAGTAACATTACATTCCACAGTCATCCAGTTTTTGCTTAATAGTACCCAACACCAGTGAAAACCACTAGGAAATGTGCATCTCAGAAATTCTCCTCACTTTTGACTCTGACTTTGTTAAAATATTTGTATAGGAGATAAGCATGCTTGTTGCCATCCTCCCCTTATTACCAATGTGTGTAAATTACAGTGATAAAATGTAACTTCAAACATTGAAAAGCTGGAAGGTCTGGGGAAGCATGGAATCATGCTGAATAAGAACAGCATCATGACTGGGTCTTACTCAACCAAGGTAAGATCAAGCAAAGTGTAAAAAAAGGGAACTCTAATGAGCTCATTTCTTAGACTGTTATGTTATCAGCAAGTTACCATCTAGTGCAGGGGTGGCCAAACTTTCTGGCCCTCTAAGCTGCCTATGATAACCCTCAGAAGTTTGAGAGCCACAAGACCCGCACAACCTGCCCTGTGGGACAGTGCATGCTGGGGCAGGGGGCTAAAGCCCTGGGACCCCTCCCTGCAGAAGCCCCCTGGTTCCACCACCTCTCCGCAGGACAGAAGCCTCAAGCTCTCCCAACCCAGTCTGGTAGGTGGACAATGTGGGGGAGGGGGAGCTTACTTACTCCACGAACTGCACTTTAACTGCAAAGAGCTGCATGCAGCTCACAAGCCACCGTTTGGCCACACCTGATCTAGTGCATGTATTACAGTGCCTGTGGGATACTACTTGTCTCTAGCTGCACATATACAGCCCTTCTTACCAAAATGCCTCCAATGCTGTAATGTTCCATGAGTGCTTCCACAGGAAGGTGATACCTTTGGGAATAATACATTGCAGTGTCCCTTCCTATGCTGCAGTATTATTCTGCACAGTTGTAGAAGGATGGGCAGCAGATCTACTTCTAGACTTCGGGTTCAAATCCAGCCCAGACAGTGATGATCAAACAGGTACTATCAGCTGTCTGTCTGATGATCAGTGAGGTCGCTGTCTGCTTCATGGGGTTAAGGAAGACCATGCTAGCCATCTCGTTGCACTCACTGCTATTGTTGGCTCTCACAAATACAGGCTATGGAATTCTGGTGGGAGAATGTGAAGATGTATGAGAATACCCTCATATTTATGGGTGTCTTTGGGATCAGGGCTCTCTACAGTTTCTCCCAATCTAGAGCACGTACTCAAGAGTATTTCTAATCACCAACAAATGTCTAGAGAACTGATTTCCTTTTAGTAACAACACATGACCTTTAGAATGCTTCCCCAGTTAAGGGTTTCGACTGGGACGGAACTGTCACTGTCAATCCTAATGGTTAGCAGGGTGATAAAGCACACAAAGTTGCCCTGACAGATACAATTATCTAATTTAGATAACTAAGACAAAATGGCTTACAAAGAACAAATGTTACTAAAATTAGCCATGTCATGCCAAAGGGCCTTTATACACAGTGAAGGAAAAAATTAGTTAATAGTCACTCATGAGACTGGTGGGAAGTTTCTCTGAAAATAACGGACAGGACAAATTATCAGAGGAATTGTGTGTGAGGCTCAAGACACAAGGGCCCTAATTTTCAGTAAGTCAATGGACTCAAAAGGTTTACTCGTATGATGGACTGGTGAATCAGGCCGAACATGCCCAAAACTCTGGCTGCAAAGCATTAGCTGAGCATGTAGTTGTATAATGATGATGATAATAGTAACCTAAAGCTAATGATTGACACATGATGACTAGCTTGGAATCTTCCACTGCAGACTTCAGTCTGTATATGAGTGTTTTATTGGACTTTTGGGTTTCATAAATCCTAACTCACTGGCACAAGGCACTGACGGTAAGAGGCTAAACCCTCACACAGAGGCCTCGGCCGCTGTCTGACCAGAAAATCACAGCTGAGGGCTCAGGGTGAAATTCACTCCATGAATGTGAAGCCTTCCTATTTGGGGTGGATGGCAAGTGAAATTCACTCCCTCTCCTCCCCACCCCAATCCAGAGCCAGGGTGCTGGGCTGCCATGCAGCTACCACTTTAGGCACAGGAATAGCATCATAATATTCACTTTTTGTTCACAGTAAAAAAGATGTCCGTTTATACTGCAGTGCATAGGGAGATCTCTAAAAATCTGTTACCGCCTGAGATCAGTCATACCTTGTGTAGCATGTAACATGGAAGCACAGAAGTGTTGTATAAAATTAAAACTGGGAAGTAGACCTGGGTGAATAACTAACTGACTTTTTGCTTCGGTAGCAGTTCTGAAAAATCAGGAAAACTCTGTTTGACCTGAACAAAATCTGAAACTTTTCAGAATTTTCACTCAATTGAAAAAGTCAGTTTTGGATCAAACAAAATGTTTGTTTCTGAGCATTTTCAATGGCTAAATTCACAAACTGGCCAGAGGAGGAGGAGTTTGTGCTGGCCCCCCGCCCCCCCAACCTTTGGCCCAGTGGTTTGGGAACTTGCGGCTTGGTTATACGTGCGAGTTAGAGCACATTAAAGCAGCCCTGGGCGCCCTAGCTCACTACCCGTCCACACTGGCAAGGCACATAGAGCACTCTGACTCCACGGCTAGAGCACTCCTGGTACTCCACCTCAGCAAAAAGATTAACGCTTGTTGCGCCTTGGCTGCAATGCCTGGGCGTCAGTGTGAACGAGGTGTTGCATTACTGCGCTCTGATCAGCCTCTGGAAACATCCCATAATCCCCTTAAGTCAAGTGGCCACTCTTCTCATTGTTTTGAACTCACTGTAGGAATGCGGTTATGCCCTTTCAAAGTTCCGTTTCTGACATCCGGCATGCTTATCTGCTCTGAGACAAAGCAACCATTACTGTGGAATGCTGTGTGTGTGTGGGTGGGGGGGGTCTGCTGCTGTCTGAAAAAAACACTCTCTCTCCCCCCCCACACACACAACACACTCCCTGTCACACTCCACCCCCCTCCCCCATTTGAAAAGTACGTTGCAGCCACTTGCATGCTGGGATAGCTACCACAATGCACTGCTCTCTGTGGCCTTTGCAAGAGCTGCTAATGTGGCCACGCCAGTGCGTTTGTAGCTGTCAGTGTGGACAGATTGTAGTGCTTTCCCTACTATGCTCTGCGAAGGCTGGTTTAACTCAAAGCGCTCTACATCTGCACATATAGCCATATCCTTACCTGTGATGTGAGAGACATGGGTTCAAACTCCTCCTCTGCAACAACGTCGACCCAGGTCTCCCCTGTCCGAGGTGAATGCTCCAATCCCCAGGCTATTGAGTATTCTGAGGCAGCTCGCTCTCTCCAGTTGAAGCTGTTCAACTTTATATAAATATTAATTGGAGCAGGGGGATTCAGAAACTTTTCTCCCCCCCACATGCCCCTCCTCCAGTGAGTGTCTTAACCATCAGGCTTAGAGTAATTGTCTCTGCCTCAGTGACTATTTGAGGTTATCAGGGACGGGAGGAGCATGAACACCACAACCTTCAACCCTCCTGTTAAGTCTCCTTGTGAATCTAGATTGAAAATTGCTTTTGTCCTAAACTATTTGGTGAATGTCTGCCAAATTTGTGACTAGTTTCAAGTTGACCAAAATGCATTTTTTGGCAAATAAACTATTTGTCCAAAAATTTTTGCCCAGTTCTACAAATAAGTCATGATCAGAATCTCTTGGGCAAACAGATTCCATCATTGTAAAATTTCTCCAAAACTTTATTTTAGAAAAACATTCTTCAAATACACAACCTCCAGGAAATGCTGACGTAATCCTCATGGTATTGATATTTTTTTGTTTGTTTCAATTCTTCATTCTCCATTCACTCTTTATCCAAACAAGGAATTTTTACCTCCTACCAAAGTCTCTCTCAAACTTTCATGTGGCTTTTACATTTTGTAAAAGCCACAGAAGTTTTTCAACAGGATGGGAATTCTATTCCATGTGAACATTATTACACTTGTTTGTAATTGGGAATTCAGAGAAGGAAAATAGATCAGCAGTGAACAGAGATCAGAGTTTGCAATGTAGTAGGCCCTACAAAACCAGAAGCTAGATGAAGATCATAAAATCCTTATGATGAAATCAAAAACAATGAAATTGTATTGGAAATGATGCCAAGATGTGAAAGACGAAACAGATTTGTTCATGAAAAGGGATTAAAAACTTGAATAGAAGAGATCCCCAAATAAGCCTGTACCCTGCAAGAGGAAGATGCTGCTCTGCTGATACAAGGCTTTCTAAAACCTACAGAAATACTGTTAATACTTAAATAGAATATTAGTTGCATTTACAGAAATGTTGTTCAAAGATCTCAAATTATTTTATAAACAATAATTAATTAGGCCTCACAACAGACATATGAGGTACCAGTAGGAATTATTTGTGGCAAGTCAGTGGCAGAGTCCAGAATGTAACCTAGGAATCCTGTCTAGCAGTTTGCTTCTCTAGTCACTAGATACGCTCCCTTGCTTTTCTTTACTTCAAGGAGATTCTTTCCTATTTCTAAATGAGAGATCTGTTTCCCAAATGAGACATTGGGGGGGCTTCTTGTTCTTAGCAAATGAATTCCCTCTTTGTTCACTCACGTTACAGCCCTGAAAAATAACCTCCTAATTTGAAAAAGGTAACAAAAAATACTCATGAATGCTTCAGAGATGTACTACCTCACCTTCCAGTGCACTTGGTGTATGAAACAGCCAATAGCATCCCACTGCAGTATTGTTGACTCTCTGGGTTGTATGCTTTTTATTTCAGGGTTTTATGGTTTTGTGTGACTCACTGTATTACAAATCCACATGAGCTTTAGGCATGATATTTTAATGTAAAATTTAAATGTTAATGATCTAACTTAAATCAACAAAGCCTTTGTTAATATTTCAAAGGGCTTTGAAATGCTCTATAAATGTGGAAAATATTGTTTGGAACATGAGTTCTGCAGATGACCAGGTACCACTGGGTGTAATGAGTTAAACAAACTGAACCTGGAATATAGTTCTTAAATATTGCTTTAATTCAGGTGATAAAATATTTTAATTTGAGTAGAAGAATGAAAAAGCAAATAAAACCCCAAACCAACTCATTTAACTTATATCAAATCCCAAATAATTTGGACCCATCACTAGTGGGTTGAATTCTGTGCTCTCGTTTACATCCAGGAAATCCTATGCAAGTGTATTGGTTCCAACTGACCAACCCTACATATGCAATGGGGAACATAAAAAGCACACTGCTCTACAAAAGGTGACATATAGGGACCTAACATGCATGCTTGTGCCTATTCTTGATGTGAAGCTTGAGTCCATTCTAGCGATTGTACAGGAATAGAGACCCAATACCATTTTTCTTGTTACTTTTTAAATATAAATATCCCAATAATTTCAAAGCAACCATGCATCAGAATACTCAAAGCAATTACTCCATCTGGTACCTGTGATAACATTTTCTTTTAGAAAATTAAGATTCTATTGCTTCAGTTTAATCCAGGGAAAAAGGTAATTTTTAGGGATTTCATGTTGGTTTTTGGTGACCTCCAAATAAATTGTCAAATAAATGAAAGTCTCATGTTCCCTGTCTCTGCACAAACAAGCCCCATTTAAATCTCATGCAATTTTGAAATGACCAGTTGTGAATCCCTAAGAGGGATTATAGCTGAATTACCCACAAGAAAACGACAATCTTGGAAATGCTACCAGAATACAGTATAATCTGTATTACAATTGTAACATTCTCTGGAGCCACAAGCAGTTCCTCATGAGAACAAGGCTCTCCTGCCATATTGGGTAGTTCACCAAGAAAAACATCAGATAATAAAAGCAATTTGTACTGATACTTTGGCTCTTCTGGACATCATCAGAAAGAAAACGAGCAAAAAAAGTCCAGCTTTGAGTTCTCCGCTTGCAGTATACAAGCGGACCCACTGAAGTGCTCTCTCGGTAGACCGGGGCACATTGCACATAGTGGGGTGTTCCCAGAATTCATGCTTTCTGTGACTTTGTAGTTTGCATGTTTTTGCTACCATGAAGATGTGGTATTTGCATAAATCTGAAGACCTTTTTAAATTTTTTTTTAAAGCCTCATACCTCATATTTTCTGTCTGTATTCTATCCTGGACTGTCTTTACATTGCTCCTTTGTTTTTGATTAATTATCAGCCGAGTACACCACTGTCATTCCTATCTGTGTAAATCTGCAGGATGTTTGTGCAGCTGATGCTGTTACTTGGCACTCTTATATTTACTGTTCTTGCATTTTTTCCACTTTGCCCTCATCAGCACTGACTTCCCCTCTCCCTGCTGGGTGCTCATCGGCACCAACTTCCCGCCCCTGGCCTTGCCCCCTTTCCACCCCCTTCCCCCAAGTCCCCACCCCTTCTCTGCCTCCACCCCTGAGCACACCATGTCCCCCTCCCTCTGGGAAAGTCCTAAGCACCGCCAAACAGCTGTAAGGAGGTGTGTGTCCCGGAGGGAAGCACTGGGAGGAGGAGGGAGGCGTGCTTGGGAGGAGGCAAGGCAGGGGAACTTGGCTGCTGGTGGGAGCTGAGCACCCGCTAATTTTTCCCCATGGGTGCTCCATGCAAATGAACAGATTCTACATGGCCCTTACTCTGGTGCTAGATGTGGGAGTAAGAAAGGGTAATTCTTTCCCCAATCTGCATCATCCATTGCAGGGCCAAGCTAGATGGCAGACCCTCTTCCCTAGTGACCCCCTAGATAGGGTGACCAGATGTCCTGATTTTATAGGAACAGTTCTGATATTTGGAGCTTTGTCTTGTATAGGCGCCTATTACCCCCACTCTCACTCTGATTTTCATTTTTTTTTTTTTGCACGTGCTATCTGGTCACCCTACCCTCAGGACTGCTCTACTTGTTTGCTGGGATGTATGGCACCCAAAGGAGCAGGGATGTCACTCCACGTTGCCCCTCCACCCCCGCACAAACCAGTGAAGGAAGAAGGCTGCATGCCCCCAAGGGATGTAGCAGCACAAACACAACTTCACACTGGGGAACTCTGGGAGACATTGGGTATCCCAGTGATTCTTCTGGGGCAGTACAGAGCTGCAGCTCCCCAGCCTAAAAGGCAGTCTAGTCCTTACACTGAAGGTCCACATGGCTGTGAGAGCTGTCCAGTTCGTTGAGCAGCACACTCAATAGGCATGACAGTTACTTTCCAGTATGAAATTTACGTCTAGGAACATTTAAAACAATCCTCCAGACCCTAAAGAGCCCTGCCCCACCTACACCACCTGGCTCCTCCCCTGACTCTGTTCCCATTTCTTGGACTGCTGCATTCAGGCTTCCTGTGCTCTGTCCAAGTATCTCCGCTGACAAACTCCCTTCGGCTCCAGCCTCTGTACTTCCCTCCATGCCCACCCACAACGTTTGGGGAAGCCTCTCCTTTAATGTTGGCCAAGCTCCCGCCTCCTTTCACACACACTGAAACACCTCTCTTCTGTGAAGAGTTCCTGCTCTGCTGACCAATCTCCTCCTGTCCCGCACTCCCCTGTTTTCTGGTGCTTTTAGGCTACAGAGTCTTTGCTGGAGGGACTCATTTGTTCTCCTTGTCACCAGCACACAATGTCATGTACAACTGTGGTGTTCTACGCATGGCAGGAACCACACAGTCAGGCGATAAGTCACTAAACATCTCCATTTTCACAGTGAAAACTTCATTCAGAAAGATTCTTGACTTCCGTTGGGATGTAACAAGAACCTGACAGTGAATCCGGTCAGGCCAGAAATACTCAGCCCCACTGTCTTCATCGGTGGAAACCCCAATACCATGTGAAAGTGTCAGGCCACACAGAGGCAAGGAGGTGCTGCCCAGAATACCAGCTAATGCTTCCAGGGAGTAAGGAAAGTTTGAACTGAGTTCATATCTTAGCTTCTGGGCTCTTGGGAGTGGACCCAGTGTGGTGTGGGAGTTCTTTCTGTACCATGTCTGAGCTTGAGGGAAAGGAGCAGCTGCAAGCCTTTCATGGCAAGAGGGTTTCTCACCCACCAAGAACGTTAGGAGGAACTTGAAAAGGGGTTGACTCTGAATCAGAACTCCAACTACAATTGTTGGGGTCTGAGAAACACTGATTTACACAGCTGCAGAGGGGGTGCAAACTGTGACTGTTATGTTATGGGGTGAGATTATACTAATATGAATAATGTACACAGATGATGAGCCCTGCTGCCTGACGGTCAGTGTTCAGCATCCAACCCAAAGACTTCAGGAAGGGTTTTGGGGAGTTTCTGTCCAGCTCTGCTGATCCCACATCAACTTACTCCGAAGGATCAGATGAAATGCTCCTTAGAGGGGGCCCAATCCTCATTTACACTGAGGCTACTTTTACATTTATGCCCGCTACAAGGCAACATAAAGGGGCCTTTGTGTATATGAGAATCAGACTGCTGAGCAACTTCTGCTTACAAACAGGAAATGTTACCCTATTTATAAGGGCTTGGACTAACTGTCATCCTCAATATCCTTATAAATCTACAATTGGCAACAGAAGTTCCTGGTAGCAATATTTGTAGGCTTTTTATTATTTGTTTGGTTTCAGTAGTTTGTAGAGATTGAATGCATCCTACAAAATACTTGGAAAGTCAGGAACCTCTTGCTGTCATCAAGGGTTTTTTGTTTTTGTTAAGCATTTTGTAAGGTAATGTTCAATCTACTTTAGCTCAGGGTAGATACTGCTATCTGAATACTGGAGGTTTTTTACCATATTCCTCCAGAAATATGGCTTTTCAGTGTAGGCTAAATTATTCCTGGTGTTTAAATTGTAAAGTATTGGTGGTGGTTTTGCTGCACAGTTTTGCAGTGCTGCAGCTATACCTCTCACTGATCATCTGACTGTGCTGGGCTCTAAAATGTAGTAACTCAGCAAAGAATGGAGCAGATCAGATACGTAGTGTTACCGTGCTCACCTATGCCCTGCCTAGATTTGGTATGATATGATTCTCTTCCTCATAGCTCTTTTGCTGTATTAGATATAAACCTTTCTCCATTGTCACAGGAAGATCACTCTATGGTACGGCTATGGAAATCCTCGGGATTGGGGTGACCTGTCTTTTGAAAGTGATGGAAATAATCCTAACTCTTTATGTGCATTAAAGGAGCCTGGCAGAAGCAAGTTATGCTAATACCTCTGTCCCCCGTTAGAAAGTGGAACCTGCAAGCAGACGAGGAGAGACTAGACAGCAACCATGGGAAGAGGGTTAAGCACCAGACCCCAGAAAGATAACTTGAACAGCAACACAATCTTCAGAATTTATTCCAAATTCTTCTCTCAAACTGATTTTGCCCAACTTGATTGTCATACACATTGTGTAAAGAGTTGTCACTTTGGATGGGCTATCACCAGCAGGAGAGTGAATTTGTGGGGGGGGGGGGGTGGAGGGTGAGAAAACCTGGATTTGTGCTGGAAATGGCCCACCTGATGATCACTTTAGATAAGCTATTACCAGCAGGACAGTGGGGTGGGAGGAGGTATTGTTTCATATTCTCTGTGTATATATAAAGCCTGCTGCAGTTTCCACGATATGCATCTGAGGAAGTGAGCTGTAGCTCACGAAAGCTTATGCTCAAATAAATTGGTTAGTCTCTAAGGTGCCACAAGTACTCCTTTTCTTCTCTCAAACTGATCACTAAAATGTTGACATTTACCTTTTCAATTCAAAAACATATGGGCCTGATTCTCATTTAGTCAGGTCCCTCCACACCTCCATGGGTATAAATATAATTTTACCAAAGCATGTAAAGGGGGCTGAGTGTAACTGAGAGTCAGGCTCTGTACATTTAAAGGAAGTATTAATGCATTTGGTTTCACAGACTTAACATTTAGAGGCCAGGTCCTCAGGACTGACATCATCACTTGTAGATTTCTCCACAGTGGGAGAATGCTTGGTTATCCATTGAAACCAGTTTTGCAGATATCCACAAAGCTGCTCCCTGATGGCCAGCAAAATTCTCATCAGGATCTTCACAAAATATGATTTGGCTGAGAGCCTTAGTATGAACTAAGGAAGAGGGATTATTTCAACTCAGTAGCTCTCAGATGTGTATGGTTACTTAAAATGTTTTTTGTTACATTCAGGGAACAATTGCACTTGCACTTGAAGCCAGTTACCATGCATATGTAAGGAGACTGTTGGCCCCTTACTAAAACTTAGTGGGCTTTTTGGTTGGCCCTCTCCCAGTACCATGGGAAAAGGCCAATGGGAAATCAGGAGCCTGAGACTGATGGTCCCCAGGGCCAATGGGGAGGGGCCAACCTCCAGGTCAGCCCGATTGACAGGGCAGACGGGCCAATGAGGGAGTCAGGAGCCCGGGGTCCCGTCCTCCGTGTGCGCTGGAGCTGCCTGAGGCAGCGCAGGGCCGAGCTAAGGGGAGCGGGGGCCCGAGCTGAGCCGGGAGCAGAGCCAGAAAGGAGCAGCCCAGACGGCCGGGCCGGGAGCAGAGCCAGAAAGGAGCAGCCCAGAGGGCCGGGCCGGGAGCAGAGCCAGAAAGGAGCAGCCCAGAGGGCCGGGCCGGGCCGGGAGCAGAGCCAGAAAGGAGCAGCCCAGAGGGCCGGGCCGGGCCGGGAGCAGAGCCGCGCCGGCCGGCCGGAGGGGCGCCTGGGGAGCCGCGCTGAGGCCGGGGCCGAGGCCGGGGCCGTCCGGAGCCGCGTGCGGTGAGCAGCTGGGGACTGCGAGGGGGGACCCCAGGCCGAGGGCCCAGCGCAGGGAGAGGTCACCAGCCCAGGGGTCTCCCAGGCCGGACCGGGAGGGGGGCCGTGACCCCGACGGGGGGAGGGGGCAACACTGGGGGAAGGGCCCTGCCACCTAGAGCCTGAGGGTGGCTCCGGCCAGAGCAAGTGTCCGACCCGCCGGGCTGCCAACTTTCTGACCGAACGAAACCGAACACCCTTGCCCCGCCCCTTCTCCGAGGCCCCGCCCCCTCCATCTCCCCCCCTCCCCCACTCGCTCTGTTTCACCGGGCTGGGGAGGGCCCTTTCTCAACTGGGTGTTTGGGTGAAAACTGGACACCTGGCAACTCACCCGCGGCGTCCCTGCCGCGCGGCCAGGGCCTGGGACGTGCGAGGGACGGACTGACCTTCCCTTGCAGCCCAGAGGCGGCTGGTGGTGTGTCCCCGGCCCACCGAGGGGGTGACGTGGTTTCCTGTAACCGGCCCATTTGTCCTTATTTTGTTTGTTGGTTGCTGTTTAATCAGTCGTGTTTGCTTTGAACCACTCTATGTAATGAGCAGTGGGTCAGGGACGTGGCCGGGGCGGAGAGACCCCCCCACCGTGGGGACACCCTAGCCACTGTCCTAAGTGACCACGACAAGACTGGGGGTCCAGCCCCCCCCAGGGATCCTGGGCCTGGCCTTGTTGGGGTTATGAGGACTCTGCCCCACGGGAGGGAGGAAGGGGAGTCCTCGAGGGCAGGCAGGCCTCTGGGTAAAGGGAGTGGGAGTGAGGACTCAGGACTCCTTTCACTAGCCAATTCCACAAAGGTGGTGTATAATCCAGGAAAGTTCCCCAGGATAGCAGGACCATTCCCCTGCTTACACATCTTTTTCAGTCCAGCGGATTGAGCACTTGCTTCCTCACACTGCACCTCCAGTATTGGTTACACAGTTATGGTTAAAATCTCCACTGTCTCTCCTCATTCACTTTAGCTTTCTGAAACCTTTGCCTTTGTTGCCAAACTTTTGCATGCTTGGACTCTGCCTGAGGGGAGGGAGTAATGGGGTTGGGCTGAGGGAGTTATACCAGTTTTCCACTGATTTCCCTGCAAGAATTTGTGTAGATTGCTAGCAAACATCATCTGGAAGTGGAATGGAGCATTCTGAAGTAAATCAGAAGGCTGGCTTGAGTGCTTGGTAGCTTCTGTTCCTGTTTATAGGAATGAAACCCATAAAGGATGTTACTAAGACACTTACAATACTTTTTATTCTACATTGGGAACCCACATTTCTCCTCTGAGTTGATTATAGACTTTATCACTTTTGACAACCCTTTGGCAAATTGAAAAAGACGTGGTTCCTTGAGGCACGTGTTGGATTCTTAATCTGCCCCAAATTGTGCAATGAGAATTTTATTGACAGCACTTCTGTAACTGAATCATCCTTATTTCCAGCTCCCTTGTAGTTGTGCATTTTTAATTTTATCTGTGAACTTGCTTTGATGTAGCATGTGTGATATTTCCTATTTCATCACATTTGTAACATAGGAAATTCCATACAAACCTAATGCCCCTGACACAATCTCACACTTACTGCATTCAGGAGTGAATTATCATAACTGTATCCAACTTGGTGCAATACTCTTTAATTACCAACCACATAGTAATTAAAGTTTACAACACAAGGTTGCCTTTCAAATTATGTATCTGGGGTTTAACATCTGTTCTTATAGTTGTACTATGTACTGTAACACATGCCACTAAATGCAGGCAACAGAAACATGAGCAGGGTTCATTGTTACAGTAGAAGCAATTACTTCTCTTCCTATGCACCACTGAACATCACAGTAAATGCTGAAGAGTGCCTCCTGCCCATAAGGCTTTCACCAGCACAAGCCTAAAGCTAATCTCCTTGTTTCACTTCAGAATGCTGAATATTTCTTGTCATTTTCCTTAAACAAAAGGAAAGTTCACTAAAATGCTCCCTCTTCCTGTCTGTTTTGCTGTTTGTTTGAATGGAAATGTGAGAAGGAAATACAAGAACTTATTCACGGGTTTAATTAGATGTTCTAGAGAACTCACTTCTGTTTTACCTTATCCCCCACACTCTGATTCCCAGCACAAATCTGTGGTGCATCATTACAGGAGCCTGCCCACTCTGAGTGGGCTTGGTGCAAAATTCTATCAGATCTCTTACTGACACTGTTTTAAGTCTTGGCTATTTAGCACTGCATAGCCCTGGGACAGGATTACTTGAATGCACAAGCAGCACCATTGCTAGAATGTATAGCTCTATTACATTTTTTTTTTAGATAATATAAATACAACATCTAAATCATTTGTTTATCTAGCCTGGTGCTGGACTCTGCCAAACATGGCGTTTACATTTAATCAGACTTACTTCAGAGTTCAATATTCCCTTGGATGGTGATCTGTAGGGCACTTGGTGATGGTGTACAGGCAGCTGGCTAGTCACAGATTGATGTTTCCCTTCCTGTTACCACATGATACTTCATAGTAGAAGCAGCTAAAAATGCATCAATACTTTTCCATGTAAGCAGTTCCAGTCGTTTGTTTTTCAATTAGCTGTCCACAAACTCCTTCTCTGCAGGTCACTAAGGCTAAGCATGGGTGCACATAGGAATGATCAGGCAGCAAAAATACTGAACAGTGAACAGATCAGATTAGTAAACCAGACCTTTCTAAACGTATGACACACTGAATCTGATTTATCCTCTAACAAAGATTAAGAGGATCCACAATTTTAAGGATATAAAGTTGTGACCGTCCTGGTGGATCAAACTCTTCTTTTCAGTGTTGAATGAAGTGATTCCAATACACGTAATTTAAATGAGTTCACAAATTTTTCTGGGAGCTTTCTTAATAAAAAAGCATCAATTGGGATGATGCTCAGGGTAAGCCACGACTGCATTATAGAGATGTGCACAAACCCAAATGTCAAGACCATACACATTTTATAGCTCCACAGCAGCAATTAGGCAAAGTCTGATGGAAAATCCATATTTCAATCTACCGTCAGTCTGTATTAGACAGTAAAATAATCAGTCACATTTGAAGTTTGCCATCATTATATCTTTCATTATTCACTGTAAAAAGTTTATAATTTTTGGCAGGGGGAGGGGAAGAAGGGGTCTATCTGGGTATATTATATAAACTTCAAGGAGTTTTATTTTAATACATTGTTGGACCAAGGCATTAACCAACAGTCCTGAATAGTCTCAGTTGTTGTAATGACATTCTATTGTGAATGGGAGGGGAGGTAGGTCACACAAGTGTGAAGGGAAAGAAGAGATGTACAAGATAATCTCTGTATTAAAATGCGGTCTACAGTACAAAAATGTTTCAGAACACCTGCCCTGGGAACTGGTCCTAGAAACCTATGTGGTGTTGAATAGTCAGGGCCTAGGCTGTGCTCACAATCAATGCCACAAGAATGAACCTTCTCCTTGGCCATTTTCTATTTGTATTACAATTTTCACCAGAGCAATGAGACCTCCAGAACTGTAGAATAATCCACACAACAGGAGAAATAAACTATGGAGGAGACTTTCAAAGACATGAATGCAAGTTTGTTCTTTGAAAATCTTCCCCCAGCCTATAAAAAGGCCTGATATGTTCTATCTGACAACACTATTTCTGCTTTTGCCTGTTTTCTCGTGGGTGAACTTGAGTTTGAAAAGGATAAGCAAATCATTGTGTTAAGCAAAAGTCTCAGTTTATGCAGGTCACTTTCTGCCTACTGTAAAGTAAAAAAAATCTCAAGAGTTAAAAGAACAAAAAATGTTTCAGAGAATATACTTCCTATGCCCAGGATACCAGAGTTTCAAAGTGCCATCGAAAAGTAATTTTGATTACTTTCTTTGATTAGGTTACTAAGCTCTTACTAGGCATATAGAGCAATTAACTTTAAAATCTTAACATAGAACATAAAATCAGCCATTTTCCAGCATGAAAAATGTGTCTGCCTCCTGGCAAATTATTTCCTTTCACTTCCAAGACATGTTGAGGTTGTCAACAGGCCATAAAGCTGCAGGCCAAATTGAAATTGATTATGAACTCTCTTAAAAAGCTATCTTGTTAAAGGACAAAACATTTAAAATTCAGATCAAAGCAGGAGGAAATTCTGCAGTTTGTTAAATTGTTGTATGTGACATGGAGGAAAATGTTCCTTATCAGGAGCCATAATTTCTTTAGTATTCTTGCAACAACTAAAAAAAGAGAGAAGGGTGGAGAGAACCACATTCATTCTTTCTTTCTCTCCCCCTCTGAGTCAGACACAAAAGTGGGAGAGGGAGGAGGGAGAAATATTGTTCATTTGTTGGACCCCATGTTGCCTTAGTTCTTTTTTTTGGGAAGCACACAGATAGTACAGTGATGGGTGTCTAGATAAGAATATAGTTTGTAGCCTGATTTCTTCTCCCTCATGTGAGTGGTTCCACGTGCTTTGGCAAAGCTGGGAATGCACAATTCTGGCAGAGAAGAGACTCTGGAATGTGCAGCTCAGCACTGAACCTTGTGCACTCTCCTATTTACAGCGTATGCCTGAGAAGATGAGAGAAGAGTTGGCAAGAACTACTGGGGCAGGACAGATCTGCATCTGGGAAGAACTGAAATGTCTTTGAGTATTTATAGTGTGGATAAGATGCATTAATAATAGGGATAGAAATGGGGCCTGGACAGGATTCCTGACATGGGGAATTAAAACCTGTCTATTATCTCTGGCCTGTACTTTCTGTAAGTAAAGCATAAGCCACTATGCTGGGTGAGATATCACTTTCTCATCCCACAAGAGGTTTTTTTCAGATTTTGAAACTTTTTCCATCTCAAAATGGGACAAAGTCAATCTTGAAAATTTTCTCAAACTGATCATGTGGGGGAAAAAAAAATCACCTTGGGTCAACTAAAATGTTTTCTATTTTGACCTTTTTAAAAAGGTCAGACATTTTTAGTATAAATTAAAAAATTTCAAAACAAAATTGTTTCAAATTGAAAAACACAACTTTTAATTTAAGTGTTGAAACGAAACATTTGTCAAAAGCGACCCTTTCTCACAAACAGAAATTTGATAATAGAGGGAGGGGTTTCCGCTAGTAGACACAGGTATAAAACGATCCAATGGCTGGCAGTTGAAGCTAGAGAAATTCAGGCTCAAAACAAACTACACATTTTTAACAGGATAATTAACCATGGAAGCAATTTATCAAGGTTGTGGTGGATTAATTGGAAATTTTAAAATTAAGACTAGATGTTTTCCTAAAAGATGTACTCTAATTCAACAACTGATATTGCCTTCAAGCAGTAATTAATTAATTTAGGGGGTCCTTTGGCCTGTTATGAAAGTCAGATTAGATCACAATGGTCCTTTCTGGCCTTAAAATCTGACAGTGGAGTCATGGCCTTTTGCCCAGTCTTAATCAGCCCCTGGAGCTCCCTGGTTGCAGAGGGGAGCATAAGGGTGTAGCTGTGTGGGAGCCCCCTGTCACCCAACAGCTCTGGAAGGGATTGGGCTCTGCAGTGACCACAATGTGGGATGCTGCCCAGAGGGCCCAATCCTCACATCATTCATGATAGCTATGGTTAGGCTAGCATAAGAAAGCAACAAGCATCTCATCTGATGGCTGTTATTAGTGGATTGGGATGGTCCAGGCAGGCAAGTTACAGAGAGAGCATGATCAGAACTGGTCCTGTCTGCATGGGATATAGGTTGCCAATTAGGGTTGGTCATATTCCTGGAGGTATCATCCCATGACAAACTTTAAAGTTTAATTAATTAAAATTCCTGGAGACTCCAGGATAATCCTGGAGGGTGGCAGCCGTAGTGGGGCAGAGGCTTATCCCTAGATTGTGCTTAGCTCAGATGATAAATCTCAAGAGGAAGGAACTCAGCTGGGGACTGCCAGCAAGTGAAGGCTGTTGATGGGGGAGAGAGAGAACAGAGATGGGGTTTTCCAAGTGAAACATTCTGATTCTCCCCTAGTGGGAAAAATTATTGGTCACGGGTTAATAAAAGTTTCTTCTGAATTTGTTTGTACTATCCTACATAGTCTGCTCCTTTTCTTCTTTTGATACACTGCACAGGCTTGTCCCTTTCTTCCCCAGGAAAGGGACTGACTGTCTGAGCTGCTCTTTTGATGAGGAAATTGCATAGGCTGCTTGGGGGCAGGGGAAGAATGAGTGCGTTCCCAATTAAAGAGAATCACTTTAAAATACCTTTTCAATGGTATCTTGCTCCTATAGGACTTAAATACATATCCATAGTAGTATAGAGTGCTGGAGACTTGGGCATAATTTTTGTCCTTTGTTAAAAGCGCAGCACTCGCATTGACTTCATGAACACTGGCTTTGCTTATACTACAGGAACAACTGAGGGAAGAACTTGGCCCTTTGTACGGATAAGTCTCCATATATGGTGGAGTCACTCTGCTTGGGCTCCTAGTCAAAGACAAACATGAAAAGATATATATATGGAGCAAATATAACTCTTATTAATAGTTGCTCATGGTGAACAGCAGTCAGATGGAACAGAAAGGAGGCCCTGGGCATGGAAAACCAGTTGGAAAGGGAATGAATGGAAGCTGTTAATGTTGGCACCCACAAAGTATTATGTAGGAGATATCACATACTGCCGTTTACTGATAGAGTAAGGAATCAGGAGAAGCCAGTGGAATCAACTGGAGTTTTGCCTGCGGTAACTGAGAGATTGTCAGGCTCTGGCCCATAGTGGTGTCCCCTCTTTATAAGTCTATTGAAGATCAAGCTGTCGGGACCTATTTGGTGCACGCAGTGTGTCCTGTATTGATCCATAACAGTACTCCTCTCTGCACTGACCTGACTGCTACATGAAATATCACAAATAGGTTAGAAAAGAAATGACATCACTGTGGACTAGTTGATGAAAAGATTTCAAGAAAATTAAATTGCACAAAGCTTGGTCCACCTTATCTAAAACCCAGTTCTAATCCCTTTGCCCAATGTTACATGTTCTTGCCTGTTACAAGGAGGCCTTTTCCCCTCAATATTTTAAGGTGCTGATTTCCTTCTGTGCCGCACCCCCCCCCCACCAAATTCACTTGTATCTGATACGTTGTATCTGCTGAACATCCAAAACAATACTTATTTTCACAAAGGAGAGGAGTATGGCATGCAGTAGTCCCTGAAAAAATGATGCTCTGTGGCTCAACTCGACTTGCTTTGGAAACTGGCTTTTGTCTGGATTGCCTGCACATACCACAAAGTTCCTGTTGGGTACATAGGACTCTGCCTTTCTTGAAATGAAGTTTTCTAACTTGTCACAGCAGTAGTCCTGAATTGTGTAACTGCTATGGGGAAATCATGCTTACTGTGGCAAAATTACAGTGGGGGTGCTATTTTTCTACATCAGTTGAAGCACATTACTACCACAAAGCTGTGATAAATCAGGTCATTTTCCATTGCTATGCTAATGCAAAACCACTTAAGTGCAGACATAAGATGACAATAATGATACTCCATACCCTCTTACTTTTGTTACAAGGATGTCCAAGCACCCTGAAAACATTAAATACTCATAACTTGCATGTGAAATAAGTAACTCATCTTATCCCCGTGCTGTATATTGGGGAAAATGAAGGTCTGTCTGCACTGCAGCCAAGAGACAGCCTCCCAGTTCTGGTAGACACTTGCACAAGCAGGGCTTGAGCTAGCCCTCTAACAATAGCAGTGTGGATGTTGCAGCTTGGACTGTCAAGCCTAGAGAGTCAGATGGGCTGGGATGCACAAGACACGACATCCACACTGCTATTAGTGTATCCTAAGTCCCACTAGCACAACTCTGTCTACCTGAGTGGGAAGCGCACTCCCAGCTGTTGCATGTCTTGAGGCACAGAAAAGTTAAGTGACTTCCAAGGGTGACAAGTACTATATGCTATAAAACAGAAGAATACTTTTTCTCCTCTTGTGTCTGTCTTTTCTGTGTAGAATATAAGCTCTTCAGGGCAGGGACCATCTCTCATTGTATTTGTAGCACCTAGTATAATGGGGCTCCAATCCCATTTGGGCCTCTAGGTGCTATTGTAATGTAAATAATACCACCTAATCAATGGGGCTCATCAGTGTCCTAAAAAGACCATTGTTAGGGAAGAGGGATGCTAAGTGTCTAGGCATTGCCAAGTGTGATGGCAATCTAAATCAGAAACAAATAGGAGCGAAGATGAAGCAAAATGAGGCCTGTATCAGATGAACTCAGATACGGTTGATTAGACTGTGTTTTGGGATCTTGATTCCATGCTGAGCAATGTGAAGTATCCATTATAGTTTCAAGAAAAAAATCCAGATTTGGCAAAGTACTTCTTCATCTTCCTTTTTAAATTCCCTGAATATTCTCTGTTTGCATCCAGAGGAGCACTTGGATTATCTTTTGTGATGCCAGCATTTCCAGCTGCATCATAATATACCAATAACCTTGCTGATGGATTACTAATATTTAGGAATGATTTCCCACTATGAGTTGCTGTACATAAAAATTAAGAATTAGATTAATATTTGCATAATGGTAACACTTACAGGCCCCTTGGTGCTAGGCATTGTACAAACATGCACCAAAAGGCAGCCCCGACCTCAAAGAATTTCCAGTCTAAATAGACAAGATAGACAAAGTGGGAGACAGGAAAGTATAGTTTATGCCCATTTTATAGAAGGGGAACTGAGGCCCAGAGAGTTTAAGCGACTTGCCCAAGTTCACAGAGTAAGTCTGTAGCAGAGACAGGCATTGAATCCAGGTCGGAGTCCTAATCCATATCTTAATCATAAAACTATTGTTCTCAGAGGAGACTTGCTGATGGGATCCCAATATCCTTCAATTCCTATGATATCCTTATAGGGATCAAACCTCAAACAGATACTGGCTCCATAAACTTTAACTCCAGTCCTCTTCTGTAAGAGTGACTACCAAATATGAATCCAAATATAGAGATTTCAGATAAACTCCTATTCCCTAATAGTGAGGAATGCCCAAAGAATCAGATATTGAAAGGAATACAGAAATTTGGCCTTGTAAGGGACAGAAAGAACAAAAAATGTCTGCATCTGAGAACTCTTAAAACCAGCCATGTTTTCTCAAATACTTGAGGTGTTGATCCTACCTAGGTACCTTGGGAAAGAGAATATTGCAAAGGGTATGTCTATACTAGCCGCCGGATCAGCAGGCAGCAATCGATCCGGCAGGGGTCAATTATCGCATCTAGTCTAGACACAATAAATCAACCCCCAAGCGCTCTCCTGTCAACTCCTGTACTCCACCGCCCTGAGAGGTGCAGGCAGTTGACTGGGGAGCGGCAGTGAGTAGGTCTAAGCAGTGGTGAGCTGGAGCCGGTTCGCACTAACCAGTTGTTAAATTTAGAAGCCGCTTTAGAACCGGTTGTTAAAGGGTTGGGAAAACTCCAGCCCGCGGGCCACATCTGGCCCGCAGGACTGTCCTGTCCGGCCCACCTGAGCTCCCGGTTGGGGAGGCTCCCCTTGAGAATCCCTTTTTACTCACCTGACGGCGCTCCAGGTCTTCAGATTCACTGAAGACCTGGAGCGACTGAAGGAACCAGTTCTTCAGATTTTGGCAGCTCATCACTGGGTCTAAGTACATCAACTTCAGCTACATTTATTCACGTAGCTGAAGGTGTGTAACTTAGATCCATTTACCCCCTCCCACTCCCCCCCAGTGTAGACCAGGTCAAAGACAGCAAATGTCTCATATCTAGACACACACTCCCTGTGACCAGGCTTTTTAAGATGCAATCTAAAAAACAGAGTAATGAGTATTTGCTGTCTTAGCAGTTTCTTCTCTTAATACACAAGAGCATTTACCCAAATGATTGCAGTTAATGCGAATAAGAGACCCTGTAATCTCAGCCAGAATGCTGTGACCTTTTCAACACAAAATACCAGCTTTACAGATGGCCAGAGTGGTAGAAGGGTAAATAATCTACTTTAAAATAGGGCCTTCCCTCCTAGGTAAGAATGGATGGTGTGTGCAACATAATTCTCTGAGCCCTGGTTTAAACTGCAGGGTTAGGTTGAATTTAGCCTCCTTAGGCCAATTTTAAAATGGATGTGTCCACGCAACCAACCCCGTTCTGTCGACTTAAAGGGCTCTTAAAATTGACTTCTGTACTCCTTCCCAGCGAGGGGAGTAGCGCTAAAATCAACCTTGGTGGGTCAAATTTGGGGTAGTGCGGACGCAAATCAACGGTATTGCACTCTGGGAGTGCTCCAATGTGACCGCTCTGGACAGCACTTCGAACTCTGATGCACTAGCCAGGTACACAGGGAAAACCCTGGGAACTTTTGAATTTAATTTCCTGTTTGGTCAGCGTGGCGAGCTCAGCAGCACAGGTGACTGTGCTGTCCCCCCAGAATCACAGATGAGCTCCAGCATGGACCGAAAGGGAGACACTGGATCTAATTGCTGTATGGGGAGAAGAATCTGTGCAGGAAGAACGCCGAGCAAAAAGAAGAAATGCAAATATATTTGCCAAAATCTCACAGGGCATGGTGGAGAAAGGCTACAACAGGGACACAGAGCAGTGCCTCATGAAAGTTAAGGAGCTCAGACAAGCCTGCCAAAAGACAAAGGAGGCAAACGGGCACTCCGAGTCAGACCCCCAAACATGCCACTTCTATGATCAGCTGCATGGCATTCTAGGGGGGACGCTACCACTACCCCACCACTGTCTGTGGACACCTGCAAGGGGGGAGTCTCACGCAACAGGGAGGAAGATTTTGTGGATGAGGCAGAGGAGGAGAATGCGCAGCAGGCAAGCGGTGAATCCGTTCTCCCTGGCAGCCAGGACCTTTTTATCACCTTGGAGCCAATACCTTCCGAAGGCGGGTTCCCCGACCCTGAAGCCAGAGAAGGCAGCTCTGGTGAGTGCACATTTGTAACTACAGTACAGGGTTTAAAAGCAATAGTGTTTAATGTTTGATTTGCCCTGAAGAATTGGGATGCATTCGCGGCCAGTACAGCTACTGGAAAAGTCTCTTCACATGTCTGGGGATGGAGTGGGGATCTTCCAGGGACATCTCCATGAAGCTCTCTTGGAGAAAGCCTTTGCAGAAGGTTTCTGGGGAGGGCTGCCTTATTTAGTCCTCCATGGTTGAACACTTTACCACGGCAAGCCAGTAGCAAGTATTCTGGAATCATTGCAGCACAAAGCATGGCAGCGAATGGTCCTGGGTTTTGGTCACATTCAAGCAACATTCAGTCTATATCTTTCTGTGTTAGCCTCAGGAGAGTGATATCATTCATGGTCACCGGGTTGAAATAGGGGAATTTTTGTAAGGGAACAGTAAAAGGACCCCGTTCATGCTGGGCTGTTTGCGCTTGGCTAAAAGGGATCATCCCAGAGAATAGCCACACGATGCAGTGGGGGGAGGTGTGTCCTGCACATCCACCCGAAAACCGCAGCCCCTCCTTCTAAATGTGAAACCCAACCCATTGCTTGCTATGGGAAAGGATGGCGCTGCAGTTTGAAACCATTCCCACATGTTATGCGTAAAAAGCCAACCCCACGTACCCCGTGCCTTACCATGGCTGTCTGGGAAACCGAATTCTGTTGCCCAGCTGTGTGTGATGTGTCACCATACCGGCAGGCGCGCAATATAAAAGGCAAAATGCAACCTTGTACCTAAAGCACATGTTCTGTCTGCTGTGAATTGCTTGAGTCACTGTGAAAGAGTATCCCTTTTGTTCTCAGAAATGTATCCTCTTAAATTTTACTCTCCCTTTTTATCTCTTCCCCTCCCCCCACCACCACGTGCAAATGTTTACACTTCCCCCTATCATCTCTGTCCCTGAGGTTATTGCAGATTAGAAGGCGAAAAAAACACACTCGCGATTACATGTTTTCCGAGCTCATGCAGTCCTCCTGCACTGATAATGCAAAGCTTAATGCATGGAGGCATTCAGTGTTAAAGGTCAGGAAAGCATTAAGTGAATACGAAGAGCAGAGGCAGGAGGCAATGCTGAGGCTAATGGGGGAGCAAACGGACATGATGTGTCTGGTGGAGCTGCAGGAAAGCCAACAGGAGCACAGACCCCCCCGCTGCATCCATTGTATATCCACCTGACCTCCTCCCCAAGTTCCATATCCTCCTCACCCAGACGCCCAAGAACACGGGGGTGGGGGAGAAGAGGGGGAGGCTCTGGGCACCCAGCCACTGCACTCCAGAGGACGGCCCAAGCGACAGAAGGCTGTCATTTAAACAGTTTGCTTTTTGTAGCCGCACTACAAATCAATGTGGCCTTGTCCTTCCCTCCTCCCCCACCCGAGCTACCTTGTCAGTTCTCTCTCCATTAATTAAAAAAAAAAAAAAAAAAAAAGAGAATGCATGGTTTCAAAACAATAGTTACTTTATTTCGAAGTGGGGAGGGAGGTTGGTTTGGTTACAGGGAATGAAAAGCAACCAAGGGGGGGTGGGTTTGCATCAAGGAGAAACACACAGAACAGTCACACCGTAGCCTGGCCAGTCATGACACTGGTTTTCAAAGCCTCTCTGATGTGCAGTGCACCTAGCTGTGCTCTTCTAATCGCCCTGGTGTCTGGCTGCTCAAAATGGGACGCCAGGCGATTTGCCTCAACCTCCCACCCCTCCATAAATGTCTCCCCCTTACTCTCATAGATATTATGGAGCGCACAGCAAGCAGCAATAACAATGGGACTGTTGGTTGCGCTGAGGTCTGACCTAGTCAGCAAACTGTACCAGCGAGCTTTTAAACATCCAAAAGCACATTCTACCACCATTCTGCACTTGCTCAGCCTATAGTTGAACTGCTCCTTACTACTGTCCAGGCTGCCTGTGTACGGCTTTATGAGCCATGGGAACAAGGGGTAGGCTGGGTCCCCAAGGATAACTATAGGCATTTCAACATCCCCAAAGGTAATTTTGTGGTCTAGGAAGTAGGTCCCTTCTTGCAGCTGCTCAAGCAGCCTGGAGTTCCTAAATATGCAAGCATCAGGCACCTTTCCCGGCCATTCTACATTGATGTCGGTGAAACGTCCCTTGTGATCCACCAGTGCTTGCAGAGAAGTACCCCTCGTGGTTTATGTACTGGTTGGCAAGGTGGTCCAGGGCCAAGATGGGGAATATGCATTCCATCTATCACCCCACCACAGTTAGGGAACCCCATTGCAGCAGAGACATCCACTATGACCTGCACATTTTCCCAGAGTCACTACCCTTGATAGCAGAATGTCAGTGATTGCATTGGCCACTTGGATCACAGCAGCTCCCACACTAGACTTGACTTGCCCACTCCAAATTGATTCCCAACCGACCGGTAGCAGTCGGGCGTTGCAAGCTTCCACAGGGCTATCTACTCGCTTCTCAACTGTCAGGGCAGCTCTCATCTTGGTATTCCTGCGCTTCAGGGTGGTGGGGGGAAAGCAACTCAGAATTCCAGGAAAGTGGCCTTACGCATGCAGAAGTTTCACAGCCACTGTGAATC
Source organism: Lepidochelys olivacea (assembly GCF_965140295.1). NCBI lineage: Eukaryota > Metazoa > Chordata > Testudines > Cheloniidae > Lepidochelys > Lepidochelys olivacea. Next base: position 201,648 of record NC_140431.1, on the reverse strand, counting down.
ATCCCATACTCACAACACTATGCGGTCCTACCAGTCAGTCTGTGCTTATTTGCCTGGCCCAGAATCAGCATTCCACTGTATCAACCAGCCCCACTGCCGCCATGATGTCCCAATTGCCACAGCCCGTGCTTTCAGGAATGTCTGTGTCCATGTCCTCATCAAAAGCCTCCTTGTGCTGGCGTCTCTTAGCCTGGTTCCACATATACTCCAGGATAATGCGCAAGGTGTTTACAATGCTCACAGCAGCAGCGGTGACGGTGAGCTGAACAGGCTCCATGCTTGCCGTGGTATGGCGTCTGTAGGAGAGCAGAGTTGCAGCAGCAGAAGCGGTGGATGACGACGGTTAGCAGATCTACTTCAGCATCTGCTGACAGCAGCACCCAGGACACAACAGCCGTGGAGATGGTGAGCTGAGCTGAGCGGACTCAATGCTTGCCGTGGTATGGCGTCTGCACGGAAAAAAGGCGCAAAACGATTGCCGTTGCTTTCACGGAGGGAGGGGTGACTAATGACATGTACCCAAAACCACCCACGGCAATGTTTTTGCCCCATCAGGCATTGGGAGCTTAACCCGGAATTCCAATGGGCGGTGAAGACTGCAAACTCAGAAATACAACACTGCATCAGTTGCGTTTAGAAGATTTTCTTCACATCCAAAATAACTGGAGACAAGTTTAATATCCAGAAATGTATGGCTCAGCCTGCTTCCCTACTGTTTACCTGGTAAAACTGCCCACTGATGGGTGGATTTTTTTTTTTTAAGCCTTGATATGTAGTTATCTCAGGGCAGGTCTATACTACGGGGTTGAGTCAACCCAAGATATGCAACTCCAGCTATGTGAATACCTGGGTTGATTAGAGAAACTCTCCTGTCGACTTACCTTATGATTCTCGTTCAGGTGGAGTACCGGAGTCAACGGGAGAGCGATCTGCGGTCAATTTAGCGGGTCTTCACTAGACCCGCTAAATTGACCCCCAGTGTATTGATCGCTGCAGCATCGATCCCCAGTAAGTGTAGACATACCCTCAGTATCAACTTTCAGACATCTGCATGATAGAAACTTAGTCCTTTTTGCTTCTGTAAAAATGTGAAGGGCCAAATTCATCCCTCCACTAAAGCCACCAGAATTGCATTGCTTACATCAGGGCTGCATTGAAAAGTGTTTAATCACTGATGGCTATGTTGTTTCATAGTTACAGGTTTGATTCTGGAAGGTGCTCAGCATTGGAGTCAATGGGACTCCTCATATGGTTAAAGTAAGCATGTGATTTGGGACCAAAGTGCTCAGCACCTTGCAGGAGCAATCCCCATCAGAAGTGATGACCAGATGAAGATGCATTATGCACAATTTCAGTTATCCTTGTAGTTACTAGAAATCTCTTTGAGATTAACTGGAGCCTAAATGTGGACTTGCTTTTTCATATTTCAGTGAACCAGCACTTGGCTACTTCCCATAATAAAGGGTAAATTTCAAAACAGAAAAGTGCTCACTTCTGAGCCAAAGCTGTTTAACCAGGAACAAAGATAACATGTAGCATGGGGTGGTTGGCAAGTCCACATGTGGAAGATTTCTGATGAACTCAATGCACTTCCTCTGTTTTTTATTTAGATTTCATATGGCTCTACTGAAAACAAAATAAAGAAAATGGATGAATGAGATCAACTCTGTTAAAATCAGGAAAAGTTCTGAGATACAATTACACACTCGATCACTTAGATGAAAAAACTGTGAAATGAATGAGTTGTAAAACATCGTTAAAATGTTTAGACTAGCATACCACGCTAGCTGACAGCCAGAAAAATACTCAGAGTAATAGGAAATCGTCAAAGAAATAATCCCCATCCCATTGACATTGGTAATCTACTTTCCTCTGTGTGACTAAAGACTGTCAAACAGTCTAATCTTCTTAGTTTTCCAAGCAGCCACCCTATAGAAGGGATCTCGAAGTAAGCATATCACAGCAACTTCAACACTGTAGCACCTCTCACAAATGTAGCAATTAAAAACAAATGACTAGCCACCAAAGTGAGAGTCATGATCACATTATTTCTGGAAAGGATTTGATATTTGAATCACATCTATGAATGTCATAGCTTTGAGGGTTGGCAAGTCTAAATTATCAAAAAAAAAAAAAAGCCAAAAATCACTTCACATGTGGGTGGACAATTTTTTCTCTTTATGTTTGAAACAGTTTCCACTGAAATGAGTGGGAGTTTTGCTACTTAATTCAGTGGGAGCAGGATCTGCTCTTTTATTGGCGCATTGTTATGATATACCACTGCAAGGGACATGAGATTTTGGAGATAGGATTATACATTTAAAAATGATCTTTTGGAAGAGCCCTTTTAGAATACATTCAGTGGACCAACTTCAGTTTTCAATTTTAGAAACTTCCTGAGCAAATCTATAACAGTATCAACTGAATCAGAAGTTGCAGGTACAGTACCACTTTACAATCAGTGGGTTCTTGGCCAGGAATGTCTGAATATCACCAGGAAGATAACTTTGGTGGTTGCCAATCCAAGGAGAATGCCTTAGGTTTGACAAGCTGCAGAGCCTGTATCATGCAACTTCTTAGGATTTTTATTGGAGACTGTAACCATAACACAATTTTTTCCCCAGAGGATTCCACTGAGAAATCTGGAAAGTGTAATCATGCAATACAACTGTTCCCAGTAATGGAGAATGTGATTTTGATAGGGGTTGATATGGCCTTCTGCCAATGGGAACCACTTTACAGTAACTCTTTGAGGCTTTATGGCAAGTGCAGGATCCTTGGAAAAAGAAGAAAGGATCTTTGCTAGGAGGTAAATATTTTTCTCCTCCGTGTTTGAGATGGAGTCCAAAGGGTTTCATACACTGAAGCAAGAGATTTAAAGTGATACTGCTGAAGCTTGATATGCTCACTCAGGCTTTTCAAACTATCTCGTACAAAAGTTTTGATCTGGGACTAGGACTTTGCTCCACCAAAATGTCATCCAGATTTAGAAATACAAAGGGCCCTGGTCTTGTTATGATAGCTTTAATTTTATAGGACCTGAAGAAGAGCTCTGTGTAAGCTCAAAAGCTTGTCTTCACCAACAGAAGTTGATCCAGTAAAAAGTATGACCTCTCACACCTTGTCTCTCCACTAAATTTGACCATTATCCAATGCACAGCAGTGACCTCGTATACAGCTTTCTATATAGTATAACATTCTGTGTATTGACTCTTGTGAATGGCTGAGCAGCACATTCATTATAAGCCCCTGTCTTCAGGTGCTTATAACTCTCGGAAAAACATAGCCTTTGGGCTCAAAAGTCTCATGCTTGATCTTAGAATAAAGGAGGCTTTTGTGTGCCTTGAGAGCTCAGTATAATTTTATTTGGCCTTTTATGCATTCTCAAAGTATGAAAAAAGTTCACATATTAAAAAAAAAATAATTCAGACACTTTTGAGGGGCTAAACTCTATTAACCACTTCAAATGCAGTTGTGCTTACTGAGGACTTTATTAAAGATCTACTGTTTAGACATTTAGGATCTGCTCCTTCTCACATTTTTACTTCATTAGTTATTCCTGATTTAAACAAGTGTAAGAGGAATGAATCATTCCCAATTAATGTTTAAGAGTCAAACCCTAAAGTTACATATACCACCCGTGTTGCTTGGCTTTGTCTTTAGGGAAGTTCAGAGGCAGAGGACTTCAGCTACAGGCACACATCAATGACTGCACAGCTGGAGCCATGAGACGTTGCAATAATGTCACTTTATGCACAACACATCATAACTTGGCCATACTTGTACATACCATAGAGTATAAAACATAAATTGTAATAGCAATATAAGATGCTATTTTATGCTTCCTGTAGGAAACATAACATTGGTATTTCCAGACTTTAATTGTACTTTTATCTGAGCTAGAGTTATTGAGATGCTTAGGTGCCACAAGTACTCCTTTTCTTTTTGCGAATACAGACTAACACGGCTGTTACTCTGAAACCTGAGATGCTATTTGTATTCACATAAATCTTTAGTCCTTTCCGGAACATTCCTGAGCTATTTGCCTCTATATGGGGTGGGGGGAGTATTAATTTAAAAGGAATGAAATATTTGCTTTTCAATATGAACTCGCTGTGTGACACTGTGGCCAAAAGGGCTAATGCTTGGGTGCTGTGATAGGGTGTACAAATCCCTCTCTGGGCCCAAAGGGGTCAATGGACAATACTGGATCCGGGTAGCCCTGACCCACCCCTCCAGGCCTGCAGAGCATGCTCCACCTGGAGAGAAACCTTAAAAAGGAAAAGACCGGGGCGGAGGACAGACTCCTGAACAAGCCTCACTGTGAGGAAGATGAGCCCAGCTGAGACTGAAGGTTTAGGTGTCTTCGTTTTTGCTATATTGGACTTATTTGTCTTGGTCTGGGAGTCTTTGGGGGAGACAGTTGGTAGCATGTGGGCAAACCAGAGTGACTGACACTGCTGCCTCTCAAAGGGCTCTGGGTCAGAGGTCAGTGGTTTGGGAGGGCCCTAGCCCCCTGTGATGGGGTGTTCAACCCACATCTGCCCTGAAGAGGTTAAGGTGGCCAGGTGGGCCAATTAAGTGCTTAGGCTGCACCTGGAGGAGGAGCTAGGGAGCAATGAGGACTAATTAAAGGAGGAAGCTCACCTGGACAGGAACAGGCAGGGCTGGTATAAAACTGGGTAGCTGAGGGCAGACTGGGAGGAGGCCTGGAGAATGTCTGAGGTGATGGAGAAAAGGGAGTTTGGCCTGCAGGGAACAGTGTACCTGGAGGTGGGTGGAGAAGGAGGCTGATAGAGGCAATGTACGAAATAGTCCAGGGAAACAACAACAGCAAAGCATGGGGCAAACCTTAGCTGCTGGTTGTAGGGTCCCTGGGCTGGAACCTGGAGAAAGGGGTGGACCTGGGTTCCCCTATCAGCCACTGAGGAAGTGGCACCATTGAGAAACAGTGAATTGAAAGACTGCTTGGGACAGCTGATACAGAGAGACATTGGTACACAACCGCATCCCCCCACCCGGAAGGGGAAAATTACAGTGACTAGGTGGGTGGGCCAAGGGAGCAGTTGAGGAGTGGGGTGGGGAGAGAGATGGAGTGAGCACCCACCGGAAGGGGTTTGAGACTGTCAGAGATAATCCCCAGCTGCGCCTAGAAGGAGGCACTTCAGTGGTGAGTAGAGCACCATGTGACACTCCCCTGCCAACTGCCCTTGTTGTGAGGGTGTAACCTCATTTCCACCCCACCTCCTGCTCTAGTAAGGAGAGAGTAAGAATGTTGAAAACCCTGAAATGAGGATAAGCCACTGAAGGCCCTTCCTGCTGGGATGCAAGAGAGTGGAAACCAAATGCACTGAGCACGAGGCCACCTGGCTCTGCTACAGATATAAAAAACAGAGAACTCTCAAGTAGGCACAGAGAGGTTATTTTACTTCTGTGTTTGGCACTGATGCAACTACTGCTGGAATATACTGTCTATTTTCTTGTCCACACTGTAAGAAGGATGTTAATACATTTGACAAGGGTTAAGAGAAAAGCCACGAGAATGATTCAAGGATTAGAAAACGTGTATAGTTGCGCTACAGGAACTCAATCTTAATTAGCTTCATAAAGAGACCATTAAGGGGTGTCTTGATCACAATCTATAAGCACCTTCCTGGGGAACAAATATTTAATAATGGGGGGGTCTTCAGTCTAACAGACAAAGGTATAACAAAATCCAAAGGCTGTAAGTTTAAGCTCGACAAATTTAGACTGGAAATAAGATGTACATTGTTAACAGTGAGTAATTAGCTCTTGGAATAATTTACCAAGGGTCTTGGTGGATTCTCGATCACTGGCTATATTTAAATCAAGATTAGATTTTTTTTTTTTTAAGAGATGCTGTAGTTCAAAAAAGGAATTACTTTGGGTAAGTTGTGTGGCCTCTGTTATACAGGAGGTCAGACTAGATGATCACAATGGTCCCTTCTGGCGTTAGAATCTATGAGCTTCAAGTGCTCTCGTACTCTGGTATTTCAGGAAGGAGTTAATTACAGTGCCCACTTAGCCTTGTCTGTTGTTCAGCATTTCATGCCTCTCATACCACTTCAGAATATTATTATTCTCCTCATGCTGAAGATCCCTTGTACCCAGAGCCCCATTATTTTCATTGCCTTTCTCTAGACTTTTATTTCAGCTGCATATATTCCAGCTGTGATGCAGTATTCACGGCAGAGTTGTATTGACTTTTCTATAATATTTCCTTGCTGTTATTTATCTCGTTTGTTTGTTGCACATTTGGCAGATGTCTGTCTTGAGCATCTTATGCTGACAGTGAAATTCTTCCTTCGACTTTACTTACAAAATTCATCACTATATACAGATAACCTTTTTTTTTTCCAGCATGCAGAACATTGCACGATTCCCCTGAATTACAGCTGCCCTCAAATTGACCTATTATATAGTTTTGTTGGGAGTTTTCTGCAGTTCTTTAGTCATAATCCTCCCTGCTCTTGAATAAATTTTTTTTTTTTATTCCCTGGTATGAATCTCTTTCTACAGTGAATAAATGAATGCACATTGCCTATATCATTCATTTTTCTTTGCCATTAGTCTTTAAATCAGTAATTCTCAAACTGGTGATCCCTTTCACATAGCAAGCCTCTGAGTGCGACACCCCCCCCCCCAAATTAAAAACACTTTTTAAATATATTGAACACCATTAGAAATGCTGGATGCAAAGTGGGGTTTGGGGTGGAAGCTAACAGCTCACGACCCCCAGTGTAATAACCTTGCAACCCCTGATGGACCCCAACCCCCAGTTTGAGAACTCCTGCTTTAAACAAACCAAATACAGTTGGTATAATCAATGAATTAACAGCCTGTATTAAAGTTTTTTTGTAAGTGAGCTTTGTTAAATACTTCGTGTAAATGAGACTCAGACCCTATGGCCTCTTTGCAGCACTTTGGCAGTGTAAAAGGATCTTAAATGTAATTTCCACCCATTTTATAGCCTCTCTTTGCTGTCATTATGGTGTAAACAAGCCTTTGTATAAATGAGAATAAGGCCCATGTGCTCTCAATGTGCATGCATAAATCATGCTAATAGGTTTTATGAAGTCATATCTAAAGCAGAAATGGTTCTGTAGTATTTGACTACATTATGATTCCTACTGTAAAAGTAATAAAGCATTGAGGCTTGATATAAATATATATTTTTAAAGGTATTTAAGTATCTAACTCCCATTGATTAAGGTTCCAAAAGTAGATTTTACTGACCTGTATTTTTATAGGAACTTGGGGAGAGGAGTTAGTTTAAAAGGTAGAGTTAAAACTTATGAATTTTTAGGGCACTTAACTTAGGAAAAATATTTTTCACAGCATGATTTGGCTCTTCTGTTCCTGTTGCAGTTCTTGTTGGAGTCCAAATCTTAGGTTTCTAATCGATGAACTGTCTTCTATGTAGAAAACACTTCAGTAGGTAGATCCCATCTCCTTCACAAGTCTCCTGAGTATTCTCTGGTTCATTGCCTTAGTTACTTCTTGCTGTTCTCTCCAGACGTGGTTGTAGTGGATGAATGCTTAGATTCTTATGGGTGGTCTACATTGCCTAAAGGAGTTCTTGTTCTTTCAGAAGGCCAGATTTTCAGATGGTATAAATTGGTGTATTCACACGAAAGTCACCCATTCAATCCAGCTGAGAATCTGGCCCACTATCTGCATGTGGATCAGGCTGGGTGTCAGTCCCCAGTTCCTTCAATCTCATTATAAGCAGAAAATCCAACAGGACACTGAGCCAGAGCTTTTACTCTGCTTCCATTTGGGGAATTAATTCCAGACCATTGCATCTTTTAATATTTAGCCTATAGTGAAGTGAACTATTTCCATTTCTAATGGTGACAGTTGAGGCAGCAGACTTTTCCCCGAAAGTGTGTGTTAGTGCTAAAATTACTCCTCAACACTGGATTGAACACAGTATTGCAAGACTTGCTGGAGGAAACTTAGAGAAACATCTCTTTTCCCTGGTTTTCAGAAGTGGAATATGTGTATAAGGGCTCCATTGTTCAACAGAGAGATATACACACACATAGATGTGCAAAGGAAGGACTGGTTAATACACGCACATAGATGTGCAGGGGAAGGACTGGTTAACAAACACCATTAGAGCTGTTCATTAATGAAATCTAGAGCAATTTCTACGTTTTATCAAATAAACCCATTACACTCATGGTGATGAGATGGCAATTGCCAGCAGAGGTCACCATTGTGTTAGATGGTTTGAAAGATCCTGGCTTCATTTGCTTTTGTAGGGCAGAGATTTTAATGACACTCAGCAATCTCTAATTCCTCCAATATTGGACTGATTTTATTGGTGGTGAGATTTAATTTCAGTCTTCTACTACAGATTGCCTACAGTACTTATACCTAAAATACAGAGTTGGTCCTCAAATAACTACACAACTGCATTACTGCCTTAAAAATACAAGTACTGGGGAATTATATACATGTCAGAATAGCCTTTATAATTTAAAATAGAAGAGGTGGTCAGAATGCAAGAAATGTTCATTAAAATATATTGGGATTTTCAAATGGTTTTTAACATTTTTATTTCTTTAAATAAACTCAAATTAAGAGTAAAAGGGAGCATCTTATACATGACCAAAGCAAGTGGAGTCATAAGTGAGCTTTTGGGATCTAATCTACCCATTAATACACGGCTGCAGCCTCCACTTTGCCTAGCTTCAGTTCCTACATGTGCCCCAGCCATCTCTCTTCTATATGCTCCTTAAAGGAAGGGCAGTTAGCATAACACTGACCTCCTAAAACATGTTCAGTTTTTCTGAACCCAAATTTTGATGCACATTTTAAAGCAAGTGGGTAACAATTGTAATGAATTAGTGTTGCGACTGTTTTTATTTAATACATGTGTCAGAATAAGCCATTGTGCTCTTTGGGTAACTCTTAACCGAAAGCCCAAGAACACAGCTCAGAAGAGGAATTCTTAAATTTTGGGTGAAGAAATTAACATTGCGTAGCTAACACGCAGAGAAAGTAATGAGCAATATAGTCATCACTATTTCCTCTGCTATTACATTGTGAAATAGATCCCTTTAGGGTGAGTTGTCTGCATTTCTCAAGTTGTTGAATAACTACTTCTACTTTGCATATACTCAACAGAAAAGTTACTGTCTTGCTGTAAGATCTCTCCAGATCCTTCTGAGATTTATCATAGAATGACTCACACATTTGAGGGCCAAATCCTGCTTCTCTTACTTATTTGGACAGTCCACTTAATCTGGCCATTGATCCCACTGTTGCAGTCCTCTTGAGAAAGTACCGACATCACAGCAACCTTGCAAGTTTGACACACACGACATCTCAGTTGACAGAATTGTTTTAATGGAACTTCTTTCTGTAATGTATGCAGCAACTCAGAACTGTAACCAATGTGCATATAGGCAGGACCCTCAGATGACTGTCTTGGGGTGCAGAGGAGAACTCATGTATTTTGTTTTAGCTTATATCAAAAAGTACCCAAGAGGCTCTACTGTGCTACACTTCAAGGCATGAAAACAGCCATGAATTATTTTTTCTAACTGTTACAGAGCAACTTCCAAGTTGTGGCAACTTGGAAAAACCAGCCTGACAAGCAAGCTTACTATTTTTTTCCCTAAAAGTTCTGGAGCATATAATAAGAATTTAAAGTGAAGGAAGAAACCCCCAAAGCACGCACAAACTTTGTCAAGTTACATTTTGTTCTGAACTCCCCAATTCTCTTTCTCTTTCCCTGACCGGGGTCCCCATCTCTGTCTCCCTGACTAGTGTCTCTCCTAGATAAAACAGCTTTATCATCAAATACAAATCAATAAACACTCAGTTTCATCCTGTCACAACAGGTCAGACAACAAGGAGTTTGCAAGCTTTTCCATGTGAAACTAGAGAATCTGTATCTCTGGTGACCTGCTGCTTCTGCCAATGTCTGATAGCCTTGAATCAATTCTGCTCAGCCTTACACCACAATTCAGCTCTGATAATGAACGTTTTCTGAACTAAGGTAGGATTGTTTGAGGAAAAATGTGGCTAATGTTAAATGAGCCTAATTCTCTGAAGTGAGCAGGGTAATGGTGATTTCTTAGAAGATTAACTGAGGTACCTGTGAACATTAAATTAGTCTGATTTACCTGGATGAAAACAGATGAGAGAGAATCCTTGTATTTTTCTAAGACTGGGGTGCTCTGTAAGGATGTGTCACAGGTTTTTGAACTTAGCCACAAACACTTATTGAAGCCTTCCAGATAAGCATGACGTCAAGCCTGTATTAGGTCCGTTTTAAGTCTCAACACACCAACTAAAATATGGGAAAAAATCTTAGGCTTTTTGCATAAATGTTACTTTCTAGTCACAGCCAGTACAATCCATCTTTCAAACACATCTGGACTGCCCCCATCCAGGAGGATGAGGTTCAGAGTATACCAAAACCATGTTTGCTAAGTATAAAAATCCCAAACTTCTACAACAACCACCGTGATTGCTTTGTGAAAGCCCTTTGATCAGAGTGTTGTCACTCACCTCTGAGCTGTACCCTGAACACCACTGGGAGATGGAATCCTAAGGGGTGCCCAAGCTGTTCGGTAGACTGTAGTATCCTAGTTTGTGGACACTTTCCCAAATCAGATGAGCCATTCACACACACACTCTGCTTCTCCAGCCTTATTCACTGCTCTGAGGGGTGAGAGCAGCACTGACTCATATGAGAGTCAAGCTCCGCCTGGGTCCTAGTGCCTGGAAACCAGAGCTGCATTGATTCAGGAAACCAGCCTTTGGCTCAGAGCCTAAATCCATGCAGAGATGCACAGATGTGCAGAGGAAGTTTCAAAGTGTATGCACAGACTCTGTAGGAATATGCACAATAAATATTAAGCAAGGCCAGGGACCCCCCACTGCATAAATCCAATACTTTATTCTCAGCCACAGTCAGTGATTTTAAAATGTATGTTAGCTTCTGGTCTGCATCTTCGTTCCTGCCTCCTGCACTATACACTGATCTTGGTCTTAAAGGAGCTGCATGTGTGTAGAGGGACCATCCAAGCTCCCTGTGGGATGGGTCCTCATAGTAATGGCTCACAGTGACCCTCCTCACAGCATTCTGCTGTACAAAAGCCAAGATTACATCGCACAATAAAGGGAGTTACAGGGAAGCTTCTCTTAATTCTTTGTGTGCAGGAAGATTAAATGCATTGAGAAATTAATAGTGTCTCAGGCACTAAGGATTTTGTCACCAGCGTCTGGGAGTGATATTGAGAAATACAAAGAAGAAAGGCAAGAGGAACTCTGGAAAATCTTGTTGAAGAGCTATAGACAGACCCCAGAAAAAATCAACCCACTCAAAGAATCTTTTAACAAATCTCTGGTTTGGCCACTTTGGACTTCAGTTACCATTCTGCTGCATGGCACGGGCCTTGGAGCTTCCCAGAGACAGGAGGGATAGAAATTAGATGTTCCTCCTCCAACATATTGTCCCCTACCATGTGGCTGCTACACATTTTAGTAGTATAGGAATTATCACACGTTTTAGCACTTCTAATTCCATTCAGCAGATAGCAGTGGTGTGAGGAGAGGCATGCTGTTTCTTTAAATCCATCTCAGGAAACCGTATATGCAAGAGGGAGATGGGGAAGATTCTAGATAGAAGCTGTACAGTGAAACAGAGGGTATGTCTATACTCTGGAGATTAGTTATATTGCATAGTTATGCCATTATTTGTAATGAAGATGCAGCCTGCAGTGCGAGAAAGTGTTTGTTTTTTCTGAACAGCACCTCCCCAAACAAAGTTAGTTTTCTCGATGGAAGCCCTCTTCTGTCAACATATGTTTTTTTCCTAAAAGAAAAGTGATTTCCCACACAAGGTACTCACCACAGGTGAAATGCTCAAGTCATCATTGAGTCTGCATTCAGGTGGACTGCCATCTGATTCAGTGGGAGTTTTGCCTGGAGATGGCTGTTAGGATTTGGCCTCGTGTTCATATTTCACTATAGAAGTGTGAGGCTATTCTTGTGGTGAAAATTTGTATTGCTCAGCTAGAAACTGCTCATATTAAATCTTTATACTGGAAAATCTGAAAAACCATTATGAGCAGCCTTGAAACAGATACAAAAAGACCACTCTTTCTGTACAAAAGTCAGTGAACCTTAAATCTAAACTCTAGTGCTCAGAATTTCTGCAATGGATTTTATGACCGGAGCTCCTTGTTTTCCTGCAAAATCAGTATGGACTTTGTACACAGATAACCTTCTTCCCAGGTTGATCTTGCATTTCCATTTATTTCATTATCACTGATTTCTGATAATGAAATATCTTTTTTTCACCTTGCCATCCTCAAGTTCACAACGTAAGCAGGTGGACCTGAACAAAAAAATCATTGAAATCTCCCTTGACAAAGGCCAATTCACTGTACGTCAAATTCCCATCATGTCCCAAATAAATTTAAACTCTGGGCTTCAAAGTGAAGTAGGTGAACCCTCAGGGCACTGCTGCAATAATTACTAATTAGAATCCCAAGTGGACTGCTGTCTCAGAGCTGAACTGCAGTTGTTGGCCAGAAGTCATGCATCTCTTCTTTCAGTATTGGCTCAAACCACTACTTAAGGGGAACATTCTTGTTTCATGAATGGACAGTTAGCCTTACGTCTCTCATTAGTTGGGGGTTTGTTTGTTTTAAATCTGGATATGAATTCACTGGTCATGAAAGTTTGGTACTGATAGCTTTAATCTGAACTAGAGCAGAGTGTTATTGTTGAATCAGCTGAACCATTGGATAAAGTCAAAAATAGGCACACGCCCATTGTAACAGGATGTAAAGGGGGAAAAAGCTGCACTTGTCAATTGAATTTGTTACCCAAATATTATTCCCTTGATTTTTGGAGTATCAAAATTGTTAAATCCAAAAAGGAAAAGCAGAGTTGTCCAGCGTTCATGGATACAGCCAAAATACTGTGTGTGTTACTGAGGCAAACTCTAACTATATGCCAGGCTGATGAACAGAACTAGATGAAGTAAGAAAAAGACTTGTTAGCCAGTGTTCTTGAAAGCAGTGCCAAAGTGAAGTGACCTAGAACACCGATTCCCTTAGTGCATCTCTTTCTCCTTCAGAGCTTGACAGGTTCCTTCACTCAGACTAATGCTATGCTTCTTTCACTGGTGGTTTATTTTATTTTTGATGTTTAACTGTTCTGAGACCCTGATTTAAAAAACAAACAAACAAAAAACCTAGCTGCTTATTCCTTCTCTAGCTAGCTTGAGAAATATTCACAGTCTATACTGAGTCCTTCTCATTTCATATAGTTCACATTAGTGGGGTGTTCTGGTCAGGCCATAATACCCTCGAGCAAAATAAGGTTTTCTCAGAAAAAAGTACCCCAAAACCTGGCCTCATGTATTGGTTTTAGAGATTTGAATACAAACCACATTCTGGTAAAATCGTATAGCCAAATTTCCAATGATGCCTCAACCCAGCCTCTAAATTTATTCTTGCAGTTTTGCACATAATTTTTTTTGTCAAGCATACAGCCTTTTGCATCTGCGCCTAGAGTTTTATGCATGCAGAAATGTATTGGTGCAAATTCAGAGCCATTTGAAAAGTTAATCCTTTTGATAAATTTTGTTTTTTCCCTCAGTACTGTCAGATCATGAGATTTGAAAAATAAAGCATATTTTAATGAAGCTGGACACATTTTCCTAGCCAAGGGTCTAGAGTGATGTAGGAGGCAGTTCCTATTATGCAGTATTTTGGCCCATTCCATCAGCCACAGCGAAAGACTATCCAGCATTCCAATTCCTTCTTTTTCTCTGAACGTAACTTTACATTTCTTGCTGTGAAATTCTCAGTTATATATGGGAACAAACTGTAAGTGCAAAAAAGACAGTGAAATGAGGCCCCCAGAGAACCAGCAGTATTTGGAGTATCTCCTAAAACTCTCGGGGAGGGAATGGAGATAATAGCTCTTCTTTTTTGTTCCAAAAATATATATCTTTGTTATTGTTCTGGGGGCAAGGGGGGGGTCTCCTCCCTACAGTCAGTTACATTCACTGCTCCCCCTTTTTTTTTGTTACAGTTAGTATCTGTTTTTCCCATATGATGCTTCTATACAAAATAAGTAGAAGCGTTAACTTAAATGTGAGTGCAGAAGATTTCTTTAAACACCATAAATGGTACTTTTGAGTATGAGCTATAGTCTATATTATCCACTAAAGATTTATTTCTTCTCCAAATAAGTAAAAGAATTTATGGAAAATAATGTTGAGATGAATATATTCTATTTTGTGTAAACTTGTCTGAAGACTTCAGTCCTAAACCTGGATAATCTTGAATGAGACACCACACAACAAATTCTGTTTCTGTTTCACATACAGTAGAGGAAGAGTTGGAGTCAGGAAATAAATGTTTTGTTTTGACTGTTTTTTGCCTCAGAGTCAGAAAGTGTACTACGAGAGAAAAACTTATTTCCGATCAGGGAGATGCATTCTGTAGCATTACATTATAGTACCATGGTTAAGAGAGAAATGATTACAGAAAATCAGGAGCTCACTCGTGAGTTATAGATAAATGGGTCATATAAGCCAACTCATTACTGACTTGCTGTAGAGCTCAGTGTCCTGTAAATATTGTCTTAACTGTTTCTGCCATATGAGTTCTCGCTGAAATCAATAATACATGGAATTCAGCTGGGGCACAATCAGAAAATTGATCCACCCTTGATTAATTTATATTATATTGCAGCTCAGACTAAGCTGTGCTAGAAATGTTCAGAGCTGGTGAATTATGCAAGTGATCTATGCTAGGCTAATCCTTTTTTTCTTGTTTGGAAGGGCACAGTAGGAATGCACTGTCTTATTACTATTGTTTATAAGAAAAAAAATCCCGAAGACCTGGGGAAAACGGCACTGAGTTTAGTAAAGGCAAAATGTGTGTTGGCTGTATGAGTGCAGTAACACCAATTGAAACCTATAGCAATCGTTATTGTGTTATAGAGATGGAGCATCTAGTAGAGTAGGGGTTGGGGGTGTCAACCTGAGAAAGATATGAGGAGATAATAGAGAGACCATACTTCAAAGGTTAAAAATGGGGCTGCTGTAGCAGAGGGTGGGGTGCAGTGCAGGGGATTGTCAGAGGGAGGTGGACCACAGGGGGAGGAGTCATACTGAGTGTGGGGGAGCTCATTTGGAGGTCTTATGATCGGGAAGGTGACCATATGAGATTGGCTTTGTGGAGGTCATTGAAGTGCATGTGTGCCACTCTCCTGGTGTTGGTTTCACTGGCTCAGCTGAGTGACAGCATTTTCGGGGGGGAGAGGGGCAGTTTGAGAAGGAGAACCTGAGGCAAAACACTGTGTTTTCTGTAAAATTGAACAGGCCCATGGGATAAACCCTGAAAACAAGGACAGTCCTGGTTTCAGGGACATATGGTCACACTGAGGAAAGGATACAGTGAAGGAGTTGTAGGGTATTGTCAGTGGATTTGGAAACTCAGCTGAAAGTCTGAAGTCTCTGTATAAGGGAACAATACAAATCAATAGGCAGGTTAACTACATGTAGCTTTAGTAACCTTCCAAAAATGTTCTTTGCATGCATAGGATGAATCCAAAACACTTTGGGTTAGAAGAAAGCAGGGTTTACTCCAGGACACATTGTGCAGTATTTGCAGATCATTGGACAGAGCAGCTTAGTACAGATCATGCCTTTTTATGGGGACATTCCTGCTCCAGAGAAAGCAAATTCTTCTGAAACACATTGTCTTAGTTAAACTTTTAATATGTTTTGATATTTCTAGCAGCAGCTTTACATAATGCAGCCATGTAATAGTTACCCAACAGAAATGTATTCTATACACTGCTCAAGTGTGGGAGAGCCATTACAGATGTAGTTTGTATGTTATTACAGATGTGATTTGCACAGTATATTAGCCTTATAATTAAAGGGTTAATTATCTCATAGGGTGTGGACATGTACTAAGTCAGAGGACCTCCTGTATGTCTGCTGTATTAGCTAAAATGGGCCCCTTACTGAATGAGGGAGGCAACCTAGTGACAGAGGATGTGGAAAAAGCTAATGTACTCAATGCTTTTTTTGCCTCTGTTTTCACTAACAAGGTCAGCTCCCAGACTGCTGCGCTGGGCATTACAAAATGCGGAAGAGATGGCCAGCCCTCTGTGGAGATAGAGGCGGTTAGGGACTATTTAGAAAAGCTGGACGTGCACAAGTCCATGGGGCCGGACGAGTTGCATCCGAGAGTGCTGAAGGAATTGGCGGCTGTGATTGCAGAGCCACTGGCCATTATCTTTGAAAACTCGTGGCGAACCGGGGAAGTCCCGGATGACTGGAAAAAGGCTAATGTAGTGCCAATCTTTAAAAAAGGGAAGAAGGAAGATCCTGGGAACTACAGGCCAGTCAGCCTCACCTCAATCCCTGGAAAAATCATGGAGCAGGTCCTCAAAGAATCAATCCTGAAGCACTTGCATGAGAGGAAAGTGATCAGGAACAGCCAGCATGGATTCACCAAGGGAAGGTCATGCCTGACTAATCTAATCGCCTTTTATGATGAGATTACTGGTTCTGTGGATGAAGGGAAAGCAGTGGATGTATTGTTTCTTGACTTTAGCAAAGCTTTTGACACGGTCTCCCATAGTATTCTTGTCAGCAAGTTAAGGAAGTATGGGCTGGATGAATGCACTATAAGGTGGGTAGAAAGCTGGCTAAATTGTCGGGCTCAACGGGTAGTGATCAATGGCTCCATGTCTAGTTGGCAGCCGGTATCAAGTGGAGTGCCCCAAGGGTCGGTCCTGGGGCCGGTTTTATTCCATATCTTCATAAATGATCTGGAGGATGGTGTGGATTGCACTCTCAGCAAATTTGCGGATGATACTAAAATGGGAGGAGTGGTAGATACGCTGGAGGGGAGGGATAGGATACAGAAGGACCTAGACCAATTGGAAGATTGGGCCAAAAGGAATCTGATGAGGTTCAATAAGGATAAGTGCAGGGTCCTGCACTTAGGACGGAAGAACCCAATGCACAGCTACAGACTAGGGACCGAATGGCTAGGCAGCAGTTCTGCAGAAAAGGACCTAGGGGTGACAGTGGACGAGAAGCTGGATATGAGTCAGCAGTGTGCCCTTGTTGCCAAGAAGGCCAATGGCATTTTGGGATGTATAAGTAGGGGCATAGCGAGCAGATCGAGGGACGTGATCGTTCCCCTCTATTCGACATTGGTGAGGCCTCATCTGGAGTACTGTGTCCAGTTTTGGGCCCCACACTTCAAGAAGGATGTGGATAAATTGGAGAGAGTCCAGCGAAGGGCAACAAAAATGATTAGGGGACTGGAACACATGACTTATGAGGAGAGGCTGAGGGAGCTGGGATTGTTTAGCCTGCAGAAGAGAAGAATGAGGGGGGATTTGATAGCTGCTTTCAACTACCTGAAAGGGGGTTCCAAAGAGGATGGCTCTAGACTGTTCTCAATGGTAGCAGATGACAGAACGAGGAGTAATGGTCTCAAGTTGCATTGGGGGAGGTTTAGATTGGATATTAGGAAAAACTTTTTCACTAAGAGGGTGGTGAAACACTGGAATGCGTTACCTAGGGAGGTGGTAGAATCTCCTTCCTTAGAGGTTTTTAAGGTCAGGCTTGACAAAGCCCTGGCTGGGATGATTTAACTGGGAATTGGTCCTGCTTTGAGCAGGGGGTTGGACTAGATGACCTTCTGGGGTCCCTTCCAACCCTGATATTCTATTCTATGATTCTATGAAATGCACTTAAGCAGAGCTATGCTGAGAAGCGTGCTGATTTTCAACTTCTCTGAAAGTTTGGAGCAGACTGATGGGTTACTCTCCAAGTTCCTTTAAAATCTATTTTAATAGATATTAATAATTAAGTAAGGAAATCCAAGTGTGTGCTTCATAATTTTTCAGTACATAGGTTCCTGCAAAGATTTGGGTCCCTCTGAATATGGAGGTTCATATTTCTACCACTGGGCATTTGCCAGACTCTATTAAATTTGAATCTGCAAGCTTTTATGCAGTCTCATTTTTGAATATGACTTTCTAGGGTAAAACACATGGAGTTTTGCAGGAAATCTGCAGATTAATGCTGAATAGTCAGTCTCTGCTTGCCATATACAAGAAACACTCTAGTTCAAATTAAGTCCTATGGCCTGTATTATACAGGAGGTCAGAGTGGATGATCTTGATGGTCCCTTATGTCCTTATCTATGAATAACATAATGGATGCAAAAGATGTTGTACAGCCTCAGACTAAATATTTTGATATCTCTACTCTGTATCAAAGAGTGCAGAGGGCTGTTCTCTAATCAGAAATGACCATTCCATGCTAGAAAGCTAATTGTTTCTCAGTTTTAGTCATTACCCTGGCCTAGTGAAGGAAGGCTGAAGAATGCACTGCTAAACCAATGACAGAGATGTGACGGAACAGAAAACAAGGAGGAAAGGTATGGCTTAAAAGACTCTTGTATTGGTATGTCATATTACAATATAGTACAAGACAGAAAACCAATTTAATCTCATGTACTTCTCTGATTGCCAGGTTAGTTTCTCTGCACTTGAAATATTTTAAAACAGTTCCTCAGACAATTGTTGTGAAAGGACTGGAGAACATGTAAGTGAAGAGTCTGCTCTTAAATAAATAGAAAAAGCATCTTTGCCCCTTGTGATGGCATGTATCCCCCACACAGGTGACAAAAGTGTTAACATAAGCCTGAGAGGCCAATTATGCTACCTGGCCGTGCTGGAGGAAGGTGGACCAGACAATTAGTCCCGGCTGGGAAAGGAGCTGGATGAATAGTTTTAAACAGATGAAACTGAGCAAAAAAAGAGGCTACAGGGAGAGAGAGTGAAGAACTCTGTAATCGCTCTCTAGGACTACAGAGGTTGTGAGGAGAGAGTTGGCCCGGGATCCTCCCCTGTGTTGGGAGGTCCTGGCAAGAGACCAGGAGAGACTTGGAGCAACTAGCAGGGTAGAGCAGGCTCTGGTGGTGAGCCCTGATAAAATGGCAGGATCTGGACTTCTGGGAAGAGAGTCTTGGGAGGTTTTCAGTAGTGGAACAGAGCAAGGGAAACAGAGGAGCAGAAAGGAATGAAAGGTCAAGCCTGAGAAGGGCAGAAGTTGGTACTTTAGTTTTGGATTTTATTGAAGGAATCTAGGGGAGAGCCCTGTGAGGCCAGGCCCTGAAAGAGGGGTGAACTTGGAAAGAGTGATGATGGAGAGGCCTGCTGACAGGCAATGGTAAGATGACCAGGGAGGCAGCAAGAAATCTGAAAGAATAGACCTTGGCTGCTAGTTATGTGGTCACTGGACTGTAACCTGGTGTAGTGGGAGGGCCTAGGTTCCCCTACCAGCCATTGGTGAGGTGGCATGAGGCCAGAGAAGGGGATTGCTATTATCCAGGAGAGATCTGGGAATGTAATTCCCTGAGCAGTTTTGGGAAGAGTCCCTGTTCATTTCGTTGTCAGCACAGCAGAGAAAGGCTTACTTCCCAACCACTTGCCAGAGCTTGGGGAGCCCAGTGTATGCTACAAAAGGACTCATGAAGCAGAATGTGTTTGTAGTGGAGTGAAGGACAGCGAAGGTTGTGCTGAGAAAAATCTGATTCTGTGTTTACTGCTGACTGCCATCGTTTGAATCTTGGAGACTGAAACGTATGTAGGATCCTTTCTGCTTGACTGCATCCTTCTTCCTGCTGGTTGATCCAAGAGTTTTCTTACAACCCTATAATCTATGATGAAAAAACATTAATTGTTTATAAATTGCAACAACCCTACTGAAAAGAAGTCCATACAAGATCAAGTTTATTCCCTTGCTGGTACAACTTCTCTTAGTAAATACACCATTGCTCCTCTGATAGGAGAGCAATTGCACTAAAAACCATTTTGGGCCACAGGGGAGGGAAGGGAGGCAGCTATGCTGGCTGTTTCACTGGCCCCTATGTCCAGTGCAGCGCCCTGATTCCCCTTCACCTCCCATGCATCTGACAGGTTATGAGAAAAGAAGCATGGCCTGAGAGGAGGGAGGAACCAGCAACAATCTCTATAAACAAGATTTTATTGTGAACACTGAGTGTTATGTAGAAAAAGTTCAGAAACCTAATGCTGCTGAAGCATCTTTAACTGCCATCATTCTTTACTCCCCTCTCTTCTGTGTCCCAATGGGTCATGACGCATGGCTAGCAACTGTCTTGTGGTGCAGCCATGGCTGTCTTGGGAGTGCTGAGGGCAGAGAACCTTTGTATTCATGGCCAGGATGTGCAGGGTTGAGGGCTTGGCTTCCTGGCCTCCTGCTACTTCTCTTAGCACCATCCCCTGCCCACACTGCAAGCTTGCTGACACACTGCCTGCAGTGGAACATGCACCTGATTCACGTCTTACCATACTGTACAGTATTATTTCATTCTTCTACATTATGCAGAAAGGGGACATGTATTTTTGTTTTTTCCCCCGCTAGCAGTAATATCTCCTTTCTTCAGCACATGCATATACAGTTTTTGAAGAGTTTTACACGGCATTTATTGTTCCATAATTTAGTCCGGTATCCAGATACAAGCTGTCAGATGGGCAAAGTCAGTCTGCCTTGAAGTTACTCTAAAAATTACAAGAGTTACTATATTAAGAGCAGAGCTCAGATTTATAAATTGCATGCTGTAAACAGACTTCAGTTTTCCCTATAAAGAGCAGACAGGACCTTTGGTTCTTCTACAAATGTTATAGCAGTTGTCTTTTCTACAATAAAATCAAATATAATTTGTTACTTTTCATAAAGTGGAGCTAGTTCTTAGAGCCCATCCAGCTAGTGCAGTGCAAGTGTTTTGGTTTTCTGAGAAATTTACTGATACTGATTTTTACAGTAATATAAAAAAAGTTTTCCATAGAAAAGACTGTGCCTTCGAGGTAAATCAAGAATAAATGAAAAACCCAACCGTAAAGGGCACAAAAAGGCTTCTTGACCCTACACAACAGCCTTACTGAGTAAAATGTATTCATTATGCTACATTAAGCAATAGACAAAGTGACAGCCACACACACGGCTATGTATACTTGTAGACACAAAAGATGGTATTGCTTTGTGCAGCATTTGAAGATGTTGTCAGGCAAATTTTTATAGAGTGATACAGTTTGACATCAAGGAGGAATTCTCCTATCTTCTCAGCTTTACTTCAGAATTCAGAGTTATTTTAAAAGATAACTGTTTACTCACTCATCTCTCCCCCACCTTGTACCAATTCACACGTGCTCTGAGGATGCATGACTTGACCATCAGCCATGATGTAATTCGATTCTCCCCACACTTAATTATGAAAAATGTGAGCTTTTTAGAACCTCTGGTCAGAAGCCACTCCATGGCCTTTGTGCAATAACTGAGAAGCTGGTCTAATTCCAACCTGAATGTTAACCTCTGTATTCACATTATCATCTCTTCTATAGGGTAGAAAAGGGGCTTGGTAGCCACAAATGACAATGAGTTTTGTTTTTCATGCTAGTCACCATTTATGTCTGCTGCAGACATGCCACACAGACTGGCACAATTTGACATCATTGACAATCTTTACTCAGGAGTGGACTTTTAAGGGGTGCTGGATGTCAGAAATGAGGTGCAGTGGCAGAGTGTGAACAGCTTGCCTGCCTTACTCTTTGGCTCTTCTCCTGGTTCCACCAGTCCAGCATTTTCATGGGCCCTAAATCCTCTCATAACCTTTCACAATGAAGTGCCTGGTGTATTAACCATAATGTAAAAAGTGAAACATGCTTCTTTAGAGCTATAGTTTCTGTATAATGTAACATTACTCATAAGCAATGCATATCATAGAAATCTAGTATATATACAGTACTGACAAAACCTGTCACTACTTGCCTGCAGCCAGCCCAGCCCTGAGAGGAGTTTTGATTTCCACCCATTTGAAGCTCAGTAAACGGACATAGCACAGTTCACACACTGTTGTTTTGGAACAAAATCCTGCTTTTGAGAAGAGCTACCTCAGAAGTGAAAAGGGCACACGTTGCATGGTGTTGGCATGGGCCACTGGAGTAGAGCGTGATGGGCGGGGCAGTGGACAGCAGAGTAGGGCAGGGGGACTCTGCCCAGTGCTGAGTGGAGGTGAATTGTTGAGCAGTAGGTTTTAATGTCTCTGTTTCTCTTTGTCTAGATCTGGAACCATATTTAACTAGCTCATAAATTACTGGAATTTGTACAGTGTCAATTAGTCTGAATTCCAAAAAAGTGAAGCACAGGAGCTCTCACTTTAGTGTATTAACTACGAGTTGATTGACAGCAAACTGTCCCTGTCTGGAAAGTTGCTTTTGTGACCCAGTCAAGTGTGAGCTCCTCAAAATCCCCAAACCTGTTTGAAGATTTTAACCTGCTGGCTGTGAACAAGGAAAACTCTCTTTCCCAGTATTTTCTTTTTCACATTCCTCTTCCTGTCAAGAGGACTTCAGTGAAAAGCAAATAACCTTCATTCCGGAGGCAAATTTGCAATGAGAATCTTTGCGTCTATTTTTGGCCAGTACCAGCTGGACACAAATCAAGAATTTGATTCCTTCTCCCCCTCCACCCATACACGCTACTTTTAACTTTTTTTCTTTGTACTTTAACTGACTCTGAGAGCAGAGTCTGAACCACAAAATTCAATTAAAACATGAAGAATAAACAGATAATTTCATTAGGTTCCATGGATAGTCTTCCTGGTGTACACCCCATCTTTTGGCAGTCAGGCAGCTGTTGAGGTGGAACAAGAGTGATAACAGATTTCTTAATGATTGAGGCATTGAAGCTTCTCAGCCAGTGTCAAAAAGCTGGTTCTGTAGTGTGAGACCATTCTCTCATATGCAAATTTTTCCCATGTTATGGATTAGTTCAGTGATCTTAAAGAGTTTGAGAATCCTCTACAATCTCACCTGGATTTAAATAATGTCTGAAACCAGCCCAGTGCAGTACACACACCAGAGTCAGCAGGCTTTTGGTTTAGAAGCATTGCATGTGTCTAGTAAATAAGATCAAGACACCTGCAGCAGAATTCTAACCTATGTGGGTATCTAAAGAGAAATGTTTACTTCTATTGTCAGAATCAGCACCTTCTCTAAAGCCACAAAATTTAACGTATTAATACCTATTTGCACCCTCTGTGTTCCATCCGTGCCTGTCACTTTTCCATATAGCAGTATCTCTCTTGAAGTTCTACATCCAGGTTTCTAAAAATCAATATCTGTGGCAGTCACTACAAAGAGCATTTTCAGAGATATTTGTGGCTGTTTTGGGAATTGGCTGCAGTAGCAGGACTTTGGGTTTTTTTAAAATAGATTTTAAAAATCTGAAAGATGAAGATGTAAGAAGGTTTTTTTGCGTGAGGAAAGGTGTACTCAAACAGACTAACACGGCTGTTACTCTGAAACCTGTGATTAGCCTCAGTCTGTTTTAGTAGCTGAAAAGTCCTCCGAAGTGTTGGAAGCTTGGAAGAAGATTCCATTAGTAATTCATCACCCTGGACTAAGGCACCAAATCACAGAATGGCTAGATCACCACAGTTGAAAGTAATTGTTACTGACTCAGTAACAAATATCAAATAGTCAACATGATGGAGACATGGCTGTGGAGCTCTATGTGACCCAATGCGCGGCTCCACTGCTTCTTGGTCTTCAGAGATTCAGAAGCTGAAAGCCTTTCTTCTTGGAATGTGCACATCTCAGTTGGCGGCCATTTGGGAAGAAGCATGACTTGGGGTAAACTTTTCCTTATGTTTTCCATTAATACCCATACTGGTATTATTAGTAGGCCTGTCGATTTTAATCGCAGTTAGCTCACGCGATTAACTCAAATGAATCACGATTAAAAAAATGTATCATGATTAATCGCAGTTTTAATTGCACTGTTGAACAATAGAATACCAATTTAAATTTATTAAATATTTTTGGATTTTTTCTACATTTTCAAATATATTATTTCAATTGCAACACACAATACAAAGAGTACAGTGCTCACTTTATATTTTTTATTAAAAATATTTGCAGTGTAAAATGATAAAAGAAATAGCATTTTTCAATTCATGTCATACAAGTACTGTACTGCAATCTCTTTATCATGAAAATGTAACTTACAAATGTAAATTTATTTTGTTACATAACTGCACTCAAACAAAAGAATGTAAAACTTGAGCCTACAAGTCCCCTCAGTCCTACTTCTTGTTCAACCAGTCACTAAGACAAACATGTTTGTTTACATTTACGGGAGATAATGCTGCCCCACTTCTTATATACAATGTCACCTGAAAGTGAGAACAGGCGTTCACATGGCACTTTTGTAGTCGGTGTTTCTGGCATGTAAATACCTTGGTACGCTAAACATTCATATGCGCCTTCACGCTTCAGCCACTATTCCAGAGGACATGCTTCCATGCTGATGATGCTCGTTTTAAAAAAAAATCTGTTAATTAAATTTGTGACTGAACTCCTTCAGGGAGTATTGTATGTCTCCTGCTCTGTTTTACTCACATTTTGCCATATATTTCATGTTATAGCAATCTCGGATGATGACCCAGCACTTGTTCATTTTAAGAATACTTTAACTGCAGATTTGACAAAGTGCAAAGAAGGTACGATTATGAGATTTCTAAAGATAGCTACAGCACTCGACCCAAGGTTTAAGACTCTGAAGTGCCTTCCAAAATCTGAGAGAGATGAGGTGTGGAGCATGGTTTCAGAAGTCTTAAAAGAAAGCAACACTTTGATGTGGAAACTAAAGAACCCAGACCACCAAAAAAAGAAAATCTACCTTTGGCATCTGACTCAGAGGATGAAAGTGAACGTGCATCAGTCTGCACTGCAATGGATCATTATTGAGCAGAATCTGTCAACAGCATATCCTC
The DNA here is from genome assembly GCF_965140295.1 of Lepidochelys olivacea. Taxonomy (NCBI): domain Eukaryota; kingdom Metazoa; phylum Chordata; order Testudines; family Cheloniidae; genus Lepidochelys; species Lepidochelys olivacea. The sequence continues at coordinate 176,749 of NC_140431.1, read as the reverse complement.
TGGAATGGTGGTTAAAGCATGAAGGGACAGATGAATTTTTAGCGCATCTTGTGGTGCCAGCTACAACAGTGCCATGTGAAAGCCTGTTCTCACTTTCAGGTGACAAGAAGCAGTCAGCATTATCTCCTGTAAATGTAAACAAACTTGTTCAGCCAGTCTGAGCAATTAGCTGAACAAGAAGTAGGACTGAGTGGACTTGTAGGCTCTAAAGTTTCTTACTTTGTTTTATTTTTGGATGCAGTTTTTTTTATATACATAATTCCATATTTGTAAGTTCAACTTTCATGATAAAGAGATTGTACTAAAGTACTTGTAATGGGGGAACTGAAAAATACTATTTTTTGCTTTTTACAATTTAATATTAGTAATCAAAAATAAATATAAAATGAGCACTGTCACTTTGTATTCTGTGTTGTAATTGAAATCAATATATTTGAAAATGTAGAAAACATTCAGAAATATTTAAATTGTATTCTGTTATTGTTTAATGGTGTGATTAATCACAATTAATTTTTTTAATCGCTTGACAGCCCTAATTATTAGTATTGGAAATTGGTCCAATAAAAGATATTACCTTGCTCAACTTGTCCCTCTCATAGTGGTTCTATGCATTCAATTTAAAACATATTCTCTTTCAGTGTGGGGTGGTTTCAGCTGGGCGCATGTGGTTGAGTTTGTCCCTGGATACCATTGCCCTGACATTGAAGAGGGAGTTTTGAAGGAGGATCCTGTAAGATTTTGGGGTGGGAGAAGGACCCTACAGAACAGTGTAATGTTTGCATGGGTACTATAGTGTCTACTGTTATGTACTTCTCTCATGTATTTTCATGAATGCTCAAATTATGGTGAAGTGTCATGTGAATAAAGAAATGGATGTACAGACATGATCAATGTTTCACGCTCAAGGTAGCCTTATTGGCTTCCTCGGCACCTAGAAGACCAATACATTTTCTCTCATTGGCTGCCACAAATACCCATAAACATGTCTTCTTTTCTTCACTCCTTAGGATATATTTATTTTTGTAGCGGAGAAGGAAAGACAGAAAATCCTCTGAGTTTTGCCACAGGAGCTGATCCATCACTGAGCAGGCACCAGGCCAACTGAACGCATGGCCATAAATGTACACAGTCAAGGGGACAGATGTATCAAGTCAGGTTTATGAAGGCAATTTTCCCAGCCAGTAAAGTCCAGATTGCTGTCTGCACTGTCAAAACCTTCCCATGGTTAAATGGATGTGAAACAGATAATCCAGCCTTTAGCGGGAGCAGCACTGATAAAACCACAAAACATAACTGGCGTGGCCACATAAGATGACATTTCCAATTCAACAAGATGTTTTGGCTTGAGGATTGCTGGAGAGGTCACATTATTATGTACTGGTTGAATGTGAATATTCCTTCACCAGGACTATGTAATTCTTTAGAGTACATCTCTTTACTAGGCTACCGCAGGAAGGAAATTCGCAGCTTGTCCTAAAACAGCCACTGAAGATACCTCTGCAGCAGATATATGCAGTTTACCTCTAATTTTGCAGAATGAGTTTCTGTTAATTACAGTTTCATACACTGAAAGAATTTGTCATCTCCCGTACAGACAAAAGACTCAATATTACACAACATGGTGCTGTGCAGAGAAGTATACTCACAAGCCAGCCATTGTTCAGGCTGCTGCCAGGTGCTCAGGTAGAGCTAGTTTTGGAATTTCAGTCATGGGACATGTGTAGTAAGAAAGGATTGCAAGGCCAGTGGACTTGAATGCACTCCGCTACTGGCAATAATAGAGGAAAGTGGAGAGTGAAAAGGGTATCTCACAGCACTTGAGGAGTTGGTACTTCTCCAGATGCAAGCCATCCAGCACAAACACAAAGACCAGCTCTGTCTCAGAAGGAGCTTGAGTGAAGCTGATACGTTCCTGCTGCATCACTCTTTTGCTGTGACAGAGCACAGGGGATCCAGAATGAGATCCTTGCCAGCTTGCTGTTATCCTGGTTCATACTGTATGTTGGTAAGGTTATCATTCCTATCAAGATAGCTGTTTAAGTAATGATATGCCTTGAAAATGCCCAAATCCATATTTTCATGATTATTTGGAAGTCCTATTCTTGATGCAGATTAATGCAAAATCCATAAACTGCTTGTGATGTTCCCCTGGTTTTATCTGGACTGGTGATCTGCTAGGTCACTCTGTTCCTCATCTCTGGGAGCCAGCCTTACCCTGCTCAGCTGTGAGAACCCGCACTCCCGGGCTGTTCACGCACAGCCTCTAGCATTTAAGCTGCTCCCAGCTACGTCAGTGAGCACTTTTGACTAGCTGCTGCTTGGATTGTGCAACCGAATAACACTAGCCAATATCTCCGGTCCCAGACACAACCCTAGGAACCTCTCTCTTGCAGTGTCCAGTTATGCCCACTGGATGCTGCAAGCTTATATGAGTTTGTCAATTTAACAAAGAAATTGATATGTACCAGGCTTGTTATCCCAAGGGGAGTCTTCGACATGCTTCAAATCAAACGCACTGCTTCAGGTAGAATAAACAAATTTATTAACTACAAAAGATAGATTTTAAGTGATTTTTAAGTCAAAGCACAAGAAGTCAGATTTGGTCAAATGAAATAAAAGCAAAACACATTCTAAGCTGCTCTTAACACTTTCAGTGCCCTTACAAGCTTAGCTGCTTCTCACCACAGGCCAGGTGGTTGCCCTTGAGCCAGGCTCTCCCCTTTGATCAGAGCTTCAGTCGCCTGGTGGTGGTGTCTGTAGATGGAGGTGGAAGAGAGAGAGCATGGCAAATGTGTCTCCCTTTTATCATGTTCTTTCTTCCCCCTGGTCTTTGCCCCCCCCCCTTCAGAGTCAGGTGAGCATTACCTCAGCATAGTCCCAAACTGACCAAGGGAAGGGGGGTGACTCACTCGAGAGTCCAACAGATCTTTTGTTGCTGCCTAGGCCAGTGTCCTTTGTTCCTGTGAGGCTGGGCTGGGTTTGTCCCATACGTGCTCTGATGAGGTGTGAATTGCCCCTCTGCTCCTGGAGAGTTTTGCCTGGGTTTGTTGTAAGCCATGAGGGCACATTTTCAGCCTCATAACTATATACATGAAATTACAACCTATAACATTACTATAATAACAGTGCTTCCAAAGACGCCTGTGGGTTGCACGAAGCCCGTCAGGTTAATCCGCTGTGGGAAGCGGTGTGGGCTGCAGGGACGTGCTGGCCGCTGCTTCCCGCAGCTCCCATTGGCTGGGAACAGCGAACCATAGCTACTAGGAGCTGCAGGTGGCTGTGCAAATGTAAACAAACTGTCTGGCAACAGGCCAGCTGATTACCCTGATGGGCAGGTTGCCCACCACTGGTCTAAGGCCATAATATTTTATTCTAGAACTGGCATTAGCCACACAGCTCACTACATTCCCAAGAAGAAATTTGGGCAGATAAGGTATATTTAGCCAATAGCATGTTAAATATAATATCCTAGCGCCATCCTTGATGTCCTTACACATAGATAGCAAGCTCTAGGGTAATATCACTTGTGTATCAAAAGGTGGTCTCAATCTTATCTGTCCTAGATGTGGAATTAGCTTTACATGCTGAGTATTTCCAGGCAATAGTTCTTCTGTGGAGCAAATACTGCAGTAAATTAAGACATTTTTGAAATGTAAATGATCTGATTCATTTGTGTTGCACACACTGATACCCAGTGCAATAGTAGTCCACATTGAAAACAATCTAATAAAGTGGCAGTCGGGGATCACCAATCAATAATTTCCTTGCCAAATGTAACATGCCAAGTAAGCTTACAGCCAAACTCTAAGATATAAAACCAAATACAGACATTTAAAATTCTCCAACAAAGACAAATGACAGTGATTGAACCCTGGTGGATAAATCTGTTGGATCCCAAATGCAGAGTCGATGACCTCTGTGCGTCTGAACTAATCATTTTAGAGTAGTTTTACCCATCCTGGGGTAAATCACAAGCATACAGATTCATGAACAATCTTGGATAGAATTGTATTGTCACATGGCATCTCATATTTAAATTAAACAAGTCCCTCACCAACGCTCTCACTGCATGTTAAGCTGTGGGGTCCATTGTCTGGCTTGTAGGAAAACATGTGGCCCCTTTTAGGGCTAGAGAGCCAAAGTGACTGGCTGCAGCAGCTTCAAACCAGGTCAGCATGGGAACAGTGACCCAGTGCCCCCCCACCCCCCGCAGGTGACTGGAAGAGAGGAGGAACTGTTTAGGTCCACGTCCCTGCAGGAAAAGCCCTCTTTCTACCTGGACCAGACAGAGCTGCACCCACCATCCCACCCATGGAAGTAGTTAAATACCAGGTTTTGTCATGACCCACTGTGGGCATGACTTTCTTAGGGGAGGAGGGGCTTGGAAGGACATTTTCCCCTCACTGCCAGATTGGCCAAGGTGAGGTGAGGGTTTTTTTGTCATCCCCCAGTGGGTCGGGGGCTTAGTTGGGGCAAACATGGAATGGGAGTTTGTCTATGATGTTGCAAATCATTATGTAAGCGTGGGGTGAATTTTAAGTGCTGGTACTCCATAGGGAAGGGATACAGTGATCTGATCAAATGGATTGGTAAAGGATATTAAGGAATACCTCCTTTAAGGAGTGGAAATGGGGGGGGGTGTATGTCAGGGCTTCTATGACTGGTACACAGAGCTAACCCCTCCTTCTTTATGACCCCCGCCCCTTAACCCTTATTCAAGGGGTGAGGGTGGTAAGGTCCCAGCAGCAGATTGGTGTGGGACCAGGATGGGTAAAGTGGGGAGGGTTGACAGCAGCCTCCAGTCCCAGTGTATGCAAATTATTATGGAATTACCTGCATTGTACACTTTTATTTGCCAGGTACTCCCAGACATTTAGGAATATAGTGGCAGCATAATTAAACCACATCTGGGGTCTCCTGTCCTTTTTCTGTCATAGCTGGACAAAGGCTCTTAAGTTAAGTAAGCAGTCGTGGGATAGGAGGGAAGGTCCTCTCATGCCTCAGTAACTGGTTAAAAGATAGAAAACGAAAGGTTGGAAGAATTGGCCAGCTCTCTCAATGGAGAGAGGTAAATAGCTGGGGTACTCAAGGATCTGTACTGGGACTGTGATGTTCAGCATACTCATAAATGACCTGGAAAAGGGGTTAAACAGTGAGGGGGCAAAATTTGCACATGATACAGAATTACTCACAATAGTTAAGTCCAAAGCTGACTGTGAAGAGTTCAAAAGGATCTCACTAAACTGGGTGACTGTACAACAAATAGCAGATGAAATTCAATGTTGATAAGTGTAAAGTACATTAGAAAAAAATTAGGGCTGTCAAGCGATTAAAAAAATTAATAGTGTTCTATTATTATTTAACACTGCAATTAAAAGTGCAATTAATTGTGATTTTTTTGAGTTAATCGTGTGAGATCATTGCAATTAATTGATAGCCCTAAAAAAAAATCACAGCTCTAGGCACAATATGATGGGTTTTAAGTTAACTATTACGACAGAAGAAAGATATTGAAGTCATTGTGGATAATTTCCTGAAAACATCCACTCAGTGTGCGGCAGTGGTCAAAACAGCTAACAACGTTAGCAGCCATTAGGAAAAGGATAGATAATAAAACAGAAAATATCATAATGCCACTACATAAATCCATGGTACATCCTCACCTTAAATACTGAGTCCAGTTCTGGTCACCCCATCTCAAAATAGATATATTAGAATTGGAAAAGACACAGAGAAGGGTAACGAAAATGAGAAGGGGTATAGAACAGCTTTCAAAACGAGAGATTAAAAAGACTGGGACTATTCATTTTAGAAAAGAGATGACTAAGGTGGGATATGATAGAGGTCTCTGCAATCATGAATGGTGGAGAGAAACTGAAATAAGGAAGTGTTATTCACCCTTTCACATAATACAAGAACCAGAGGTCACCCAATTAAATCAATAGACGGTTTGAAACAAAAAAAAATAAAGTACTTCTTCATACAACACATAGTCATTGCCAGGGGTTGTTGAGAAGACCCTGAAGCTCTGGTCCTGGCCACTCTAGGAGACAGGATACTGGGGTAGATGGATCATTGGTCTGACACAGTATGGCTGTTCTTATAAGTCTTAGATTTGTTACAGACTAACCTTTTACATGCATGAATCTGCAAACATTCATGTTTTGAAATGAAAAAGTTAGTCTAGACACAGTTAGGTAAATAGATTTTTAAAGGCCTGTTAATTACACACTGAAGTTCTTCAAGAAGTACACCTTCTTAGGGTGTGGTTAAGGAAAACCATTCACGTAGCATAAACTTTCAGAAATTACCCTAAAATAGCTTTCATGGGAATCCAGGTACACCTGTATGTGTGTGTGTGTGTATAAAGTGGCATGTGGCCTTTATAACATGCCTTGCCTATGAGAGTGTTTTTCCCTCCAAATGTATGATCATACAAAGAAAACTTGAAGATTTAGTCATGTAATGGGAGAATATTTCAAGAGAATTAGGAAGAAATAATGTAACTCGGGCAATCATTAATGGTAACTGAATACAATTTTACTCAATGTGTTTAGGACACAGATGTAGAATTAAGTATGAAAATAATTCCATGAGCATATCCTGTCTTCTTACACTGTCCTGTATCAAATAATTACCACCAATAAAACCATTTGAAACATAGAGGAACAAATGACGTCTTGTTTTATACTTGGCTGTAGTAAGTCCCTCTGTTTTGTGTTCCATAATACAACTATCTCTCTTGAGCAGACAAGATCTATCAGCATTTTTAATGACGGTATATAATTTACTTATCCTATGGGAAAAATACTAATTAAAATATGACCATTTTACACAAGAAATTTTAAGAAAATACTCGAATAATAAAAATAGCTTCCTGATGGGAATACATTAAACACTGAATATAAAGGCTGGTTGGCAGTGTCAATTGCCAGCTGTGAAAACATGCAGTATTAGGTTGGGAAACATACCAGCAAGAAGCAGGCACTTAGGAAGAATATATTAGTAATGCATCCTATTTGTACTTTAACGTGCATCTAGCCAAAATTCTTCTTTCAGTGTTTGTTAATGAATTAGGCAACATGGTGGTGAAGTAACATTATTGACTTTAGTGGGATTACAGCAGCAATGTTGTTGTTCCATTATGTTAAGCATTATTCTTGTTGAGACAAACTCTGTAAATGTTATCTCTTCTTCAACTGTCTATGGCAGTGGTTCCCAAACTTGTTCCACCGCTTGTGCAGGGAAAGCCCCTGGCGGGCCAGGCCGGTTTGTTTACCTCCCGAGTCACAGGTTCGGCCAATCGTGGCTCCCAGTGGCCGTGGTTCGCTGCTCCAGGCCAATGGGAGCTGCTGGAAGTGGCATTCAGTACGTCCCTCGGCCCGCACCGCTTCCAGAATCTCCCATTGGCCTGGAGCAGCAGAAACCAAACTAACGTCCCCCCATCCAATTCTCTGGGATGATTGCTTTACTCCTCACCCCACTTCGTGGCTGGTATCAGGGAAGATCCCTGCTAGCCAAACGTGAACAGCTTGGCGCCAATCCCCCCCCCCCACCGCGTGGCTAACTGCGGGAAGGATTTCTTTTCAGCCACAGGCAAACAGCCCAATAGGAACAGCCACCTCTGAATGTCCCCTTAATTAAATTCCCCTATTTCAACCAGGTTACCATGAACAATATCACTCTCCTGACGATAACACAGAGAGATAAAGAACGGATGTTGCTTGAATGCCAGCAAACACCGGGATCATACGCTGCCAGGCTTTGTCATGCAATGATACCAGATTACTTGCTACTAGCATGGCGTGGTAAAGTATCCTACCATGGAGGACAGAATAAGGTTGCTGTCCCCAGAAACCTTCTGCAGAGGCTTTTAGAGTACCTCCAGGAGAGCTTCATGGAGATCATAGAATCATAGAATATCAGGGTTGGAAGGGACCTCAGGAGGTCATCTAGTCCAACGCTCTGCTCAAAGCAGGACCAATCCCCAACTAAATCATCCCAGCCAGGGCTTTGTCAAGCCTGATCTTAAAAATATCTAAGGAAGGAGATTCCACCAACTCCCTAGGTAACATATTCCAGTGTTTCACCACCCTCCTAGTGAAAATTTTTTTCCTAATATCCAACCTAAACCCCCCCCCACTGCAACTTGAGACCATTACTCCTTGTTCTGTCATCAGCTACCACTGAGAACAGTCTAGAACAGATCCTCTTTGGAGCCTCCTTTCAGGTAGTTGAAAGCAGCTATCAAATCCCCCCTCATTCTTCTCTTCCGCAGACTAAACAATCCCAGTTCCCTCAGCCTCTCCTCATAAGTCATGTGTTCCAGTCCCCTAATCATTTTTGTTGCTCTCCACTGGACTCTTTCCAATTTTTCCACATCCTTCTTGTAGTGTGGGGCCCAAAACTGGACACAGTACTCCAGATGAGGCCTCACCAATGTTGAATAGAGGGGAACGATCATGTCTCTCGATCTGCTGGCAGTGCCTCTATGTATACATCCCAAAATGCCATTGGCCTTCTTGGCAACAAGGGCACACTGTTGACTCATATCCAGCTTCTCGTCCACTGTCACCCCTAGGTCCTTTTCTGCAGAACTGCTGCCGAGCCATTCGGTCCTTAGTCTGTAGCGGTGCATGGGATTCTTCCGTCCTAAGTGCAGGACTCTGCACTTGTCCTTGTTTAACCTCATTAGATTTCTTTTGGCCCAGTCCTCTAATTTGTCTAGGTTCCTCTGTATCCTATCCCTACTCTCCAGCGTATCTACCTCTTCTCCCAGTTTAGTGTCATCTGCAAACTTGCTGAGGGTGCAATCCACACCATCCTCCAGATCATTTATGAAGATATTGAACAAAACCAGCCCGAGGACCGACCCTTGGGGCACTCCACTTGATACCAGCTGCCAACTAGACATGGAGCCATTGATCACTACCTGTTGAGCCCGACAATCTAGCCAACTTTCTGTCCACCTTATAGTCCATTCATCCAGCCCATACTTCTTTAACTTGCTGGCAAGAATACTGTGGGAGACCGTGTCAAAAGCTTTGCTGAAGTCAAGGAACAACACGTCCACCGCTTTCCCCCATCCACAGAGCCAGTTATCTCGTCATAGAAGGCGATTAGATTAGTCAGGCATGACCTTCCCTTGGTGAATCCATGCTGAGTGTTCCTGATCACTTTCCTCTCCTCTAAGTGCTTCAGAATTGATTCCTGAGGACCTGCTCCATGATTTTTCTAGGGAGTGAGGTGAGGCTGACTGGCCTGTAGTTCCCCGGATCTTCCTTCTTCCCTTTTTTAAAGATGGGCACTACATTAACCTTTTTCCAGTTGTCCGGGACTTCCCCGGATCACCATGAGTTTTCAAAGATAATGGCCAATGGCTCTGCAATCACATCCGCCAACTCCTTTAGCACTCTTGGATGCAGTGTATCTGGCCCCATGGACTTGTGCTCGTCCAGCTTTTATAAATAGTCCCAAATCACTTCTTTCTCCACAGAGGGCTGGTCACCTCCTCCCCATGCTGTGCTGCCCAGTGCAGTAGTCTGGGAGCTGACCTTGTTCGTGATGACAGAGGCAAAAAAAGCATTGAGTACATTAGCTTTTTCCACATCCTCTGTCACCAGGTTGCCTCCCTCATTCAGTAAGGGGCCCACACTTTTCTTGACTTGCTTCTTGTTGCTAACATACCTGAAGAAACCCTTCTTGTTACTCTTCACATCTCTTGCTAGCTGCACCTCCAGGTGTGATTTGGCCTTCCTGATTTCACTCATGCGTCCCTGAGCAATATTTTTATACTCTTCCCTTGTCATTTGTCCAATCTTCCACTTCTTGTAAGCTTCTTTTTTGGTTCAAGATCAGCAAGGATTTCACTGTTAAGCCAAGCTGGTCACCTGCCATATTTATTATTCTTTCTACACATCAGGATGGTTTGTCATTGAAACCTCAGTAAGGATTCTTTAAAATACAGCCAGCTCTCCTGGACTCCTTTCCCCCTCATGTTATTCTCCCAGGGGATCCTGCCCATCAGTTCCCTGAGGTTGTCAAAGTCTGCTTTTCTGAAGTCCAGGGTCCGTATTCTGCTGCTCTCCTTTCTTCCCTGTGTCAGGATCCTGAACTTGACAACTCATGGTCACTGCCTCCCAGGTTCCCATCCACTTTAGCTTCCCCTACTAATTCTTCCTGATTTGTGAGCAGCAGGTCAAGAAGAGCTCTGCCCCTAGTTGATTCCTCCAGCACTTGCACCAGGAAATTGTCCCCTACCCTTTCCAAAAACTTCCTGGATTGTCTGTGCACCGCTGTATTGCTCTCCCAGGAGATATCAGGGTGATTGAAGTCTCCCATGAGAACCAGGGCCTGCGATCTAGTAACTTCCGTGAGTTGCCAGAAGAAAGCCTCGTCCATCTCATCCCCCTGGTCCGGTGGTCTATAGCAGATTCCCATCACGACATCACCCTTGTTGCTCACACTTCTAAACTTAATCCAGAGACACTCAGGTTTTTCTGCAGTTTCATACTTGAGCTCTGAGCAGTCATACTGCTCCCTTACATACAATACAACTCCCCCACCTTTTCTGCGCTGCCTGTCCTTCCTGAACAGTTTGTATCCATCCATGACAGTACTCCAGTCATGTGAGTTATCCCACCAACTCTTTGTTATTCCAGTCACATCATAATTCCTTGACTATGCCAGGACTTCCAGTTCTCCCTGCTTGTTTCCCAGGCTTCTTGCATTTGTGTATAGGCACTTGAGATAACTCGCTGATCGTCCCTCTTTCTCAGTATGAGGCAGGAGCCCTGCCCTCTCACGCGCTCCTGCTTGTGCTTCCTCCCGGTATCCCACTTCCCCACTTACCTCAGGGCTTTGGTCTCCTTCCCCCGGTGAACCTAGTTTAAAGCCCTCCTCACTAGGTTAGCCAGCCTGCTTGCGAAGACGCTCTTCCCTATCTTCGTTAGGTGGAGCCCGTCTCTGCCTAGCACTCCTCCTTCTTGGAACACCATCCCATGGTCAAAGAATCCAAAGCCTTCTCTCTGAAACCACCTGCGTAGCCATTCGTTGACTTCCACGATTCGACGGTCTCTACCCCGGCCTTTTCCTTCTACGGGGAGGATGGACGAAAACACCACTTGCACCTCAAACTCGTTTATCCTTCTTCCCAGAGCCACGTAGTCCGCAGTGATCCGCTCAAGGTCATTCTTGGCAGTACCATTGGTGCCCACGTGGAGAAGCAGGAAGGGGTAGCGATCCGAGGGCTTGATGCGTCTCAGCAGTCTCTCCATCACATCGTGAATCCTAGCTCCTGGCAAGCAGCAGACTTCTCGGTTTTCCTGGTCGGGGCGGCAGATAGATGACTCAGTCCCCCTGAGGAGAGAGTCCCCGACCACCACTACCCGCCCCCTTCTCTTGGGAGCGGTGGTCGTGGAACCCCCAAGCCTAGAACAGTGCATCTCGTGCCTTCCAATTGGCGGAGTTTCCTTCTGTTCCCTTCCCTCAGATGTATCATCTAGTCCACTCTGCGCATTAGTACCTGTGGAGAGAACATGAAAACGGTTACTTACCTTTATCTGCATTGCTGGTACATAGACCTGGAGGATTTCCGCTCCATCCCCAGACACGTTAACAGACTTTTCTAGTAGCTGTACTGGCCACGAATGTATCCCAAGTCCTAAGGGCTACTTAATCATTAACAGATGCTTGCTTTTATAACATGTATTATATTTTAAAAGGTACATTCACCAGAGGTCCCTTCTCCGGCTTGGTTGGGTTGGGAGGGTATTTCAATCAGGGTGATAAAAAGATCCTGGCTGTCGGGGAGAACAGTGTGCTCTCCTCAAGCTTGTCCTCCTCCTCCTCATCTTCCCCGTCCGCAAAATTCTCAGGCATGGCGGAGAGTACCCCATCATCAGAGTCCATGGACAGGGGTGGGGTAGTGGTGGCGGCCCCCCCTAGAATTGCATGCAGCTCAGCGTAGAAGCGGCATGTCTGGGGCTCTGTCCCAGAGCGTCTGTTTGATTCTTTGCTTTTCTGGTATGCTTGTCTGAGCTTAAGTTTCACGCAGCACTGTGTTGCGTCCCTGCTGTAGCCTCTGTCCCTCATGGCCTCGGAGATTTTTTTTAAATGTTTTGGCATTTTGTCTTTTGGAATGTAGTTCTGATAGCACGGATTCCTCTCCCCATACAGTGATCAGATCCAGTACCTCCCGTTCGGTCCATGCTGGAGCTCTTTTTTGATTCTGGGACTGCATGGTCACCTGTGCCGATGAGCTTTCCTGGCCAAACAGGAAGTGAGATTCAAAAGTTCCTGGGGCTTTTCCTGTACACCTGGCCAGTGCATCCGAGTTCAGAGTGCTGTCCAGAGCAGTCAGAATGGTGCACTGTGGGATAGCTCCCAGAGGCCAATACCTTCGAATTGCGTCCACATTAACCCTAATTCGAAACTTTGATGTTGATTTCAGCGCTAATCCCCTTGTTGGGGAGGAGTACAGAAATCGGTTTTAAGAGCCCTTCATCTAGAAAAAAATGGCTTCGTTGTGTGGACAGGTGCAGGGTTAATTCGATTTAACACTGCTAAATCTGACATAAACTCGTAGTGTAGAGCAGGCCTTAGTTGCTTCCAGCAGTCATCTTGGGTGTGGTAGCAGGAAGTAATCAGCCTTGTTTTGTCTGCTACCTCCTTAACTACTTAAAATACACCTGTTATAGTTAATAAATTTATTTCTGGTTTATAATACAACCCAGTTTATGTGATTTCTAACTGGGGGCGGGGGAGAAATTGTGCATACCCTCTTCCACATTGAGTGGGGGATATGATAGAGGTATATAAAATCATGAGTGGTGTGGAGAAAGTGAATAAGGAAAAGTTATTTGCTTGTTCCCATAATATAAGAACTAGGGGCCACCAAATTAAATTAATGGGCAGCAGATTTAAAACGAATAAAATGAAGTTCTTCTTTACACAGCGCACAGTCAACCTGTGGAACTCCTTGCCAGAGGATGTTGTGAAGGCTAGGTCTATAACAGGGTTTAAAAGAGAACTGGATAAATTTGTGGAGGTTAAGTCCATTCATGGCTATTAGCTAGGATGGGTAAGGAATGGTGTCTCAAGCCTCTGTTTGTCAGAGGGTGGAGATGGATGGCAGGAGAGAGATCACTTGATCATTACCTGTTGGGTTCACTCCCTCTGGGGCACCTGGCATTGGCCACTGTCGGTAGACAGGATACTGGGCTGGATGGACCTTTGGTCTGACCCAGTATGGCCGTTCTTATGTTCAAATATAATATATCTTTGGGTCTGTACTCCAAGGGAGGTGGACATCTGAGTGCTGGAGCAAATCCCTTAAGCTGAGCCTTCCCAGAGCTGATCTGCAGCTGGATGTGGCCCTGCGTGTGTGTGTGTTAGAGAAGGTTTTAAGAGCCTGGACCAGCAAGACATGTAAAAGGGGGCCCATGCTGCTAGGACAGGTAGACTCAGTGGTATCTTAGCACATCAGGTGACTTCCCAAGGGGTCCAACCTGTCACAGTTTGGTTTTTAATATTTAACCAGTTTTTATATTGTTTTATTATGGTTTTGATTATGCAGTTGTATAACATTTTTGTCTGCTGTGCCTAATGCCCCTGGGTTGGGCACTTTTTATACATGAAAGTATTCGGGGCAACTTTTCAAAACTATGTGGTTTAAAATGCATGTGTAGTTTTGCACACATACAAACTCCGGTTCACGTGCCCCGATCCGGACTTGTGTGCAAATGTATGCACCTGTATAAATCTGGGTTATCTGCGTGCAGTCTCCAGTGTGTGTACACTGAGCTGGGTATGTGAAAAAGTTTATCACATGCTCTTCTGAAAATTCAGCTGAGAGTAGTTATTAAACATGGACAGAAATGGGCTTTTACATTGAGATCTGCTTATTTCTGTTTCTTTGTGGTAAGGCTGGCTATTCCATTAAAGACAGCTTGCATTTGGTTACTAAACTGTCCGTTTACATAAGCTTCTCCACACTGGTATGCCAATGTGTCTGACCCCTAACCATGAGGGACCACTTCTAGGTATCAAAAGGGAGGCAAGGTTTATTCCCTTTCATTCCTTGGCTTTTCTAATGAGACTATTAACAAGGATTGCAATTAGTGTTGGGAATGGTGTTTATTACACTGTGGATGTTTGGCAATTAGGAATTGGTATGAGATGTCTAATTCAGTTTACAGGGGCCACATAGTAGCCAATGAAAAATAACACTTTTCAGTCACTCTTAACTTTGTCTGCATTTCAAATTGGTACTCAGAAGGTGAAAGACTCCATTTCCATTGCCTTTCCCTGAATTTTCTAGTCCTCAGTAACCATAGATGATGTTTTGAATTGAAAGTTTAATTTGGAAAGTGGTCCTGTATTTGATGTCTTGGCTGGTGGCTTGGTGCTCACACCATTCTGTGTTGTATTTCTGCTCTGTTACTTTGGTCCCTTTAGGCCTCAGTGAAGATTTCAAAGGTTCACTAACCTGCACCCACTCCACTATAGGCTGTAATCTTTTCATATCTCGTATGTCAACAGAGTTGGACCTCATCATTACTTTGATAAAAGATTTCCCAAGAAAAAGTAGGACCTTTTCTATACTAAAGTGCTATTTTATCTCCTACAGAACCTTTCTCTGCAGGTCTGGCTTTACTTCTCTCCTTGCCAACCCTTTCAGACACACAATTCTGATTTATTGATGAATTTACTTTACATGTGTTAATTTCCTTTAAAAATTAAAGAACACTACATGCAATTATTACATTAATGAAATACTGAGAGTAAGATTTTAACGGCAGAAAAGTAGGAAGTCTAAAATTCAGGTTCCCACAGCAGCCTTAATCCAATTTATTGCATGTACAGTATCATCTCAAAAATGTCTTTCATTACAAACACCAGAATTCTGGGGAAGGTGTTGTGGTACACTGTAGCAAATAATACAGTACAGTAGTACATAGGAACCACAAATGTTTTTTTCTGTAATCATAAAGGCACATGTAATATAATCACAGAGTGAAAAGTCCTATTGTGACACATGCACAAGGGAACAGAGTTACGGAATCTGTGGAAATCATAATATTTTCTAATTTTGGTGCAATAAAAGGGCAACCTTGTATTAATGTTTATGAACTTAAAAGGACAATACAAACAAAGTTGCTCTCCATAGGCCTCCTGAGGACAATGTTTTTTTATTATATAAAAAGGAACGTTCTATGGATATGCTCAGTATCTTCAATACATTTTAAAACATTCTGAACTATTTCTGTAAGTAGCTGGAACTTCACCATAAGAATGTGAATCAGTGCAGCACTTTGAACTTGTTAATGTTCTGATTCAGTCTCCACATTCCCAGTTCTCACCCTGAACTTTATCAGCTCATTTGCTTTAATTTCCTGTTCTTCAGTTTGGACATGTGCTTTTGTGAGGGTTAACTGAACATTTGTATATGTTGATGTTGGACTCTGCAAATCCACTGGCTGTTGCAGTTTGCTGATGGAACTGTTAATTTTGACAGGGAATGGATTGTTTTAAACAAATGTATCTCCAAGAAGTCTCTAGGCAAAGAGATGGGATGGTTTAGTGGCTTATCCTGATTGCTTTGCAATCACAAGGCATTAAACAGAAACGTACACCTTTTTGGTAATCCACTTACGCTTAGTTGTGGAGCTCACCTCATGAAGAGGTGGGGAGCGGATGGGATGCAGACATGATGCTGGCTGGCAGAAAAACACAGAATAATAATAAAACTTAGCTCTTATATATTGTGTTTCCTGGCTTTTGTGGCTGGGGAATATGTGGATGGAATTTATCTAAACTTTTCAGCTTTTTATACAGAACCATGCAAAGAACTAATCTCCCAGTTCAGTAAATCAGTTCCGTTCAGTCAGAAGCAGATCTTGTTCTTGTTTCCTCTGGGAGCACGATGAAGCGTTCCACATGGTGGAGAAGATAAAATATCAGCCAGTCTTCAATAAGCAAGCCAGTTCTCATCCCCTTCATCATCTACATTACAAATTTCTGAATCTTGAAATTGGGGCCCTGATTCTGATATCCCTGTCGCTTGCTTTAACCCTCCTTTTGACTTCGGAAAGAAGACTGCAGATCCCCGAGCACAACTGTAAAGTTCAGGTAGATTTTATCCAGTCAAGTTGGCCAGGAGCTCCCCACTCAGTTTGTGAAGATGTTTCCATGATCTTTCCCATTATGGAAGTGAAGTTTTCCAGATCTTCTCTTGATGATCATGTTCTAAATATGTGTATTACAACTGTTGCCTTAGAAGGAATCTATGGCATGTATTTTTTGTAGTCCACCTATTTATTTTGATATTTCCTTACCAAATCCACTGATGAATGCAGTTTGTCTCTGGAGGTTACCCCTCTTCATACATTTCAGTGGCACTAATTCTTATACTTAACAACCAGTAAATCTTGCACATTCTTTGAAAAGATACATTAAAATTCTGGACACCAAACAGTTTAATTACAGCAAAGAGGGCTATTAGCATGGTACCATTTTAACAGAAGCCCAGCTGGCAGCACATTTTAAAAGTAAGAAACATGGTGGTGTTTTTCCCTTCCATGTGTTTATATTTTTTTGTATATTGTGAATGTGCATGAACGTGAGCCACAGCTGTAAAGTATCTATTAAAATGACTTTGTTCAATGTGGCACATATCACATGGAATATAGTGCAAAGTCCACATTAAATTCCTGCATTGAAGATGTCAGCACATCACACCTTCACTAAGTGTTTGCAATATTGTGCTGCCATTTTCAGCTGTCACACGTAAGTAAAATATCCAGATCATTTAGCTTTGTCAACTGATTAGGTGAGAGTGTTAAACACAAATAAACTAACAGTTTCATGTCAGTGAAAATGCCCCAAACCATACCCTGGATCTGACTGGCAGAAAGAGAGTTAACCACCAGCTCAAGGGATTAATTGTGCAAAGTTCTTTTTGTAAGCTGAGGATGCTCAGCACCTTTTCAGAAAAACAATGAGGAGTCCAGTGGCACCTTAAAGACTAATAGATTTATTTGGGCACAAGCTTTTGTGGGTAAAAAACCCACTTCTTCAGATGCATGGAGTGAAAATTACAGACACAGGCATAAATATATACTGGCACATGAAGAGAAGGGAGTTATCTTATGCGTGGAGAACCAATGTTGAAGGCCAATTTAGTCAAGATGGATGTAGTCCACTCCCAGTAATTGATGAGGAGGTGTCAATATCCAGAGAGGGAAAATTGCTTTTGTAGTGAGACAGCCACTCCCAGTCCCTATTCAAGCCCAAATTCATGGTTTTAAATTTGCAAATGAATTGTAGCTCTGCAGTTTCTCTTTGAAGTCTGTTTTTGAAGGTTTTTTTTGTTGAAGTGTGGCTACTTTTAAATCTGTTATTGAGTGTCCAGGGCGATTGAAGTGTTCTTCTACTGGCTTTTGTATGCTACCATTCCTGATGTCTGATTTATGTCTATTTATCCTTTTATGTAGAGACTGTCTGGTTTGGCCAATGTACATGGCAGAGGGGCACTGCTGGCACCTGATGGCATACATCACATTAGTAGATGTGCAAGTGAATGAGACTCTGATGGTATGGTTGGGTCCTATGATGGTGTCGCTAGAGTAGATATGGGGACAGAGAAGGCAATGGGGTTTGTTACAGGGATTGGTCCCTGGGTTACTGTTTCTGTGGTGTGGTGTGGAGTTGCTGGTGAGTATTTGCTTCAGGTTGGGGGGCTGTCTGTAAGCGAGGATTGGCCACCTTTTCAGAGCCACTCAGAATCTTGCAGGTTCAGGCCTTTAAGGCCCAGTTTTCCTTTTATTGAAGCCACTATCATAACTCCTGTTGACTTCTTAGTGGGTGGCAAATTCAAACCCCAATTCTCCAGCAAGCCAATCCCACCAGTTTACAAGCCCCTAAACAGCTGGGTTCTGTGTACTTGACAATGTTTTATGTGACTGTGGGTGATGGTGGGCTTTAAATGACCTGTTATTAGCATTTCATTTTCCATATTGAACAATTTCTTTGGGTCTTTTGCTCTGACAGGAATTTAATTCCCTCTTTAGTGACACTTTTAAAGTCAGTGGTGCACTCTGTTAATCATTTACAAAAGTTATGATCATCTGATTTAGTTGTTTCCATTTTTCCTCTGATTATTCAGTAGACATTACATGACAGAACTGTCCGATCTTTTCCAATGTGCCAAAATCTCTCCTGTGCACTGCTCTTTCATTACCTGATTGTTTCTGCTGAGGGAAGTAACATATGGTTTAAATATAATACAACAGTTACCTTGAGAAAAGTCAAAAATAGCAGAACAATACCAGAGAAAGGTTCAGATAAAAGCTTAGTTCCTGGCATCATGGATAAGGCTACAATTTTGTCATGGATATTATTAGTAAAAGTCAGGGATAGGTCGGGCCATAAACAAAAAATCACAAAGCTGTGACCTGTCCCTGACTTTTACTAAAAACGGGCCTGACAAAATGGGGACGGAAGAGGGTCGAACACCCTGCCCGCCCTCCCCTCCCAGTGGCTGGGAATGCAGGGACCCCGGTGGCTGGGAGGGGTCCCTCTGCTGCCCTGTGGGGCTGGAGCCCCCTGCCGCCTGTGGTGGCAAGGGACCTGTGGGGGAGCCCCTGCAACCATTGGCAGCTGGGGAGCTGTGGGCCCCCCACCACTGCCTGCGGCTGCTGACCACTCTGGGGTCTGCCAGCAGTGGCAGCTGAGCAGCTGCAGGCTGGCCCCTGCCAGCGGCAGTTGGGCAGCTCATGGGTTGCCACCAGTGGCAGCAGCCAGTCAGTTGCGGGGGGTCCCACAGAGGCTGGGCTGCTTGTGGGGTCCCCAATGTCATGGAGTTTGCAGGAAGTCACAGATTCCATGACCTCCGTGACATAGTCTTAGCATTAATCATGGAATAGGAAGGGGGGCAAAATTCAAATAAAGTTGGGAACAGAATTAATTAGATTCTACCTCTAGGAGGCTGCTTGTAGTATCATAAAAAGACATCAAAACAGGTTTGTTTGTTTATTTGTTTTTTTGTTTTTTTTTTACAAATTTTGCTACTGGTTGCAGAGATAATCCATTCATTTTATAATGTAAATCTCAAGCACATGGTCAAGATCATTTCAGATGTCTGACCCTTTCATTTTTCTTATTTTCCTTCCGTTAGCTGAGTGTAGGTGGTAATCATGGAAGTGCCAAAAAAACCCTGATGGGACAACATAATAATTTGGTGATAGCATACAAATGTCAGGTTTCAGCAAATTAAGCCCAGGGTAGTCACCCGGATGTGTGTATATCAAATAATCTAAACTAAAAAAATAACACTTTAATCTGCATAACGATGACTCAGTAACAGATGCCAGATACATCCTCCTTTAACCCCAGGACAAACAATCAGCGTCTATTGCACAGAAAGCTGAAAAATGCTAAAGACATTGAATATTTTTAAATCAGTGGTCTAAATTATTTTTATAATCATAATCACACATTACAAAATACTAGATAGTCCTTTGAAATACTGATAGTTCAGGACAGAAACAAAGAAACAAACAAACTCAACAACAAATAACTTTGGATACCATGGGAGCAAGCTGGTAAAGTTGGTGAGCCTGACAGTGCTTAGCCCCTTGCAGGATTAGCACCTCAATGAGCCAATCCGTAATGTTCTCAGTATTTTATTCAGATACTGTTTCACGTAAAAGAGAAGGAAACGGTCTGAACAATATTATACATGTGGCTGTTTCAAAGATACCAGATTAAGATGTAGATACTTGGTACAGGACTGTAGGTCACTGGTATTTTTTAAATCTTTTTCAGTATGGGTGAAATTCCCTCTGTACAAAGGCCCGACATAAGGCCTGCGTGCTATTTAATTCTCCATTCAACCCTCAGAATAAGGCTGAATTTCTGCAGAGAGATAACTTTCCCCCTGTGTATGCTGCTCACTTGCATTTTGTTTTCTGCAGTATAATGAATAGTCTATGCTGTCTGTGCATCCATCTCCCACTTCTAGGAACTCTCTTCTCAAATTCACAAATTTCAAAGTACAAATTGTTTCCCATGGAAAGGAAGTGATGTTGGTAATTATTGCACTGGGCTTACCTGGGATCTGTGGCCTCCAAGCCACTGTGATCATGGGGTTATTTCCAACTACTACAATTGCTTATTCTCAACAAGAATTTTCTTTTAGAAACTTACCAGCACCAGAAAGTCTTCCGTTAAAAATATGGTTGCCTTCATCTCAGGGTATGCATTTCCATAACATGGCAAAATGTCTATTGCAAAATGGTAGGTTATAAAGGCTTGCATAATGAGAAATAAAAATGTTCTTTCTACAAAAACTAAACTGCAGCATAATAGGCCACCTTTTGATGGCCTTTCAACTTTTGATGGACAGTTAGTACGTTAGGGCATCTCATATTAGTGAATAATTCCCATAGTAATTCCCCTGAAGAGAAAGATAAGGTACACTGACAACCATTGAAAAACTAGAACAAAATGGGATTTCAATCAAGTACCTTAGCAACTACTGAAATCAATTATCTGCTTCAGCATTTATACTCAGGTTGTGTCACTTTTCAACATTATTGCTCATTTATTTTATTGGTTCCCAATTTTAAGCAGAATGTCGTGTGCTGCATACTGTCTATACGCTCAAGGAATTAATTTCAGATAAATATTTCTGATAAACTCCCTCTGCAGAAAGGAAGAGCGAGAGACCCAAATGTCAACTGCAATGGGATATTATTACAAACACAAAAAGGAAACTGAATACATCAATTAAAATACCAAACAAAACCATAGCAAAAATTTCCCAGGCCAAAACTCCCAGGAGACATGGACTTAAACTCAACCCAGTCCTTATAGAATTCATACTCAGACCTACAAAATGAATGATAAACAACTTAATGTCCCCAAAAGATTACTTTCTACCCGTGACAGTTAATAACATTTTGCATTTATGTAGTTACAAAGTGATTTACACACAGACTTACTAAATAAAAATTAAGATATGTAGACAATAGAACTATGACAATTTACATCAATCAAGGATCTGCCCCTTAAGAGGCATATTAGCTACATTGATGACTGATTTTCATATCACTTTCTGTGTTCTGTTCTTCTGGCAAAGTGTGTGAGCTCTGCAAAATTAATAGCTCCAGATTTTTTCTTTTCTCTTTTCTCCCTTTAACGGAGTACATTGAGCACAGATGTATGTTGCACTCTTCGTAAAACTATAAGGCAAATCTTCATACTTTGTGGATGCACCTGCTAAAACTCTGGACAAGTTTCTTTCTTCATAGAGACACCGTGAGTTTGCATCAACTGGCAAAGCACTGTTCATACGTCATATGATTTGTACGTTTATGCATCAGCTGTAAAACCGATTAGCTTCGGTGAAATTTTACTCTTCTGAGGCTCTGAATATAAGTAGATACACTTACTATTTGATCAGTGAATTTCTCCTGTCAGAGCAAGATAAGTTTTACTTTAGAGTCTCTTTTCTTAACCAAACTATCCCATTCAGTCTTGTGTTTTTTAAATTTGAAGTTTAAATGAACTCAGATTATTTTAGTGACACTGGTATATTATGACTTATTCAGACATGATTTGCAATTCCCTGGTCTAGTATTTCAGCCTTCCATTGCTATTAATTCTATTTAAACAAACACACCACATTAAACCTCTTTATAGAAGAGGACGGAGGCCTCAGCATACTATGGTCCAAACACAGAAGAGAGGTCTCTAAGATAAGTGCCAGACGCTTATAGTGGAGAACGCAACACTTTTGTCTAAACCTTTTTCTTAATTTATTTTCAATTAACAGAATGTGTACTAACTTCAGTGTCATGACTAGTATTTGAGATACTAAATTCCAGTAATAAGAAGATAGGAGCCGAGTTGTGTGGGATGCAGGTAAATATGGGTCTACAATAAGAGGAACTTTTCTTGTGGTAAATTGGATTGGAATCAGTTGCATGCAAACCTCCAGTTATCAATTATTTTGCAGTCTCCATATCAAATGAAAGTCTGGCTTATACATTTTCCAAGTTGAGTTTCTTGCACCCCCACTTTTGGGGTTGCCACCTTTTCTATTGCTGTGTGAACATACAGTTGTGAGAGTCTTTGTCCAGAATCAACAGACACGAATTTGACTCCAGCAGAAAGAGATCGGGGCTCTGAGCAGTACTTAACTAGAATAATAGAATCATAGAATATCAGGGTTGGAAGGGACCTCAGGAGGTCATCTAGTCCAACCCCCTGCTCAAAGCAGGACCGATCCCCGACTAAATCATCCCAGCCAGGGCTTTGTCAAGCCTGACCTTAAAAACTTCTAGGGAAGGAGATTCCACCACCTCCCTAGGTAACGCATTCCAGTGTTTCACCACCCTCCTAGTGAAAAAGTTTTTCCTAATATCCAACCTAAATCTCCCCCACTGCAACTTGAGACCATTACTCCTTGTTCTGTCATCTGCTACCACTGAGAACACTCTAGATCCATCCTCTTTGGAACCCCCTTTCAGGTAGTTGAAAGCAGCTATCAAATCCCCCCTCATTCTTCTCTTCTGAAGACTAAACATCCCCAGTTCCCTCAGCCTCTCCTTATAAGTCATGTGTTCCAGTCCCCTAATCTTTTTTGTTGCCCTCCGCTGGACTCTTTCCAATTTTTCCACATCCTTCTTGTAGTGTGGGGCCCAAAACTGGACACAGTACTCCAGATGAGGCCTCACCAATGTCGAATAGAGGGGAATGATCACGTCCCTCGATCTGCTGGCAATGCCCCTACTTATACATCCCAAAATGCCATTGGCTTTCTTGGCAACTAGTCATTTTAGGCATCTATAAGGCAGCTCTGACCTTTGCATTTAAATATAAAGAAAACATCAAGGATGATGTCTTGCTTCTCTAGCCTGGAGAGTGTGCATTCTAACATGGGGATAATAATATTTACTGACCTCACAAGGCAGTTGTGATGATAGATTATTTAGGGCTAGATTTTGCAATTTATGCACAGCCCTGGGTTGGGAAAGGTACAGAGCCCCTCCCAGGACATAAGGATGTGTGCTGGCTGTACTATGCCATGGCCGTGCACAAAGGAAACAGGCTTGCTCTCTCCTGGGCACAAGGACTGACCATGGCAGAAGCTTGCTCAGAGACAGTGCACAGACTGGGAGGTTTCTTTTGCACCCCAGTCTAGCCCTCGATATTTTCAGAGCATTGTGCGTACATGCAGATCCCTCCAGGGCCTGAAGGTGTAGTGTCCCTCAGACCCCTGGCTAATTTGGACATTTGTCCCTTCCAAAATTCAGCTACACCTGGACCTCAACAGCTGAGCTCTGTTCCTTCTGCTGCAGGAGTCTGGCAGTAACCTGACAATTAATGTAAAGTCTCTCAAATCGTCCGGCTGTTCTTGTGCAGAGCGTGTGATTGCTGTTGTGAGGAGTAATCTAAATTGGGAGGGGAAAACTAATCCAAAGGCTCACCCCAAAATTCTAACCAGACTCTGTCTGCAAGTGTTTAAAAAAAAAAAAAGATTTTTCAGTCCACACCTATCGGGTTTCTCCTGTTTATTTCCTAATAGTCATTTAAGATAAAAATCAAATGGTAAAAACTAGGGAACTTCCCTATAAATCATGTAACTGGCCATTGTATTTCAAAAGTAGCTATATAATTTTTAACAGTCTTTGGCCACGCTTACATTTTTTAAAAGAAAATGTTCTCCTTCCACCAGAGCTGAAGTAACATGTATCTTTTCATAGATGCTTTAATTGTCACAAGGGTCACAGGGTCTTACCATGCTAATGACCCTTACTATTATGCTTAAATCCTTCAGAAATGGATGGGACCACCAGTGAAGTGCTGGAGCATTGTTCCACCCCATTACAGCTCACATCAAGCACTGCATGCTGAAACCTGGCTGTTGCGGCTCTGTCATTATTATACCCTCTGTGTGCCTAGAGCAGCTGTCTCCATGCTAGCATGAGAATATGCAGGAACCCATGGATGAGTGGCTTACTTTGTTATACTCCTTGTTTACTTTGGGTGTCTCTGCTTGTCAGCTAGCCTCTTGGGGGGCGGGGGGGGGAGGAGTCCTGGAGAGAATTCTGGTTCCTCAGGTGAGAGGAAACTTTTGGAAAGGAGACTGAGAGCTGTGATTGGTAGGAGTAGGACTGAGGAGGCTTAGGCCCTTTAAAGCTGGCTCTTTTCCCAGTACAGTCTGCTGACAAAACTCAGAATATGGGCAAGGCTGATGCAGGAGAGGGGCCTAGAGATTACTGGTTCTGTGGATGAAGGGAAAGCAGTGGATGTATTGTTTCTTGACTTTAGCAAAGCTTTTGACACGGTCTCCCACAGTATTCTTGTCAGCAAGTTAAGGAAGTATGGGCTGGATGAATGCACTATAAGGTGGGTAGAAAGCTGGCTAGATTGTCGGGCTCAACGGGTAGTGATCAATGGCTCCATGTCTAGTTGGCAGCCGGTATCAAGTGGAGTGCCCCAAGGGTCGGTCCTGGGGCCGGTTTTGTTCAATATCTTCATAAATGATCTGGAGGATGGTGTGGTTTGCACTCTCAGCAAATTTGCGGATGATACTAAACTGGGAGGAGTGGTAGATACGCTGGAGGGCAGGGATAGGATACAGAGGGACCTAGACAAATTGGAGGATTGGGCCAAAAGAAATCTGATGAGGTTCAATAAGGATAAGTGCAGGGTCCTGCACTTAGGACGGAAGAACCCAATGCACAGCTACAGACTAGGGACCGAATGGCTAGGCAGCAGTTCTGCAGAAAAGGACCTAGGGGTGACAGTGGACGAGAAGCTGGATATGAGTCAGCAGTGTGCCCTTGTTGCCAAGAAGGCCAATGGCATTTTGGGATGTATAAGTAGGAGCATAGAGAGCAGATCGAGGGACGTGATCGTTCCCCTCTATTCGACATTGGTGAGGCCTCATCTGGAGTACTGTGTCCAGTTTTGGGCCCCACACTTCAAGAAGGATGTGGATAAATTGGAGAGAGTCCAGCGAAGGGCAACAAAAATGATTAGGGGACTGGAACACATGACTTATGAGGAGAGGCTGAAGGAGCTGGGATTGTTTAGTCTGCAGAAGAGAAGAATGAGGGGGGATTTGATAGCTGCTTTCAACTACCTGAAAGGGGGTTCCAAAGAGGATGGCTCTAGACTGTTCTCAATGGTAGCAGATGACAGAACGAGGAGTAATGGTCTCAAGTTGCAGTGAGGGAGGTTTAGATTGGATATTAGGAAAAACTTTTTCACTAAGAGGGTGGTGAAACACTGGAATGCATTACCTAGGGAGGTGGTAGAATCTCCTTCCTTAGAGGTTTTTAAGGTCAGGCTTGACAAAGCCCTGGCTGGGATGATTTAACTGGGAATTGGTCCTGCTTTGAGCAGGGGGTTGGACTAGATGACCTTCTGGGGTCCCTTCCAACCCTGATATTCTATGATTCTATGTATATTCACTTCTGGATCTTAGAGTTTTGGGTTTTGTGGCATTTAAAAGGTTATGTCCTGCACTGTAGCTCCATTGGGATCTGGCTGCCTAGGGAATTGTTTTCCTTCCCACAAGAGGCTGGAGACTGTGTGAATAGTTGAGAATTTTGTAAATGGTCTGGAAGTAAATGGATGCTCCCATTTTCATGTAAACCTTGGGGTTTTTACCTGCTTTCACTCAGTTGTTTAGCCACTAGGATTCCTGAGCCAGTCTACCATATTCATAAAAGCTGGGCTACATGCTAACATCTGGGCAATGGCAGTTTACTGAACACTACAAATATTCTGTTTTTATTCTTCATTTTAAAGAAAAGTTGACAGTTGAGAGGCATGTAAGTGGGGTGAAATATTTAAAGAAAGGTACTGGAGATGACCCTTGAATTAGCAAGAATGTGAACCTAATTCCTTTGGGATGTAGAACTAATTACTTTTTGCCTTGATGCTCAATATAAACTGGCTTGAATACTAATATTATTTATTTTCAATACATGAAAATTAGAGCTAGTTGGAAAATTTTTCTTGACTGGAAATGGCTTTTTCATTTAAGTTATTCTGATGAAATTTCATGTGAAAAAAATGAAAATCAAGTGTTTTAATAATGTTGAAATGGTACATTAGACTGTGACAGGACATTTTAATTTTTAATTTTGAAATGACTTTTCTAAATGTATGTCCTTTTATAATATAAAAATATTTTAAAGTAAATTAAGGTCAAAATCAGAACACAATGTTTCCATCAACCCAAAACAATATTTTTTTTTTAATTTCATTTGTGGGAAACCTTAAAATTTCTTGTTTGCATGCCATTTCAGAATGAAAAAAATTCAAAATCGCAGAATTTCTCACAAAACAGAAAATCCAGTTCCTGTCATCTCTAAATAAAATATGTACTCCAATAATTCCTGTTAACACAAATAAACTTGTGAAATCCTCATCCGCTAATAAGGGCCTTAATAAACCAAAAACTGGCTAAAAGTCAGCTCTTATTGTTTGAAGTACCTCGCATGCATTTTATCTAAATGAGAAGGGAATTAACACTGTCCTTAATTTAGAAGTATATGAAGGAAAAGATACCTAGCGGTCCTTCTCCATCCAATTCTTCCTGTTTTTCCTTCTGAAGATGTGGTTCCTGCACCACTATCACATCTAGCCATCCTTTTTCTTACATATTTGATGTTACCACAATTTTTCCTTTTTAAGTAATGATTAGGGTAGTGTTTTTCAACCCATGAGTTTCAACTCTCAGGGAAGTCAAGAAAGGCAATCTGTGTGTTGAGAGGTGGTGAACATTTTATTACAATGTAAAGCAAAGAAAATCTCATTCCTCAGCTCCCTGTACTTTCTTTCCCCAGTGCAGAGCCTTGTGCATATGAATTAAATTATTTCTGATTGTTTTATGTGTGAAAACTGTTTCTCTTTGTTGACCTTCAACAAATGTTTGTGAAAATAATAAATATAAAAATAAACTGGAGAAAGTGCTAAGAAAGAGTATGTGAACATTATCTGCATAAAATATTAATGGGATTCTGTTAGCCTTCATCATCTCTAGAAATCTTCTCAATTAATTCAGAAATAACAGCAGAGGAATATATTTCTGATTAACTGCCATTTTACTTATGGAGAAACATTGTGACTGTGTATGAAAGTTTCAGGGACCTCTTGGCAGAATCTACCTGCAGTGATCCTGAACATGCTAGGAATAGCCTAGCATGCCAGTGGTTTCAATGGAACATTAAGGGATGGTGGAAACACAGATGAAACAAACTGTGGAAGATCAGCAATGACATGGTTAATCCTGCCCAACACAAAACACAGAGAAAGATACTCCTGAATCAATTTTTCCTTTTCTTCCTTAAGGTGTCCACATAATTCTCTGTTAATGTGCCGCATAATAATTACTTCTCTGAAAACTGACCTGTCTCTGGCAACTGACCAAGACCTCTGTCATAAATATAAAGGGAAGGGTAAACACCTTTAAAATCCCTCCTGGCCAGAGGAAAAATCCTTTCACCTGTAAAGGGGAGGTTTAGGTTGGATATTAGGAAAAACGTTTTTCACTAGGAGGGTGGTGAAGCACTGGAATAGATTACTTAGGGAGGTGGTGGAATCTCCTTCCTTAGAGGTTTTTAAGGTCAGGCTTGACAAAGCCCTGGCAGGGATGATTTAGTTGGGAATCGGTCCTGCTTAGAGCGGGGGTTGGACTAGATGACCTCCTGAGGTCCCTTCCAACCCTGATATTCTATGATTCTATGATCCTATGAAAGGGTTAAGAAGCTAGGATAACCTCGCTGGCACCTGACCAAAAGGACCAATGAGGAGACAAGATACTTTCAAAAGCTGGAAGGAGGGAGAAGAACAAAGGGTCTGCGTCTGTCTGTGTGATGCTTTTGCCAGGGACCGAACAGGAATGGAGTCTTAGAACTTAGTAAGTAATCTAGCTAGAGATGCGTTAGATTATGATTTCTTTAAATGGCTGAGAAATTAAGCTGTGCTGAATAGAATGGATATTCCTGTCTGTGTGTCTTTTTGTAACTTAAGGTTTTGCTTAGAGGGATTCTCTATGTTTTGAATCTAATTACCCTGTAAGGTAGTTACCATCCTGATTTTACAGAGGTGATTCTTTTTTACTTTTTACTTTTATTAAAAGCCTTCTTTTCAGAAATTGAATGCTTTTTCATTGTTCTTAAGATCCAAGGGTTTCGGTCTGTGGTCACCTATGCAAACTGGTGAGGATTTTTACCAAACCTTCCCCAGGAAGTGGGGTGCAAGGGTTGGGAGGATTTTGGGGGGGAAAGACGTTTCCAAACAACGCTTTCCTAATAAATAAACCCAGATAAATGTTTGGTGGTGGCAGTGGAAGTCCAAGGGCAAAGGGTAAAATAGTTTGTACCTTGGGGAAGTTTTAACCTAAGCTGGTAAAAGTAAGCTTAGAAGGTTTTCATGCAGGTCCCCACATCTGTACCCTAGAGTTCAGAGTGCGGAAGGAACCTTGACAACCTTTAGCAGACTTAACTAATTAGTGGTGTCCTATCCTGCATGCTGCAGGTTAAGGGGTACCTTGGGGTACGTTGGTCCTATAATTAACTACATGGGGAATAAATATTTAATAACGAGCTCTTCAAAATAGCAGTCAAAGCTATAAAAAGATCCGATGGCTGGAAGTTGAAGCTAGACAAATTCAGATTGGAAAGAAGGCATACACTGTTGACAGTGAGAGTAATTAACCATGAGAATAATTTATCAAGAGTCATGGGGGATTCACCATCACTCACAATTTTTAAATCAAGATTGGATGTTTTTTAAAAGATATGCACTACTTCAAAAGGAATTATTTTAGGAAAGTTCTGTGGCCTGTGATCTACAGGAGGTCAGATTAGATAACCACAATGGTTCCTTCTCGCCTTGGAATTTATGAATTGCAACTGAGATTCAATGGCTGTAAAGGGGCCTCCCTCTGTCATGTGAATGGGAAGCCATGTATTAGCTGTAGGTTTCTCTTTGCATAGCTTAAATGGGAAGAATAGGACATGAGGGGAATAGGCCACAATAAGAGTGAACAAATATGTAATTTATTAGAAATAAATATTTCTTTCTTATGTCATTAAGAGTTTTACATACAGAAGAGTAAAAGGTTGCTCATGCCTTTTTCAGCAATTGTGGCAAGCGGCAACACTATTTAAATGGGGGTCCAAAAGGACACAGCTCCAGAGCAGCTTTAATTAACTAGTTGGTCTGTTAATTTCCAGACTCCTGGAACTCAATCCTCACAGTCAATAGAGAGGAGACCTTGCTCTCTGATTGGGGTTAAAACAGTCATGTGGCATACAAAAATGTTTGTGCCAGTGGGAAGGGTGGTGCATTCTGGGTGAATTACAGGATAGTCAGATCAAAATTTCATCTTAATGTTTTCATGAACTCTTCCTGTACTCCATTCAGATCTGGAAAGTTATAGGCTGACATAGTTCTGGATTTTTTATGTTGTGATTCTTCCCTCTTAGGATCTATGCCCTAATGGTTCTGGGAAACTTGTGACCTCTGTATTTTTAATTATGAGATGTAATTTTTTCCATGGCAACCTATTTTGATGTCACAAATACAGTATCTGTCAAATCACACACATTCCCAATGAAAAGTTGAGGACTTCTACTGGGATACTGTCCAAATAAATACAAACACCCAGCAGTTCCAGAAACTATAGTTTAATGACACACAGCAAAGAAGTATTAAAATACAAGTGTTACTCGCACAGTTTAGGGCTCCCATCCTCTACCCTCCCTGGTCCTGGGGTTCAGTGTCCCTCTACAGATTGGTGGGATCTTTTCCCAGTGAAAGAGCCTTTACACAGTAATCCTTAACTTGTATTTATTAACAATCAACAGAATATATTTCTTAAGCATAGAATGCTTATCTCTCCCAATAGGGCAGACGAGCTTCTCCCAGTGGCCAGTGAGGATTGGATTGTTCCAGGCTTTGGCTTCTGCACAGAGTGGTCATGCAAGGTATCAAGTTTTGGCAGCTTTGAACTTGGGATGGGTCCCAGAGTTAGGTTCCAAAGAACTTCCTTTTGGACCCCCGTTTATGTAGTTAAAACTTAGGTCCTGCTTCTCTGTTCCTTAACCAATCATTTTTACTAAAGTATTATGAAACAATTCTTTAACCAATCCTTGCACATTCACCCCTACATACAAGAGTCGATTCAAATGCAAAACCAGTTACGCAACAGACAGAAACAATAGAAGGTAAAACAAAAAAGGAATTACAGATTTCTCAACTGAAACTGCTGATAAGTGGTTCGGCCGGACAAAGTGTTATCTTGCAAAGCTTTTCTATAAACATCTTAATGTCTGTCTCTCTGTTGATCTTGTCACTGTTGGTGCTATACTTCCTTAGGGCTGGAATGCTTTCTTAACAACCAGATATTCTATTGCTTTTTACATTTTAGATGGGATGTGACTCCCATTTTTAGCTAATGGCTACTGCTGCTCCTTACTGCAAAAAGGCCTCAGGCACATGGACCATTGGTCTGACCTAGTATGGCCATTTTTAGGTTATGTTCTTGTGGCTCACAGATGGCAGGTCTCCCAAATGAAACAAAAAGGAGCCTCCCCAGGAGGTGACCTAGTTGGAGCTATGCTGACCAAGAAGATGCTTCTTGCAAGAAGCCTGGGAAACCAGCAAGAAGAATTGGAAGTCCTGGCACAGTCAAGGAACTATGATGTGATTGGAATAACAGAGATTTGGTGGGGTAACTCCCATGACTGGAGCACTGTCATGGATGGGTATAAACTATTCAGAAAGGTGGGGGAGAAAAGGTGGACGAGTTGCACTGTATGTAAGGGAGAAGTATGATTGCTCAGAGCTCCAGAATGAAACTGGAGAACAGCCTGTTGAGAGTCTTTTGGTTAAGTTTAGTAGAGGCGAGAGCAACAAGGGTGATGTCGTGGTGGGCGTCTGCTATAGACCACCAGACCAGGAGGATGAGGTAGACGAGGCTTTCTTTGGAGAACTAACAGAAGTTTCCAGATCACAGGCCCTGGTTCTCATGGGGGACTTAAAAACCCTGACATCTGCTGGGAGAGCAATACAGCAGAACACAGACAATCCAGGAAGTTTTTGGAGAGTGTTGGGGACAACTTTCTGGTGCAAGTGCTGGAGGAACCAACTAGGGGCCATGCTACTCTTGACCTGCTGCTCACAAACAGGGAAGAATCGGTAGGGGAAGTAGAAGTGGGTGGCAATCTGGGCAGCAGTGACCATGAGATGGTCGAGTTCAGGATCCTGACAGAAGGAAGAAAGGAGAGCAGCAGAATACAGACCCTGGACTTCAGAAAAGCAGACTTTGACTCCCTCAGGGAACTGATGGTCAGGATCCCCTGGGAGGCTAATATGAGGGGGAAAGGAGTCCAGGAAAGCTGGCTGTGTTTTAAAGAAGCCTTATTGAGGGCACAGGAACAAACCATCCCAATGTGGACAAAGAACAGCAAATATGGCAGGAAACCAGCTTGGCTACCAGAGAAATCTTCGGTGAACTTAAACACAGAAAGGAAGCTTACAAGAAGTGGAAACTTGGTCAGATGAGTAGGGAGGAGTATAAAAATATTGCTCGAGCATGCAGGGGTGTAATCAGGAAGGCCAAAGCCCAATTGGAGTTGCACCTACCAAGGGATGTGAAGGGTAACAAGAAGGGTTTCTACAGGTATGTTAGCAGCAAGAAGAAGGTCAGAGAAAGTGTGGGACCCTTACAGAATGGGGGAGGCAACTTAGTAACAGATGATGTGGAAAAAGCTGAAGTACTCAATGCTTTTTTTGCCTCGGTCTTCACAGACAAGGTCAGCTCCCAGACTGCTGCACTGGTCAGCACAGTATGGGGAGGAGGTGAACAGCCCTCAGTGATGAAAGAACAGGTTAAGGACTATTTAGAAAAGCTGGACATGCACAAGTCCATGGGGCTGGATCTAATGCATCCAATGGTGCTGAGGGAGTTGGCTGATGTGATTACAGAGCCATTGGCCATTATCTCTGAAAACTCATGGCAATCGGGGGAGGTCCTGGACAATTGGAAAAAGGCAAATATAGTGCCCATCTTTAAAAAAGGGAAGAAGGAGAACCTGGGGAACTACAGGCTGGTCAGCTTCACCTCAGTCCCTGGAAAAATCATGGAGCTGGTCCTCAAGGAATCCATTTTGAATCACTGGAGGAGAGAAAGGTGATCAGAAACAGTCAACATGGATTCACCAAGGGCAGGTCATGCTTGACCAACCTGATTGCTTTCTATGATGAGATAACTGGCTCTGTGGATAAAGGGAAAGCAGTGGACGTGATATATCTTGACTCTAGCAAAGCTTTTTATCTGGTCTCCCACAGTATTCTTGCCAGCAAGTTTAAAAGAGTATGGATTGGATGAATGGACTATAAGGTGGATAGAAAGCTGGCTAGATTGTTGGGCTTGACGGGTAGTGATCAATGGCTCGATGTCTAGTTGGCAGCCGGTATCAAGTGGAATGTCCCAGGGGTCTGTCCCGGGGCCGGTTTTGTTCAACATCTTCATTAATGATCTGGATGATGGGATGGATTGCATCCTCAGCAAGTTTGCGGATGATTCTAAGATGGGGAGAGAGGTAGATATACTGGAGGGTAGGGATAGGGTCCAGAGTGACCTAGACAAATTGGAGGATTGGGCTAAAAGAAATCTGTTGAGATTCAACAAGGACAAGTGCAGAGTCCTGCACTTAGGGCGGAAGAATCCCATGCACCGCTACAGGCTGGGGACTGACTGGCTAAGCAGCAGTTCTGCGGAAAAGGACCGGGGGATTACAGTGGACATGAAGCTGGATATGAGTCAACCGTGTGCCCTTGTTGCCAAGAATACTAACGGCCTATTGGGCTGCATTAGTAAGAGCATTGCCAGCAGATTGAGGGAAGTGATTATTCCCCTCTATTCGGCACTGGTGAAGCCACACCTGCAGTATTGTGTCCAGTTTTGGGTCCCCCACTTCAGAAAGGATGTGGACAAATTGGAGCAAATCCAGCAGAGGGAATGAAAATGAATAGGGGGCTGGGACACATGACTTATGAGTAGAGGCTGAGGGAACTGGGCTTATTTAGCCTTCTCTTCGTCAGAAGAGAAGAGTGAGGGGGGATTTGATAGCAGCCTTCAACTACCTGAAGGGGGGGGATCCAAAGAGGATGGAGCTCAGCTGTTCTCAGTGGTGGCAGATGAAGGAACGAGGAGTAATGGTCTCAAATTGCAGTGGGAGAGGTTTAGGTTGGATATTAGGAAAAACTATTTCGCTAAGAGGGTGGTGAAGCATTGGAATGGGTTACCTAGGGAGGTGGTGGAATCTCCATCCTTAGAGGTTTTTAAGGCTTGGCTTGAGAAAGCCCTAGCTGGGATGATTTAGTTGGGGATTCGTCCTGCTTTGAGCAGGGGGGTGAACTAGATGACCTCCTGAGGTCTCTTCCATCCCTAATCTTCTAGTATTCTAGCCTCTTTGCATATTTCACAAACATTCTGCAGATATTTGCATTTGATCAGTGTAGCGTTACATACATAATGAGACTTTTGTAACTAGGAAAATACTTGCGTGAGCATGGCCCATAAGATTTTAAGCTCCCTATTAAGTAGATGCCAGAAACAGGATTACACATCAGACTATCTTCAATTCCTAATCCTAACCTCCATAATATTTGCATTATTTTATGTGGATGGATTTCTGCTTTAGTTTGGAATAGTCTCAAAAGAATTTACTCTCCAAGAGATCTGCTTCATTGAACAGTGTAGAGAACCTCATTGAACCTAATTCTTGCTTTTGCCTGGAGCAAAGGAACACCATTCAATGTTGTGCTTTGTCACTGAACAGCCTCTTCCTAGAAAGCATCATTGCCTTCTCTATTCTAGTCTCAGATTCTCCCCTCTGCAAAGTTAAAATAATCATATTCAAAGTTAAAAAGAAAACAGATACCAGCCATGGTAATACTCTGTCATATGGACTTTTTCACTTTGTCCAAAACTCTTGTTGTCCGTCCAGCGTGGAGTCCAGTTGCTCTTAGTTACCAAAGGTAATTGTTATGCCAATTCAATGGGATAAAGTTGCATTATTCCTCTGACAATTGGTGATACCCCCTCCTTCTAAAACTAAATGTATTAGCAAGAACACTTAATAGTGGGATGCTCTCGTTAGTTTAGATATGCCTCAAAGGCCACCTGTAAAAAGTGATCTTCCCTGAATGCCTTGTCACTGGATTGACTGGTTGACTTTTTTGCACTGAGATAACGTACAAAAAGATGGGTCACCTATCACTTCTGAAATAGCGCAGGACGCTAAACTGGTGAGCCTTTTTGTAGGACTCCACACATCTGCTTGTGGAAAACAGACTTTCAGTGAAAGTCTATGTTACATGAGATGTTTGACTATTCAAACCTAAAGAAGAAAAAAAGTGTAGCAAAAAATTATGAAAAGAAGATAAAAGATACGGAATCAAAGTGAAGATATCTCACTAACAACGACTGCTGAGATTTTATGCTTTTGAAAGGAGAAATAAAATAGTAGACTGATACATTGAACTTTGAGATCTCCACGCAGATAATATATTCTTGCTAAAATATTATAAAACATTTATTTACCTTGGTCACATAGCCCTTCCTAAAGGAGGGTTTATTTGTTCCCTACCAGAATAGCACCTAAAAATCAACACTACATTTTGCATAAAAGAAAACAATGTAGATTAGAATATCATGGGGATATATTTCCCATCTTTAATATAGCGGCTTATGACAAGTGGACTGGCAGAAAAGGAATGGAGATCTCAATAACATGCTGAGCCTCCTTCAGAGGTGTATGCTGGATCCTAATTCCTAACTAGATATTTATGAATATGACTGTCAAGATTCCTTCCCCACTCTGAACTCTAGGGTACAGATGTAGGGACCTGCATGAAAAACCCCCTAAGCTTATTTTTACCAGCTTAGGTTAAAACTTCCCCAAGGTACAAACTATTTTACCTTTTGCCCCTGGACTTTATTGCTGCCATCACCAATCATCTAACAAATATATAACAGGGAAAGAGCCCGCTTGGAAACATCTTTCCCCGCAAAATCCTCCCAAACCCTACACCCTCTTTCCTGGGGAAGGCTTGATAAAAATCCTCACCAATTTGCATAGGTGAACACAGACCCAAACCCTTGGATCTTAAGAACAATGAAAAAGCAATCAGGTTCTTAAAAGAAGAATTTTAATTGAAGAAAAAGTAAAAGAATCACCTCTGTAAAATCAGGATGGTAAATACCTTACAGGGTAATTAGATTCAAAACATAGAGAATCCCGCTAGGCAAAACCTTAAGTTACAAAAAGACAGAAAAACAGGAATATACATTCCATTCAGCACAACTTATTATATCAGCCATTTAAACAAAACAGAATCTAATGCATATCTAACTAGATTGCCTTATTAGCCCTTTACAGGAGTTCTGACCTGCATTCTTGCTCTGGTCCCGGCAAAAGCAACACACAGACAGAGAACCTTTGTTTCTCCCACCCTCCAGCTTTGAAAGTATCTTGTCTCCTCATTGGTCATTTTGGTCAGGTGCCAGCGAGGTTATCCTAGCTTCTTAACCCTTTACAGGTGAGAGGATTTTTCCTCTGGCCAGGAGGGATTTAAATGTGTTTACCCTTCCCTATATATTATGACAATGACCAATCAAAATGTTGAAGAGTTACCACCTGTGATGTACAGAGATTTCAAATAAGCTTTTGACCAAGATTTAGGCTGTTTTCAACATGATCTACAAAGATCTTACAAAAGAAACAACAAAAGGTCCTTAACGCAGAAGCGTTAAGCACATGTGTTGTATGCATGTTTATGAACAATCTTTGGTTTGAAGTTAGGTCCTGTTAGAGCTCT
Organism: Lepidochelys olivacea; assembly: GCF_965140295.1. NCBI lineage: Eukaryota > Metazoa > Chordata > Testudines > Cheloniidae > Lepidochelys > Lepidochelys olivacea. The sequence goes on along the minus strand of NC_140431.1, from coordinate 140,830 downwards.
AAGACTTTTTTTTTGCCAGTATTGTATATGGCTCATTCTTATGACCAAGACCTCAAGTTTTTACTCCTTAAAACAAGGAGGGAAAAAGTCAAGTGGAATACATAAAGAAAATGAAATTAACCAAGTTGCCAGTATAGACCTTTTTTGTTAAACGGTAGAAACATAAATTGAGTTTATGCATTTCAATTTTGTACAGCTGTAATAAAGCCTAATAGGAAGGGCTGTAATATGAAAATTCACAATGGAATCTTTTTTTCCTTATTGGTTTTAAAGTATCATGGCTAATTCAGAGGAGGGCTACATGTATGCAAGAGCTTTTAGAATGCTGATCTGTACTTTTATGAATGTAGAAAATGCTATTCATCTGTATATAATGAGAAGTGTTCACTTTTTGAAGTCTATGAGCCCAACTTGCTGCTGTGAAAAATTCTAGCCAGGAGCCATGAAACTGCTGCACTGATTATTTCCTTTCACCGCTCTCTATTTTGTCTAGTAAAACAGTTTCTCAGAATAATTAGAAATCGTCTGAAGCTAAAATCATGAGTTCAAGCTCTGGATCAGGATCCAAACTTAACAGCTCTGTACTAGGCTGAAGCAAAATATCAGATCAGAATCCTCCCAGTTTGAACCCAGACCTTACATCAAGGTATTTGGATCAAGATTGATGTTCACAGCTCAAACCTTCCTCTGAAAAGGGCTCACTTCAGAATTCAGATCTAGGATTTGTGGCTAGGCCCATCTCTAACCTTTCAGTTACTTTACCGAGTTATATTATTCTATAAAAACACCTACAATGTTGACTAGACAAAAAAAAGTTAATCATTTTAAATTATTTTTTCCTCATGGCTTAAAATAAGCTGTCAGAAATGGGAAACGATCATTTGCTGGTTCTTTCTTTTATTGGATAAGACAGATTGTTTTGCTGCTGCAAGGCTGCTCACAAGCATCAGGCTACAGCCATTTTACAAAACAAAAAAGCAACATTGAAGCATTTGATTTATTAAAACATCTGAAATGTTTACCTGGATTCTGCAAACAGATATTGCATTTAAAAAGGTAAAAAAAAATCAAATTCTAATCATACCAGCAAAGATAGTGTCTCTAAACCTGTAAATCAGAGTATACTATTGATGGTTATAGATTTGTAAAACTGTTGTGTCAAGAACTCCTGAAAAAAAGATCCATACTAACTCAGCCTCAAGGTAAAATACCAATCTTGTCCTGTTTCAGAGTAGCAGCCGTGTTAGTCTATATTCGCAAAAAGAAAAGGCGTACTAGTGGCACCTTAGAGACTAACCAATTTATTTGAGCATAAGCTTTCGTGAGCTACAGCTCACTTCATCGGATGCATTCAGTGGAAAATACAGTAAGGAGATTTATATACACACAGAACATGAAAAAATGGGTGTTATCATACACACTGTAAGGGGAGTGATCACTTAAGATGAGCTATTACCAATAGGAGAGTGGTGGGGGGAGAAAACCTTTTGTAGTGATAATCAAGGTGGGCCATTTCCAGCAGTTAACAGGAACGTTCGAGGAGCAGTGGGGAGTGGGGGAAATAAACATGGGGAAATAGTTTTACTTTGTGTAATGACCCATCCACTCCCAGTCTCTATTCAAGCCTAAGTTAATTGTATCCAGTTTGCAAATTAATTCCAATTCAACAGTCTCTCGTTGGAGTCTGTTTTTGAAGTCTTTTTGTTCTAATATTGTGACCTTTAGGTCTGAAATCGAGTGACCAGAGAGATTGAAGTGTTCTCCGACTGGTTTATGAATGTTATAATTCTTGACATCTGATTTGTCCTGTCTCCGAGGGGTCCTCTGTGCCTTGACACTGCTACCACTCAACCTGTCCTAAAGGTGGGCAGTGCCACATTTTGTCTCTATCACTGGCAAGAAGCTGAGCTCAAGACCTCTGTGTTTTCCCATGTTACTGGTAGTTCTTTTGATTGTCACAAGTCTCCTGAAAAACATTCCATCCTTGACATTTTATAAAACTAATGGGCTAGAGGAAGAAATACTGCAAATAATCAGGAGTAATGGCATCATGTCTGTAAAACCTCTGCTGTACAAAAGGATCCGATTCAGAGCATTGCTAGGTGCAATGCAAATACAAATCTTTTCCTGTCACTCATTGCCAAATCATCAAAAGAATTTTTACTTGTTTTCTTCCCCTTGGAACCTTAAAGGGGGGAAATGGAAAAACTCTTTAGAGTTTCAGGGCCTGATTCTTCCTTCCTGGCACCTTGTGTCACCATTTACACTTATCCAAAGTGAGTGTAAAATGCTGCCAAACTGGAATGGTTATGTTTTACATCCACTTCGCACAGGTGTAGATGATGACACAAGGTGCCAGGCAGAAGAGTTGAGCCTGAGGTATGATCTGAAAGTTCAGATCAAATGAAAGATCCTTTAGGAGCAGTTCCATGTGAACATAACACAATGAGCCAAAGATATTTCCCATGAACAACCCAATTTCCCTTAATTAAGGTGATTAGATGAAATGCAGTGATGGATTACATCGTCACATGGTATAAGAGATCTAAAAACCCGACTATAAAGAACATCCAGTTTTAGAAGTTCAGAATGCAAGATGTATAGAATCTCTTTGCAATAAAAAATGTCTTATAACATATTCAGGAGCAACATTTAAACAAAAGTTTTACTTAAAATGATAATATCTAGAGATAAAAAAGACCTATTGGGACACACAGTCCATCTCCCTGTCTCTCGTGTTTTCTGCTGCCTAATATTCAACATCCAAAAAGACAATTCTACAGTTAATTCTCTTCTATTTAGGATTTCATACCATGGCTATTGCTGTGGTATCTGAGCACCAATCTAACAGAGTTTGCTGTTAGAAAGGCTGTTCTGACAGGAAGGAGGCAGACATCCCTACCAGGCAGGGCCGGTTCTAGGCACCAGCAAACCAAGCAGGTGCTTCGGGCGGTACATTTCTAGGGGCGGCATTCTGGCACCGGCCATGCCGACCCTAGAAATGTGCCCCTGTGGCCCCAGCTCTCCTCTGCCTGCTCCCCTGAGCGTGCTGCCGCTCCGCTTCTCCCCTCTCCCTCCCAGGCTTTTGGCATGGCAAGCCTGGGCGGGAGGAGGAGTCGAGCGGTGGCGCACTCAGAGGAGGCAGCAGTGGTGGAGCGGAGGTGAGCTGGGGCAGGGAGCGGTTCCTCTACCCTCTCCCGTTACTTCCTGCGCTCCCCCCCGACCTTCGCTCCGCTCCGCCTGCTCCCCTGAACGCACTGCCTCTCCCTCGCCTGAGAGGGAAGGGGAAGAAGCGGAGTGGCAGCATGTTTAGGGGAGTAGGCAAGAGCAGAGGAGAGCTAGGGTGGGAGGTTGCGGGGAGGAGCCGCAAGAAGCAATGGGGGGGAATGTGGCATGCCCGGGGGAGGAGGCGGGGCCAGGGATTTGGGGAAGGGGTGAGGTTGGGGTGGGGCCGGGGGTGGGGAGGGGCACGGAAAAAAAAGCGGGGGCAGCCAAAAATTTTTGCTTGGGGCGGCAAAAATCCTAGAGCCAGCCCTGCTCCCAGGAAGCTGAGCCCTCAGCCCTGTCCACTGCTGTAGGAGATAGAAAACCCCAGGGAGAGACTGGAGGAAGGGCCACCCGACTGAGACTGAGAGCCAGGTCCCAGTGGCAAAGGAGCAGCACTGGCAGGAGCCAGTAGGAAGTAGCCCAAGGAAACAAGACTTTGGTCCGGTTGTGCTGCCAGGGTGCGAGGCAGCGACCTCACGTTTCCCCGTTGTCCCCATGGTGGGTTTGTCCGTCACTTCTAGGGCCCTGGGTGGGACCTGGTAGAGCAGGGTGGGGCTGGGGTCCATCTACCCCCGGCCCCATATGCAGGGCTGGTTGCGTGCTAACCTTTAGGCTGGAAATGCTGACTGTTCGTTTGCTCAGCCCTTACCTTAGAAGGCCAGAGCCATAGATGCTTATTGGTTGCTTTAGCCAGCAGGCCAGAGCCTGAGACTGTTTGCAGAGGTCCACCCTAGAAGGCCCGAGATATAGACCGCTTGTTAATGTGCTGAACCCTCACCCAGCAGGTTGAACTGTTAATTGCCCAGTTATGCAACTGCAAGTGAGGCCGCTGACCACTTCACCCAGCAGGTATATCGATCCCCTGATACTGCCACAGGGGTTGCCCTAGCCCGGGGGCGCAGAAAGCTTACACCAATACACCTAGGTCTTTCTCCTCCTCTTGTTGTTTCCAACTGATGAACCCCCACTTTATAGCAGAAATTCTTGTTGTTAGTCCCTATGTGCATGACCTTGCACTTTTTACAAGTAAATTTCATCCCGTTTATGACAGGTTTCAGAGTAACAGCCGTGTTAGTCTGTATTCGCAAAAAGAAAAGGAGTACTTGTGGCACCTTAGAGACTAACCAATTTATTTGAGCATAAGCTTTAGTGAGCTACAGCTCACTTCATCGGATGCATACTGTGGAAAGTGTAGATCTTTTTATACACACAAAGCATGAAAAAATACCTCCCCCCACCCCACTCTCCTGCTGGTAATAGCTTATCTAAAGTGATCACTTCCTTACAATGTGTATGATAATCAAGGTGGGCCATTTCCAGCACAAATCCAGGGTTTAACAAGAACGTCTGGGGGGGGGGGTAGGAAAAAACAAGGGGAAATAGGTTACCTTGCATAATGACTTAGCCACTCCCAGTCTCTATTGAAGCCTAAGTTAATTGTATCCAATTTGCCAATGAATTCCAATTCAGCAGTCTCTCGCTGGAGTCTGGATATGAAGTTTTTTTGTTGTAATATCGCAACTTTCATGTCTGTAATCGCGTGACCAGAGAGATTGAAGTGTTCTCCGACTGGTTTATGAATGTTATAATTCTTGACATCTGATTTGTGTCTGTTTATTCTTTTACGTAGAGACTGTCCAGTTTGACCAATGTACATGGCAGAGGGGCATTGCTGGCACATGATGGCATATATCACATTGGTGGATGTGCAGGTGAACGAGCCTCTGATAGTGTGGCTGATGTTATTAGGCCCTGTGATGGTGTCCCCTGAATAGATATGTGGGCACAGTTGGCAAGGGCACAGTTTGTTGCAAGGATAAGTTCCTGGGTTAGTGGTTCTGTTGTGTGGTATGTGGTTGCTGGTGAGTATTTGCTTCAGGTTGGGGGGCTGTCTGTAGGCAAGGATTGGCCTGTCTCCCAAGATTTGTGAGAGTGTTGAGTCATCCTTCAGGATAGGTTGTAGATCCTTAATAATGCGTTGGAGGGGTTTTAGTTGGGGGCTGAAGGTGACGGCTTGTGGCGTTCGGTTATTTTCTTTGTTAGGCCTGTCCTGTAGTAGGTGACTTCTGGGAACTCTTCTGGCTCTATCAATCTGTTTCTTCACTTCCGCAGGTGGGTATTGTAGTTGTAAGAGTGCTTGATAGAGATCTTGTAGGTATTTGTCTCTGTCTGAGGGGTTGGAGCAAATGTGGTTGTATCGCAGAGCTTGGCTGTAGACAATGGATCGTGTGGTGTGGTCAGGGTGAAAGCTGGAGGCATGTAGGTAGGAATAGCGGTCAGTAGGTTTCCGGTATAGGGTGGTGTTTATGTGACCATCATTTATTAGCACTGTAGTGTCCAGGAAGTGGATCTCTTGTGTGGACTGGACCAGGCTGAGGTTGATGGTGGGATGGAAATTGTTGAAATCATGGTGGAATTCCTCAAGGGCTTCTTTTCCATGAGTCCAGATGATGAAGATGTCATCAATATAGCGCAAGTAGAGTAGGGGCGTTAGGGGACGAGAGCTGAGGAAGCGTTGTTCTAAGTCAGCCATAAAAATGTTGGCATACTGTGGGGCCATGCGGGTACCCATAGGAGTGCCGCTGATTTGAAGGTATACATTGTCCCCAAATGTAAAATAGTTATGGGTAAGGACAAAGTCACAAAGTTCAGCCACCAAGTTAGCTGCGACATTATCGACGATAGTGTTCTTGATGGCTTGTAGTCCATCTTTGTGTGGAATGTTGGTGTAGAGGGCTTCTGCATCCATAGTGGCCAGGATGGTGTTATCAGGAAGATCACCGATGGATTGTAGTTTCCTCAGGAAGTCAGTGGTGTCTCGAAGATAGCTGGGAGTTCTGGTAGCATAGGGCCTGAGGAGGGAGTCTACATAGCCAGACAATCCTGCTGTCAGGGTGCCAATGCCTGAGATGATAGGGTGCCCAGTATTTCCAGGTTTATGGATCTTGGATAGTAGATAGAATATCCGAGGTCAGGGTTCCAGGGGTGTGTCTGTGCGGATTTGATCTTGTGCTTTTTCAGGGAGTTTCTTGAGCAAATGCTGTAGTTTCTTTTGGTAACTCTCAGTGGGATCAGAGGGTAATAGCTTGTTACCAACAGGAGAGTGGGTTTGTGTATGTGGGGGGGAGAAAACCTGGATTTGTGCTGGACATGGCCCAACTTGATTATCATACACATTGTAAGGAGAGTGATCACTTTAGATAAGCTATTACCAGCAGGAGAGTGGGGTGGGGGGAGGTATTTTTTCATGCTTTGTGTGTATAAAAAGATCTTCTACACTTTCCACAGTATGCATCCGATGAAGTGAGCTGTAGCTCACTAAAGCTTATGCTCAAATAAATTGGTTAGTCTCTAAGGTGCCACAAGTACTCCTTTTCTCATCCCGTTTATATTATTCCAGTGCTCTAGGTCATTCAGTTTTTCCTGTATGATATTCCAATCCTCTTCTGTATTGACAGTGTCTCCCAATTTTGTGTCATCAGCAAATGTTATTAGCATAGTCCTCCTTTTTCTGCCAAGGTCATTAATAAAAATATTAAATAAGATTGTTCCCAGGACAGATGGTTGAGGAACTCCGCTAGTCATCTCCTTCCTGCCTAATAGTTCTCTTTTCAGAACAACATATCATCTCCTTTTTAGCCAGCTTTTTATCCACCTTACAATATTGGTGCTAATTCCTATCTTCCCCCTTTTAACTAATAATTTCCCACATGGTACCATATCATATGCTATACTGAAGTCCAGGTAGATTAGATCTACTGCATTTCCCTTGTCTAAGAAATCATTTATCTTATCAAAGAAAGATATCTGATTAGTCTGGCACAATCTACCTTTGGTAAACCTATGTTGCATTTTATACCTTTCTCTTTTTACCTCCCAGTCTTTAATTATTCTTTCCTTTGGAATTTGTTTTAAAACTTTGCATACTATTGAGATTCAACTAATGGGGTTGTAGTTGCCTGGATCATTTTTTCCCTTTCTTAAATACAGGTATGACATTTGCTATTCTCTAGTCATATGGCATCACTTCTGATTTGATATATTTATTAAAAATCCTTGCAATTTCATGTGTCAGTTCTTTCAGTATTCTGGGATGGAAATTATCCAGGCCCTTGAACTGAACACATTTGTTTCCAAATCATATGTGGTAATTCCCTTGAGCCATCCTGCCTTTGCCCTCACGTACTACCTGATCATTCTTCTTGAAGTCTGAGGCAAAATATTCATTTAGTTTTGGGGCCATACCAAGATTGTCCTTAATCTCTACCCCCTTTGCATTGCATAGCAGCCCCACTTTTCTTCTTGTTCTCTTTTTATTTAAATTTCTGCAGAACCTTTTACTATTTGTTTGAATTTCCTTTGCAAGATCTAACTCAGCTTGACTTTTGGCTACTGTCACTTAAGCCCTACACTTTTTGACCTCCAAGTCAAGACATAGCTTTCTTTGATCAATCCCTTCTTCCATTCCTTGTAGGGTCTCTGCTTACTTCTAATATGCTTTTTTGAGGTGATTATTCACTCAGTTAAGTCTAGAGCTCTTCCCTAAAAGCTTTTTCCCCCTCACGCTTGGAATGCAAATTCTGGATGATTTTTGCAGTGGGCGTGATATAAATGTGGACTTAAAGAGATGAGTGTAGCCATTTGCCTGGTTATTTAAAATTGTTAACCTGCTCATTTTAAAGCTAACAATCTCATTTCCAGTGTATTAAATGACTCTAGAGTTAGACAGGATTTCACCACCATATTTAATATGGTACAGGAGCCAATAAACATTTTTTTGTTTTAGGAGCCAAGTAGTCATAGAAAACTAGGATTCAATGTATTAATGTCAGACGATAGATTAGATATAGTTTGGCAAAAAGATAATTCTCTATAAAACAATTTAAGAGCATTTCATTTGTGTGTGTGCAGGACAAGCTGTCCAGAGCCTGAATAAATGGTGTAGCCACCAATAAAGCAAGTACAGAGTCCTGTGGTTCTTCTGCTATACATATGGTAATTAAGCTACATCTTGAGTTTCGATGGCAAATTGTTCTTTTCTATATATGCCCAGACAGATACAAATTAACTGCATGCTCCTTATAGTAAATTAAAATTTTGTGTAACAAACAGAAGAGTCACGAAACCGAAGGCCTTCACCAAAACTGCTTTTAAATAGCTTACTTAATATTTTTATATTCACTGCATGTAAATATTTTAAAACTGGTTTAAAAAAAGTAGTGATCTAAAATAATAATGTCTGGGCATTTTTCAGAGAGCCAGCCCACTGGGGTTTTGTTTTTAATTAACAGTTTGGGAATGAACCAACATATGGTATTTTATTTTTTTATTTTGTAATCTCCCTGCATACCCAAGAGTTAAAGATTTATCTTTGACAGAGGCTTTCTTTCTGCTAAATTGCTCAGGAAGTGCTGTCTGCTCTAGAACATTAGGGCTTCTCTCCGCTCTGTGATAGAAAACATGCATGTATTGTCATATAGCATGAGAAATCCAGTTTGGAGCACACTTCTATAGTGATGGTTGTTGATCTTCAAAGATATGAAGAAAATTATTATCACTGAACCATCACTTCCAATGCCTATTGCTGTTTGGTCATGTCTTTTACCTTCCAACAATGAGCATTTTTTCATATGTTAGTATAAAAGTGCTGTGGAAGTATGTGGTGAAGTTCAGAGTTTGGACTGTATATACCCAGAATCATAGAATATCAGAGTTGGAAGAGACCTCAGGAGGTCATCTAGTCCAATCCCCTGCTCAAAGCAGGACCAATCCCCAACTAAATCATCCCAGCCAGGGCTTTGTCAAGCCTGACCTTGAAAACCTCTAAGGAAGGAGATTCCACCACCTCCCTAGGTAACGCATTCCAGTGTTTCACCTCCCTCCTAGTGAAAAAGTTTTTCCTAACATCCAACCTAAACCTTGCCCACTGCAACTTGAGACAATTACTCCTTGTTCTGTCATCTGGTACCACTGAGAACAGTCTAGATCCATCCTCTTTGGAATCCCCTTTCAGGTAGTTGAAAGCAGCTATCAAATTCCCCCTCATTCTTCTCTTCTGCAGACGAAATAATCCCAGTTCCCTCAGCCTCTCCTCATGAGTCATGTGCTCCAGCCCCCTAATCATTTTTGTTGCCCTCTGCTGGACTCTTTCCAATTTTTCCACATCCTTCTTGTAGTGTGGGCCCCAAACTGGACACAGTATTCCAGATGAGGCCACACCAATGTCGAATAGAGGGGAATGATCACGTCCCTCAATCTGCTGGCAATGCTCCTACGTATACAGCCCAAAATGCCGTTAGCTTTCTTGGAAACAAGGGCACACTGTTGACTCATATCCAGCTTCTCGTCCACTGTAACCCCTTGATCCTTTTCTGCAGAACTGCTGCCTAGCCATTCGGTTCCTAGTCTGTAGCGGTGCATGGGATTCTTCCGCGTAAGTGCAGGACTCTGCACTTGTCCTTGTTGAACCTCATCAGATTTCTTTTGGCCCAATCCTCTAATTTGTCTAGGTTCCTCTGTATCCTATCCCTACCCTCCAGCATATCTACCACTCCTCCCAGTTTAGTGTCATCTGCAAATTTGCTGAGGGTGCAGTCCATGTCATCCTCCAGATCAGACTTTTGATTGACTAGACTAACAGCTACATAAATCAGTCTTTAAATCCATTATCAATCAGTGTAACTAAGTCAAAGTGTGCTGGTCAAGCTAAAAGGAGAAAATGGTTAAATGGTTTTATTAAGAAGAGCTCTTAAAAGTTTTGCAGCATCCTTATCCAGCTGTTTGAACCACTTTCACTAGGAGATGGATGGAAAGTTTCCATGTGATTGAAATACTTCCTAAAATAATATCAGATTCCACTCTGTTGTGCCAAATGGATCAAGCAGCTCTAGCCTTGCTTTTCATCTGTGCCAGCCTTGTCTCATTGCATAGCATGAGGTGACAGAGTAAAACCAATTAGCTTTTCCAGCATATAATGTAGAGTTACACCAAGTTGCAAACTTTATAAGAATTGCTGCTACATTCCATAATGGATGACTCTTCAAGTTCTTTTCTTTGACTTCATATAATTTCTATGTGTTATTTAAACAGTGGTTTAGGGTTACTCTTTAAAATTCTTTGCATAAATCACATCACTATATTAAAGTGCCTCGCCAAATTCACAGATGGACTCAGGAATAGAATCTAGGAACTGTTGACACTGTCTACACATTTTGACAAATTTAGGATTAGTTCATTAATATCAGAGCACAAGTTGATATGTGAGAAGTCTATGTAGTATTTTTTCTTATACATTTTGTCCAAATGCCCTCAGAACCACCCCCTGGAAACCTGCCATGAACCAAACAGGATTATCTTTGGAAAACTGGTGCAAAAGAGCAAGAATTTAAAAAAAGATTAATAACTTTTTAGGACATATTTCAAAGCAACAAATTATAGTGCCTCTTCCCTGACTGCTGTGCCTGAGCAGATGTGTCTCATTAGTTGGACGCAATGGAGGAGAGAGGCCTGGGTTTGTGGGTCAATCACAGGATAACTATGAGCCACCAGTGTGATGTGGCTATGAAAAAGCCTAATGCGAACCCAAGGTGTAGCAAGTGAGGCATTTCCAATAGACACAGAGACTTACTAGTGCCACTGCTTATACAGCTTACAATTCTGGTCACCCATGTTTCAGAGGGATGAATTTAAATTGGAACAGGTGCAGGGAAATGCTTCTAGGATGAACCAGGGGAATTGAGGTCCTATCTAATGAGAGGAAGAGCTTGGCTTATTTATCCTACCAAAAAGATAGCTGAGAGGGGATATGATTGTCTATAATACATTAGGTGGGTAAATACCAGAGAGGATGAAGAGCTATGAAAGCTAATGGACAATTTTGACACAAGAACAAATGGCTATCAATTGGCCATGAACAAATTCAGGCTGGAAATTAGAAGAGGGTTTCTAACCATCAGAGGGGTGAGGTTCTGGAACAACCTCCCAATCGGAGTTGTGGGAACAAACAAGTGGTTTGTTTTAATAGAGAGACAGACAAATTGATAAATATGATTTTTATGATGGGGTTGCTTGTAATGATAGGCGGCTGGGCTCAGGAGCCCTGGGGCTCACTCGCAGTTTATATCTTATGTTCCTAAAAGCTCATGCTTCAGGGTATCAGCTGGCCACCGTCAGCGGTCAGGAATTCATCTCCCTCCCCCACAATGTATTCTGGGGTGATGGATTTTTTTTTAATTTCCTTTTTCTGAAGCCTCGGAGATAGTTACTCCTGGAGATGAGACATTGGAAAGGGAGGGCCAGGCATACTTGGCTGGCTGGTTCTTGTTCACATGCTTAGGATCAACTGATTGTCATATGTTGGATTGTGAAGGCATTTTCCCCCAGTGAGATTGGCAGTGACCCAAGGGGTTTTTTGCCTTCCTCTACAGCATGTGTGTGGGGGTCACTTGCTAGGGTTATCTGGGGGTATCTCACATAATCATTTCCCTGCCATTGCAGGGGTCTCAAGCCAGGGATGCTGGAAGCTCCTAGAAGTGGGGGGGCCACCAGCACCTGAACCATGGCCCCGCCCGCCCCTGCTTGCTCTCTCTCACCCGAGGCCCCGCCTCCACTCCACCTCTTCCCTGAGGCTCCACTCCGCACTCACTCACCCTTAAGGTGGGTAAAAAGTGATGTGGCCATGGCCCTCTGGCGCCCCCTGTTCTGGCACCCCTGCGTCAGGCACTGGTGCACCTCAGTACCTCCTATTCTCTGCCTCTGGCACATATCAAGTCTCTGCTGCCTGGTCTAGTTTCAGTTGTTGGGTTAGTATACAGCTGCTGGGTGGTGTTGGTGGCCTGTGATATACAGGAGATCAGACTAGATATCTGGTGGTCCGTTCTGGCCTTAAAGTCTGTGACTCACACACATAATTTGCTCTATTTGCTATTTTCAAAAGAGCCATTTGGGTATGTAGCCCTCAATATGTAACCCTCCCCTTTCCTTCCTGGGTTACTTGGAGCAGGCAACACTCACCCCAGGTGCCTGATGCTGTTGACATTAAAGGAGATCCTGGGAATCCTAATGATGATGTTGGATAGGTGGGAATCTTCTATCCACCACTCTGCTGCAGTCCCTTTACTCCTAAAGGAATTTACAATTGACAGTGCCTCTACCTGTCTGGCTCCTGTACATACTCAATGGCGTACCTTGGGAACCTCTAGGAATAAACCTAATAATAATAATCTGTGGCATGGGTCTAATTCCAAAATACCAATTATAAATAATATACATCCAAAACTCTTAAATTAGACTTAACAAACCTTGACTTAACAATTTAAAGAAACTGGGTATAACAGATTAAGATTAACTGTCACTAATAATTTAAATCCACGGGGGGGCAGTTGAATAAAATCAATTAACAAATATAGGATACAGTAATAAATCAAATTTATCTAACTGGCATTTACACTGCCACCATTTACCCTACCCCGGAATGTACACTCCTCTGGGTTTCAGAGTCCTAGACACTTGCTTGCATGGGTGCGCTTGAAGATCTGAAACTGGAGACCACGCACTGTTGGCTCTGTGTATCTGTCCAGCTAAGGCAGAGGTGGGCAAACTTTTTGGCCCAAGGGCCACATCTGGGAATAGAAATTATATGGCGGGCCATAAATACTCTCAAAATTGGGGCTGGGGTACGGGATGGGGTGAGGGCTCTGGTTGAGGGTGCGGGCTCCAGGGTGGGGCCAGAAATGTAGAGTTCAGGGTGCGGGAGGGCGCTATGGGCTGGAGTGGGGGGGATGGGGAGGGAGATGAGGGCTCTGGCTGGGGGTGTGGGCTCTGGGGTGGGGCTGGGGATGAGGAGTTTGGGGTGTAGGAGGGGGATCAGGACTGGGGCAGCAGGTTGGGGTGTGGGGGGGAGGCTCAGGATGTAGGCTCCGGGTGGTGCTTACCTCAAGCGGCTCCCAGAATCAGCGGCATGTTCCTTTTCCGGCTTCTACGCGGAGGCATGGCCAGGCTGCTCTGCATGCTGCCCTGTCCGCAGGCACCGCTCTTGGACCTCTCATTGGCACAGTTCTTGGCCAATGGGAGCTGTGGGGGCAGCGCTTGGGGCGGGGGCAGCATGCAGAACAGAGCCCCCACGTAGAAGCCAGAGGGTTTCCATGCCGCTGCTTCCGGGAGCTCCATGGAGCAGCCCCCGACCCTGCTCTCCAGCAGGAGCTCAAGGGCGGGATTAAAACGGCTGGCAGGCCGAATCTGCGTCCCGTAGTTTGCCCACCCCTGAGCTAAGGCAACAAGCTTCACTATTCCTCTGAAGATTGGAGTTGGTTCCACCAAATGTCTGGGTCCTGGTTCGGTGGGATGAGCACTCTGCCTCTCCTCAGACTCAGTCTCTCTGCTATACCCCTTCCCTTGCAAGTATTTCCCAAACCAGAGTGGGGATTACTCATAGTTCCTTCACTGCAGGCCCACCTCAGTCAGCTCTAAACACAGCAATAGTCTCTGCCCTGGCTCCAATGAAGCCACCAACCATCTCTGAAGCTCCCTGCTCGACCAAAGTTCCAGCAGCAGCTCCTGGTATAGACAGAGCTCTACACCAGCAACCTGGCTCCTCTCCCAAAATTGACCCCACCATTGCCTGCTCTCCCTGCACTGCCTGGAAGAGGAAATCTCTCACTCCTTCCCCAAGGCATTATGGGCATTTTGGTCTCTAAGGCTAGATTGCCTTCCCAACTGGAACACTCCCAAGAAAGTCAGAGCTCCTCTAGTTAAGGGGGCCTACAAATATATGATGCTAACTGCTTGATAGCATTTTGATATTATGCAAGAGGGCTGTTGGCCCCCTACTGATAGGTGGTGGGTTTTTGGTTGCCCTCTCCCAATAGCAGGAGAGAGGGGAAGGGCCAAAGAGGAGTCAGGATCCTGAGACTGACAGTCCCCAGGACCAATGGGGAAAGACCAGCTCTCCAAGTCATCCAGATTGACAGGCCAGGCAGGCCAATGAAGGAGTCAAGAGCTCAGGGCGAGTCCTCCTTGTGAACTGGAGCTGCCAGGGAGAGTGCTCTGTGCTGGAGTCTTAGGGGGCAGGAGGCAGTGCTGAGGGCTGGAGCTGGAGCAGTCTGGAGCTCGGGGCAGTGCCGACCAGACCAGCTGTGCCGACAGAGAGCTGCGGGCCAGAGCCAGGATGGTGGGAGCCTGCCATGCCACAGGTACTGCTGGAGCCAAGCGTGGTGACTGGCTGGGGAGAGCAACAGAGGCCCTGGGCAGTAAGGGCTGGACTTGGAGGGGGACGTGACCCTGACTGGGGGGATGGGGCAATGCTGTGGGGGAAGGGTCCTGCCACCTCGGGTGTGTGGCTGCCACCAGAGCACCCACGGTATTGCTAGGGTTGCCAGACCTCCAGGATTGTCCTGGAGTCTCCAGGAATTAAAGATTAATCTTTAATTAGATTATGTTATGTGACAAAACCTCCAGGAATACGTCCAACCAAAATTGGCAATCCTAGGTATTGCCACAGCACCGCTAAGGCCTGGGATGGGGCCTGCGAGGTATGAGGGAGATATTGCAAATTTTCCTTGCATCCCAGAGCATTCCTGCACCCGTTGTGTGGGTCCCTGAATCCTTTCCCTTTCTCAGTTTTTCCCTAATTTTTTTTATGGTTCCTGTTTAATAATCTGTATGTGGTTTAAACTCAACACAGTGATCACTGGGTTGGAAGTGGCCAGTGAGGAGAGAGCACCCCGGAGTGGAGACACCCTAGTCCCTGTCCTGATTTACCCACAACGAGAGTGGGGTTTAATGCTCGGACCAGCCTTATCTGGGTTACAAGGACTCTGCTGTGTGGAGCAAAGAGGAGTTCTCAAGGTCAGGCAGGCATCTGGGTAAACGGAGTTGTGGGGAAGGACTCAGATCCTTTTGCCATCCAATTCCAGGGCAGTACAGAAACCAGGAAAATTCCGCATAATAGTGGGACCATTTTTCTGCTTATAGTGATCTTGTGTATGTGTGGCAGCATGTACTACCCCTTTAAGGAACAATCTGGATCTTATAGCCCAGTCAGCCTTAGGGCTGGGCTATCTAAACAGGAAAAGGAAGCAGAGCAAGAGACAGAGGCGATCAGAAGCCAAGCTGACTGCTATAGGTTTCAGGCCCTGGGTCGCTCGCCTCCCCTGGGCTTTCAGGACTTTGTGTTTTTTTACTATGAGTTTGGTTGCTCTGACTCAAGGCTCTGAGATAACCTTGTTCATAAAACCCTTAAGTGGCTCCTCCCCTGATCTACTGTCTAAGGAAAAGGGAGAAGACTAGCTTGCCTGCCACCTAGAGCAATAACAGGACTAGGAACTCTGCTGGCTGGAGTTAATTTGGGGGACTTCTTAAAGGGGACAAGGATTTTTTTTTTGTCAGTTTGGTTTTGGCCTCCCCCTTCCTAGATCCTGTAGAATATATGCATGTCTTTTGGAAGGTAGTTTTGACAGAAAATTGAAAGAATAGGCCCATTCTTAAAACATAGTGCCACTCTTTAGAAATGAGCAGAACAAAGATGAAAATATGCTTTGGCCTTGTCCAACTTAACTTACATCTTTGGAGTTGATACTATAATATGTCTAAGGTGCCACAAGTACTCCTGTTCTTTTTGCGGATACAGACTAATACGGCTGCTACTCTGAAACCTATAATATGTCTGAATGCTTCAGGCACAAGGATGCTATGCAGTATATTTGATATGTATGCACAAGACAGCTGTCTTTGTTCATGTCATCAGCTGACTTGCAACATGACACCCAGCCTCTGACGATTCTGTACAATGGGGTTGTGTTTCTGTATGTCCAGAATAGGCAAAGAACCCTATCGAGATTCAAAACAAGGCAAATGTATTCCAGATTGAGCAATATGATTAACAGTCATATTCTTAGTAAATAGTATTGATTTGCTATAATGAAGTTTCTCCAAGTGTTATACATGATGCGTGAAATGGAGGGTTGTCAGTCTCTGCACACTGGACGATGCAATTCTGTGCACATATATATATATATATACATACTATGCAGATGATCATATTTTACTTCCATTGTGAACATCACAACCTGTTCATGTGATGTAAAGATTTACAGCGTTGTGCTCTGCTAAATATTCCATATATCCCTCATGATCTTATGGTCACCCTGACGTGTAGGGGACAGTCTGGGGGTGGTTTTCTAGCTTTATGCCTAAAGTCCGGGTGCTGGACAAACTCAACATCTTCTTTTCAGACTAGGACTGGGAAGTAAGTGTACGTAAAGACCACATCTTTGTCTTAAACAGACTGTTACATCTTGTTTTTGGGTATGGCTCACTTTTGCTCCTGTCAGAAAGGAAGATCTGCTTTACTGATCTACCATCTAAGAGTAATGGAAGCAATAGAGTCCCCCTTTCTCCTAATTCAAGAGCAGGGGGCATACAGTGAAACAGGCGATAAGTTTAAATCTGATAACATTAAATATTTTTTACTCAGCATACAATTAACCATTAGATATCATTAGGCCAGGAGCTTCACAAGATTCCATAAAGAATCAGTCATTTATACAGATAATGAAAACATTCTGAGTTATTTTACAGAGGATAATATATGAGAGATATACACTCGTAAGCTTCAGGACAATAGACTACCTCTAACTGACTGGGGTTCACAATAAACTTCTCTTAAGGGCAGGCTATTCCATAATTGTCTATTATTGTGTATCTTGCACCTTCCTTTGAAGTATCTGGCACTGGCTGCTGTCAGGAGACTGGATTCATTGGACCCCTGGTCAGTTGGTTGATCTGGGGTGACAGACACATGGATCAGTGTGGTTAGATCCTCACCTACAAGAAAGGGGCATATTTTCCTACAAGCTGAAGAAGAAGGCATTTCCTGTAACAGAGGCAGAACAGCAATTTTCATATCTCGGAACCATCTGGGGAAGAATTTTGTTCAGCCAATGGACTGCTCTCTTTAAGTTCCCAGTGGTTCAATATTGTAACAATCCCTTGTGCCTGATAATGTGCTGTCTTCCCTTTGTTGTCCTTAGCATACAGCATCTCCTTAGCATACAGATGGGAGCAGCAATAGAAGTGAGTAGGAAGACAGCTGGAGCATTGACAGCACCAGTCAGTCACAATCTGAGTTCAGCTAATCATGTGGCTGAGTCAGAGGGAAATGAAGTTTCTTCACTGTCACCAGAACATCCACACGTCCCAGACAGTGGAACTGTTTTAGGGAGGTAGATAGCCTTGCGACTCTAAGTTGTTTTCAGTTGGGCATAGTAGATGTTCTTACTGTGAGGCCTTTTCCATCTACTTCACAGATAAGATTGCTCAGATTCATACCAGAGTGGTGGCCTCTGTGGTGACTAGTCTGTGAGGGTGAAGTGGGAAACAAAACTAATATGTTTTCTCCTGGGGTTTTGGTCAGTCTCACTCACTGAGTTTCTAGAGGTACTCATGGAGCAACAGGCCCGTGCCTGAGATTTAGACTCATGCCCTTCTCAGTGTGCAGACATTTGGTTTATTATGCCTTCCCTATAGGATGGGAAGGTGCTGGCATCTCTCAAATGAGTAAAAATTAGGCCTTTGCATGAGGAACTATGCAAAGACACTTATAATAATTATCACCCTGTCTCAAACCTTCTTTGCTGGGATAAGATTTATGAGTAGGCCATGGTGAAAGTACCTTGGGAGTCCATGGAATCCTTGGTCCGTTTTAGTCTGGTTCTTAGGCCTGTGGCTGGCTGTTGACAGCACTAGTCTTACTGGTGATTAATCTTCTCCTCGGAGATTCGTATAAATGCCACTAATGCAGGAGTATCTTGAAGTATAGTAGAAAAGTGAGATCTAATGTTGTTTGTCTCTGAGGGCGGAGTTTGTTTACAGGTTTTTTAAAAAGGGTGTTTTACATATATTTCTAGAGCACAGTCTCTTCTCATTATTTAATATGTAAAACATTTAAATTTAATTTATATTGACTCAATTTAAAATATTACTGTATGTGAAATATTTAATTATTTTTAAAATGTTTTCCTTTTTCACTTTTATGTTTACATTGTTTTAAAATAAAGCTCTGAATTTTGTTCTTTAATCAGGAACTACAGTAATGTTTATTAGTATTCTATTTTAGATTCCAGTTCACTTCTCAGAATTATCTTGGATTTTGTTGGCAATATATCAAAGGGTTTTGTAATGGGATATACACTCCATCCTGGCTCTGAAAGGATTAATGTGAGCATGAGAGGTCAATTAAACCACCTGGCTGCACCTGGAGGGTGGGTCATACCTAATCAAAGATTAGTCCCAGCTGGGAGAGTGATGGGGGTGGGGAGTTAGTATAAAGAAAAGAAGTTTGGAGTAGGAGGGGGCTGCAGTGAGAAACTCTGTGGTTAGTCTCTTGGTAGTAGGAAGTGAAGAGACTTAAAAAGGAACAGGAAGGCTCTTCCAAGGCAAAAGGAAACTCCAGGTAAAGGCTTGGTAGGAAGAAGTCCAGGAAGGTGGTAGAAAGGAGTCTTGTGCTGTGAACCTTGACTGCTTGTACTAAGATCTCTGGACTGGAACCCAATGTAGAAGGAAGGCTAGGATTCCCTACCAGCCACTGGTAAGGTGGCGTGAAACCACTGAGAAAGGGTGGACTACTGGAAGTGCTCAGAAAAGGGTGTACGGGACAGAGAGCGGCAGACCAGATGAAGGTAACGGACATTTGTAGTTGTTCGATTTTCTATTACCCTGGAAGGGATGGGACTCAATATGACCTGGCTGAAGGACTGAGTCATGAGAAGAGGTGGACCACCAGGGGACTGAAATGATTCGTCAGGACATGCTAGAGGAGGAGAGCCGGCTATGCTATGCCCAGCCACAAGGGGGGATGCCAGTGGTGAGTCCACTCTTCTGCTGTTTACTTTTAGATTAGCAGTTTTTGTTTTATCTGAAAATCCCCTTTAACTAGTTTGATTATGAAATGACTAACAATCCAAGCTGGAGCAGATAGAATTGTCTGGGAAAATACATGTCCCTTCCACGTCTGGGACTATATGCAGTGGGGATTGATTGGTTTGTAGTAAACCCATATCCTGCAAACTCTTATGTTTGTAAGTTACTTTAAGGTTACTCACGTGTGTGTTCATAGGATTGAGCTCCTTATACAACCACTTAAGTGTAATGTATGTTCAATTTAGTAAAAAATATAATATACAGTAAAATCACAAGCTATTGGGATTATATGAAAATCATTATATAGCAAAATGTACAAAATTAGTGAACAGTGCAGAAAAGACATCAAAATGAATTAATTATATATAAGTAAGGTATTTGTCAATGTATTCATCCTGATCATAACAAACCTACACCTTACAAGTCCATATTGCTAACGATTTTTCAGTCAGTGCTGTGTTCACTAAGCATTAAATACATGATGAGACAGGAAAACTGAAAAGTGTTCTTTGTCCTCAGCTGAAACTTGTCTGAACAGTCTACAAGGGTAGTGACTGAGGGAAGCCCAGCAAGGTCTGTTTTCAGAACTGTATTTAATATATTCTATGGCTGTCATGTTTGACTTTGTAACTGAAAAGCTGCCAATAATTTTCCCCAAACTCTTTTTAATATTCCTTGAAGAGACACTTATTAATAGAGGTCACCAGTCTTTAACTCATGAAAATGTCTAGGGTATTGTCAGCAGTCTTAATTACTAAAGTCACAGATCAACACTCTTCTTTCAGTGAGGACTTGATGGCCTGTTCTTTTTCAAGTTTCCATTAACTAATAAAATCCCCACCTCTACCCAGTACTGAGCCTCCCACGGAGTCACATGCATAGACCCACCCCCATATTTTAACTTTGTTTCTGTGACCCTAAGAAGGCCTGTGTAGCCTCATCTGGTACTGTTCTTATGTTTATTTCTTTTGTTTGTCCTATTTCACTAACTCCATCAATAATAATGATGATATGTATTACACATAATAGTCTACACGTGCAAGGCACTTTGCAGACACTAAATGATTATTTAGTAACAGAGGTGTGCTGGGCCTCTTCCTGTTTTTCACTGGTGGGCAAATATACTAAGGATTACGATTGAACAGCTGTTGTAACAGAACCACTAAAGGCCGGGATATTCCCGCAGTCTTGCTTCATGCTAGAAAATACTCTCTTGCATTGTTTGATGTCTCACAATTGTGGACCTGCAGCTTTTGAATATGCCGTTGCCCCTTTGGCCATTTAGTAACCACAGTTTGGTGCAGGGTAGCTTCCATATGAAGCAGAAATGACTGACCCAGAGTGTTTTTTTTAATGTACAAAAAAGCATACCAGTGCAGGGACCAACACTCCAGGGACCAACACAGATTCCTTTTGCTCACTCACTCCAATGGCTGAACTCACATCCTTGTTCCTTCCCCTGGCCCCTGCATTTAGAAGCTGAAAAGCCCTGTTAGCTTCACGCTTTTTTGCTGCCACATGGCATCCAGAGGTGAGAGTGGATCAATTAACCTCCCGACAGTTCTTAACGACTTTCTGGGTGATTACATGCATTGCACCTGCTCTTTCTAAAGAGAATTTCTCTGTGAGTGACCACCTCAGTGACCCTTAGTGGACAAGCCATTAAAAGAATACTGTATTTATATGTTACAGACCTCAAGAGGAGGCCACTGAACAAGTAACTTCACTATAGTTGTCACTGAGTGGCAGTGTGCACTGAAGAAGGAAATTCTGCTAGATGAATACCAGCATTTCTAATTTCCTGCTAGCATCAGCATCCTTCAGCTAAGTGTCTTAAAAATAAGTGCATCTGATATCCTCAGAAACAGCGCCATCTCCCCTTATGTTCCCCTCTTGACTCAAACCTTCTAGATGTCTTTGCTCCACGTAACCCGATGTTGTCCTTAAACTCTGATCTTTCTTTCTCCTGCCAAACAATATCTCTAAATCTGCCATTCATCGCCTTCACCCTATTGCTCATTAATGTCCCACCCAGATTCCACCTACTATTTCTTCAGCCAGATTTTGATCTGACTGTTGCAACTCCCTCCTCTGTGCTTCCCTGGACTTGATCAAGTGTACAATGCTGTCTGCCATCTCAGACATACAAAGAAGCCTGATACTCAGACAACTCCACTAGCTCCCCATTGAGAGCAGGATCCAGTTCAAAGCCCTCCATGGCATGTCTCAAGCCTATCTTATGGGCGATGCCTCTTTCCGCTCCCCTCTTTGCTCCTCTACTTACCTAGACTCAGACTCTTCTCTGTTCCTGCATGTAATCATGACGCTCTTACTGGGACATTTTTCTCTGCAATTTCTGCCTCATTAGCTCTCTCCTGCCCAGTCTCATCTAAAAACATGTATTTTCTCCTTTGCCTCTACTTCTTAAGTTTGCTCTCCCTATGGTATTATTTAACTCTACAGTTATGTTTTATCCTAGCTTGTGTAAACCCTTGCAAACTCTGACTGCCTGAAGGCTGGCTAAATTGACAGGATGTATGTTGTGAATACGTGTATCTAAGGGAACCTGCACATGCACCAGACCTGTCACGTTACTCTTCTGCCTTCCACCCTACTCTCCGAAAAACAATCTGGGAGTCCCCCCTGAAACCTCAGTGTAACCCTCTCATGCTCAGGCAGAGGAAACCGATGAAGCCACAGACTGGTGCCACCACTGTCCAGGAGAAGCCACTTGTTTCAATTTAAGGAATAATAGTTTAATAGTAAATTATGAATCATGTGACCCTCTCAGTCACTAGACAGGCTCCTGCACCATGTGCAAGTATAGTGAAAACGTCCCTTTGTTTCTTATTTGTCCCTCAGTCACTTTGCAGCTTGTATTCCTTTCATAATATTCTTGGGCATATTTTCTAAAGTCATTGGAAGTATGTAAAAGCTTGTTCAGAACTGCTTCATCAATGGCATATTTGGAAAGTGGCCATGAAGACTAGTTTTTCTATCCACAGCTAAGTATTTCTCTATTTTTCTTTCCATGAGAATTTCTGTGCTGAATATTAAAATGCAGATTCTGTTGGGTTCTTTAGAGAAATAAATGGCATTTTTTAGTTTTGCATATTATATCATAAACAGTCTCTTCCATCTTGTACTCAAAACTCAAGGAGTTTGATCCGAACTGGATCAGTGCCCATCCCCAGAGATCACTCTCAACAAATTCTCATGGCAAATAGAACATAACATTCCTAATAGGACAATTTTTCTACTTTAATAAACATAGATTAAAAATAAAATCATGCTTGAACATTCCATTTTGCATAAAGTCTTCAGAATTTGACCACTAACGGTTCCATTCTGACCCCCACCTCTGGAGTCCTTGGGATTCTCTAGGTATTCACTGTCAAAGGTATCATTCACACTTAAGTCTCAAAGTATGATTCAGTGTGAAGTCTTCATTATTAAAGATCAACATATTAAGAGTCTAACAGTTTTCTGTTTTAAAATCTGCAGGCTTTACCCAGTTTCCCTTCCTTGCCCCAGAAGAGAGCACCACTGGGGTTATAGGTGGAACCTTTAAAACAATGCAAAATTAAAATAATGCAAATAAGACCTCTTTTATCCTTTCAGAAAGGGAGCATGATGAGACAAAGCCAAAGTCTGCCTTTCCTGCAAAGGGCTCACAGACCTCAGAGTAAGAGGAGCCAGTGCAGTTCTGCTGTACAGGGAGGGAGCAGGTTTCAGGGGGTCTTCACTCTCTGCACATACCATGGAGTTCTGCTTGAGGACAACTGAGGTAGGGGTGGTCTGGGCCAGGGGAGAGGATCCATTAACCACATACCCCTATAATGATCCTGAGGAGCTAATTGCTCCAAGATATCACTGAAGCCAAAAGGTTGGTAGGATTTAAAATAGGATCAGACACTTATATGGATAGTGAGAACATCCAGTTACAATAAAGTGGTAGTGGCCCCCCATTCAGGATACTGGACTAGAAGGACCATGCTGATCCACCAAGATCTGATATGGCAGATTCCTATAAGGATAGCCTTCAAATAGGTCACAGATGTTTGTACATTCCTTCTTTTGATGATTATCAATACAACACTGACCACTTCTCCTCTATTAGCTTTTTTTCCTGATTATTTATGAAAGTTAAATACAGTGGGCCTGACAGGCTATTAGAGATTTCAAGGACAAGTGGTCTCTGAGTTCTCAAAGAATTTAACAATTTCTTCAGAGAGAGAAGTTCATTAACGATAACTACGCTACTATTCATCAGTGATCTTCATGCTTATTTCTAAAGGCTACACCTTGGGAACTGCTGTGTCACTGTGCAGCCTGCAGTCAGGCTAATCCTTGTAGCTTGTATATCAGAATCAATTAGGTGTTGTTTTTTGCTCTCTCTTTAGGTGAAGAATAAAAGGTTCACCACATGTAGTAATACTTTCTGGCTGAAAAAACAAAGGTCAAATAATGGCTTCTCTCTGGTTAGAACAATAGCAAATTTATCTTATGCCAAAATATGCTCACAAAAGCCCAACACAGATCTGCGTGACAGTTTAGTTTATCATTTTCTAGTGTTGTGCACCAGAGTTAATTTTAATCATAAAGCTCAGAAAGTGAGAAATATAGAAGTATACTAACGTTTTGATTAATCTGGGGGACCAGCCTAACACTGCTTAGAGATTTCAGGCTAAGTCCTGCCCCACAAAAAAGAATCCCCACAGGGGATTGGGAATCAGCAGTGTTGGGTAAGGTGCCGCCTATGACTAGCACCTGGCTGGCTCATTGTGGTCCAACAAAATGCATGTGAAGGGGACTGTATTACCGCTCCTGTCTGCTGGAGAAGCGTGCATTCCCTTAATGTCACAAGTTAGCGATTGCTGCTCATGGCGGCATATGCATTAGTTGGCTGGGAGCAGCAAGGGCACCTCTTTCTGCAGACCATGCCCAGGTCAGAATGTGAACTGGTTCACCTCCTAGTACGTACTCTTGAGCAATACAGAGAGTTACTATGCAGGTCCTTGAATAGAAACAGGAAGAGGCTCCCCATGCTGTCTTTCTCATCTCTCCATGTACACCTTAGTAGAGGGCATGATCTGGCTCACAATTTGGCTTTTAAATTAAGATCTGCAGTCTGCTAGAATCTTTCCCTACGTCACTTCTGACTTGGAATAAATTGTGTTTAAGATTTGGTAATCTGGGAGTTTTGTCCCACTCTGAGAATTTCCTAATTTGAAATTGTTTCCTTCTGTTTCCTGACTAGGTAAGATTTACAAATGTTGGCCTTTGGTAGATGTGTTAAATGGCACCAAAATGTTAAAAGCGGCTTCCCAGAACTGCTTAAGTGTCAAAAAAAGGATTTTCAGTATATTCTGTTGTATTCTATTCAGGTTCTTGCACCGCACCCATTACCTTGCTCTCTGAGCACCCAACGGTGACATTTCCCTTGTGTAACCCTTCTGCCAGGCCAAGTTGATAGCAGCAAGGGCCGGGTTCAGTACACAGGGGTTCCCTCTCATTAAAGCAAATGCAAAACTGGCTCGAGCCCCCACCCAGTGACCTGGGAAAATCTTACACACCCCCTGGGCGCCTCAAGGAGGCAATACTTCCCCTCTCGCAAGCACAGAGTCTTGGTGTAGTAGAGAATCTTTAATAACATGAGGCAAACAACATCAGCATTAAATTGGGGAAACACCACAACTAGTGTTCATTAACCAAACCATGAACACTGACCCACCCCAGAAAAATTGGGTCACATCCTTTCCCTCAGGCTCTTGAGTCCCAGAACCCAAACGTCTCTTGAGTCCAGCAATCCACAAATCACCCAAAGTCCAAAAAAAGTCCAGCCCCGGAGTTCAAAAGTTCACCTGCAGAGTGTTACTCCCCAATCTGGCTAAAATGTGCCTGGGTGTGGGGGAAAGAGGTAAGGGGCACCTTACGTGTCCTGAAGCTGACTGCCCCACAGGGCTCTGCTCCGCTCCACCACGACCGGCTCCGCTCCACTCAGCTCGCCGTCTCACGAACACACCGCTGTCTCACGACCGGCTCCACTCAGCTCGCCGTCTCACGAACACACCGCTGTCTCACGACCGGCTCCACTGCACACTAGATCTTCCGGCTCCCCACTACTTGACACAGTGCTCAGTGATTTCAGCTCTCAGTGATTTCAGCTCATAGTAGTGGTAGCCTTAGTGCTGGTGCACTATAAGGCTGAAGTGAATTCAGCACAGTACCTGTAACAAAACTCTTAATAGACCCAAAATTAGCTCTGACATTCCACAGTGGAGAGAGACAGAGGTGCAATTGGTGCTTCAGGCCCTCACAAAGGGGCCTACACCACCAGGCACTAATACCTGTCTCAAGTCTCTCTCAATTCACAGAGTTTTGGAACCCATGTCCCTTGCCTAGTGAGTGCTACTCAGTTGATGGTGAGTCCTCCATCATAACAAAAAGGCCAAGTACAGTTCCAAGCACAGTTCCCATAATCAGGGTACTAACAATTTATTCTTCCCGCCCCAATAACAGAGACACTGGGGATCCCACAGCAGCCAAAGTGACGATTTGGGCAGTTATGGTCTCATTCTAGGCGGGGTGGGTGTGCCTATGCAAATGAGATCAGCCCCTGAAGTTCTTTTCCACAACTTGCCACACCTCACCACCAGATGTCAGGGTGGAGCCCACCCTGTCTCTGCTTACATCTGCATACACAAATTCAAACACGCACGCTTCAGGATCAGACAATGCTTACAAGTTCAGTTTTCAACCCCTGCAAACCAAGACTTGGCCTTGGATAGCAGAGTCAAACAGATTTTTATGCAGATCATCTTAATATCAGAATATCAGGGTTGGAAGGGACCTCAGGAGGTCTTCTAGTCCAACTCCCTGCTCAAAGCAAGACCAATCCCAACTAAATCATCCCAGCCAGGGCTTTGTCAAGCCTGACCGTAAAAACCTTTATGGAAGGATATTCCAGTCTCCTCCCTAGATAACCCATTCCAGTTTTGCTTTACCACCCTCCTAGTGAAAAAGCTTTTCCTAATATCCAACCTAAACCTCCCCCACAGCAACTTGAGACCATTACTCCTTGTTCTGTCATCTGCTACCACTGAGAACAGTCTAGATCCATCCTCTTTGGAACCCCCTTTCAGGTAGTTGCAAGCAGCTATCAAATCCCCCCTCAGTCTTCTCTTCTGCAGACTAAATAATCTCAGTTCTATCAGCATCTCCTCATAAGTCATGTATTCCAGTCCCCTAATCAATTTTTTTTGCCCTCCACTGGACTCTTTCCAATTTATCCACATCCTTCTTGAAGTGTGGGGCCCCAAACTGGACACAGTACTCCAGATGAGGCCTCACCAATGTTGAATAGAGGGGAACGATCACGTCCCTCGATCTGCTGGCCATGCTCCTACTTATACAGCCCAAAATACCGTTGTCCTTCTTGGCAACAAGGATACACTGTTGACTCATAGCCAGCTTCTTGTCCACTGTGACCGCTAGGTCCTTTTCTGCAGAACTGCTGCCTACCCACTCGGTCCCTAGTCTGTAGCAGTGCATAGGATTCTTCCGTCCTAAGTGCAGGACCCTGCACTTGTCCTTGTTGAACCTCATCAGGTTTCTTTTGGCCCAATCCTCTAATTTGTCTAGATCCCTCTGTATCCTATCCCTACCCTCCAGCGTATCTACCTCTCCACCCAGTTTAGTGTCATCTGAAAACTTGCTCAAGGTGCAAGCCATGCCATCCTCCAGATCATTAATGAAGATATTGAACAAAACCAGCCCCAGAACTGACCCTTGGTGCACTCCGCTTGATACCAGCTGCCAGCTAGACATGGAGCCATTGATCACTACCCATTGAGCCCAAAGATCTAGCCAGCTTTCTAGCCACCTTATAGTCCATTCATCCAGCGCATACTTCTTTAACTTGCTGGCCAGAATACTGTGGGAGATGGTATCAAAAGCTTTGCTAAAGTCAAGGAATAACACGTCCACTGCTTTCCCCTCATCCACAGAGCCAGTTATCTTGACATAGAAGGCAATTAGATGAGTCAGGCATGACTTGCCCTTGGTGAATCCATGCTGACAGTTCCTGATCACTTTCCTCTCCTCTAAGTGCTTCAGAATTGATTCCTTGAGGACCTGCTCCATGATTTTTCCAGGGACTGAGGTGAAGCTGACTGGCCTGTAGTTCCCCAAATCCTCCTTCTTCCCTTTTTTAAAGATGGGCACTGCATTAGCCTTTTTCCAGTCTTCCGGGACCTCCCCCCGATGACCATGAGTTTTCAAAGATAATGGCCAATGGCTCTGCAATCACATCCGCCAGCTCCTTTAGCACCCTTGGATGTAGCACATCTGGCTCCATGGACTTTTGCTCGTCCAGCTTTTCTAAATAGTCCCAAACAACTTCTTTCTCCACAGAGGGCTGGTCACCTTCTCCCCATGCTGTGCTGCCCAGTGCAGTAATATGGGAGCTGACCTTGTTCCTGAAGACAGAGGCAAAAAAAGCATTGAGTACATTTAGCTTTTTCCACATCCTCTGTCACTAGGTTGCCTCCCCCCTTCAGTAAAGGACCCACACTTTCCATGGCCGCCTTCTTCTTGCTCACATACCTGTAGAAACCCTTCTTGTTACTCTTCACATCCCTTGCTAGCTGCAACTCTGAATGTGATTTGGCCTTCCTGATTTCACTCCTGTATGCCTGAGCAATATTTTTATACTCCTCCCTGGTCGTTTGTCCAGGGAGGAGTATATCTTACTGCTATCTAACT
The DNA here is from genome assembly GCF_965140295.1 of Lepidochelys olivacea. Lineage (NCBI taxonomy): Eukaryota > Metazoa > Chordata > Testudines > Cheloniidae > Lepidochelys > Lepidochelys olivacea. The sequence continues at coordinate 112,882 of NC_140431.1, read as the reverse complement.
GAACATCACTGCTGCACAGGAAATACACTCATTGGGGCTTGTTAGCTATGTAAGTTTCTGAAAGGCATTTGTGATGTGAAGAACAGTCCTCTGAACTCGGTGTTTATACATTGAGTAACAGCACCATCTAATAGGGATGAATGAAGAATTTCAGGAAAACTAAGCTTTCAGGGGACTGTTCCTCAAAATGCAAACCCAACACTTGTACACTGATCCACTTTTCTGAATCTTTGGAAGATAGGGCTTACCCACCTCTGGGTGAGGGTTTGCAGCTCCCCATTCTGGAATAGCAGAACTCAGAAATGCTGCTTCAAACCCCTTTAAACTTTTCAGCACTCTAGAGCTGGTATATCCAAGAGAATTTTAAAATTCTTGGTCTTATGTAACACCTCATCCTTGTCTCTCCTTGGTGCTAAAATAAATGCAAGATGAGCTCCAGGATTATGTTAACCCAGACATCTTTAATTGTTTAAAATAAAACAAAAGCCTGCCTGTATATTTTTGGACGCTTTCTAGAGAACACTCTTGGAATCAGGCTTCCACTCAGCTGCTTCTGCTCTGAAAGCCCCTGTGATCCCTCTCCCCAGAGAGAACTGAATACCCAGTCTCATTCCTCTCACACATCCGTATGACTAGATATCCCCATTCCCATCTATTCTGCTAGCCCGAAAACAGAAATACCCCAAGCTTGATACCTTTACGTTCACTCACTCAGCTGTCCCTGGGTAGGTCAGAACCAAGTGTGCTGTGCACAGTACAGCCACCTTCTTTTTGACGGAATCAGAGACAGTAACTTCTGTATTTGAATGCTTTATTCATAATAAAGAGTTTGATTGAAACAATTTAATGTTTGGTTTCAGAGTAACAGCCGTGTTAGTCTGTATTCGCAAAAAGAAAAGGAGGACTTGTGGCACCTTAGAGACTAACCAATTTATTTGAGCATGAGCTTTCGTGAGCTACAGCTCACTTCATCGGATGCATACCGTGGATACTGCAGCAGACTTTAATGTCTGTTTAAATAAAATAAAAAATAAGCCAAGTGTTTATATCCATATATGAATATTGCATACTTCTGCTTCATACCTATTATCAAAACGAGCATTTGACATGTTTGCAAAGATACAGTAAGGGAATTGCTAAAAACACAGAAGGAAGCAGAAATAAATCTTACTCTCTTTAGAGTAATATCACTGGAACATTAACTACTCCTGTGCTTCCCAATGGGCTCTTTTCTACTTGCAGAATTTATTACAGGAAGAAAATGTCCTGTGAACAGCCAGTTTTAGTTTCTTATTTCTTATTCCAGGGTGTTGACAGATACTGTGGTTTTCTGAAGCTGATATTATTCTGGCAAATAAATGACAGTGTTCTTACAGAGCAATGTTAACATCTTCACATAAGTGTTCTTTTTAGCACAGGGATATTTGGGTGTGAGTGCAGGAGTTTCATTAGAAGCTGAACATCTATTTTTAATTCATTCCAAATGTCTTTATTGATTCCATAAACTCGACATAAGCATAACAAACTGTGTACAAGTTAGAAAAAAATACTTTTATAAAAAAAATTTTAAACGTCTAAGACACTAGACTACCTCCTAACCCATAGAAATGACAAAATAAATTCAACCTTTGTATGCCTCTGTCACAGTTTCAAGGTAATTACACCTGTTTTCCTCCCTCTGTAGTCCACTCCAGGAGTTCCAAGTAAGGTCTCAGATCTCCATCTGTCACCTGTCTCTTGGCAGGGACACTTGTCCCCCTCACTTTCTACTGGGGTAAAATGGAGGGCAGGGGGGAGTTAAGGCTGCACAGCTCCCTGCCTTACACTGTGATATCCCCAGCAAGCCAGTCTGCCTAAAGGCCAGCACTTGCGCTTTGCTTTCTGTCCATGGGCTATGAACACAGTATTGCCAGCAGTTACAAGTCACCACACAGCTCCTTCTAAGCAAGCACACTTATTCTTTAAGGTAAAAGCATTACAGAGAAAACATAATAAAAACAATAAACAGATTTAAACACACACTAAACATACCAGGAACCACCCATCAGTCTTATGGGGCCCAAGTAGACCAAAGTCTTTCCATCCCTTCTGCAAGGTTGGGCCTCCCTTGGACAGAAGGTCCTGACTGTTTTGTTGGATTAGAATGAAGGCCCCAAATCAGTTTAAATGCAGCCTATTTATGACAAAAGACCTTTCTTTGTCTGTTGATCTCTTGGGGGGGCGGGAACAGTTTGAACCAGTATATGCAAGCCTTCCCAGGTGCAGTTACCTCTCTGGAGGTACTTATAACCTATGTGATTGACCTTAATTACACTCCCCCTTACCCCCACAGTTTTGGTTCCCGGAGGAGTTGTGGTAACTTTCCCACTGGAGTTGTATACAATCCCTAGCCCGACATAGTGCATAAACTTAATACAATATGGTCCCTAAAGATATTGCATGGGATTGTCATATCTGTCAGACTTCAATGAGGTTGTAGCCATTGGCAGTAGGGCTGTATTCAGTAGCCTTTCAATTAACACAAACCAGTGTGAGATCTGGAAGGTCCCCCTGAAGTCCAGTGTATAATGATCAGCTGTCCTCTATTGAATCATTGTTCCTTAGCCAAATAAGAAATGTAACCCTGATGGGGTGGCTGACCTCTCCAAAATGTGCTTTGATAAATCCCATGCTTTATCATGAATCATGACTAAGGTCCTTTGTCTCCAATTTGGCTGTGCAATGTGCTGTCTCACCACACCAGCTATTTGTCTTGGCTGGTTTGTGATGAATTCAAAGATTTAAATAATTCCAGGGCCCATGAATCAGAAACTATTCATCCAACTCCCTTTTTATAATATCCTGTTTTCTAGTGCCCAGAGCTACAGAACGTTCAATCAAGACAGGAACAGTCTCCCCAAACAGAGATTCCGTAGAACAGAAAATACCCATCATGCTAGTAGCAGTCCTACTTAAATAGCTTCTATCCAAGGCAAAAGCCGTACCAGAAGTGATGCCTACCTGCACAGCAGCTACAGTGTGGTAAAGTACTCTATGAGAAATCAGACTGAACGTATCCCTAGTTTAATGGATACAGTACATAATTAGCAAAAAGAAAAGGAGGACTTGTGGCACCTTAGAGACTAACCAATTTATTAGAGCATAAGCTTTCATCATATGCAGCTGCCACAGTTGTATATCCCTTGCCCATGGACTCTGAAAAATACATTCTTTGCCCTGTAGGATTGTTTACATTGCCAGCTGGATGTCTGCAAGGCAATAGCTCTTACTGCTGTAGTGCCCTCTGGCATTAGATCCCCACTTCTTTGGCCCCACAAGAGCCTGTCTCTGTCTGAGTCTTCTGTGACCTGGCCCTCTGGTCAGGCCACTTAATAGTCCAGTCCCCTTCTGTAGTAACAAAGGTCTAACTGTAAATCCCACTAAATATCTAAACTCTAATAATTCCTCTGCTCCTCTTGGGCAATGCTGAAGTCTACAGCTTTTGCTCCTACTCCTTGGCCCTGCAAAGTTCCTCCTAGGCTGCTTCCTCCTCAGCAGGATTTCCCCAATGCCTCTCTTCCTCAGGGCTCCAGCAGTTTACCTCAGGCATCTCCTTATAGGCCCTATCTCAGGGCTGCCCCTCAGGAGCCTAATCTGCTCCCTGTGTTTCTTTTCCAGCCTGACTTACCCAGGTCATTCCCAGAGAGGGTACTTTCCTTGTTCCTCACTCCTGGGTTTCTCTCCCTGACTGAATTCACGGCTCTATTTAAGCAGTCCTCACTCTGATTCCCACACAACTGGGATCAGTCAGCTGGGATTACTGATTATCACTAAGACTATGTGTACATTGTAATTAAACACCCGTGGCTGGCCCATGTCACCTGATTTGGGCTCACAGGCATTTGGCTATTGGGTTGTTTCATTGTGGCTAGAAGTTTTTGGCCTCAGGGTGGAGATCTGGATTCGCACAGCCTGGTCTCCAGCCCAAGTCTGAACATCTAAGCCTCAATTCCACAGCCCTGTAGCCCAAGCCCCGGAAGTCTGAGTCAGCTGACATGGGCCAGCCAAGGGGTGTTTAATTACAGCGTAGGATATAGCCTTACCGGTGACCTAGCAACTTAGGGTAAGGGATAGCAACTAGGTCCCAGGCAAGGATGAGCCCTGCTTGCTTTAAAGGACTAGCCAGCCTGTGATAATATATCAGAACTACCTTCTTCTTTGTCCTGTAAAACAGAGGTCTTTTGGGGTTGGAATAGAGTTAATCAGTATGAGAATGCTCTCTCTTTCATGTCCCTGGTTGTTGGAAGGGATTTGTTCCAAAGCGGACAGCCAGGTTAAGAATTTGTCACTTTCAAGATACCTTGTGCTATGATACAAAAATATATGTTCAGTAACACACAATCTGTCCAGGGTGCACACCCTAATGTAATGTAATGTTTTCTTTGAGGCAGCAGCATTCTGAGGAAAAACAGTCTCAAAAATATAACACTAAGGCCCATTGCCTCAAAGATATTTAGTTGCCTAACATCCACTGAAATCAACAGGAATTGGGTGCCTAAATATATTGAGGTTCTGGGCCTTAGATACTGCAATAGGCATTATAGAAAAACCTAAGATAGACAGATAATAAATCTAAATACTGGTATTGCAGTGCTTTGACTCTCATAGAAATACAGAGAGGCTGCAGAACATATTTATGTGGACTTTTCAGCCCTTGATTATTACACCAGGTCTAATAATAAATAACATTTTTGTATTGCTCTCCCTTTCTGGTTTGTGGGGTATTATTTCACTTGTTAACTCAGTTCCCCTATTGGTGCAACTGGATTTCTTTACAAGGGGTCTAACTTAATTTGAATGGAGTACATAGAATTGCAGATCACAGTGCTAGTAAACTTGAGAGCTGCATATTACATTAAACAGCCCCAGGGGATTTCTGCCACACTTTGGCTTCACATAAAAGAAATTCTGACTTAGTTTACACCAACACAAGTAGGGTTTCCCCTATATTTATAGGAATGTAAGTAGTTCCCAATTATGGAATCTGACTGTGTTGATTCACTACCCAGTACAGAGTATTATTCTTGTTTGTTTCTTCTAATAATTTAACAAACCCATTAGTTTCCTGATCCAATACACTTTTGAACAATGCTAAGTACAAATTACCTTCTGTTCACTTGTATCCATGTGTTCGAGGAGAATTCCAGCAGTTAATTGCCCACTTCAGGAAAATAAGTCATGTCCAGTAAACCTGTATGTAATATAGCTTCAATGTGTGACCCAAATATGTATCATGTGATGTGACAGTGAAATAATAGTATACGTTGTGGTGGCCACATAAGCTAAAATATAGTACATGGGGAAATCCATACCTATGGGTACTCAGCTTTTTCTATTATGTTTAAAAAAATTGGCAGTGGGTTTACCATATCATGATATTTATTCTAGTATCATATTGTTATGGCAAGGGTAACCAGATCAAGCTATTAAACACGGTCTTTGGGGTTCTTTTTCTTAGCATGCAAGCAAGTGTTCAGTCTTGAGAAGACACACCTCTCCAATGAGGGAGAAGGGTCCCTGAGCTTGGGCTCCAGCCCACGCCCAAATGTCTACACCATATTTTTACAGCCTTGCAGCCTGGGCACTGTGGTCCTGAGTCAGCTGACATAGGCCAGCTGCAGATGTTTGTTTGAAGTGTAGATAAAAGCAAAGAGTCTGAGGCTCTGAGCAGTCTCAGTGCAGAGCTTCATTCCCTGTGTCCTGGAGCCCAGGAATCTTTGTGGAGACAGTGAGGCAGAGAAGCTGGCCAGCACCATCCTTCACATTTAAAGAGCAGCGGCAGCAAATAGGCCTGGTAAGAAGAGGGGTTTCTGCTGGATGGCAAGGGGAAGGCCTGAGGAGCTCCATGGCCCAGGTGGTGGGGTAAGCTTTGCACATATCTGCAGCCTGGGAGCGCTCTGTTGCATGGTGAAGGGGGCCTTTTGCCAGGTTGGGGCTCTGCTGCTGCCTCATGCAGAAGCCTTTCTGACTGGTGGTAAGTGTGTCTTTTCGTTCGCTGGAGAGGTCTTGGGGGGAGGGGAGGACGGTTCTGCTGTTTGGCAGGGCCCTTTGGCCAGTTGAGTATTGCCCAATGAAGGGGCCTTTTGGCCAGTGATGGCCAGAGTTGTTCTTCGAGTGCTTGCTCCTGTCGATTCCAATTATGTGTGTGCTCGCTGCATGCACAGTCGCCGGAAGGTTTTTCCCATAGCAGCACCCATCAGGTTGGCTGTGGACACCCCTGGAGTCACGCCTTCATGGCACCACGTATAGGGCCCTGCTGGCCCGCAGCCTGTCCAGTTCCTTGTTACCGCCAGTGTTGGTCATTGGAGCGTTTGAGCTCTTGTCTTCACGAGCGATCCTCTAGCTTAGTATCTTTGTAAATAGTTAAAAGATAATTTGTTAAAAGATAATTTAAGGTAATAGTTAAAAGATAATTGTTTGTAGTTAGGTATCTGAACTTGGGGGTACTGCGTACCCCCATTTCCCCATCCCTCTCCCGGGCCCAGGGCATGCCTTGGACCCAGGGGTTTAAACTGTGTGGGGTTTGCCAGAAGCCCTTGCCCGAGGGCAACCCACACATGGCTTGTCTAAAGTGTCTGGGGGAGTCCTATCAAATGGACAGGTGCAAGATATGTAGGAGTTTTTGCCCCTGGACGAAGAAAGAGAAGGATCGCAGGTTAAAGCTGCTCTTAATGGCAGCAGCCCTGCACCCTCAGTCCAAGACAAGCCCCACGGACATGGCACTTGGCTCCTCAGCATCGGTGCACAGTGCACCAGCTTCGATCCAGAAGGTGCCGAGGAAGGACACAGGTCAGAGACCCTCGGCACTGACGCTCTTTGGCACCAAAGACCACAGTGCAGGAGCAATTATGGCACCAATCACAGTCTCCTGTGCCAAGGAAGAAGCACAGGAAGACAGACGGGGGCGCTTCCCCTCCCAAGCAGCGGAATGGGAGCTGCCCAAGGGAGAGCATCCTGTGCAGGACCACAACTCCTCCTCTGCTCAACAGCCAGCACCGTCAACTCCAGGCCCATGGGAGGGGCCGTTGAGTCCGGTGGCACCGGAGGAGACCCAGGTAGAGGATTTAGACCTTCTTCCTTCCACACCTGAGATTTATGAAGTAGCTATGGCACGAGATTGCTTGTGGCATTCACGGAGGTGCTGACCACCGTGGAACACCACTTTTGGGCTCGGGGAAACAAGCACTGAGTGGTGGGATCACATTGTGATGCACGTCTGAGATGACGAGCAGTGGCTGCAGAACTTTTGCATGGGGAAAGCCACATTCTTCTTTGATTCCTGTCCCTGTGAGTGCTCCACTTTAGGTGTCCATGGCTCATGGAACCTGAGCTAACCTGTTCAGAGGAGGTACAAAATATACTGTTACACAGTTGAACAGAAATGAACTGTCACCCACACACCCTGAAGGGGAGACGACTTAAGGCCTGGTGCCAACTATAACAGATGACTTCCATCCCATGGACATTACCCTCTATACTGCATTACCTATTAGAACTCAAACAGTCAGACCTATCCATGAGCTCAATAAAAGTCCATCTACCTGCCATCACAACATTCCACCCCAAGGTGGATTGCCATCCTGTCTTTACCCATCTACTGACCCAGTGTTTCCTCAGAGGACTCAATAATGCCTACCCTGAACTATGTGAACCTACTATACCATGGGACCTGAACCTGGTCCTTCAGATCGTCACCTCTTCCCTGTTTGAACCCATGACGACACAAACACTGCTACACCGTTCTATGAAAGTAGCATTTCTTGTGGCAATGACATCTGTCAGACGTGTGGGAGAACTGTGGGCTTTCATGGCGGAACCCCCATACATGGTCGTCTTTGAGGATAAAGCCTCCCTCAGACCACACCCCTAAACCCCACACAGATAGAACACATTACACACTTCATAATCTTGATGTTTGGAGGGCATTGGCTTCTTACATAGACAGGACTAAACCATCTGTAAACAAAGACTTTGCAAGTAGATCCATAATTGCACAAAACTCTGTCATCAGTGCGACTGCCATTCCCTCATGGGGATTCGCTCACATCCCACTAGAGCCTTATCAGTCTCCACAGCTTCCCTGCACAATGTACCTATCACGGACATTCATAGAGTTCTACCTGGGCCTCAGCCCATACCTTTAGACAGCACTATGCCTTAGCGCAACAGGCAACATCTGATACTTCCTTCGGATGCTCTGTACTATCAGAGGTCACAACTTCAACTCCAAAGCCCCTCCTTCCATTGGAGGGCACTGCTCTGAAGTCACCTAAAGTGGAGCACCCACCACGGACAGCACTCGAAGAAGAAAAGGTTATTCACCTTGTACAGTAGCTGAGGTTCTTCAAGATGTGTGTCCCTGTGGGTGCTCCACTACCCTCCCTCCTCCACTCTACTTCAGAGTTTCCTTATTAGTCTCTGCAGTAGATAAGAAACTGAGTGGGAGCAGGTTGCACAGTGTCAATTAACTGCCTGCAACAGCATGAGGTAGGGACCACGCATGTGTGACCCAACCGGGCACTGCTACCAAAAGTCTCTGACTACGAGTGCAGGGGTGAACGAACACCTAAAGTGGAGCACCCACAGGGGGACACATCTCGAAGAACTTCAGTTACTGCACAAGGTGAGTAACCTTCTCTTCATGGGACTGTGTGATGAAATCTCCCCAGCCCTGCGGCACAAGGACACGAGAATGAGAGCTGCCCTGCTGTTGGAGACGCGTGTAGTGGTTGCAGTGTGGAAGCTGACTACTCCAGACTGCTACCGATCGGTCGCTAACCAGTTCGGAGTGGGAAAGTCTACTGTTGGAGTCGTGTTGACGGAAGTGTGCAGGGCCATTAATCTCATCTGGCTCCGAAAGACTGTGACTCTGGGCAATGTGCGTGACATTGTGGATGGCTTTGCACAAATGGGCTTCCCTAACTGCGGAGGGGCGATAGATGGCACGCACATTCCAATTCTGGCACCAGACCACCTAGCCATAGAGTACATTAATCGCAAGGGGTATTTCTCAGTGGTTCTCCAGGCACTGGTTCTCCAGATCACTGTGGGCATTTCACAGACATTAATGCAGTCTGGTCCAGAAAGGTGCATGATGCATGCATCTTTCAGAACACTGGCCTCTTCAAGAAGCTGCAAGCAGGAACTTTCTTCCCGGACCAGAAGATCATCTTAGAGGATGTCGAGATGCCCGTTGTGATCCTGGGAGACCCTGCCTACCCCTTAATGCCATGGCTTATGAAGCTGTACACAGGGCAACTTGACAGCAGCAAGGAGTGGTTCAACAACAGGCTGAGCAAGTGCAGAATGACTGAGTGTGCATTTGGCCACTTAAAAGCCCGCTGGTGATGCCCGTATGGGAAGCTGGACATGGCCAATGACAATATTCCTGTGCTTATAGCCATGTGCTGTACGCTCCATAATATTTGTGAAGGGAAGGGTGAAAGCTTCACTCAGGGCTGGACCAGAGAGGCTCAGCATCTGGAGGCTGAGTTTGAACAGCTAGAAAACAGGGCTATTAGAGGGCACAACGCGGGACCATGAGGATCAGGGATGCCTTGAGGCAGCAATTTGAAGCTGAAAGCCACTAATATTTGTTGCTATGCTCAGGATTGCAGTGCTTGTAATGCTAGGAGGTGATTGGTGTGCATGATGCAAGAAGTGGCCTTAACATAATTGTATGTTGCTTTGCAGTGCTCTTTTTGCTTTCACTTAATAGAATAATGATTGCTTTCAAACAAACACAACTCTTTTATTCAAAGACAACAATCTGAGGAGAGAGTCGAATGAAAAAATTCATCAGCAGGGAGGGAGATGGGGGAAGGGAAGGTCTACAGAGGAGGAGGGGTCCTGGAACGGCTACAGATTGTGTATGTCCAGGGATCATACCCAACCTTCTCCTTTGGAGTACAGTGTAGCGGATGGTGTACTTCAGCAGGGCCAAACTGCAGAGGGATGGGTGTTGAGTGCAGTGGGAGTCCACAGTGCTGGACTGTGAGGAGGGAGGAGTGGAATGTTTCGGGTAGAGCGTGGAGCCAGGAGGTTAACAGCGTGTTGGCGGTGTGTGGGGGGGTGGGGGCAATGGGAAAGAGTTTTGCGACAGCGGTTGCAAGGGAGGGCGGGCGTGGAGCTTCTCGGTTTGAAGAGCTAATATCACGTGGAGCAGGTCCACTTGGTGCTCCATAACGTTTAAGGGCCGCTCTGTGGCTTCTTTCTGGTGTGCTGCGTTCTCCTTTCGGTCCCTCTTCTCGACGTCCTGCCACTTCTTCAATTCCTGTTTCTCGGTGGTGCGGGGAGCATCATCACCTCACAGAGAAAGTCCTCCTTCGTTCTTCTTGGCCACTTTCTAATTCTGCGCAGCCGTTCTGCTGCCGATAACAAAGAGGAGGCTGGGCTCCCAAGGTCATCTTTGTGAAGTTTAAATGCAACATTTTACAGAAGCAGTATTGTTTGCAACACAGACAAAACTCATTCAGTGCTTTAAAACACAGCCGGTACTCACACCTGTCACTAACTGGCTGACTCTAGGCAAGCACATATGAGCCACAAGACCCCCAAAATGGTGAGTAGCCACAGAGGCAGGGTAAATCACTCTTCCTGGACCCTGCTGTACACTGGGCATGTGGCTCTTGAGGAGAGCCAGCACTGTGGGGCCACTGATGGCCTACCCTCCCTACACAATTTTCTCTAAAGACAAGATTACGATGTGACCCCACCCCAAATTCCTCCCCAAGGTGGTGTCTAGCTTCCACCTTAACCAGCCAATACACTAACCTGCATTTTCTATCCCAAACCTCATCAGACTCCACAGGAAGCAGCATTACATTTCCCAAGTAGTAGATTATTTTAGGGATAGTTTTCATGGTAGAGGAATACATATGGATTTAACTGGGGGGTTTATAAGTGATCTAATGCTGAAATAAAAGCTGAGGCATTTAGTCACTACAGAAACCATTGATTGTCAGGGTACTCCAATGCTAGGAACACTGTATTTCTGCCACTGTGCTTCTTCTTCAAGTGCTGTCCCTGTGTTTCTTCTTCACTGTGTTTCTTCTTCAAGTGCTGTCCCTGTGGGTGCTCCACTCCAGGTGACGGTGCGCCCTGGCACCATTGATCGGAGATCTTCGGTAGCAGTGCCTGGTTGGGATGCACGCACTCAGCTGCTGTCTCGCGGCATCGTTAGGGTCTGCCTGAGCACAGCATCCCACACCCCCCTCAGTTCCTTCTCAGCCATCCTCAGGGCAGTGCTGAATCTCTTCCCTGGTCACTGAAGGAAATAAGTACAAAACCACAGAAATAGTGAGATAGAAATATCCAAGTTATTTCCCTTTCCTTAGAATAGTTACCTAGTTTAAAAAAAACAAAACTTTTTTCCTCACGTTCATCTCCCGTTGAGACACCCTCCCCAGACATTCCTAGTTCAACAATGCTAGGGTCCCCAGGATTTCAGAAATGTGACTCCTGCTAGTAGCCTCTGCTGTGGTCTGACGGACACTCACGCTGTGTGAAGTGCCTCGGCGAGACACACGTCCCTGCTAAGTGTATTCATTGTACCAGCCTGAAAACCAGGGCTCGTTATGACAGGGACTTGTGGCTAAAAATACTCCTGATGGAGAAATCTCTAGAGCCGCTTATGGAGACAGGCAATAGTGAACCCTCTCCCTCACGCTCCCCAGCTAGGTCGGAACCGATCGGGAGCATGGCTTCACCCTCTCAAGCGAAGAGGCAGGAAGTCCCGATGTCTCCACACAGACTTTCAAAAGGGTAAAGGGTCTCCTGCGAGATCTTTACCCTCGATGCCGACAGCACCAAAGGCAGGCGCCTCCGACCACCCCAACACCTCAGCCACGGCTCATGCGGAGCCGCAAAAGCAGGGACCTGACTCCCTGCAGTGGGAAGCTCTCTTCGTCACTGGTCCCCTTGGCACTGAGGACAGACAATGAGTTCTATCCCGGTGCCGACATGAACGTTGGCACCGAGCCTGCCCATCATTCCAGCAGCAGGTGCGCACCCCTTGCAGGGTGCCCATAAACAGCCTGCAGCACCTGCGAAAGCAAAGCAAAAGTCAATGCAAGCTTCTGCTCACACTTTGCGCTCTGCTGGATCACAGCCCATGGGGCAGCAGCAATTTTTACATCAAGATGACATCTCAGTGGCCCCTGAGCTTGACTGTCTGTCTGTTCCTTGACACACAGCGCTCACTGTTTGACCAGCCGCTCTCGCCACCTGACCTGGCTACCCTCATTAACAGCAAAACCGTCATGCAGCAGCAGGCAGAGTTCTCCCCACCTGCTTCTCCGCCTTCACCAGAACCATATATATCTCAATGCACGGTGCCTCACAAGCACCAGCCTCAGTTTACCTACTTTGTTCTCCCGTGGGGTGGACCTCACTTCTCTTACCCCATGCCTTGGCATCTATGGTACCCTTGGTCGGCTCCTGCTGCCACTCTCCCTTGTGACTCTTCCACCAAACCGCAAGCTTGTTCTGTGTCTCTGTCTCCAGCTCCATCTACATCTAGAGCTCCTGAACCACCCCGCTGAAGCTCTGAACCATTCCCTAATTCACCGACTCCTAACTCTCCATCAGCTCCAGATGGAGCCCTCATGCCTTCACCTCCACAGAATGTGGACCACTTTAAGCAATTCCAAGAACTTTTCAAGAGGGTGGCACTCAGCCAGGACATTCCTTTAGAGGAGGTCCAGGAGACACAACACTGACTCCTCAAAATCCTCCAACCCTCTGTACCCTCAAAGATTGCGCTACCTATAAACGAAGCACTCCTAGAACCAGGTGACACCCTCTGGCAGACCCCTGCGTCCATCCCACCAACATGCAAAAAGGCTGAACGTAAATATTATGTTCCCGCTAAGGATGTAGATTTCTTATTTTCCCATCCACAACCAAATTCTCTAGTAGTGGATGCAGCGACACACAGGACAAAACAGCCACAATACTGGCCCACCCCACAGGACAAGGACCTCAAACGGCTTGACCTCCTGGGCCGCAAGGTTTATACCTCCTCTACTTTGCAATTCAGAATTGCAAATTCCTCTGCCCTACTTGCAAGCTATGACTTCAACTACAACTAGCTCTTTGATTTACCTCCCTTATCCCAGAGCACAGGAGAGCAGACTTTAAGTCAGTCCTTGTCGAGGGTCAGTTGGTATCCATGACGGTGCTACAAGCATCTCTGGACATGACAGACACAGCAGCAGCCCTCACTGCTGTGACTGTGGTGGTTATGTGCAGGTCTTCCTGGCTGTCTGCATCTGGTATCCCCAAAGATCTGCAAACTAAAGTGGAGGACCTCCCCTTTGATAAAGATAAGCTATTTTCTAAAAAAAAACCCGATGAAGTCTTTCTCACTATGAAAGACTCTAGAGCAACCCTGTGCACACTAGGGATATACCTGCCCCTCCCCAGGAGACAACGGTATCAACCTTATCAGAGGTCCCGCGCACAACAATATCACCGACCCCAGCCCAGGCCGTATGATATAGGGAAGAGTCACACCAGAACTCCTAGGCGCAGACAAAACCATGCGCAACCAGGTACCTCCCACCCATCGGGAAACAAACAGCAATTTTGAAGTCTTGGTCGGGGGTTTGCGTGACCACCTCTTGACTCCGCTGTCTGTTTGGCCACTGCCTCCTGGTTTTCCACCATTCCTGGCAACAGGTCACACAGGACTGTTGGGTCCTGGGAATAGTTGAGTCAGGTTACTCCATCCCTTTCATATTCTACCCGCCCTTCCTTCCCCATCCCTCGTCAGGGACCCCTTTCACGAGCACCTACTTTGCGTAGAAGTGGTTCATCTTCTACAGCTAGATGTAGTGGAACCTGTGCCAACGCAACATCGGGAAAAGTTACTCCCACTACCTTCTGATCCAAAAGAAAGGCGGGGGATGGAGACCTGTACTAGACCTACGCCGACTGAACAGATTTGTACGTGTACAGAAATTCAAGATGGTCACATAGGGCACAATAATACCTGCACTGGAACAAGGAGACTGGTTCACAGCCCTTAACCTACAAGACGCCTCTCTTCACATATCCATTCATCCAGCACACAGACGCTTCCTGCGCTTCACACTCAGACATGACCACTTGCAATACAGAGTACTCCCATTTGGAGACTCCACAGCACCAAGAGTATTCTCCAAGACCCAGGTATTCTCCAGCGCGGGTATTATTATTCTCCAAGGCCCTAGCCATAGTCGTGGCCCACCTCCGCAAACACGGGATTATACTTTTCCTCTGCCTAGATGACTCCCTTATCAAAGACTGCTCATACGACAAGACATTAGAAGCGACCCGTTTTGCCATCTCCCTCTTCCACAGTCTAGGTCTGCAAATAAACTTCCAAAAATCCACCCTGACACCCACACAGCAGATTGAGTTCATCGGAGCTCACCTGGACTCAATTCGACCGAGAGCGTCGCTTCCCTCCCCCCCGCCCCTCCCCCACTTCTTGTTAACTGCTGGAAATGGCCCACCTTGATTATCACTACAAAATTTTTTCTTCTCCCACCCCCCCCCCCACCCCGCATTCTCCTGCTGGTAATAGCTCATCTTAAGTGATCACTCTCCTTACTGTGTGCATGATAAACACCCATTTTTTCATGTTCTGTGTGTATATAAATCTCCTCACTGTATTTTCCACTGAATGCATCCGATGAAGTGAGCCATAGCTCACGAAAGCTTATGCTCAAATAAATTGGTTAGTCTCTAAGGTGCCACAAGTACTCCTTTTCTTCTTCCCACACAACAGATTCCTTGCTATTACACATCTCATATACCCGCTCTCTGTTCGCCCTAGGATACAGGCAAAAACCTACCTACAGCTTCTCAGCCACATGGCAGCCACCACCTTCGTGATCAAATATGCCAGGCTTCACATGAGATGTCCTCAGGGCTGGCTCAACTCCAACTGCAGACACAGCTTCTGCATGACGCTAACTCCTCCAGCGAATGTATTGGCCTCCCTACATTGATGAACAAAACCAGAGAACCTATGCAGGGGCGTTCCCTTCCATCAACACTCCCCAATGCTGCTGCTCACCATGGACGCTTCCCTGCTCAGTTGGGGAGCGCATCTGGGGGAACGCACAGCACAGGGCCTCTGGTCCCTGTCGGAGACCCATCTGCACATAAATCTCCTGGAGCTCAGAGCAGTCAGATATTCCTGCATTCTCTTTCTCCCCATTATGAAGAACAAATCCATTTGGATCCTGATGGACAATATAGTATGTGTGTTTTACATCAACAGGCAGGGGGAAGCACAATCCCACTAACTAGGCACAGAAGCCTGTCCGGTTATGGAATTGGTGCATACAACATCACATAGAACTCATTGCTTCCTACCTTCCCGGGTGTCACAACACTACTGCCAACATATTCAGCAGACACTTCTCCAAGGAACACGAATGGGAACTGCATCCCACGATACTATGACAGCTCTTCTCCTACTGGGGCACCCCATCGATAGACCTCTTTGCCACAATCCAGAACCGCAAATGTCATCTATTTCGCTCCAGAGCGGGACTCGGGACCGCAACCGTAGGAGATGCATTCCTCATCCTGTGGCACAACTCCATGTACACTTTTCCACCGATTCCACTGATACACAGGGTTCTACGGAAGAGCAGAGAGGAAGAGGCCAGGGTCATACTTATGGCCCTGGCTTGTGTCCCTGTGAGTGCTCCACTACCAACCCTCCCTCCCTCTACTTTGCAGTTCTACTCTGACCTCTCTA
Organism: Lepidochelys olivacea; assembly: GCF_965140295.1. NCBI lineage: Eukaryota > Metazoa > Chordata > Testudines > Cheloniidae > Lepidochelys > Lepidochelys olivacea. Next base: position 97,086 of record NC_140431.1, on the reverse strand, counting down.
CAGTAGAGAAGGAACTGAGGGGGGTGCAGGACACGTGTGCTCAGGCAGGCCCTGACGATGCCGTGAGACAGCAGCTGAGTGCGTGCATCCCAACCAGGCACTGCTACCGAAGATCTCCAATCAACGGTGCCTGGACATACCATCACCTGGAGTGGAGCACCCACAGGTACACACATCTCGAAGAACCTCACTTACTGTAAGGTGAGTAACCTTCTCTTTTCTTTCTTTTTTTAGGGCTTGAAATGTCTTTTTACTAATTTATTGGACTTCCTGTTGGTGACAACATAAGAACAGCCATGCTGGGTCAGACCAAAGGTCCATCTAGCCCAGTATCCTGTCTTCCCGACAGTGGCCAATGCCAGGTGCTTCAGAGGGAATGAACAAAACAGGTAATCATCAAGTGATCCATCCCCTGTTGCCCATTCCCAGCTTGTGGCAAACAGAGGCTAGGGACACCATCTCTGCCCATCCTGGCTAATAGCCATTGATGGACCTGTCCACGATGAACTTTACTTGTTCTGTTTTTGAACCTGGTTATATTTTTGGCTTTCACAACAACAACTGGTAAAGAGTTCCACTGGTTGGCTGTGCGTTGTGTGAAGTAATATTTCCTTTTGTTTGTTTTAAAGCTGCTGCCTATTATTTCATAGTTCTTGTGTTATGAAAAGGAGTAAATAACACTTCCTTGTTTACTTTCTCCACACCAGTCATGATGTTATAGACCTCTATCGTATCCCCCCTTAGTCATCTCTTTTCCAAGCTGAAAAGTCCCGGTCTTATTCATCTCTCCTCGCATGGAACAGCTTCCATATCCCTAATCATTTTTGCTCTTTTCTGTACCTTTTTCAATTCCATTACATCTTTTTTGAAATGGGGTGACCAAATCTGCACACAGTATTCAAGCTGTGGGCATACCATGGACATATACAGAGGCCATATGATATTTTCTGTCTTATTATCTATCCCTTTCTTAATGATTCCCAACATTCTGTTAGCTTTTTTTGACTGCTGCTGCACACTGAGTGGATGTTTTCAGAGAACGATTCACAATGACTCCAAGACCTCTTTCTTGAGTGGTAACAGCTAATTTAAACCCCATCATTGTATATGTATAGTTAGGATGATGATTTCCAATGTGCATTACTTTGCATTTATCAACATTAAATTTCATCTGCCATTTTGTTGCCCAGTCGCCGAGTTTTGAGAGATCCTTTTGTAGTTCTTTGCAGTCTGCCTGGGACTTAACTATCTTGAGTAGTTCTGTATCATCTGCAAATTTTGCCACTTCATTGTTTACCCCTTTTTCCAGATCGTTTATGAATATGTTAAATAGGACTGGGCCCAGTACAGACCCATGGGGAACACCACTATTTACCTCTCTCCATTCTGAAAACTGACCATTTATTCCTACCCTTTGTTTCCTATCTTTTAACCCGTTACCAATCCACGAGAGGACCTTCCCCCTTATCCCATGACTGCTTACTTTGCTTAAGAGCCTTTGGTTAGGGACCTTGTCAAAGACTTTCTGAAAATCTAAGCACACTATATCCACTAGATCACCCTTGTCTACATGCTTGTTGACCCCCTCAAAGAATTCTAATAGATTTGTGAGGCATGATTTCCCTTTACAAAAGCCATGTTGACTCTTCCCTGACAAATCATATTCATCCACTAGATCACCCTTGTCTACATGCTTGTTGACCCCCTCAAAGAATTCTAATAGATTTGTGAGGCATGATTTCCCTTTACAAAAGCCATGTTGACTCTTCCCTGACAAATCATATTCATCCACTAGATCACCCTTGTCTACATGCTTGTTGACCCCCTCAAAGAATTCTAATAGATTTGTGAGGCATGATTTCCCTTTACAAAAGCCATGTTGACTCTTCCCTGACAAATCATATTCATCTATGTGTCTTGTCTGATCATTCTGTTCTTTATGATAGTTTCAACCAGTTTGCCTGGTACTGAAGTTAAGCTTACCAGCCTGTAATTGCCGGGATCACCTCTGGAGCCTTTTAAAAAAATTGGCGTCACATTAGCTATCCTCCAGTCATCTGATACAGAAGCTGATTTAAATGATCGATTACAGACTACAGCTAGTAGTTCTGCAATTTCACATTTGAGTTCCTTCAGATCTCTTGGGTAAATACCGTCTGGTCCTGGTGACTTGTTACTGTTTAGTTTATCAATTTGTTCCAAAACCTTCCCTAATGATACCTCAATCTGGGACAGTTCCTCAGATTTGTCATCTAAAAAGAATGTCTCAGGTTTGGGAATCTCCCTCGCATCCTCAGCCGTGAAGACCGATGCAAAGAATTAATTTAGTTTTTCCGCAACGGCTTTATCATCCTTGAGTGCTCCTTTAGCATCTTGATCATCCAGTAGCCCCACTGATTCTTTAGTAGGTTTCCTGCTTCTGATGTACTTAAAAAAATTTTTGCTGTTACTTTTTGAGTCTTTGACTAGCTGTTCTTCAAATGTTTTTTGGCCTTCCTAATTATATTTTTACACTTCACTTGCCAGAGTGGCTGGGCTTATCTGAACAATTATTTGAGCTTATTGTCGATGTGGAAATAGATTTTAAGGAAAAGGACACTTCAAGCATGCATAAGGGTTGCAGAGTCATTCTTGAGAGGACAATTGATTTTTTTTCTGGGCTGTGAAAGAAAAATATGATTTATTGTAAGAGCGGTTTATCAATTATGGATGCTACAGTAACATCAATGAAAAACGGAAGTTCCTGATAAATCCCTTTCATAGAGAAGTATTTGCATAGACATTTTGGTTTTTTGCTGTTTTAACTGTCTAATGAAGACTTTAAAAAAGGCCATAACATGGTATCTTTTCTGGAGTGTAACTATTTCTTCGTTGGAAGGTGGCACCTTGACTGAAGAGGTGACACACTGGGGCAGAGTCTGCTCTCAGATACACCCGTGAACCTCGTTGACAGAAATGGGGTTGTGCAGGCATAAATAAGAGTAAAATGGACACAGTGTTTGTTCATTAGGCAAAGCTCTTTGACTTGGGTGGTTTTATTTACCAAAAGAGAGTGAGTGTTAGTCTGGATTGAGTCAAGGCGCAAACTTTACTTAATTAAGGAATGTGTCCAAGCGAGTCATCTGCCTATATATCCAGAGGTCAGTTCTTTGGACACCTCTTTTTACCATCTTCAGCAACAAATTAAATTACCAGATGTAACTACGGTGGGTAATGTTACTTACACATAAGAAAATTTTGTACATTAGTTTGAAACATTACAAAGCATTGAGAGAGGTACTGAAATGAAACTCACCAATTTAATAATATAGAACACAAAGTTGTAAGTGCATATGATATCTGATTGTGTTCAGAAAGATAGAAAATAAATCCCACATAGTAAGAAACAAAAAAAACCACCAATGAAGTGAGCTGTAACTCACGAAAGCTTATGCTCAAATAAATTGGTTAGTCTCTAAGGTGCCACAAGTACTCCTTTTCTTTTTGCACCTATGCATATTCATCTTAGAATAACCAGAGTCTCAGTGACTGAAAAAAATGCTTAGAAGTTCAAATTTTTTTTCCAGTTTACACTGTCTAGGGTGTTATCACTTCCATACAGGCTCTTGTAGTTTACAAATGTTGGGGGGAGGAGGGAGAATGGACAAGCCATTCTCAACAGATGGGGTAAAAGATATCACAAAATTGTCTGCTTTGCATTAGGATTAGCTTTCTTATGGTGCTATATCCTGAATCTGTCCCTTCTCACAGAGATGAGAAGAGCAGTGCCTATGTGGATGGAATGCACTGTATTTCATCATGTTTATTCACTCTGTGTCTAATGCAGTACATTATTGTGTCTAGATCTGTGGTCTTCTGGAGCACTGACGTGATTTCTGAGAATGGTGCCATCATTTTTAACCTCCTCCCATCATTAAGTCCTTAAAGAAGTTGAAACAAACAAGCCAAGAATGCAAAATTCTACCCTGCAGATTTCTTAAAAAGTGGCTGTTGAAGCTTTCACAATATGTTCCATATTCTTTGCATTTGTTTTGAGTTTTGTTAGTTTTATTCTAGAAATGCATCTTCACTATGGAGAAAATTCAATTCAGGTTTCCTCTTCAGAAGAAACAATACCATCACAAAAGAGATGTTTGCCCAGATAACTGCTGGAGGATGTGGACAGAGTGGAAGCAAATGTTAAGCCAGTAATAGTTTGCTGTGATGTCAGGTTTTTTGGGTGAAACTGAATCTAGTGGTTCTTATCACTTTTTTCCTCCTTACTACCATGTCAAAAGGGCTCTGTAAACTGAATTATGTGGTAAATGTGGGTTGCTTTGTTTTGTTTTGTTTTTCCATATTTGAGGGATACCACAGGGCTGGTTACTCAAGGAGTGAAACCACAAGAAAAAGGAATTCAGAGTCTCCTAGTTCCTTTTAGGTCGGTGGATGGAAGAAACACACAGAATCAGTGTGGGCGGCAAGTTGCTTTCTCTAACAAAATGAAAGAGAAACTCTTGATTGAATAATACAGCTCAGTAAATGTGAGGTTGTTTTGTCCTTATGGGGAAAGAGGAATATTGGATTTGTTCATTGGTTGCTTTGTATCTGTGTATGTTTCTTGGTGAGCATTCCATCCACAGTGGTGGTCTTCTTTGTAAACAAGCAATGTACTTCTAAATAATTGAGCAACAATATTTTATCAGCAATGAATTATGTATACTGGAAAGCCTACAATAGAGAAAATGTGATACCACAAGATGCAAAACCCTCATCTTAAAAAATGATCAATTTACATTCAACTGGACATAAAATGAAAAGACACTAAAAGTTCTCTAAATGCTCTAAAAATTAACTGAATAAGGATTAAGAATGAAAAAATTTGGGGGATCAAATAGTTTGGAAGAGACCAGCACCAAACACTAATATAAAATCTGCTGGAGTTGCATATAAAATAACTAACTAAAAAACTGATAAGCTCAGAAATAATAAAACATTAGGATAGAGATTGAATTCTGGGACTGGTCTGAATACAGTTGAGAATGTTGGTTTGGACTCATCTAAGATAGTGTGGATAGAAAAGCTTCTCATTTTTTTTTCTGGTTTCAGAGTAGCAGCCGTGTTAGTCTGTATCCGCAAAAAGAAAAGGAGTACTTGTGGCACCTTAGAGACTAACAAATTTATTTGAGCATAAGCTTTCGTGAGCTACAGCTCACCTCATCAGATGCATGTGCCTTAGATCCAGTGGACCATGGTAAAAACAAAAAGATGACAATTTACCATTTTATAAGAAAAGGCTATAAATGCAGCCTGATGTAAATACACTTTTTTTTTTTTTCCCAAAAAATCATGTAAGGAAATGCTACTCATTTTCTTTCTGTTTCTGACTTAATGACTACATAGCACCATCTAGAGGCTTGGGAGGCATTGGCAGTTCCTTTGCCAGATCTGTCATTCAGCCTAAAATGTAACTTTCACAAATGTATGGGCCAGTTTAATTTGAACGCATTGAATATCTACATTGCCAAGGCAATAGGTATCTTAGAAATATGAGATAGATGAGAAACCTCCCACACGTACATAGATTTTAGTCATGATGTGTGTGCATTTCCTTTAGCCTCTTTGTCTCATGTTAGTTTAGTATTTAATGGAGATTCTCAGCTGTTCAGATACTTCTAATATTACAGCTAATATCTCTAATCCCTGGGCCTTAGTTCATGGTGTGCTGCTGACACATCAGGCAGTCCAGTTCCTCCACTGATTAGGATTGGTTGCCACTTGTTCTGTGCCTTCCCAGGTGATGCCAGTGTACTTAATATCTTCTGTCACTGTCTTCTGCCAGTTATTCCTTGGCCTTCCTTGCTTTTAATTTCCTCCCTCAGGTAGCATGTCTTCCATCTTCCATAAGGTGTACATGCCCTAACCACCTGAGCCTTCATTTGATATTTTTGATGTCTTGCTCTGTCAGCTCCCTTACTCTCTTTCCAGCTCCCTTATTTTTTTTGTCTTTCCATGAAATATGTAATATCCTCCTCAGCCATCTGTAATGGGCAGCCTCCAATCTGGTTTTGTTAGCCAAGTCACTGCTCTGTAGAGTAGCATGGTTAGTACAATTGCATGGTATCAGCTGACCTTCAATTTGTTATGGAGACCTCTGTTTTGATCAGGTGTTGCTTTTCCTGATTTCATAGAATCATAGAATATCAGGGTTGGAAGGGACCCCAGAAGGTCATCTAGTCCAACCCCCTGCTCGAAGCAGGACCAATTCCCAGTTAAATCATCCCAGCCAGGGCTTTGTCAAGCCTGACCTTAAAAACCTCTAAGGAAGGAGATTCTACCACCTCCCTAGGTAACACATTCCAGTATTTCACCACCCTCATAGTGAAAAAGTTTTTCCTAATATCCAATCTAAACCTCCCCCACTGCAACTTGAGACCATTACTCCTCGTTCTGTCATCTGCTACCATTGAGAACAGTCTAGAGCCATCCTCTTTGGAACCCCCTTTCAGGTAGTTGAAAGCAGCTATCAAATCCCCCCTCATTCTTCTCTTCTGCAGACTAAACAATCCCAGCTCCCTCAGCCTCTCCTCATAAGTCATGTGTTCCAGACCCCTAATCATTTTTGTTGCCCTTCGCTGGACTGTCTCCAATTTATCCACATCCTTCTTGTAGTGTGGGGCCCAAAACTGGACACAGTACTCCAAATGAGGCCTCACCAATGTCGAATAGAGGGGAACGATCACGTCCCTCGATCTGCTCGCTATGCCCCTACTTATACATCCCAAAATGCCATTGGCCTTCTTGGCAACAAGGGCACACTGCTGATACAGATTTCACATGAATATCTGTATCATGGCCACGTTCAAATGTCATCACACTGCCCAGATAGCAAACCTGCTCTGTGTGTTTGATTTCTTTTCCATCCATGTACACCTTTGAATTTATTGTCCAGCTATTTTCATAATCTTGGGTTTTCTCTCTATTTACTTTCAATCCAATTTTTGCTACTTCTTGTTCACCTCTGATGGAAAGGCAGTCATTCCATTCCACATCATACTTACAAAAGCAATGTCCTTGGCAAAGCCAAGGTTGTGTAACTTCTCTCTGCTAACCCATTTTACCCTGTCCACAATGCCTTTTATTGCCCATTTCATCACCCAGCCTATTACTTGTGCAAAGAAGATGGGTGATAACATACCCTTGAAAAACTCCAGTCACAAATATCAAATCATCCACTCAGGCCTGCATTCGATCTTACTGTGCATATACTTCCATCATATAAACTTCTTATTTATGTTGATCAGTTTGTCTGGTATCCCATAGCTTCTAGCAATGTTACACAGGGTCTCTCTGTGAACGCTCTAGAGTGCTTTCTTGATTAAGATGTGGTTTTGCCAAGTAGTATTTTTTTCAAAGATCTGTTGAACGCTGAATATCTGTTTGCAATATGATCTACCAGTTCTTCTTGAAATACTGCATCCACTGCCTTCTTTGTTCTATTCAGCATGACGTTAACCGGGAGGGATAGTGGTACAATGTCTCTCCAGTTTGTGCACTGTGTAAGATCACCCTTTGTTTTTTGGCAACGCCACAATGATACTACCTTTCCAGTCTTGTTGCACTTGTTATTTCATCCATATTTCATTAGAGTTTTGTTAGCTATTCAGTCAGAATTTTGCTTTCTGCATTTAGTATCTCTGCTTCCATTGTGTCAACTCCTAGAGCTTCCTCCTGTTTGAGGCCTTTGAAATTAAAGCAATCCTCATCGGGTGTTGTTGGTCTCTCTTCTATTTGTAACTCACCACTGGCATTTCTCTTGAATCTATGCATGGTCATTGGCTCTGGACAGTTTAATATGGAATGGAAATGTTCTTTCTATTGCCTGTCTTGTTCTTGAAGTGTGTTCAACATCTCTCCATCATAGTGCCTAATGAGTGTCACCTGTGATAGTCTGGTTTTTCCTGAGATGTGTTTCATTGTTCTATAGAGCTGTCTTAAGTCTACCACCTATGCTGCTGCTGCTTCTGCCTCTGCAGCCTTCTCCTGAACTCAGGAATTTGTCTTGCTTGCATCTCTTTTTTTCATTTCTTTGTCCTTTTTTCTGTGCCTTGCATCCACCTCTGATTTTGCCTGTGTCTTGCACTGTTCCTTTTTTGCTTCAGAGCTTTCCGCTCATCAGTTGCTGCCCATATTCCAGATGTATTACATGCATGTTTCTTCTGAACTGGTAATGGCGAACGGCTCTTGAATCTCTGTGGCAGACACCCTAAAGATAGGAGACAGTCTCTTTCAACCTAAGAGGATTCACAAGATCACCAGACAATGCAAACGTCAACCAGGTATACTGGGTGTGTATATCTAAGAGATGTGGATCTTCTCTGAGGAATGTCATTGTCTGCCAAGGAACAGGAGTTGGCTTAGATCAGGTGTTCTCAAACTTCTTTGCACTGCGACCCCCTTCTGACAACAAAAATTACTACATGACCCCGGAGGGGGGGGACCAAAGCCTGAGCCTGCCTAAGCCCTGCTGCCCTGGGTGGTGGGCGGGCAAAGCCCAAGGGCTTCAACCACAGGCAGGGGGCCTGTAACCTGAGCCCCACCAACCAGGGCTGAAGCCCTTGGGCTTCAGCTTCAGCCCTGGGCAGTGGGGCTCAAACTTTAGCCTCAGATGCCAGCAAGTCTAAGCCAGGAAAATAGGGTTGTGACCAGTTGCCAACTTTCACACGGTAAACACATTGGCTTTCACAATAAGCCAAAAATCAAGCTAATCCCATTTCAAAACAAGGCCAAAACAAGCCAATCCCTAAGAACCCCAACACTCTATGTGACTAGACCCCTCCCCCCCCGGCATGCAGTCTGGAACTGTGGAGGGCCCGCTGTGCACCTCTGACTCTCTCTCCCCACTTTGCCCCTGCTTGCTGGGAGCCAATCAAAAAAAAAAAGACGCTACAAGCCAAACAAGCTACAAGCCATAAACTAGCCAACAAGCAACTCACAAGCCAATTAAGACAAAAACAAGCCCAATTTCTTCATTTTTTTTTTCACGGGTTTGGCGTGTCTGGTCACGACCCATTTTGGGGTCCCGACTCACAGTTTGAGAACTGCTGCCTGAGATCATTATTAGGCCCTACCAAATTCACAGTCCATTTTGGTCAATTTCACGGTCATAGGATTGTTAAAATGTAAATTTAATGATTTCAGCTACTTAAATCTGAAATTTCATGGTGTGGTAATTGTAGGGGTCCTGACCCAAAAAGGAGTTGTGCGGGGGTCGCAAGGTTATTGTAGGAAGGGTTGCAGTCAGTGTTCCCTCTAACTTTTCCCACGCATGTGCAGAATTAATTTTGTTATGTGCACCAGTATGGAGGTGATGTGTGACATACCACCACCATATTGTTGCACATAACAAAATTCATATGGCAGGGATGGGGCCGAGGGGTTCAGAGTGTCGGAGGGGGCTTGGTGCTGGGGCAGAGGGTTGGGGCGTGGCAGGGGTGAGGACTCCGTCTGGGTGTGTGGTCTCTGGGGTGGGGCAGAGGGTTGGAGTGTGGGGGAGGAGGGGGCATGAGAGCTCTGGCTGGGGGTGTGGGCTCTGGGGTGGGGCCATGGATGAGGGATTTGGGATGCAGGCTGCCCTGGGGCTACAGCGGGGAAAGAGGACTCCTCCCAGCTCTCTCTCCCCACAGCAGCACTTGGGCTGGAGGGGAGAGGCACCTCTCTCCGCTGCGGCAGCTCCAGGGCTGGGGCCACAGCATAGGCACCTCTCCCCTGGCCGTGGCAGGTCCGGGCTGGGGCTGGGTTGGGGCTGGGGGACAGGTGCCCCTCCCCTTGGCTACGGCAGGTCTGAGGCTGGGTTGGGGCCGGAGGAGGGGTGCCTCCCCCCCAACCACAGCAGGTCCAGGGCTGTGGGAGAGGCATCTCTCCCCACCGCAGCCCTGAGCGCCTGCATGGGGCTTAATAGGCTGCAGCCACGCAGCTTAGAGGAGACTTAGGTTGCGGTACTGCTACCCTAAGTTCTGCGCTGCTGCTGGCGGCAGCTCTGCCATCAGAGTTGGGCAGCTGCAGAGTAGCAGCTGCTGGCCAGGAGCCCAGCTCTGAAGGCAGAGCTGCCACCAACAGCTGCATAGAAGTAAGGATGGCTGGGATGGTATTGCCACCCTTACTTCTGCGTTGCTGCCTTCAGAGATGGGCCCTTGGTCAGCAGCCACCGCTCTGGCTGCCAGCTCTGAAGGCAGCAGTGCAAAAGTAAAGGTGGCAGGGGAAGGTGTTGCCACCCTTACTTCTGCACTGCTGCTGGCGGGGCTCTGCCTTCAGTGCTGGGCATCCGGCCAACAGCCACGGCTCTCTGGCTGCCGAGCTCTGAAGGCAGAGCAGAAGTAAGGGTGTCCATACTGCGACCCCCTTAAAATAACCTTGTGAGTCCCCTGCAACTCCCTTTTGGGTCAGGACCCCCAATTTGAGAAATGCTGGTTTCCCCCATGAAATTTGTATAACATAGGGTAAAAGCACAGAGACCAGATTTCATGGCAGGAGACCAGACTTCACGGTCCATGACACGTTTTTCATGGCTGTGAATTTGGTAGAGTCCTAATCATTATCTTTTAGTGGTCACTTTACAACTTCAAAAAGATCATGTGGATGGACAAAAAGAATAGCAATAGAGAAGTTCAGTGACAAAGAAATGCAGATTGGATTCCAGATTCCACTTAGCAACTATTCTGGTGTTTTCAGGCTGATGAAAGTGTGGAGGACATATGGTCAAACTGGAAGAAGATGGTAGTTGAGACAGCAGAGGAAATAGTGGGCCACTGAATATCGCTCTGTATTATAGTATATATTACTTTAAAACATAGAAAAATATCTTGTACTCTCTAAGTTAGCACTACATTCTGTAACATGCTACTTGTCTGAAATGATTCAGAATTAGGACTGAGTGAACAATTCATAGAAAATAACCTACTAATTTTCTGTTCAAGTTATACATAAACAGACTTTTTAAGGATTTGATTGTTTTTTGAAATTGTATGGCAAACACTGTGTGAACATATTTCACTTAAAAGTTGTTTGTAAACTATTAATTTCAACCATATTTTTGACTGTCATTCGTCGTGTGTCACTTGCATGGTATTGTGCCCAGTTTGAAAGGCTGGATTAAAGGATATCAAGGATTAAAGGATATCAAGATGGCTACACGAAAACTTCTGGCCCAGTGACTACAGACATTCATAGTGGCAATTCAGTATGCTGTGCTCATTATTATTGTGCCTGAACACCTCAATTAATAATTGTAATAATAATTAATGCATAGCAATAGTAAATAATATTGGGACACTGTCAGTTTTAAAAATCAAGGACCACATCCTCAGTTGGTGTAAATTGGCATACCTTCATTGACTTCCAGCTGAAGATCTGATCTGATTTCTTAGGAAAGGAAATTTGTTTTACAAATAACACTTAAGATAACTAAAAATGGTGAAAACAATTGTAGTGTAACTCCTCAGTAGTCTACTCTTTCTTTTAGCCTTGAAAATGAAAATAGGCTATTTTCATTTTTATTTTTAGTCAGTATCACTCTTTATGCCTTATGCAGTAGCACAAGGCTGCAATGTTTGGGTTACACGGTAGGGGATTTTAATTAAATGTTTCTATTGAAACTTTAAGAAAACAGTCATAGAAACATTTTGAAAACATAGAGAGACATGGTTATTGGTCCCAATGCTTGTGAAAGCTTATTCTCTCCCCCACCCCCCCGGCCCCCCATCCAAAACCTAGAGTTCAGATAAAAATTGACTCGAGAGTACTTTTCAATGTGTGCGCAGGGAGAGGATTGTGTTTTGCTGCTTTAATTCTTGCTTAGCCTCCGATTGATCAGTTTCTTCTCTTGGCTTCACCCTCTTGTCTTTGATTTTCTGAGCCTATAATACTTTTTAAATCTGACTTTGTCCCATTTTGGGATACGAATTTATGCTTGAAAAGCAACAGCAAGTGGCAGCTGCATGGGGGAAGCCTAATGCCTAAAGAATTAGTTTCAAGTTCAGTGAAATCTGCAATTTTTACTAGTATAGATTTTAACTTTTTGAATTGAATTCTGAGTCACTAATTTTCACTTTTTTCTTAAAAAACAGACCTTGACTTTTTAAAGGCCTGGAAGACTTTCCATTTCAGAAAGAATGTTGAATGAACAATGAACAATATTTACAAGTAAAAGGACATTTTTGGCAAGTCTCTGTTGGCTTAATTTTTACTCATTACAATAAAATTCTTAGAGGTCTTTATTTAGTTTCCTTTTGCCAAATTACAAAATAATGTATTTTTAAATAAATTGGGAACAACTCTTGGGTTTTGTTCAATACCTTTCTTTGTATGTTTTGTCAATATTATTTAACAGAATTAGAACTATTATGTCCTTTAAATTTTAGTAACCATATGTTATTAATTAAATGATATCAAACTCGTTCATCCTGAGATCTGAGAAGTCAATGAAATTAAATATTTTAAGATGATAAAAGAACATTAAACACAATGCTTTGACCTCAAGGACAGAAGTGAGGTAGATTTTTATATCTGCTGGCCAACTAAAGTTACAGAATTAGTTTCTGCAGTTTCCCAGCAAATGTGATTTGGAAAGTGTAGGAATCATAATTGTACCAACTGAAGTTGTAAGGAAAAAACATGTAAACTCTTCAGTCAATATATCCAGGCTTCATTTGTGAAGACTGTAAGAACATAAGACTGGAAGTTTATGCAGGCATATGTTCAGTGCCAGCCCTAAGTGTTTTGCTGTGCAGGGTGGAAACATTTTTGGCAGCCCTCACTCACCATTCCTGCCACCCCTCGCTGCAAGCATTAAAAAAAAAAAAAAAAAAATAGGGCTAAGAGATTAAAAAGATTAATCACGTGATTAAAAAAATTAACTGTGATTAATCGTGCTATTAATCACGCTAAATAGAATACCATTTATTTAAATATTTTTGATGTTTTCTACATTTTCAAATATATTGATTTAAATTACAACACAGAATACAAAGTGTATAGTGCTCACTTTATATTTTTGATTACAAATATTTACACTATAAAAAACAAAAGAAATTGTATTTTTCAGTTCACCTAATACAAGTACTGTAGTGCAATCTCATTATTGTGAAAGTTGAACTTACAAATGTAGAATTGTGTACAAAAAATGACTACATTCAAAAACAAAACAATGTAAAACTTTAGAGCCTACAAGTCCACTAAGTCCTACTTTTGTTCAGTTAATTGCTCAGACAAACACGTTTATTTACATACAGATACAGGTAAGCAACCGTTTTCATGTTCTCTCCACTGGTACTAATGCGGAGAGTGGACTAGATGATACATCTGAGGGAAGGGAATAGAAGGAAACTCCGCCGACTGGAAGGCATGAGATGCACTGTCCTAGGGATGGGGGTTCCATGACCACTGCTCCGAAGAGGAGGTGGTGGGTGGTGGTGGTCGGGGACTCTCTCCTCAGTGGGACTGAGTCATCTCTCTGCCGCCCTGACCAGGAAAACCGAGAAGTCCTGCTGCTTGCCAGGAGCTAGGATTCACGATGTGACAGAGAGACTGCCGAGACTCCTCAAGCCCTCAGATCGCTACCCCTTCCTGCTTCTCCACGTGGGCACCAATGGTACTGCCAAGAATGACCTTGAGCGGATCACTGCGGACTACGTGGCTCTGGGAAGAAGGATAAAGGAGTTTGAGGCACAAGTGGTGTTTTCGTCCATCCTCCGCGTAGAAGGAAAAGGCCTGGGTAGAGACCATCGAATCGTGGAAGTCAACAAATGGCTACGCAGGTGGTGTCAGAGAGAAGGCTTTGGATTCTTTGATCATGGGATGGTGTTCCAAGAAGGAGGAGTGCTAGGCAGAGACGGGCTCCACCTAACGAACAGAGGGAAGAGCATCTTTGCAAGCAGGTTGGCTAACCTAGTAAGGAGGGCTTTAAACTAGGTTCACCAGGGGAAGGAGACCAAAGCCCTGATGTAAGTGGGGACGTGGGATACCGGGAGGAAGCACGAGCAGGAGAATGCAAAAGGGGCGGGCTCCTGCCTCATACTAATAATTTAATAAATTTCAATTGGTATTCTGTTGTTTAATAGTGCAATTAAAACTGCAATTAATCACGATTAATTTTTTTGAGTTAATCGCATGAGTTAACTGCAATTAATTTACTGTTTAAAAAAAAAAGCAATCACCCCTGATTTGGCCAACCCTGCATTCATCAATAACAGTAAAACTGGTTAAAAGAAAAGGAGTACTTGTGGCATCTTAGAGACTAACAAATTTATTTGAGCATAAGCTTTCGTGAGCTACCGCTCACTTCATCGGATGCATTCAGTGGAAAACTGGTTGAAATTGTAATTAAAAAGATAATGATAAAACACTTAGTCACTCTCTTATGTTTTTCTAACATGCTTGGTTTCTGTGAAGAAAATTCATGCCTCTATAATCTCGTAGAAGTCTCTGTGAACAGGTCAACAAAATAGTGGATAAAGAACAAGATGAATTTTTTTGGACTTTTAAAAACTTTGCCTCCTATGAGAGGCTTAGTCCAGATAAGGAAACTAGGTAGTCATGGGGTGAGTGGTAATGTTCTCAAAAAGAAAAGGAGTACTTGTGGCACCTTAGAGACTAACCAATTTATTTGAGCATAAGCTTTTGTGAGCTACAGCTCACTTCATCGGATGCATTATGCTCAAATAAATTGGTTAGTCTCTAAGGTGCCACAAGTACTCCTTTTCTTTTTGCGAATACAGACTAACACGGCTGCTACTCTGAAACCTGGTAATGTTCGGTCATTGATCAGAAACTTGGTAAGAAAACAAAGAGTAGGACTAAATGGTCAATTTTCAACCAGGTAAAAGATTGACAATGAGGTGCTCCAAGGTTTCATCCTCAGGGGGCTATGCTTTAACATAAAGGACAGATTGTGGTCATCCTTTGTTAGTGTCCAGTTCTTTACACAGGAAAGGGATGGTTGGGAATTTTGGTTACAAATGAATCAGCTGTCTTACTGGGTCTAACTTAAGTCCCATGTGCCTCTTGTATGTTGCCGGAGAACAGGCAAGAAGATTCCAAATGGGACATGTTTTACTGCAGCGTAGTGAGAAGATAATGTTCTTGGCTTTTTGTGTCATATTACAAGTTTATGGAATGAGTTAAAGTTGTGGGCATTTGTTTTGAACATAAAATGTGTTATGTCTTTATTTCTGATCTCTAGTGGTGATGATATTATATTAACACATTTTTTGCATTTAATTTTATAAATTATATAGTGAAGATGGAATTCTTCAGTATGCCCCATATTATAGTAACATATTGTTTCCTTATTTCTAATTTAAAATAGCACTTGTCTAAAAAGTTGAATTCTGACTACCTTAAGTGTAATCTTTATGCTATTTAGTATTATCATTTATCATAGCTGAGGCATACTGCTGATGCCTGGGAAGAATTAGAACTGGTAATGACTAAAAGATAATATATATCAGCACCAGGCTTTTTAAAAACCTCTCCAGCATTTACTTTAAATATCTAAAGAGTTCATTAAAACAAGAAAGGAAATGGTACATTTTGTCAGTCATTTTTACCTGGCATTGGCCACCGTCGGTAGACGGGATACTGGGCTGGATGGACCTTTGGTCTGACCCAGTATGGCCATTCTTATGTTCTTATGGTCCAAGCTGTTAACCATAACCATAGCATTGTGCTTAAACGTGAAAATCTCATTTCATAAATTCCTATGACAAGATATTGAAAACTATCACCAAAGGTTTTATTTCTTTGACTGTTTTAGTACTTAATTGCCTGAGGTGTACTCGGAACTCCTTTAAAAAGTGTTACACTCAAAATTAATTACATCTGCTTTGTTGGAACAAGTTTGGAACTAGTAGGCTTTTGACTCTGGTACAGTTGGAGAAACACAAGGCTGTATACCTACTGTAACAAGGAACAAAGCAGTGCATGGTTCCCTATTTCCTTTAAATAGAAAACCTACTTTCCTTTAAATAGAAAACTACTTTTTCGCCTTTGTGATTTACATCTGCAGGGGCATCTTACTCATTTACACATGGGGAGAAACACACCATCTTAGGGTTGTTGCTTCTTAATCAGAAAGGGAAGTAAAAGAAATACTATTGTGATACAGCATGGCCAGAGGGCAGCAGAAGAGTGTTAGAAGGGAGCACTATTCCCTGTAGAGGGAAGAAAGTTTGCTATAGATTAATTAAAGCACCTGAAGCCAATTAGAGCACCTGAAGCCAGTCACCTGATAAGCCCCCCTGCTTCAATCAGACAAGGGGAGGAGTTGAAGCAGAGTGGATTGGTGTTGGAGCAGAGAGAAGTTTGGAGGGAAGCAGAGGAGAGTTTGGAGAAGTGCTGTGGTGGGCTAAGAAGATCAAGACCCTAGGTAAAGGGACATCTGATTTGTGCAGAAGGAGGGCAGGAAGCCCCACAAGCTGAAGTGGAACCATCTGGTACCACTGAGAACAGTCTAGGTCCATCCACTTTGGAACCCCCTTTCAGGTAGTTGAAAGCAGCTATCAAATCCCCCCTCATTCTTCTCTTCTGCAGACTAAATAATCCCAGTTCCCTCAGCCTCTCCTCATAAGTCGTGTGTTCCAGTCCCCTCATCATTTTTGTTGCCCTCTGCTGGACTCTTTCCAATTTTTCCACATCCTTCTTGTAGTGTGGGGCCCAAAACTGGACACAGTAGTCCAGATGAGGCCTCACCAATGTCGAATAGAGGGGAACCATCACGTCCCTCGATCTGGGATGGGGTATAGTTGGTATGTTAGGATTAACATCTCTTTTTCTGTAGTTACAATGAGTAGTGTTTAAGAATGAGAGGAACCATTGTCTATAGTCACTTGACTTACTGAACTGGACTGTGGGTTATTTTTGTTTCAGTTTGATACCGGACTGGTGTGCTTTATAATTATAAACTAATGAGCTGGGATAGATCTGCATTGAATCTGGCCCTCAGTGATAATTGTTCAGAGGAAAACTGTTCTTCCAAAACTGCGGGCAGGTGAGGATACTTTTTTTGTACTGTTTTCCTTATTTATAATATTGGCGTATATTACTACAACAGAGAGGAGACTTGTGTCTCTTGTTTAGTCTAAATTTTGTATTTTTCAAATTTAATTCTATACAAATAAATTTTAATAGGTAGAATGTTTTTTAAAAACAATCTCAACTGTAGCAATAGCATTGTTACCCTAATGCTTTTATCATGGATGCTTGCCATTAGTAATTTCATTTAAAAAAATTACAGTACCAGAAAGAAAAACTGTAATTGGAATTATTATTCTGGAATAGCTGTTTACATTGATTGAGCTGGAACATGATACAATGATTGGAGCTACAGTGTATATTATATTTACTTATTTGCCCTTGATCAACAGATTTCCATTGAATACAAATATGTAAACTACAGTGAACATGAAATATAAATTTAAGAATGTGTCACTTGAAAATAGCAGAGGAAAGGCAAAAGACATTCAAAATATAAAATAATTAAATGGTGGTAGTGACCAAGGAAACGTATTGTTACAACTTAATTATCCCCTTATGGCTACCTGATGGGAACTTGTGGGACTGTTTTTATTAGATGTATTATATGAACTTCCTTTCTCTATGACTATAAAAGGATGAGAACCTTGACAAATGATTTACATCAGAAAGGCTGTGACAGGACTGTGAATGAGATGAAACATTTTACAACATTCAGTTCACATGTGGCTTTTAACTATACTCTACAATTATTCTCTAGAGGGCTCTCAGTTCCTTTTTGTGCCTCATTCATAATTACCAGTTGAACAATTAGTGTAATTCCCCATCCTCTGCAGGTCTGTAAATGATGACATTTGAGTGATATGGCACACTAGTATGTATTGTATACAGAAAGAGTAAATAGACATGACGTACACCATAGAACTAAAGTTGTCATCAGTTAAACACAAGCATCATTAAACTTGTGGAAACATGCTGCTTATTAGAATTTTTAAATAACTGTAGATTAAATGAAAATTTAAAATTATTTTACTCTGTCATTCACAGCTAGGACGTTAGCGCTCACTCATGCACCATAGCTAGTATTTTAAACGTTGTCCATCATTGGAATGCATGTGCTTCAACCCCATCACCATGAGTCACACTTGTCTTGTATAAGTTCTGGGGAGACTGGGGAGGAAGGAGAGAATCCTTGGTTTCATGGTGTTGAATAGCAGGACATCTATTCTGAGCCACAATTGTGGCTCTGAGAATGTAGTAGCTCTGCCCCGCTCCATGGGGGACTATGACTAGTGAATCCACGTAGACAAAGCCTGTTCCTCTGTTGGCCCGCTTCTACCCATTCCTGCAAACTTTGCTGAAGGGTCCCTTCAGAACTGAAAGTTATGGCATGCAGCAGCCATCCCCGAATCCTGCTACAGTGCCTCACCATTTTTTTTGCTTCCTAGCTGCAGAGGAGGCAGCAGGAATTGTCCACCAAAAAGACTGACAAATATACAGAATGGTGATCTCAAGGCAGAATGAGAGATGATTAAGGAGAGTAAAGACAAATAAATGAGCCATTTTTAACCTTCACACCCGGGTCTATCTCGCTGCTCATTGCTTCTCCCTCTCCTTCAAATACCCCTCCGCAGTTTCCACAACCACTCTACAGAAGGTCTGAATATATCAGGTAAGTTTACATTAAAGAACAGATTTGAAATGTTGTCTGCTTCTTCATAGGCAGAATATGGAGATAATTGTTTATGGAGCTTTAACCAATCCGAGCAATCCTGTTTGTTAATAAGTGGAATTGGATAAATAACCAATAATTTTACTCAGTTGTATAGGCATTCAGTATTCTAGTTATAACCAGAACATTTTTTATTGATCTGTGTATATATATTTATTGTAGGGTTTTACACTAGTGCCCATTATAATATCTGAGCCCGGGTGCTCAGTGAATAAATAAGTGCTACTAATAAAACCATGCCGAACAGTGAGAAGGACATTTCAGTTTAAACCCTCTTTTCAATTGTTCATAACTTTCTCAAATATTTTTCCTTTTGGACTGAAACTTCATATGCTTGGCCTTTGTTTTGGAAAACCCATTTAAATGAAAACATCATAAGACACAAGTTTTCTCATTATTATTCTTAATAATAATAATAATTAATAATATGATTAGCTAAAGTAAGTAAAAATGGCTGAGGTCTAAAATTTCACACTTGTTAATTACTGATGTTTAAATTTAAAAAATAAAAATAAAGTTCTTAGAGCTAGATATAAATGTAAGGAGATGACTGATGTACAGTATGGTGCATCAGTTGAGATGATATTTATAGGAATTTTCCACAGCTGTGAAAGTACACACTTAAACCCATATCCTGCAAATATGTACAAGAGCTGCTTTAAGTGTAGCCAGCTCTCACACAATGTTATCATGCATCTTGTGTTATTTCATGTTTTTCATAAAAACCACAGCCTCTGGAGTCATTTCATTATGCCTACATCTGTTTCATTTTTTAAAAAAAGTTTCTAGCCCTCCAGCTTGGGGTGAAAAACTTGAAAATATGAACTATAGAGGTTCAATAAACAGAACACCTAATTTATTTATTTTAAAATGTTCTTTTTTTTCAGCTTGACTCATACTTCTTTGAATCCCATAGTTGGCAATACTCAATTTTCCATATGTGCATAGTCCCATTAGGTCAGTAGGCTGCGAACGTATATAAAGTTACACATGCTGAGAATTTACAAAACTGGGATTTAAATAAATAATTTATCTTGCAGTAGCACATAGGAGCCCCAATCATAGATTAGGGCCTCATTGTAATGGGTGCTCTGCAGACATTTAATAAGAAAACAGTCCCTGTCCCAAAGAGGTTTAAGTTCTAGCTTATGATGGGAGACAAGGGAGGTGTGGAAAAAAACAAAAAAGGGGAAGATGCAGGGACAAGATCCCACTACCCACTCTCAGCGACCACATGCACACATGCCATTCTGTAAAAGGTTTCCATTTGCTTCCAGAGTTCAGATGCCAGAGCTGTTCTTTTAATTTATATTTTTTAAATTCTGTATCACCGTGAAATGTTGCACAGATAATGGTAAGTGCTTCTCAATTCCAAGTGTGCAGTTAATCTTTTTAGGCAGATGTCTCTGAATGTATAAATACAAAAAATGTGCATGCCACAGCCACTGGAAATAGGAAGTGACTTTGTGTTGTCTAGTTTTGAAAAACTGGCATTTGTATTCTCAGCTGGTGATGTTTGTGTGCATCACAAGTGTAAAGTTACCCATGGATACTGAATTTTTAACTTCTGTCACAGAACCTTCCTGGGTTAAACCATTTTCCATGTGGGAAACTTTCCATATGGGATTGATCTGAATAACTGTAAATATATTATAAGAAATATATACATATTTACATCTAATCATTCTTAAGGGGGTGACACCTTAAGCCTTTTGGCAATGGATTGAGGAGAAATGGTGGTCGTCTCCCATTCTCATTGATTGGGGGGATTATGGACAGATTACATTCTTAACTGCAGAGGCCTAGCACCTCAAAATTAGATAGGAAAAGCAAGGATATTTGTAAGGAGGGCAATTTGCTGGGGAGGCAATTTACTGTGGCTACATTTCAACTAAATTCTTCAAACAGCTATTAAGTGAGATTTGAATGCTTGTTAAAGGTCATGAAATCTTCCCTCCCTCGTGAATTAAAATCTCTCTCATATTCACTTCAATGAAAGCTTTGTTTGCTCTTCAGTATCCAGCAGCGACCTTTTGGTTGGTGGAAAATTCTATGATAGGGTGCCTAGATATTCCATCTGTCTGTCATCTTCATAGAATATGTTTTTTACTACATGATTTTCTATCAATTCTAGAAATCTGGTTTATTAACACCTGGATCATATAGTCTATTGAAATTATTCAGATTAGTTACACCATTGCATATTTTAAAAATAAACACAGGCTATCAAAATTATCTTTCCTGGTGACATGGCTCTCCCTCCAGTTTCCTTCATCTGCTAAGAAATAATTTGTGTACTGTTACTGCCAGACCTAACTACTTGATTTGTTTGATAATATTAACTCTTTGAAATGCTTAATGACCAACCCTCGTTAGCTCATACCCACCATGTGCATAAGGATTTACATGGTTTACTCTAATGCTAATGTGAGTTGGGTCAATTTTTCTGTAACATTTGACTATTCAGCATTAAATTCTTCATATATATATATATATATATATATATATATATATATATATATATATAAAAAATCAGATGGAAGCTCAAGCCTTGCACTGTAGAGGTGCAGTAAAATATGTTAATAAGGTGGGGAAACTGAGGTAGAGAATTTAAGTGCCTTTCCCTTGGCCACAGTGAGGCATTGGCAAAGCAGGGATTATAACCGTGCAGTTCCTGTGTTCCAAATATGCGTTAATTCCATAGACCAGATTTAGAAATTATGACTGGCAGACAACTTTAACTCCGTGGAATGGGGAGGGGTATATTAACAGGACTTTATCATTTTGGTAATTCCTTTATTAACGTGCACCACCACTTCAGAATATATATCTTACAAGAAAGCAGTTTTAAATGTTTTGGACATTAGGATCTAAGTGCAGTTCTGTTTCCCAAAAACAAACAAGAAAATTAATTCAGCAACTCCCAAGAGAAAAGGGTGGAGTGACACTGGTTGACATTCTGAACCATATAGCATACCTAATCAGACCCCTACTAATTGGCCTGAGATTGATAGGAAAAGTGAAACCCCACAGCAAGATCTAGGACACCACACCCATGTAAAACCCAGCACATAAGAAAGTAAGTTTCATTGTCAAACACTGTGTTATCCATGTTAATGTAAGCAGAGTCAGGATGAGCTCCACCCTGACATCTGGTGGTGAGGTGTAGCAAGTTGTGGAAAAGAACTTCAGGGACTGATCTCATTTGCATAGGCACACCCACCCCGCCAAGCATGAGCCCATAGCTGCCCAAATGGTCACTTTGGCTGCTGTGGGATCCCCAGTGTCTCTGTTATTGGGGCAGGAAGAATAAATTGTTATTACCCTGATTATGGGAACTGTGCTTGGAACTGTACTGGGCCTTTTGTTATGATGGAGGGACTCACCATCAACTGAACAGCACTCGCTAGGCAAGGGACATGGGTTCCAAAACTCTGTGAATTGAGAGAGGTTGGGGATAGGTATTTATATTTGGTGGCATGGGCCCCTCTGGTGAGGGCCTTACATGCTAATTGCACTTTCTCCACGGTGGAATATAAGAGCTAATGTTGATTCTATTAGGAGTCTAGTTACAGGCTGCTGAGCTGAATTCACTTTGGGCTAATGGTGTACCAGCACTGAGGCTCCCCTACTACAAGCTGAAATCACAAAAGAGCTAAAAACTGACTAAGAGCTGAAATCACTGAGTGTTGTGTTAAGTAGTGGGGAAGCCTGAAGCTATATTGTGGAGCAGTTTGTGGGACAGCTGGAGCGGCTTGTGGACCGGCTGGTGGAGCAGTTCATGGGACGGCAGGAGCTGTTTGTGGACTGGCTGGTGGAGCGGAGCGGAGCCCTGTGGGGCAGTCAGCTTCAGATCATGTAAGGTGCCCCTTACCTCTTCCTGCCCAACCCCCCCATTTCCACCCAGGTTGGGAGGTAAAACTCTGTAGATAAACTTTTGAACTCTGGGGCTGCCCTGACCAGGGACAGAGACTTTTGGGACTTTGGGTGATTTCAGGTTGCTGGACTCAAGAACCCAAGGGAAAGGACACGCCCCAATTTGCTTGGGGTGGGTTTTTGCTCATGGGTTGTGTTATGAATCCTGTTGGTGGTGTTTCCCAAACATAATGCCACATTGTTTCTCTCTGTTATTAAAAGGCTTTTTTTTGCTACACTCAGACTCTGTGCTTGCGAGAGGGGAAGTATCGCCTCTTGGAGGTGCCCAGCGGGGGTGGTGTGTATTTGTCCCAGGTCACTGGGTGGGGACTCGAGCTAGTTTTGCATTGTGTTATTGGAATGCAACCCCTAGATACTGAACCCGGCCCTTATTGCTGCCAACTCTGATGGGCAGAAGGGTTACTTTGAAGGGTTTATTTGAGCTTATGCTCAAATAAATTGGTTAGTCTCTAAGGTGCCACAAGTACTCCTTTTCTTTTTGCGAATACAGACTAACACGGCTGTTACTCTGAAACCTATTAATATCACATACTTTGTACAGAATTACTTAGCTCACACCTGTTTCAGAGGAAGAAACAGGAGGCTGTAATGTGGAGAGCCTTTCACATCAGGACATACTGTGGTTTTCTCACAAAAACACCCTATTTGTAATAAATAGTGAATCAAAACTGGATGCTGTTCAAAAAGTGCAAATTAGTGTGGTGAGCTGCCTAATCTACTGCAAATATAGACTGTATAGGTAACAATATGGCTGGACAAATACTCATTCTTTTATTGCTGACAGGGTTGTAGATTCAGTGATTCAGAGAGAAACTGTTTCTTTTGGTGTCTAAATAGGTGATGAAAACACTTACCACTTCATTTATGCGCAAAAAAAAAAAAAAGGACATGATCACAATTTCCTCATGCAAAGTGAGAAGTGATATGGCAAACTGCATTAATGAGCACCTCTCAAAGGGAGGGATTCTGTCTAAACAAGCGTTTTACAAATATCAAATGTGTCTGCTATAAAACAAAGGAACTTTGCCCTAATTGCAAGGATTTCAGTGACTGTTTTGGTGAAATTTGATATGAATTATTGTTTGTTTTAATGAGTATAAAGCACCAGTGCTGAGGATTGTTTCATAACCAACTAAATAAATGAAGCCCAAAATGTAAGAACTTTCTCGATAGTTATCATCTTTGACGGTTGGGGTGGAAATCATTATTTTAAAGGACAGAAGGCCATGCCTCTGCCACCATGTTCTTTGGTTTGGCAAATTTCTCCCTCAGTCAGAGCTTCCTAACATCAGCCTGTTCCTGGGCTCATTCACTGTCTTACATTCCTCTTACCATGATCCATTCTTCTGTTGCTCTTTCTAAATATTTCAAAACTGTGTAACCTTTTTTTAGTTTTTCTGATATGTTTCATCAGGAAAAACTCCACTTTTCCTCCTCCTAATGTTGCTGCTACTTCAGATTTGATATCTCTTCTTATAACCCCATATTTTATTGTTAATAATAGTTGATCTATTTGGCTTTTGAGTTTGATCTTATTGCTATGTCCTTCCGTTATACTTAATCAGTGCTTTGGATCAAAGGCATTAAATAAAAAAATTGCATTACAATTTGAACTCTTTCAAACTACCCATTTAATGTTTACTTCTAATTTACTTCTAATTGCCAAAGCAAGGGTCAAATTCACCACAGGCGTCTGCAAGCACAACTTCATGGCCTTTGGTGGAGTTGCTGTCACATACACCAGTGGTGAATTCTACAAGGCCAGAAAGGCCGGACTCAGTACCTCACACTTTCCTGGTACAGATTCAGGCAAGATGGCAGTTTTTCCAAGTCACAGTTTTCCTACATTCCAGTGAATGATCAGTAAGGCTATGTTTTAGTATTTTAATCAGGGCACGTATTTTTAGTAAAAGTCATGGATAGGTCATGGGCTGTAAACAAAAATTCATAGGCCCCGACCTATCCATGACTTACTAAAAATACGTGCCCTGATTAAAACTTGGGATGGAGGGCTGTGGGTGCTCGGGGGGGGGAAGGCAGCCCGAGACCCCCACTGGTACTGGGGCGGGGGGAAGAGGTCCAGGCTGTGGTGTGTGGCCCGGGACCCCTGCTGGGGGAGGTGGGGGGTGGATTGGCGGGGCTGGCAGGGGCTTCCTATCCAGCTCTGCATCCCTGAAGCTCCTAGGCGGTGGAGGCAGGGGCCAGTGCAGGCGCTCTGCTGCTCCCACCACAAGCGCTGGCTGCTGCAGCTCCCTTTTGGCCAGGAACCGCAGCCAATGGGAGATGCGAGGGCAGGGTCTGTGGGCACAGGCAGAATGCGGTATGGAGACCCGCCCCTCCGCAGCCTAGGAGCTGCAGGGGGGTCATGCCAATGTGAGCCGGGGAGCCCTCCACCCCAAGCCCCCCCTGCACTCCCCAACCCTTGCCCCTAGCCCTGAGCCCCCTCCCACACACCCAAACTGCTGCTGCTGGCCCAGTGCCAGCACCAGCAGCTACAGAAGTCACAGAATCCGTGACCTCCGTGACAGACTCACAGTCTTAATTATCAGTACATTATATAAAACAAACATATGATCAATTAAACATAAACCTGACATGTTTCTCTTAACACTTAAAAGTATCAACACAATGAATAATAACCTTGAAGATGTGGATAAATTGGAAAGAATACAGAGGAGAGCAACAAAAATTATAAAAGATTTAGAAAACCTGATTTATGAGGAAAAGTTAAAACAAATGGGCATATTTAATCTTGAGAAAAGAAGACTGAAAGGGGTCCCAATAATATGTTAAGGGCTATTAGGAAGAAGACAGTGATCAATTGTTCTCAGTGTCCAGTGAAGTGAGGGCAAGAAGTAATGGGCTTAATCTGCAGCAAGGGAGATTGAGGTTAGATATTAGGGGAAAACTTTCTAACTATGAGGGTTGTTAAGCTCTGGAATAGGCTTCCAAGGGAGGCTGCTTACATCCCCATTGTTGAAGGTTTCTAAAAACAAGTTGAACAAACACCATAGATTCATAGATATTTAGGTTAGAAGGGACCATTATGATCATCTAGTCTGACCTCCTGCACAACGCAGGCCACAGAATTTCACCCACCACTCCTACAAAAAACCTCACACCTATATCTGTGCCATTGAAGTCGTCAAATCATAGTTTAAAGACTTCAAGGAGCAGAGAATCCTCCAGCAAGTGACCCGTGCCCCATGCTACAGAGGAAGGCAAAAAACCTCCAGGGCCTCTTCAAATCTGCCCTGGAGGAAAATTCCTTCCCGACCCCAAATATGGCAATCAGCTAAACCCTGAGCATATGAGCAAGATTCATCAGCCAGATACGACAGAAAATTCTTTCTTGGGAAACTCAGATCTCACCCCGTCTAATAGTCCATCACAGGCCATTGGGCCTATTTACCATGAATATTTAATTACCAAACCCATGTTATCCCATCATACCATCTCCTCCATAAACTTATCGAGTTTAATCTTAAAGCAAGATAGATCTTTTGCCCCCACTGCTTCCCTTGGAAGGCTATTCCAAAACTTCACTCCTCTGATGGTTTAAAAACCTTCGTCTAATTTCTAGTCTAAATTTCCTAGTGGCTAGTTTATATCCATTTGTTCTTGTGTCCGCATTGGTACTGAGCTTAAATAATTCCTCTCCCTCTCCGGTATTTATACCTCTGATATATTTATAGAGAGCAATCATATCTCCCCTCAACCTTCTTTTAGTTAGGCTAAACAAGCCAAGCTCCCTGAGTCTCCTTTCATAAGACAAGTTTTCCATTCCTCGGATCATCCTAGTAGCCCTTCTCTGTACCTGTTCCAGTTTGAATTCATCCTTCTTAAACATGGGAGACCAGAACTGCACACAGTATTCCAAGTGAGGTCTCACCTGTGCCTTGTATAACGGTACTAAAACCTCCTTATCCCTACTGGAAATACCTCTCCTGATGTATCCCAAGACTGCATTAGCTTTTTTCACAACCATATCACATTAGCGGCTCATAGTCATCCTATGATCAACCAATACTCCAAGGTCCTTTTCCTCTTCCGTGACTTCTAATTGATGCGTCCCTAGATTATAACTAAAATTCTTGTTATTAATCCCTAAATGCATGACCTTACACTTCTCACTATTAAATTTCATCCTATTAATATTACTCCAGTTTACAAGGTCATCCAGATCCTCCTGTAGGGTATCCCTGTCCTTCTCTAAATTGGCAATACCTCCCAGCTTTGTATCATCCACAAACTTTATTAGCACACTCCCACTTTTTGTGCCAAGGTCAGTAATAAAAAGATTGGTCCCAAAACCGATCCTTGAGGAACTCCACTGGTAACCTCCCTCCAGCCTGACAGTTCACCTTTCAGTAGGACCCGTTATAGTCTCCCCTTTAACCAATTCCTTATCCACCTTCCAATTTTCCTATTGATCCCCATCTTATCCAATTTAACTAATAATTCCCCATGTGACATAGTATCAAATGCCTTACTAAAATCTAAGTAAATTAGATCCACTGCGTTTCCTTTGTCTAAAAAATCTGTTACTTTCTCAAAGAAGGAGATCAGGTTGGTTTGGCACGATCTACCTTTTGTAAAACCATGTTGTATTTTGTCCCATTTACCATTGACTTCAATGTCCTTAACTACCTTCTCCTTCAAAATTTTTTCCAAGACCTTGCATACTACAGATGTCAAACTAACAGGCCTATAATTACCCGGATCACTTTTTTTCCTTTCTTAAAAATAGGAACTGTGTTAGCAATTCTCCAATCATACGGTACAACCCCTGAGTTTACAGATTCATTAAAAATTCTTGCTAATGGGCTTGCAATTTCTTGTGCCAATTCCTTTAATATTCTTGGATGAAGATTATCTGGGCCCCCCAATTTAGTCCGATTAAGCTGTTTGAGTTTCGCTTCTACCTCAAATATGGTAATGTCTACCTCCATATCCTCATTCCCATTTGTCATGCTACCATTATCCCTAAGATCCTCTTTAATCTTATTAAAGACTGAGGCAAAGTATTTGTTTTAGATATTGGGCCATGCCTGGATTATCCTTGACCTTCACTCCATCCT
The DNA here is from genome assembly GCF_965140295.1 of Lepidochelys olivacea. Lineage (NCBI taxonomy): Eukaryota > Metazoa > Chordata > Testudines > Cheloniidae > Lepidochelys > Lepidochelys olivacea. The sequence goes on along the minus strand of NC_140431.1, from coordinate 69,330 downwards.
CAGTGTTTAGCGGTCCCACTTCTTCTTTCTTTGTTTTCTTATTCATATGACTATAGAACCTTTTACTATTGGTTTTAATTCCCTTTGCAAGGTCCAACTCTACTTGACTTTTAGCCTGTCTCACTTTATCCCTACATGTTCTGACTTCAGGGAAGGTCTAGGTTTACTTGGCCTGAGCACAGGGGCCCAGACTAGATGCTCTCTGAAGGTCCCTACCTGCCCTACGTTTCTGTGATTATAATGCCCTGATGTTTCCATACATGCATATTTATATTAAAGTATTTTTTGCCCTGCTTTATAATGAATAATACAGAATATTAATACAAAAACAAGTAGTAACAAACCAAACCAACAGCCTTTCTCTGCACAAAAAGAGCACATCCACCAAAATATATATAAAAAAAAATCCCCCATCTCAGCCCCCCTCTTAAACCCCTCCCCCCCAGCCCCTCAGAATCCCAGGAAAAATCTAGACCCTAAAAACCTTCCAAAATGATTGGGTTTGCAGCATGCCCAAAATGTCAACAAATCTGGGTTATTTCAGACCATGGAGAAGAAAGTAAATTGCAAATCCTGGGAGTTCTAGCAGAAAAGCACCCTGCCAACAGGTCTTTTTCCTTTATGGCAAGGGAGATCCAGTTTGAGCACTTCCACTGATTTTTTTTCTGGCAAGAGTAAGCTACTTAAGTCTTTATGGACTGTTTCCCCTCTGAGCCCTCTGGAAATTCTGTTTCATTCAGCCCCTTAAGTATGCGCTTTAGTGCCCGGGGTAAGCAGGCATATTTGTGTCTCCTTCATTTTTCCACCCCTGCAGCTTTTTGCCCTCCCTGGGCAGCTGCCGCACTCACCCTACCCGTTTACAATCCTGGGTGTGTTTATAGCAATGATGCACCTGTGTAATCTCTAATGATACTGAGGAATTAATACTTGCTTATTTTATTCTTTTTTAAAATAAGTATTTTTCAGGAGATTTCAAAAACATCTGGGCAGGCTTCCTGAGTCCCAGGCTCCCCATTGACCCTAGTCAATGACCAGGGTCAGTGGTCTACGGTCACATCTGTTATGCACATGACCTGATCAGCTGCTCACATTTGCCTGTGCAAACCACAGGCTGTCTCCACAGTCATTATCTGTAAAGCACCATACACGTTGATACTGCATATGTAAATTATAGAGGAGGCTGATCCAAATTCTGAGCCCCAAAATTCAGGATATCTAGAAAAAGGGGTTTAGTCTGATGATTTCTCTATAAAATATTAAATAAGAAAGTTTCCTTAGCCGTGGTGTAAGCTGACTGAATGTGCTTCCATCCCACTGCACTGATAACCCTTTGTTAGATAGTTTGAAAATGATTTCCCGAGAGTCACCTTTTCTTATTGTTGTGAAGTTGCTTTGGCAAAATTCAGAAAAAAGGAATTTTTAGAGATCACATGCTTGTTTAAAAAAGCCTGTTCTGTTCTGTTCATATTCTTATACCATGTGCTTCATGGTGGCATCTGAGTGGCTAAAGTTAACATTGTGACACAGCAGATAGATCTGTATCTTTCAATATACTGCCACTAAATACAATATTATCCTACTGGAATTATACTATATGGTCCATTTGTTCTTTCCCTCCTAATTTCCTATGTTCTCAGCCACAGGACTTCCTAATTAGTTGCTTCATATATAAATACAAAACAGCAGGCTCAGCATAACTATCTATATTATGCAGTATTTCATTTATTTTAACTTTTTATTATAGTTATATATATATATGTGTGTGTATATAATAAACTTCTCATAATATATTAACCATTTGCTACCTAACCTTAGCTATACTTGAAACATTTAATTATATATAATATGAATGGTTAAACTATAAATCAATTATTTGTATCACAACATTTACAAACAAACAGAATTTGTTTATAATAATACAACTAGGGCTGTCAAATGATTAAAAAATTAATCATGAGATTTAAAAAAAATCCTGATTAATTGTAGTTTTAATTACAATAATAGAATACCATTTAAATAGTTTTTGATGTTTTCTACATATTCAAATATATTGATTTCCGTTACAACACACAACACAAAGTATACAGTGCTTATTTTATATGATCATTTTTATTACAGATATTTGCACTGTAAAAAAGATAAGCAAAAGAAATATCCGGTAGTACTTTTCAATTCACCTCTTACAAGTACTTTAGTGCAGTCTCTTAATTGTGAAAGTGCAACTTACAAATATAGAATTATTTTTTTACATAACTGCCTGCACTCAAAAATAAAACTATGTAAAACTTTAAAGCCTACATGTCCACTCGGTCCTACTTCTTGTTCAGCCAATTGCGAAGACAAACAAGTTTGTTACATTTACAGGAGATAATGCTGCCCGCTTCTTATTTACAATGTCACCTGAAAGTGAGAACAGGTGTTTGCAGGCACTGTTGTAGCCGGCATTGGAAGATATTTATGTGTCAGATATGCTAAACATTTGTGTGCTCCTTCATGCTTCAACCACCATTCCACCATTAATTGAGTTAATTTGTTTTGAGTTAATTGTGTGAGTTAACTGTGATCAATTGACAGCTCTAAATCCAACTATTTAAAAAATTATTAAAATAAGTTAAAAAATAAAGCAAAATTCAGAGGAGGGGGATACACACAGGGAGGGAAGGAAGTGGGTAGAGAGGTTGGGGAATGCATACATTTAATATGATTATTCAGATACTTCCAGGAAAGCCTCCCATATATCTGAGAATTTTTCTTGGGTATTTCTGTTACAGTATGGATTTCTTTCCATGGTGGCCAAGTTTACAATGTCTATGCTCCAGTCTTCAATTGTTGGTTGCTTTTTGGATTTCTATTTTTGTAGTTCTAGTCTTCTCGCAATTATTGGTGCTCTTCTAAGCCAAAGTTTTTCAAATTTATTCAGCTTCTGGTTAACATCCATTTGGTTTAAAATTATGTTTAACTTGTGTTAAGGTTCCTCTCCCACTCTGAACTCTAGGGTACGGATGTGGGGACCTGCACGAAAGACCCCCTAAGCTTATTCCTACCAGCTTAGGTTAAAAACTTCCCCAAGGTACAAACTTTGCCTTGTCCTTGAACTGTATGCTGCCACAACCAAGCGTCTTACAGAAAGACCAGGGAAAGAGCCCACTTGGAGACGTCTTCCCCCAAAATATCCCCCCAAGCCCTACACCCCCTTTCCTGGGGAAGGCTTGCTAAGAATCCTTATCAATTGGTACAGGTGAACACAGACCCAAACCCTTGGATCTTAAGAACAATGAAAAAGCAATCAGGTTCTTAGAAGAAGAATTTTAATTAAAGAAAAGGTAAAAGAATCACCTCTGTAAAATCAAGATGGTAAATACCTTACAGGGTAGTCAGATTCAAAGCATAGAGAATCCCTCTAGGCAAAACCTTAAGTTACAAAAAGACACAAAAACACATCCATCCAGCACAGCTTATTTTACCATCTATTACACAAAAGGAAATCTAACGCATTTCCAGCTAGATTACTTACTAACTAACAGTTGTAAGGCTGCATTCCTGATCTGTTCCCGGCAAAAGCAACACACGGACCCTTTGTTCTCCTCCCCGCCCCCGCCCCCCCCCCCCCCGCGCCCATCCATATTTGAAAGTATCTTGTCTCCATATTGGTCATTTTGGTCAGATGCCAGCGAGGTTATTTTAGCTTCTTAACGCTTTACGGGTGAAAGGGGTTTGCCTCTGACCAGGAGGGATTTTATAGCACTGTATACAGAAAGGTGGTTACCCTTCCCATTATATTTATGACAACTTGTAGCGCAATTTTATTTTCTAGGAAAAAAATTAACTCATCAATTAAGTTCTGCCCAAAACATGTGGGTATAGGAGCATTCCCAGAGCTTATGGGCTAAGCTAGTACCTGCTGAATCACAGCACCAACATTTGTCTGACTTAGTGGCACCTATTTTGAACAGTCAAAGAGGGGTGTCCAATGCATGCTCCATATGATTTTTCCACTGGATTAGTCTTAAACAGAGGTCCAAGAGACAGTTCAGTGCTAAAACTTGTTTCCATTGGTTAGCAAAGAATAATTGCCATAGTTCCTCCTCCCATTTCTTTTTTAGGATGTCCATTTTCAATTCAAATTTGCTGGCCAGGTGTGCATATAGCATTGCCATAGGTCTTGGCAATCTGGTAATATGTGGAGAAATGAAAGCAGTTCAGGTGGGTTGGGGCAATGCACGCATCGGGGCCAGATAGGAGATGGCATGTTTAAATTGGACGTATCGCCGCCACTCCTTTGTCTCTAGACTGAACCTTTCTTTTAATATTGTGAAATGGAGGGAAGGTGTCATTTTCAGTAAACTGACTGACTGGTCAGAATTCCTTTCATAATCCAATCCAGGCAAATGATGGAGTTGCCTGCTTCTAGTTACCCCATAGAGAGGCCTTGGTATGTAGAAGGAGGTAATTTTTAACTTTAGTAGAGAGAGTGTGCCAAGCATTTCTGGCTGCCACAATAGTTCGTAATTGTTTGTTAGGGAATCAGTAGTAAAGTGTAGTACATTGGAAAGTGGGAAAGGAGCAACCAACTCTTTTTCCACCTTGAGCCAGTCCACGGTTCTACAGCACAGGAGAATGAGCCACTGTGCTGCTTGGCTAAGAATTATTGCTTGATGGAAAAGTTTAAAGTTGGGAAATCTAAAACCACGTGTTTTGATAGGAGCTGTAAACTGTGTTAAGGAAATTCTAGGGTTGTTACCAGCACCCCACAAGAAGGAACAGAACATGTTGTAGATTTTCGGTAAAATTTAAAGAAGGAAAATGGATAGGACGGGAATTCAGGGGGAAAAAAAGGGGGGGATCCTGGGAAGGGTTTTAGTTCTGTTTATTTTTCTTCAAAAGGGGAGAGAGTGCCTGCCATCTATTTAAATATTTTGCCAACTGCATAATTAATGGAGCTAGGTTAACCTGAACTAAGTTTTTAATTTCCTTAGGGAACAGGATGCCAAGATATCTGAGGTTTGTCTTACCATCTAAATATCCCAGTAGGAGAGCAACTTCCAGCTAAATCCAATAAGATCTTAATTGCTTCTAACTTATCCCAATTTGTCTTGTAGCCAGAGAATTACCAAAGTTATCTATTGTATGTAGGATATATGTAATAGATTGATCTGGATTTTCAACGAACAAGAGGATGTCATCTGCATATAGAAGGATTTTTGTCTCCTGAGTCCCTGATTTGATCCCTTGAATACCTTGCTGTACCCTAAAATTAGTATTGCAAGTGGTTATAATGCTAAATTGAATTGGAGCAAGGAGAGGGGGCATCCCTCTCTAGCTCCCTGAAACAGATCAAAGGTGGGGGGGATATTGTGCTATCTGTTAGGATATGAGTGTTGGGATTGGAATATAACAGCTTTATCCATGAAGTAAAGGATTTCCCCAACCCAAATTTATTCAGGGTAAGAAACAGATGTTGCCAGCTCAGTCTGTCAAAGGCTTTCTATGCTTAGAGTGAAATAATTGAATGAGTGAAATGATAAGTTTAAGTACAGTAGATCCTCAGAGTTACAAACACCAGAGTTACGAACTGACTGGTCAACCACACGCCTCATTTGGAATGAGAAGTATTCAATCAGACAGCAGCAGAGAAAAAAAAAAAGCAAATACAGTACAATACTACTAAATGTAAACTAGGGAAAAAAATAAAGGGAAATTTTTAAAGATTTGACAAGGTAAGAAAACTGTTTCTGTGCTTGTTTCATTTAAATGAAGATGGTTAAAAGAAGCATTTTTCTTCTGCATAGTAAAGTTTCTAAACTGTATTGAGTCAATGTTCAGTTATAAACTTTTGAAAAAACAACCATAATGTTGTATTCAGAGTTATGAACAACCTCCATTCCCGAGTTGTTTGCAAATCTGAGGTTCTGCTGTACATAAAAGGTGGTTACAAGGAGAAGGGAGAAAAAATGTTCTTGTTAACCTCTGAGGATAGGACAAGAAGCAGTGGGCTTAAATTGCAGCAAGGGGGTATGTTGGACATTAGGAAAATCTTTCTAACTGTCATGGTAGTTAAGTGCTGGAATGAATTGCCAAGGGAGGCTGTGGAACCTCTGTCATTGGAGATTTTTAAGAGCAGGTTAGACAAAAACCTGTCAGGGATGGTCTAGATAATACTTGGTCCTGCCTGGAGTGCAGGGGACTGGACTAGAAGACCTCTCGAGGTGCCTTCCAGTCCTATGATTCTATGATGGATTTGCCCTCTACTGTTTGTTGCTAGACTGAGAGCTGAACCCCAACACTGCAGTGACTGATCTGGTAAAGTTGTTTTAATTCATCCTATCTTCTGCATGAGGTCTTTTGCTGTAGTGAGGTCAGATACCTTTCAGCTTCTTTTGCTCTCACAAAATGAAATATCTTGCCTTCCTTTTTAACTTTGACAGTAGCAGAGAAGAAAATGAAGTAGTCCAAACCCAATCCTTTGGCAAGCACTCCTGAGCTATTGAATTTATCCCTCTTTTCCACCATGTCCTAGGTGTAATCTGGGAACATTCATCAGCTTGTCTCCTTTCCATGTTAGATTTTCCGGTTCATGGGCTTTTTAAAGAACAAGTTCCTTAATACTATATTTTCAGTGTCTTACAATTGTGGCCCAGGGCTTTGCATTTGGAGAGGGCTTTGGTGTAAGAGAGCAGTGGGCTCTCTCAATATCTAAGTTCTGATTGGGGGAGAGACACAAGCTCTGGCAGTATTGTGAATAAATATTCCCCTGGCCTCCAGTTTTCCATCTGCTCTGGGAGACCCACAATTCTCAAATTGTCTCTCCTTGGTCTTCTGTCTAGATCATTAAGTACTTCTCCTGCAATGCTTTAATAGTCCTTTCCTGTTGCTCTGAGGTTATATTCCTAGTACTCACTGTGTCTTCTAGGAAGTCTATTCTATTCTCAGCTTCCTGTAGTCTTGATGCCAAGCTTTGCAAATTAGCTTGGTGTGTGCTAGTAACATTTTTGATCTCAGTTATATCTTCAGATATTTTACTCAAGATAGTCTGCCTGTTTATTATTTGTTTTAGCCAGTCCATAACTCCATCTAATCTCAGAGGGGCAGCCTTTTCCTGGTCAGCCATTTTAGCTACAAGAGGGCTGTCCAACAGCTTCTGCTTTTTAGGATTTTGTAGAGTCTGAAGGTGGAGCAGCGTCCATAATGGTACTAAATTAAAAGAAAAGAGTTGTAGACTAATAGCTGATGAATATTAGATGGAAAAAACGTGACTCAGTTGCTGATGGTTATGGGTTTTAGGAGGTGGGGAAGGGATGCAGCCACCATCCCCCTAGTGACTCCCGGAAGTCCGACGGTATGTAATTTTAAATAAACATATCCTTAAATATATTTTTGTAACTAGGTTTTAAAATGCTGCTCGTTTCCATTCACTCACTTCCCATCAACATATCACATGATTTTTTACCATTTGAGACTGACTGTTACCGTTTTGCTGCATATTCCTGTTTTGCCCTCAATAGAATCTAAAATAATTTGAATATGATTTTTCACTGGCATGGTAAATAGTCTGCTTCCATTTTACCATATTCGGTCAAAGATAAAGAAATTATAACTGCAGGATTCCCTGACCCATTTTTAGTCTATAGGTCATGTATCCTGTAATATATTCCCTACAGGGATAAATGTTCTTATTTCCACTGAGAGAATCATGTTCATGCTTTTCAAAATATCTTTGTCTGTCTACTCAGCCTGTTCAATGAATAATCCTAGGTCTATATGATTCAATATGAAAACATCTAACAGACATACAGCTTTTGTTTTGTAAACTGTACATTATACATCAATTATTTAGGGATGTGGTTGTAATGTTGAAGAAAAATTGTCATATTATTCTAACCCAGTACTTAAAAGATTATCTCAAAAATTGGAAATATAATTTATTTATAGACACATATCCAAGATATTATGAGAGTTAACAGTTAAACTAGAATGGAGGACAAGCTTTTGACTTAACAAAAGAAAGTGAATGATAATCTTCATAATATGTCATGGATACATTACTTTGTTTGTCAGCTGCTGAGAAACAAAACAGAGCCAACTGAGGCAGAGAGAGCTGCTTTTATCGCAGCAGATGTGAAATATCTGTGTATATTACCGTTTTGTTAATGCGGTTGTATTAATGCTGTATTGAAAAAAGTCACTCCTTATTTTGTTGCCAGTGCAAAAAAAGTGTGTTCTTAACTGCGGTTAGCTAACCTGGGTTAAAATAGCAATGAACATACAGCAATTCAGCTTTTAATTCAAGTTAGCATCTCAAGTTAAAGCCTATGCACATCCTGGCATTGAACTCCAATTGCTAACCTGAATTAAAAGCCAAGTTGTCATGTCTTGACTGTTACTAAAACCCAAGTTAGCAAACCTTTTTTTGCAGTGAAGATATACCCTTAGCAGACGTGTGTTCTCTTTACCCCTCTGCTCCTGTTAGCCAGATATAGATGTAGTAAGTAATTCCCATGCTGTTTTGCATATCATCACATTTTATTTATATAGCATTCAAATATTGCCTCTTCTGCATGATGTTTGGGGTGTGGTTCCACATCCACAGATTTACTTACTCACAGAAACTAGCCTTCGTTGCACCCTGATAAAATAGTAACACAAACATTTTGCATTTCCAGAGAGGAAGGATTGCCATATGATTAGGGAACAGGATGGGGATTCAGAAGACCTGGGTTCTGTTCTTAGTTCTGCCACAGACTCCTCCTTTGACGTGGGGGAAAATCACTTGAGTGCCCTGTACCTCAGTTTCTCCATCTGTATAATGGGGATGTTATTAATCTGCCTCACAATGCTCTTGTGTAGTTAAATGAACTGATCTTTATAAAGCAAGTTGAGATTCTCAGATTGAGGGCGCTATGTAAGTTTGACATGTAGTTATTAGGAAAATAGGATTTATCATACCAGGTTAGAACATAGTCCATCGAGTCCAATACCCGGTCCAAAACAACAATGACCAGTACCGAATGACACAGAAGAAGGTACATGAAATCAAACTAGAAGGAAGTGTGATCTGATCCTTTATCACCGTTTCTGTGTGCCAGTGTTTATGAAATAGCATCGTCTAGAGGCGTGAGTTAGAGTTTGGGGACTGGGTGAGGGAATCCTTTGTTTTCCCCAGACTGGTAAAGATGACAAACCCCTGTACATTTTCAAATTCTATGATTGCTACTAAGACCAATACAGGGGGAAAAAAACTTTAAAGGGCTTCAAACAGTAGACAAGCAAAATTGCTCTGTACAGCACACAGGTTTCCAATGCACTATTACCAATCTTCACAACACTGTCTACTAATTGACACTATTTAAACTTAAAACAAATACATATTATGCAATGTTGTACGGATGCCAAACTTAGTTGCATCCAGTCTATCCCAAAAGCCTGAAGCAAATTAATAGCTCTTTATCTTCCTGTCCACACTGCTGACATACAGAATGCAACTTATCCCGTGCTAACATTCTGAAAAAGGCAGCTGTTAACTGCTGTACAAATCTAGATATGAATGTCAGCTGACCATTCTGTTTGAAATGGGCCTATGATATTCACCCAAATAATAAGGCACATCTGTTTAACAGGGGCGAGCTCAGTATGACCCCTAAATGTTGAAACATCAGGTTATATCCGTATTGCTTCAAGGATCATACCCAAGTTGATTTCTGAGACTAAGCCCTGGTCTACGCTAGGAGTTGAGGTCGAATTTAGCAGCGTTAAATCGATTTAACGCTGCACCCGTCCACACGACGAAGCCCTTTTTTCCAACTTAAAAGGCTTTTAAAATTGATTTCCTTACTCCACCCCCGACAAGGGGATTAGTGCTGAAATCGGCCCTTCTGGGTCAAATTTGGGGTACTGTGGACGCAATTAGACGGTATTGGCCTCCGGGAGCTATCCCACAGTGCTCCATTGTGACCGCTCTGGACAGGACTCTCAACTCAGATGCACTGGCCAGGTAAACAGGAAAAGGCCCATGAACTTTTGAATTTCAATTTCCTGTTTGGCCAGCATGGCAAGCTGTAGGTGACCATGCAGAGCTCATCAGCAGAGGCGACCATGATGGAGTCCCAGAATCGCAAAAGAGCTCCAGCACGGACCGAACGGGAGGTACGGGATCTGATCGCTGTATGGGGAGAGGAATCTGTGCTATCAGAACTCCATTCCAGTTTTCGAAATGCCAAAACATTTGTCAAAATCTCCCAGGGCATGAAGGACAGAGGCCATAACAGGGACCCGAAGCAGTGCCGCGTGAAACTTAAGGCGCTGAGGCAAGCCCTACCAGAAAACCAGAGAGGCAAAAGGCCACTCCGGGTCCAAGCCCCAAACATGTCGCTTCTATGATGAGCTGCATGCCATTTTAGGGGGTTCAGCCACCACTACCTCAGCCGTGTTGTTTGACTCCCTCAATGGAGAGGGAGGCAATCCGGAAGCAGGTTTTGGGGACGAGGAAGTTGATGATGATGAGGTTGTAGATAGCTCACAGCAAGCAAGGGGAGAAACCGGTTTTCCCGACAGCCAGGAACTGTTTCTCACCCTGGACCTGGAGCCAGTACCTCACGAACCCACCCAAGGCTGCCTCCTGGACCTGCGAGGCAGAGAAGGGACCTCTGGTGAGTATACCTTTTAAAATACTATACATGGTTTAAAAGCAAGCATGTTTAATGATTAATTTGCCCTGGCATTTGTGGCTCTCCTGGATGTACTCCCAAAGCCTTTGCAAAAGGTTTCTGGGGAGGGCAGCCTTATTCCATCCACCATGGTAGGACACTTTACCACTCCAGGCCAGTAGCACGTACTCGGGAATCATTGTAGAACAAAGCATTGCAGGGTATGTTTGCTGGCATTCAAACAACATCCATTCTTTATCTTTCTGTGTTATCCTCAGGAGAGTGAGATATCATTCATGGTCACCTGGTTGAAATAGGGTGCTTTTCTTCAGGGGACACTCAGAGGTGCCCATTCCTGCTGGGCTGTTTGCCTGTGGCTGAACAGAAATGTTGCCCACTGTTAGCCACGGGGAAGGGGGAGGGGCTAGCAACGCGCTGGGGGGAGGCAAAATGCAACCTTGTAATGAAAGCACATGTGCTGTGTATGTAATGTTAATAGGAAGGCTTACCATGAAAGAGTGTACCCATTGTTCTAGAAAATGTCTTTTTAAATACCATTGTCCCTTTTTATCTCTCCACCAGCTGCATGTGGTTCAAGGATCACAGGATCTTCTCCTTCTCAGAGGCGAGTGAAGATTAGAAGGCGCAGAAAACTCACTCGTGATGAAATATTCTCTGAGCTCATGCTGTCCTCCCACACTGACAGAGCACAGACGAATGCGTGGAGGCAGACAATGTCAGAGTGCAGGAAAGCACAAAATGACCGGGAGGAGAGGTGGCGGGCTGAAGAGAGTAAGTGGCCTGTAGTACTATACAAAAAAGAAAAGCACATTTTCATTAATAAATTTATACTAAACTGTTATCAACAGGAGAAACGGAGGGAGTCCCACCTCAGAATATCCCATAGCCCAGGGACTGCAGAGTCTCAATGCGTGGATGAGACAATGGTGAAGGGAGGAGGGGTTTAGATTTATTAGGAACTGGGAAAACTTTTGGGAAAGGGGGAGCCTATACAGGAAGGATGGGCTCCACCTAACCAAAATGGAACCAGTTTGCTGGCACTTAACATTAAAAAGGTCATAGAGCAGTTTTTAAACTAAGGGCTGGGGGAAAGCCGACAGGTGTGGAGGAGCACTTGGTTCGGACATCTGTTAGGGGAGGATCTATTAATAGAGAACCTCTATGTCCTAGTGAGGACCAGAGGATGGAAAATGATAAAATACAGGCAGGGTCTGATCAGAAACAGTCAAATAAAAAAGAGTCCCGTTCAATTACATCGTGTAATGGCAGATAGCTAAAAGGAGACAAGTTTTTAAAGTGCTTATATACCAATGCTAGAAGTCTAAATAATAAAATGGGTGAACTAGACTACTTAGTATTAAATGAGGATATTGATATAATAGGCATCACAGAAACTTGGTGGAACGAGGATAATCAATGGCATACAGTAATACCAGGGTACAAAATATATCTGAAGGACAGAACAGGTCGTGCTGGTGGGGGAGTGGCATTGTATGTGAAAGAAAGCATAGAATCAAATGAAATAAAAATCGTAAATGAATCAAACTGTACCACAGAATCTTTATGGATAGAAATTCCATGCTCTAATAATAAATATATAGCAGTAGGGATATATTACCGACCACCTGACCAGGATGGTGATAGTGACAGTGAAATGCTCAGGGAGATTAGAGAGGCTATTAAAATAGAAAACTCTCAATAATAATAATAATGGGCAATTTCAATTATCTCCATATTAGCTGGGTACATGTCACCTCGGGACGGGATGCAGAGATAAAGTTTCTTGACACCCTAAATGACTGCTTCTTGGAGCAGCTGGTCCTGGAACCCACCAGAGGAGAGGTAATTCTTGATTTAGTCCTAAGTAAAGCACAGTATCTGGTCCAAGAGGTGAATGTAGATGGACCGCTTGGTAATAGTGACCATAATATAATTGAATTTAATATCCCTGTGGCAGGAAAAACACTACAGCAGCTTAACACTGTAGCATTTATTTTTAAAAAAGGCAGCTACACAAAAATGAGGAGGTTGGTTAAACAGAAATTAAAGGGTACAGTGCCAAAAGGGAAATCTCTGCAGGTTGCATGGAAACTTTTTAAAGACAACATAACAGAGGCTCAACTTAAATGTATACCCCAAATTAAAAAACATAGTAAGAGAACCAAAAAAGAGTCACCGTGGCTAAACAACAAAGTAAAAGAAGCATTGAGAGGCAAAAAGGCATCCTTTAAAAAGTAGAAGTTTAAATTCTAGTGAGGAAAATAGAAAGGAGCATAAACACTGGCAAGTGAAGTGTAGTGTAAAAATACGATTCGGAAGGCCAAAGAAGAATTTGAGGAACAGTTAGCCAAAGACTCAAAAAGTAATAGCAATTTTTTTTAAGTACATCAGAAGCAGGAAGCCTGCTAAACAACCAGTGGGGCCACTGGACGATCGGGGTGCTAAAGGAGCACTCGATGATAAGGCCATTGCGGAGAAACTAAACAAATTTTTTGCATCTGTCTTCACTGAGGATGTGAGGGAGATTCCCAAACCTGAGCCATTCTTTTTAGGTGACAGATCTGAGGAAAGAGTCCAGTGGAGGGCAACAAAAATGATTAGGGGGCTGGAGCACATGATTTATGAGGAGATGCTGATAGTACTGGGATTATTTAGTCTGCAGAAGAGAAGAATGAGGGGGAATTTGATAGCTGCTTTCAACTACCTGAAAGGGGGTTCCAAAGAGGATGGATCTAGACTGTTCTCAGTGATAGCAGATGACAGAACAAGGAGTAATGGTCTCAAGTTGCAGTGGGGGAGGTTTAGGTTGGATATTAGGAAAAACTTTTACTAGGAGGGTGGTGAAGCACTGGAATGGGTTACCTAGGAAGCTGGTGGAATCTCCTTCCTTAGAGGTTTTTAAGGTCAGGCTTGATAAAGTCCTGGCTGGGATGATTTAGTTGGGGATTGGTCCTGCTGTGAGCAGGGGGTTGGACTAGATGACCTCCAGAGGTCCCTTCCAACCATGATATTCCATGATTCTACGATTAACTGTCCCAGATTGAGGTATCATTAGAGGAGGTTTCGGAACAAATGGATACATTAAACAGCAATAAGTCACCAGGACCAGATGGTATTCACCCAAGAGTTCTGAAGGAACTCAAATGTGAATTTAAAGAACTACTAACTGTAGTCTTTAGGGTAACAGCTGTGTTAGCCTGTATTCGCAAAAAGAAAAGGAGTACTTGTGGCACCTTAGAGACTAACCAATTTACTTGAGCATGAGCTTTCGTGAGCTACAGCTCACTTCATCGGATGCATACCGTGGAAACTGCAGCAGACTTTATATACACACACAGAGAATATGAAACAATACCTCCTCCCACCCCACTGTCCTGCTGGTAATAGCTTATCTAAAGTGATCATCAAGTTGGGCCATTTCCAGCACAAATCCAGGGTGGAGGGTGAGAAAACCTGGATTTGTGCTGGAAATGGCCCAACTTGATGATCACTTTAGATAAGCTATTACCAGCAGGACAGTGGGGTGGGAGGAGGTATTGTTTCATATTCTCTGTGTGTGTATATAAAGTCTGCTGCAGTTTCCACGGTATGCATCCGATGAAGTGAGCTGTAGCTCACGAAAGCTCATGCTCAAGTAAATTGGTTAGTCTCTAAGGTGCCACAAGTACTCCTTTTCTTTTAACTGTAGTCTAGTCTGTAATCTATCATTTAAATCAGCTTCTGTACCAGATGACTGGAGGATAGCTAAAGTGACCCCAATTTTTAAAAAGGGCTCCAGAAGTGATCCTGGCAATTACAGGCCTGTAAGCCTGATTTCAGTTCCGGGCAAACTGGTTGAAACTACAATAAAGAACAATATTGTCAGACATATAGATGAACATAATTTGTTGAGGAAGAGTCAACATGGTTTTAGTAAAGGGAAATCATGCTTCACCAGTCTACTAGAATTCTTTGAGGGGGTCAACAAGCATGTGGACCAAGGGGATCCAGTGGATATAGTGTACTTAGATTTTCAGAAAGCCTTTGACAAGGTCCCTCACCAAAGGCTCTTATGCAAAGTAAGCTGCCACGGGATAAAGAGAGAAGGTGCTGTCATTGATTGGTAACTGGTTAAAAGATAGGAAACAAAGGGTAGGTATAAATGGTCAGTTTTCAGAATGGAGAGAGGTAAATAGTTGTGTCCCCCAGGGCTCTGTTCTGGGACCACTCCTATTCAACATATTCATAAATGATCTGGAAAAAGAAGTAAACAGTGAGGTGGCAAAATTTGCAGATGATACAAAATTACTCAAAATAGTTAAGACCCAGGCAGACTGCGAAGAACTACAAAAGGATCTCTCAAAACTGGGCAACAAAATGGCGGATGAAATTTAATTTGATAAATGCAAAGTAAAGGATATTGGAAGGCATAATCCCAAATATACATATAAAACAGTGGGGTCTATATTCGCTGTTACCACTCAAGAAAGAGATCTTGGAGTCATTGTGGATAGTTCTCTGAAAACATCCACTCAATGTGCAGCGGCAGTCAAAAAAGCGAACAGAATGCTGGGAATAATTAAGAAAGGGATAGATAATAGGACAGAAAATATCATGTTGCCTCTCTATAAATCCATGGTATACCCACATCTTGAATAATGTGTGCAGATGTGGTCACCCCATCTCAAAAAAGATTTATTGGAAATGGAAAAGGTTCAGAAAAGGGCAAGAAAAATTATTAGGGGTATGGAACGGCTTCCGAATGAGGAGAGATTAATAAGGCTGGGACTTTTCAGCTTGGAAAAGAGACGGCTAAGGGGAGATAAAGGGGAGAGGTCTATAAAATCATGACTGGTGTAGAGAAAGTACATAAGGAAGTGCTGTTCACTACTTCTCATAACAGAAGAACTAGGGAAATTAATAGGCAGCAGATTTAAAACAAACAAAAGGAAGTATTTCTTCACACAACACACAGTCAACCTGTGGAACTCCTTGCCAGAGGATGTTGTGAAGGCCAAGACCATAACAGGGTTCAAAAAAAAAAAAACCTAGATAAATTCATGGAGGATAGGTCCATCAATGGCTATTAGTGAGGATGGGCAGGAGTGGTGTCCCTAGCCTCTGTTTGCCAGAAGCTGGGAATGAGCAATAGGGGATGGATCACTTGATGGTTACCTGTTCTGCGCATTCCCTCTGGGGCACCTGGCACTGGCCACTGCTGGATCACAGGATACTGGGCTAGATGGACCTTTGGTCTGACCCAGTAAGGCCATTCTTATGTTGTTATGACTAGGTAGTCACCTGAGAAGGGGCAGGTCTCTATTCAAATCCCTTCTCTCTCTCTCAGGTGGAAGGGAGACTTGAACTGGGAGTATCCTACCTCTCATGTGAGTAGTCTGACCATTGGGCTAAAAGATATGAGGGAAGTCCTCTTAACCTCCCCCTGTTGCTGAGAATCTCAAGCTGAGGGAGGCATCTTCCTGCAGCCTGGATTTAGGTTCCTATCTCCCTGACAGGGGTTGGGGGCTTAGGACACACACTTCTTCATGCCATTTCCCACTGGCCAGTTTAGGCAGGAAGCTGCCCTCCATTCTGGCTTCTTTGAATCCAATTCTCAAATGCCTGTCTCTCCCCATTCATTGTGTAGGAAGCTTAGGCACTGAACTCAGGCTTCGTGAATGCCAGTGGTTTTCCAGATGCTTAAAAGTTAGGCTTGGTGTTGCTCAGCATCACCATGCCTAAATTCCTTTGAGTCTAGCCTTCTGTATTGGGCAATTCAGAATAAGATCATGAGAGTTGGCACCACTAGATCCCACTCACTGAGAAATGGGATTTAGCACTTCCTTACCAATGCAATTTTCTGTGTCTGTTTACATCTAAGAAATTTTTCCCCTTCCTCCACAGCCCTCTTACTCTGACACCACAATTGTTTGAGGAATGTAGCTCAAAGGTCAGTATGTGATAGCTGGGACTGTATCACATAAGTTCATTTAAGATTTAAATTCATTTAAATTCACGGTGAAATCCTAGCAGATCTTAAGCATAAAAAAGAAGCTTACAAGAAGTGGAAGGTTGGACATATGACCAGGGAAGAGTATAAAAATATTGCTCGGGCATGTAGGAATGAAATTAGGAGGGCCAAATTGCACCTGGAGCTGCAGCTAGTGAGAGATGTTAAGAGTAACGAGAAGGGTTTCTTCAGGTATGTTGGCAACAAGAAGAAAGCCAAGGAAAGTGTGGGCCCTTAATGAATGAGGGAGGCAACCTAGTGACAGAGGATGTGGAAAAAGCTAATGTACTCAATGCTTTTTTTGCCTCTGTCTTCACGAACAAGGTCAGCTCCCAGACTGCTGCACTGGGCATCACAACATGGGGAATAGATGGCCAGCCCTCTGTGAAGAAAGTGGTGGTTAGGGACTATTTAGAAAAGCTGGACGTGCACAAGTCCATGGGGCCGGACGAGTTGCATCCGAGAGTGCTAAAGGAACTGGCGGCTGTGATTGCAGAGCCATTGGCTATTATCTTTGAAAACTCATGGCGAACGGGGAAAGTCCCAGATGACTGGAAAAAGGCTAATGTAGTGCCAATCTTTAAAAAAGGGAAGAAGGAGGATCCTGGGAGCTACAGGCCAGTCAGCCTCACTTCAGTCCCCGGAAAAATCATGGAGCAGGTCCTCAAAGAATCAATCCTGAAGCACTTACATGAGAGGAAAGTGATCAGGAACAGTCAGCATGGATTCACCAAGGGAAGGTCATGCCTGACTAATCTAATCGCCTTCTATGATGAGATTACTGGTTCTGTGGATGAAGGGAAAGCACTGGATGTATTGTATCTTGACTTTAGCAAAGCTTTTGACACGGTCTCCCACAGTATTCTTGTCAGCAAGTTAAAGAAATGTGGGCTGGATGAATGCACTATAAGGTGGGTAAGAAAGTTGGCTAGATTGTCGGGCTCAACGGGTAGTGATCAATGGCTCCATGTCTAGTTGGCAGCCGGTGTCAAGTGGAGTGCCCCAGGGGTCGGTCCTGGGACCAGTTTTGTTCAATATCTTCATAAATGATCTGGAGGATGGTGTGGATTGCACTCTCCGCAAATTTGCGGCTGATACTAAACTGGGAGGAGTGGTAGATACGCTGGAGGGCAGGGATGGGATACAGAGGGACCTAGACAAATTGGAGGATTGGGCCAAAAGAATTCTGATGAGGTTCAATAAGGATAAGTGCAGGGTCCTGCACTTAGGACGGAAGAACCCAATGCACAGCTACAGACTAGGGACCGAATGGCTAGGCAGCAGTTCTGCGGAAAAGGACCTAGGGGTGACAGTGGACGAGAAGCTGGATATGAGTCAGCAGTGTGCCCTTGTTGCCAAGAAGGCCAATGGCATTTTGGGATGTATAAGTAGGGGCATAGCGAGCAGATCGAGGGACGTGATCGTCCCCCTCTATTCGACATTGGTGAGGCCTCATCTGGAGTACTGTGTCCAGTTTTGGGCCCCACACTACAAGAAGGATGTGGATAACTTGGAAAGAGTCCAGCGAAGGGCAACAAAAATGATTAGGGGTCTGGAACACATGACTTATGAGGAGAGGCTGAGGGAACTGGGATTGTTTAGTCTGCGGAAGAGAAGAATGAAGGGGGATTTGATAGCTGCTTTCAACTACCTGAGAGGTGGTTCCAGAGAGGATGGTTCTAGACTATTCTCAGTGGTGGAAGAGGACAGGACAAGGAGTAATGGTCTCAAGTTGCAGTGGGGGAGGTTTAGGTTTGATATTAGGAAAAACTTTTTCACTAGGAGGGTGGTGAAACACTGGAATGTGTTGCCTAGGGAGGTGGTGGAATCTCCTTCCTTAGAAGTTTTTAAGGTCAGGCTTGACAAAGCCCTGGCTGGGATGATTTAATTGGGGATGGGTCCTGCTTTTGAGCAGGGGGTTGGACTAGATGACCTCCTGAGGTCCCGTCCAACCCTGATATTCTATGATTCTATGTCCAATGTGCTTAATTTTCATCACCA
The DNA here is from genome assembly GCF_965140295.1 of Lepidochelys olivacea. Taxonomy (NCBI): domain Eukaryota; kingdom Metazoa; phylum Chordata; order Testudines; family Cheloniidae; genus Lepidochelys; species Lepidochelys olivacea. The sequence goes on along the minus strand of NC_140431.1, from coordinate 50,679 downwards.
ATTTGTTTACTAAAAGGGTTCAGTTACACTTAACTCATTTATCTGCTGTTGGAGAAGACTCCCTTTTGTTTCACCCCTAATTATTTTACCCATCCTACAAAGCAGTACGATTAGTAGACAACATAGGTATATAGGAATTGCCAGACAGGATCAGACCTGAGAGATCCTGTCTCTGAGAATGGCCAGTGCCAGATGCATCACAGGAAAGTGTAAGAATCCCACAGTAGGAAGATGTGAGATAATATGCCTCCTCCACATTAGGTCTTAGCCTGATGACTAATAGGTAGGTGTTGGCATAAGAACTGAAGCATGACATTTAATATCCCTTCTAAAATGTTTATCAGGAATTCTGAAAAATCTGTGTATTTTTCTTCTCTATTTAAATGTCCTCTCCCTTTTTGAATCTTGCTAAACTGTGGCCTCAGTGACATAATGGGGTAGTGAGACCTACAGTCTAATTATAGATTATGTAGAAAAGCTGTTTCTTCTGATCATTTTTTTAATTTCTGACCTTTCGGTTTCATTTAATGTCACCTTGGTTTTGAGTTATGAGATGGAGAACAGAAGTTCTTTGAGTGATTGCTCATGTGTATTCCACAATAGGTGTGTGTGCTCCCCACCTGCACCAGTGCTGGAAGTTTTTTCCCTAGCAGTACCCATAGGGGGGAGCGACCCCTGGAGCAGCGCACCACTGGCCCGGTACTGGTCTCGGTCGAGGAAACATTCCCAACACCGCTTACCGCCCAGTGACCATTCAGGGCTCAGTCCAGGTAAATCGCCCTTGACGCCAGCCAGACTGTCCGGATGGGTGCCGTCCAATCGGGACTCCTGGCACCGCTCATCTTCGCGAAGCGAATATCAATGGGACCGTGGTGGACGTCGCCAATGGTCCTTGTCTCTCAGGAGATACCACAGTTGGTCTTGGCACGATAGTTGACGCCATTCCTGCTCAGACTCCCGTTCCAAGTCTCCGCCACGGCACCGTAGCCCCAGGCGTCGATCACCGGCATCTCACCGACGCAGGTCTGCCCATCAAGGCCATTCGCAGAGCAGCTACTACCGTCGGTGCCGCTCCGCCGCGTTGAGATCGCAGTCCCGAGGCCAACGTAGATCCCGGCACCACCAATACTCCCAGTCCAGAGGTGGCAGTGGATCATACGCCAGCCCAGCCTCCCCTCACAGCCGCCCGTCTACAGGCCAACGTAGCCAGCCAGAACAGCTGGCCCCACAGCAAACGCAATGACACCAACGTCATGGCCAGCCCAGTGGTACCAGTGGGCACCGTGGCCTCCGGTGCAGCCCCTGGTGGGGGCTCTCTCGGTGGCCAGGGCCTTGGAAGCACCGTCGGCCTCCATCTTTAGACCGCCAGAAAAAGGGTCGGCAGGACCTGTGTCCTCGGTACCGTGCCTGGAGTCTGACCAGGTGGTGGATCCTCCAGTGCCAGACGATATCCAAAGCACCACACTGGCCTCGCCTTATCTGGAGGAGCTGATTGTGGCCCCGTCCCCCTCCGTCCCACAGGAGGACTACTGGGCCCACCAAGACACCCTAAAAAGGGTGGCAGCGAGCCTCCACCTCCAGGCTGAGGAGATGGAAGAGCCCTCAGACTCCCTGTTCAATGTGCTGTCCTCGTCAGCACTGGGCAGGGTGACCTTGCCTCTCCATGAAGGGGTGGCAAGAATTTCAAATTCCCTGTGGCAAACACCAGCCTCGTTGGCTCCCATCTCTAAAAAGGTGGAGTGCAAGTACTTTGTACCCACGAAGGGACACAAGTATCTGTATACCCACCTGGCGCCCAACTCCTTGGTGGTTGAGTCGGTCAACCACAGGGAGTGGCAGGGGCAACCAGCCCCGACCCCCAAAGCAAAGACTCTCGGAGGCTGGATACTTTTGGGAGAAAAGTTTATTTGTCGTCAAGCTTTCAGCAATGCGTAGCCAATCATCAGGCTCTCCTGGGTTGCTACAAGTTTAACCTCTAGGAATTCCTCCCCAAGTTCTCAGCAGGGACCTACCCCCAATAAAGCTCCCTTTCTCCAATCAATTGTGTGCTTTCCTCCCGGAATGGTCGCGGCTCACCTCTGACTGATGGGTCCTCAACACCATCTCCCAAGGTTACACCCTTCGGTTTACCTCCTCCCCGCCCAGCCGCCCTCTGCCCCCGTCAGTCCTGGGGGACCCATCTCATGAGGCTCGGCTCCAGCAGGAGATGGGGCGGCTCCTGGACCGAAGAGCTATAGAGGCAGTGCCCAAGGAATTCCTGGGCAAGGGTATTACTCCCAGTATTTCCTTGTCCCGAAGGCCAAACGGGGGCTCAGGCCCCTCATGGACCTGCGAGGCCTGAACCACTACATGGTGAAACTCAAGTTCCGCATGGTTTCCCTGGCCTCCACCATCTCCTCCCTGGATCCCGGGACTGGTACGCTGCCCTCCATCTACAGGACGTATACTTCCACATCCACATATTTGAGGGGCACAGGTGCTTCCTCCATTTCGTGGTGGGACAGAGTCACTACCAATTCACAGTCCTACCAGTTGGTCTGTCCACTGCCCCCAGGGTCTTTACAAAGTGTATGGCAGTGGTAGCGGCCTACCTCAGACTCCAAGGGGTCCAAATATTCCCATATCTGGATAACTGGCTAGTCAAAAGCACCTCCCACTCGCAGGTGAGGGATCATGTGGCTCTCCTCCTGGCCACATGTACTTCCCTGGACCTGTTGATGAACAATGCCAAGTCCACGATAGTCCCAGTCCAACGCATAGAGTTTATGGGGGCGCTACTGGATGCAACGTCTGCCAGGGCCTCTCTCCCACCGGACAGGTTCGAGACCCTGAAAGGGCTCATGGACTTGGTCACAAGGTTCCCGGTGATGACAGCCAGGGCTTGCCTGCAACTGCTGGGTCACATGTCTGCGCGCACATATGCGGTCCGTCACGCCAGACTCAGAATGAGGCCCCTCCGGCTCTGGATGGCCTCACCGTTCTCCCCAGCCACGGACGGCATGGACAAAGTCCTCACTGTGCCGAACTCTGTGATCACCTCCCTGCGATGGTGGTCCGCCCCAAACGACATGCTCCAAGGGGTCCCGTTCAGGGACAGGGTCCCGTCGTTGGAGCTGGTGTCCGACGCGTCAGACCTGGGTTGGGGGCCCATGTGGGGAACTTTCAGACCCAAGGCCTGTGGTCTCTACAAGACCTACCCCTTCATATAAACGTCAAGGAACTCAGGGCGGTGCGACTGGCGTGTATGGCCTTCCACTCACACCTGGAGGGCAAGGTAGTCAGGGTCCTCACGGACAACACGCCTTCAATGTTCTATATAACAGGCAAGGCGGGGCCTGATCCTCTGCCCTCTGATACAAAGCCCTCAGTCTGTGGGACTTCTGTATAGCCCACAACATCTACCTAAAAGCCTTCCACCTGCCGGGCACCCGGAATGTGAGGGCAGATCGCTTGAGCAGGGATTTTTCCTCTCAGCACGAGTGGTCTCTACACCTGGAAGTGGCTCACCAGATCTTCCGAAGGTGGGGTACTCCCCAGGTGGACCTATTTGCAACGCGGCAGAACCAACGATGCCCCCAGTTCTGCTCCGGGGGGGCCTAGGAGGGATGCTATCTCCAATGCCTTTACCCTGTCCTGATCAGGCTAGCTCCTCTACGCCTTTCCCCCAAATAAAGATGGACAAAGCCAGGGTCCTCCTCGTTGCCCTGTTGTGGCCCAGGCAGCACTGGTACGGGACCCTCTCGGGGCTGGCGGTAGCTCCGCCATGGCAGTTGCCGCTCCGCCCGGACCTGCTCTCTCAGGACAAGGGCCACCTCCTCCATCCCAACCTAGCAACGCTTCACCTCACGGCATGGCTGCTCAGTGGCAAGGAAAGGACATGCTCGGAACAGGTTCAGCGTGTCCTGTTCAAAAGTAGATGGCCCTCCACTCGCTGCTCCTATGTGGCAAAGTGGTCTCAGTTTTGGAGGTGGGCGGCAGGCCAGGGTGTTTCCCTGAGGGCTGCCCCAATACAGCTTATCCTTGATTACCTCCTCCACCTGGGGGCCCAGGGACTGGCGCCCTCGTTAGTCAGGGTACACTTGGCGGCCATATCGGCCTTTCATCCCCCCGTGCAAGAGCACACTGTGTTTTCCCATGCTATGACCAGCCAGTTCCTTAAGGGTTTGGACCGTCTCTACCCATATTCCAAGCCCCTGGTTCCACAGTGGGACCTAAACCTGGTGCTGGCTTGTCTCACGGGAGCCCCATTTGAACGACTGGCCATGTGTTCCTGGTCTCACCTCTCATGGAAGGTGGCCTTCCTGGTAGCTATCACGTCGGCCGGGTGCAACTCGGAGCTCAGGACCCTAACCTCCGAACCACCATATACGGTTTTTCATAAGGACAAGGTCCAGCTCCGCCCATACCCTGTGTTTCTCCCGAAGGTGGTCTCTGCCTGCCACATGGGTCAGAACATTTTTCTGCCAGTCCTCTGCCCCAAGCCTCATGCGACTAATGAGGAATGCCATCTCCACACACTCGACGTGAGGCGAGTTCTGGCTTTCTACCTTGAGCGGACCAAGCCATTCGGAAAGTCTTCACAACTGTTTGTTGCCTCGGCTGAGCATGCAAAGGGTCAGCTGATTTCCACTCAACGGCTTTCTAAATGTGTGCATGCTAATTTTGATTAAAAAAACTAGAACACTTTACAATTAACATGACATATTAAATGGATTAAAAACTGTCTAATGGATAGGCGTCAAAATGTAACTGTAAATGGAGAATCATCATCAAGTGGGTGTGTTTCCATAGGGGTCCTGCAGGCATTGGTTCTTGGCCCTATACTAGTTCATATTTTTATTAATGACCTGGAAGAAAACATAAAAAATAATCACTGATAAAATTTGCAGATGACAACAAAAATTGTGGGAGTGGTAAATAATGAAGAAGACAGGTAATTCATTCAGAGTGATCTGGATCTCTTGGTAAACTGGGTGCAAGAAAACGATACACATTTAATACAGCTAAATGTAAATGTATAAATCTAGGAACAAAGAATGGAGGCCATACTTACACAATAGGGGACTCTAACCTTGGAAGCAGTGGCTGTCAAAAAGATTTGGAAGTTGCACCGGATAATGATCTGAACATGAACTCCCAGTGCGAGGCTGTGGCCAAAAGGGCTAATGTGATCCTGGGATACATAAACAGGAGAATCTCAAATAGGAACAGAGAGAGGTTATTTTACCTCTGTATTTGGCATTGGTGTGACCACTGCTGGAATACTGTGTCCGGTTCTGGTGCCCCCAATTCAAAAATAATGTTCATAATATATAGAGAAGAGCCATGAGAATAACTAAAAGATTAGAAAACCTGGCTTATATTGATAAACTTAAGGAAATCAATTTATTTAGCTTAACAAGGAGAACGTTGAGTGACTTGATTACAGTCTATAAGTACCTATGTGGGGAATAAATATTTAATAATATTTGTGTGATCTTCAATATAGCACACAAAGGTATAACATGATCCAGTGACTGAGAGTTGAAGTTGGATAAATTCAGACAGGAAATAAGGTGTAAATTTTTAACAGTGTGAGTAATTAACCATTGGAACAACTTACCAAGCATCATGATGGATTCTCTATCATTGGCAGTTTTTAAATCGAGGTTAGATGTTTTTCTACGAGTTGTTTTCAAGAAATTCTCTGGTCTGTTATATGGGAGGTCAGACTTGAGGATTATAATGGTCCCGTCTGCCCTTAGAATCTATGAATCTATGTAGTGCAAGAGGAGGTGGTGGTTCCACCTACAGGAATTGCTCACGTTTTCATGTTACCACTAACCTCAGCTCAGAGTAAATCACTTTCTTCTGTGCCTTTGTCATTGTACTTGTCTTGCCAGAGTATGGCAGCAGTGATAGCATTGCTAAAGAAAGAGAATGCATACGTGTAAAAGAAACAACCACTTAGGCCTTTTTCACAATTTTCATTGGAAAGGAAACAATCTGGTCTCATTTCCCTCTTCTCATGGTTTCAGAGTAGCAGCCGTGTTAGTCTGTATCCGCAAAAAGAAAAGGAGTACTTGTGGCACCTTAGAGACTAACGAATTTATTTGAACTTATGCTCAAATAAATTTGTTAGTCTCTAAGGTGCCACAAGTACTCCTTTTTTCTTCTCATGGGTTACCTTCTACCAAAATTTAGAGCTTTTTACAAAGACACCATATTTTAACTGTTACTCCAGCCATTGTAGCATGATTAAACAGAGAATGTAGGGGGCTTACTCTTCACGGAGAAACAGAAAATAATATCTCCTAATTCATAATAAACTGGAATGAAAGTCTTTCCCAAGCTGTATGGGAGTATAGGAGGGTTTTATTCCACATCATTTTGCCATTCCCTAATGACACCATTGAATAACATCATTATGCTCATTGTCTTCTAATTGTTGGAACTAATTTGTTCAGATTTATGCGCTCTGTTCAATTAATCTAATGCAATTTAATCTCATAACACTACAAGCTTTATCAGTAGTCACAAAAGAACCCCAAAAGACAAAAAGGCTTGTTGAGTTTAGCTGTTGAGGCTAGATGTCTGTGCTTGATGAAAAATGAAGTAATTGTTTGGGGGAAAAGCCTCTAAAAAATTGCTATTTCTTTCTGAATTCTTTGTCCTTCATTGGACACGTTGTCCGGTCATAATTTGCCTTTTATTTTTACATCTATCACAATGCTTTTTTGTGCCTTTGGTAAAGCTGAAGATTTTAAAATTTCCTCAAAGCCTGCTCTCTAAAATCTTGTACAGTTAAAAATACAAAATTGATCTAATGTTTTCCTGAGCTGAATTGTGGGCTCTTACCCAGTGCAAAAATGCATGCAAATAGTAAGATGCCTGTTTATCATGAAGTTACATACAAATAAGCCTCATGTGTACATATTCTTTGCAATTTTTGCATTATATTCAGTACATTACAGAGGAATAAACCCCCAAAGTTTCTATCTGCATAAATATTTACAATCATTCTTCTTTTTTCATGAATAAGGAACCTTTAACTGGATGACTTACATTTTTATCAGATACCTTTCATTGATTTCAGGAATCTTTGAGTTACCTAACTGTACAAATAGTCAGAAAATTTTGAAATAATTAAATATTTTATTAAACTTCTTGTCAAAACAGTCATTTCTGGACTAAGGCTGCTTTTGAAAAACTCATTCCATTTTTTGAAAATTGTAAATGGCTGAAAATATGAATTAGAAACAAAATGTCATCTCAGCCTGACTCATGGCACTGCTAACTCTTTAATGTCATGTGACACTGTGTGGAATATGTGGGACACTTTATGATACTGTTGACACCAATATTATAAAATTGCAAGGAATTTGACCAGATATTCCACGTGAGGTATCTGCAAAAATGGTACAATTGGCCAAGTATGATAATCTTGTTTATATGTTTGTGTCACCTTTCAGAGTAACAGCCGTGTTAGTCTGTATTTGCAAAAATAAAAGGAGTACTTGTGGCACCTTAGAGACTAACCAATTTATTTGAGCATGAGCTTTCGTGAGCTACAGCTTATGCTCAAATAAATTGGTTAGTCTCTAATGTGTCACCTTTGTGTCATGAGTTATAGGTACGTAGGTTATATCTGTATTTCCAAACTTGTGCTGACACATTGGCATCAGCACTGCCAAGCCTGCATGATGGCCCATTAAGGGACATCACAGACCCTGGGAGACAGGCCAATCCTCGCTTAAGACAGCCCCCCAACCTAAAGCAAATACTCACCAGCAACTACACACCACACAACAAAAACACCAGCCCAGGAACCAAACCCTGCAACAAACCCCGGTGCCAACTCTGTCCACATAGCTATTCAGGGAACACCATCATAGGACCTAACCACATCAGCCACACCAGTGGGCTCGTTCATCTGCACATCTACCAATGTGATATATGTCCTCATGTGCCAGCAATGCCCCTCTGCCACGTACATTGGCCAAACCAGACAGTCTCTACACAAAAGAATAAATGGACACAAATCTGACATCAGGAATTATAATATTCAAAAACCACAAAGAGAACACTTCAATCTCCCTGGTCACTCAATAGCAGACCTAAAAGTGGCAAATCTCCGACAAAAAAACCTTCAAAAACAGACTCCAACGTGAAACTGCAGAACTGGAATTAATTTGCAAACTGGACACCATCACATTAGGCCTGAATAAAGACTGGGCGTGGATGGGTCATTACAAAACCTAAACCTAATTTCCCCCTGTGACGGTGCACCCCATAAGGCTTTATGGAAATATGCTTATGAATGTATATATGACATAACTGGAGTATGTTTTATGCTACATATACCATGTAACATATCTATGTAAAGGTTATGATCTACTGAATATATTCATCTTATTTGTATGCATGTGTCATTGTTGTATTCGAAGTTATGAATATTGGCTGTATACTTGTTTGATTTTGAATAACCTTAGTAAGGCATTTGGTCAGCTTCTTTAGAAAGGAATTTGCAAGTTAAGTGCCCAATCAAGAAGCACTTAATGGACAATGCATCTTGGAAGGCTCCAATCCACATAAGAAGTCTACATGAGGACATTCAAGGTAGCATGTGAACCATGACTGCTACCTGTAAGTTCTGAGTCATATGGACATGTGACTTGCCCATGTGTTTGTTACAGGAGTGGGTGAGTGAGATTCTGTGGCTTGCATTGTGCAGGAGGTCAGACTAGATGATCATAATGGTCCCTTCTGTCCGTAAAGTCTATGATGTGACTCCAAAACTCCATCTTGTAGCTGGAATTCTACACAGGGGGAGGGAGGGGTATCCACCCACAAGAGCAAGTCTTATTTAAACCCTTGGGAGACCACTCCATTTTGTCTTCAGCTGGCTCAAGAGTTAGCCTCTCCACCCCAAAGGATACCTGAAAGAAACTGGAACAAAGGACAGTAATCACAGGGGGTGTGAGTGATTGCTGGACCCAGACTAGAAGGAGACTAGTCTGTAAAAGGAAACTTACTGGAACACCTCTGAGGGTCAGGTTTTACTGTATTAGGCATAGACTTGCGAGTTTTATTTTATTTTGTTTGGTAATTCTCCTTGATTGGGCACTTAACTTGCAAATTCCTTTCTAAAGAAGCTGACCAAATGCCTAAAACATATTCCAGTTATGTCATAGATACATTCATAAGAATATTTCCATAAAGCCTTATGGGGGTGCACCCTCACACCCCCATATTAATTTCCCCCTACTGTTACTCACACCTTCTTCTCAACTGTTTGAAATGGGCACTCTCATTACCACTAAAAAGTTATTTTTCCTCCCTTGGTATCCTACTGTTAATTGAATTGTGTCTTTTGACTGACCTCACACTTGGTAAGGTAACTCCCACCTTTTCATTGATTTATACCTGCTCCTGTATTTTCCACTCCATGCATCTGATGAAGTGGGTTCTAGCCCACGAAAGCTTATGACCAAATAAATTTGTCTGCACTACGAAATTAGGTCTATTTTATAGAAGTCAACTTTTCAGAAAAAGAAAAGGAGGACTTGTGGCACCTTAGAGACTAACCAATTTATTAGAGCATAAGCTTTCGTGAGCTACAGCTCACTTCCTCAGATGCATATCGTGGAAACTGCAGCAGGCTTTATATATACACAGAGAATATGAAACAATACCTATTCCCACCCCACTGTCCAGGACAGTGGGGTGGGAATAGGTATTGTTTCATATTCTCTGTGTATATATAAAGCCTGCTGCAGTTTCCACGATATGCATCTGAGGAAGTGAGCTGTAGCTCACGAAAGCTTATGCTCTAATAAATTGGTTAGTCTCTAAGGTGCCACAAGTCCTCCTTTTCTTTTTGCGAATACAGACTAACACGGCTGCTACTCTGAAACTTTTCAGAAACGATTTTATATAGTTGATTGTGTCCCCACTAAGTGTATTAAGTCGGCAGAGTGCATCCACAGTACCATGGCTAGCGTCGACTTTTGGAGCGGTGCACTGTGGGTAGCTATCCCACAGTTCCCGTAGTCTGTGCTGCTCATTGGAATTCTGGGTTGAGCTCCCAATGCCTGATGGGTCAGAAACATTGTCGCGGGTGGTTTTGGGTACGTCGTCAGTCGCCCCTTCCTCCGTGAAAGCAACGGCAGACAATCTTTTCGTGGCTTTTTTCCTGGGTTAACCATGCAGATGCCATAGCACTGCTAGCCATCCTCATCAGTGGTGTTTTGCTTGCTCCACCGCTTCTGCAGCAACTCTTCTATCCTGCAAGCTGAAGGATTCTGCCTCAGGCTGCCTTCCCAGCTGGCAGCACTGCGCAGTCGCACCTACCCCAGCCTACCCCTTTCTCCCATGGCTCATGAAGCCTGGACAGTAGTAAGGAGCAGTTCAGCTATAGACTGAGCAAGTGCACAATGGTGGTAGAATGTGCCTTTGGACATTTAAAAGCTCCCTGGCACTGTTGGTCAGACCTCAGCACAACCAACATTCCCATTGTTATTGCTGCTTGCTGTGTGCTCCATAATATCTGTGATAGTAAGGGGGAGACGTTTATGGCGGGGTGGGAGGTTGAGGCAGATCGCCTGGCATCCGATTTTAAGCAGCCAGACACCAGGGCGATTAGAATAGCACAGCAAGGTGCGCTGCGCATCACAGAGACTTTGAACACCAGTTTCATGGCTGGCCAGGCTACGGAGTGACAGTTGTGTGTGTTTCTCTTTGATGCAAACCCACCCGCTTTGTTGATTTTAATTCCCTGTAAGCCAACCACCCTTCCCCCTTTGAAATAAAGTAACTATTGTTTTGAAACCATGCATTCTTTCTTTATTCATTTTAAAAAATTGAGATAACGGATAAGGAAGCTGCTGGTGATTTTGGGTACGTGTCATCAGTGACCCCTCCCTCCATGAAAGCAACGGCAAACAATCATTTCTCGCCCTTTTTCCTGGATTGCCCACGCATACACCATAGCACTGCAAGCGGGAGCCCACTCCAATCACTGCTGCAGTTGTAAGCATTGTAAACACCTCGCATTTGCCCTTGGAGATTTTGGCATATATATTGGCATTATGTCTTTTGGAACAGAGTTCTGATAGCACGGATTCATCTCCCCATACAGCGATCAGATCCTGTTCCTCCCTTTTGGTCCATGCTGGAGCTCTTTTGAGATTCTGGGACTGTAGGGTCCCCTGTGCTGATGAGCTCACCATGCTGGCCAAACAGGAAATGAAATTAAAAAGCTCCCGGGGCTTTTCCTGGTTACCGGACTAGGGCATCTGAGTTGAGAGTGCTGTCCAGAGGGGTCACAATGGAGCACTCTGGGATAGCTCCCAGAGGCCAATACCGTCAAATTGCGTCCACACTACCCCAAATTCGACACAGCAATGTCGATTTTAGCGCTAATCCCCTTGTCAGGGAGGAGTACAAAAATCGATTTTAAGAGCCCTTTAAGTCTACCAAAATGGCTTCGTCTTGCGGGTGCAGAGTTAAATCAACCTAACGCTGCTAAATTCGACCTAAATTCGTAGTGTAGACCAGGGCTTAGTCTCTAAGGTGCAACAAGGACTCCTTGTTGTTTCAACTGTACAATGAATCCAGTGAAAGGGCCAGGGACTACACTTTATGACTCAGCAAGGCAAAGGCATGTAGGGGCATGCTGCTTATGGACAGAACTCTAAGAGCTTGTCTACACTGGCACCTTTAATGTGCTGCCAGGTGTGTAGGTGCGGCACAGCACTGCGATCGAGCTCTCCAGCACTCTAAGAGAAACACCTCCACAAGGGGCATAGCTGGTGAACTGTCTGTACTGGCACGTTACAGCACTGAAACGAGCAGAATGTATCTCCCAGGAAGCAGCAGTGACACCCAGTGGCCAGTTGGGGTAATGCAGAGAGTATGTCTCCCTAGAGCAATTGTAAGGGTAATGCACAAATTGTGTTTCCCATGGCGCAGCAGTGACACCCAGTGGCCAGTTGGGGTAATGCACAGTGTGTCTACCTTGGAAAAAGAAAAGGAGTGCTTGTGGCACATTAGAGACTAACACATTTATTTGAGCATCAGCTTTCATGAGCTACAGCTCACTTCATCCGATGCAATTTTGGAACAGCAGTGACTCCCAGTGGCTAACCTGGGTAATGAACAGAGCATGTTTCCCTTGGCACAGCAGTGACACCTGCTGGCCAGCTGGGGTAATGCACAGAGTGTATCTCCCATGACGCAGCAGTGACACCTGATGGCCAGTCAGAATAATACACAAATTGTGTTTCTCATGGAGGCGCAGTGACACCAGGTGGCCAGCTGGGGTAATGCGGTGAGTGGGGGGGAGGGGTCTTCCATGGTGGAGCAGTGTCACCCAGTAGCCAGTTGAGCTAATGCACAGAAGGTCTTTCCCTTGGAGCAGCAGTGACCCCCAGTGGCCAGTCAGGGTAATGCACAGACTGTATCTCCCATGAAGCAGCAGTGACACCCGATGGCCAACTGGGGTAGTGCACAGAAGGTGAGTCCCTTGGAGCAGCAGTGACACCCAGTGGCCAGTCAGGGTAATGCACAGACTGTATCTCCCATGAAGCAGCAGTGACACCCGGTGGTCAGTCAGGGTAATGCAGACACTATGTCACTCTTGGAGCAGCAGTGGCGCCCGGTGGCCAGTCAGGGTAATGCACAGGTTGTGTTTCCCGTGGAGCAGCAGTGACTCCAGGTGGCCAGTTGGGGTAATGCACCGACGCGGGGGGTCCCATGGAGGAGCAGTGTCATCCAGTTGCCAGTCACGGTAATGCACAGAGCATGTTTCCCTTGGCATAGCAGTGACACCTGGTGACCAGCTGAGGTAATGCACAGAAGGTCTTTCCCTTGGAGCAGCAGTGACGCCCAGTGGCCAGTCAGGGTAATGCACAGACTGTATCTCCCATGAAGTAGCAGTGACACCCGGTGGCCAGTCAGGGTAATGCAGAGAGTATGTCGCCCTTGGAGCAGCAGTCACACCCAGTGACCAGTGAGGTGGGCTAGATAAAAAAATTGAGGGGCTGTGCCCCCCTCATCACCTGGCTCCACCCCTCATGCGGCCCATGCTTCTGCTCCTTAGTTAAAGGCTAGGCTCATCTCCTCTCCCCCGTGGCCAGGGTTTACAGCAATATAACCTTTATTAAAATAAAATAGTAAACAGGATTTAGTCCAAGTCCATATAAATAATCTAAATCTGTCCAAATTTTAGTATTAAATCCGAAATCCTCGTAAATATCCCATCAGAAACCAAAATATGAAACTGAACCCAATGATTAATTTAAAACCCAAACATTAATAAAAACTATTTTGTTTTTAAAAACAAAAATTAACAAATGTCATAAATTATCAAAAAAGAGTGCTACTACAGGATGATAAAATAACAAAATAAATAAGCCCTCCTATTAAAATCACCTATAAAGCAATTGAATAGTTGAATATTGGTCAAATCTGTATAAAAATATGCAGAACTGTGTCAAAACTGATATTGCATGTCAGACATTCCAATCCAGCAAACATCAATTAAAAGCTCCAATTCAACTAAAAAAAACCGAAACCAAACCAATAAACCAAAACAGTCAGCCTTAAACAAACCTGCACGTAAGCTAAATTAAACCTGTACCGACATTGGAACAAGCTATGTAGTTTTCTAATTCGAACTTCTTGTTTCACCCAGGGGGGAAAGCATTTTTGTAGCCCGAGTAACCGTGCTGTCACTCCGGTATTTCTTTCACTAAATAAGGTTTTTACCAAATATAAATTACCCTTAAAATTGTCTCACAGAAATTCGAATGGTATCTTTGCAATACTAGCCCACGTATGCAAGTATGTCCCCTCAGAGCAGCTCACATTCCTCAACCGCTAACCCAACTGAATAAGTGATATTCTTCTGCTAGAATCCCACACGGTTTATGCATTTATAAACCCTGGGGCCTGAAGCTGATACCCTGGCACACGTCTACCTGGAGTGCGCCAGGTTGCAGCCCCTATTCTGGCTCCTCACGAATATTTTGTTAAGGTTTTGGTTGCACTTTTCCCCTCACCTCCTTATCTATGCACTCCCTGTCCATGGCCCCACTAAGTCGCGGGACCTCCTAGTCAACCTCCTCCTGGCCCTGGCTAAAGTGGCCATCTACAAAACCAGGGTGAGGAGGTTGGCCGATGGAATCTCCTGTGACTGTGGGGCCTATTTCCGATCCTGTGTCCGTTCATGTCTCCGGGCAGAGTTCCATTGGACAGCGTCCACTGACTCCCTTGACGCCTTTGAGGAGCAGTGGGCACTGTCCGGGGTCCTCTGCTCGGTGTCCCCGTCCGGTTCCCTTCGTTTGACCCTTTGACCGCACTCCCGTCCCTGTTATTTCATTAGTTGTCCCCCGTAATTACTTGGTTTTCCAGGTCCTGTGGACCCCCCACCCCTTAGGCTGGGGGGGGGATCCTTTAGCAGTGGGCGGGCTTTGCCTGCCCACTTTCTGGGTCCCAATAAGGCCTGAAGCTGATGGGAGAAAGGTAAGTGAGCGAGCTGGGAGCTCTGCGACGTCACCTGCTGGAGAGCAGAGGGAATTGACCGAGCGACGGACTAGCTAATTTAAATATCAAGGTTGTTCTCTGGGGGCAGGCTCCACCGAAGGGCAGAGAGAGTTGACTGAGCAAGGCAGTATCTTATTTGCATATTAAAATCTGGCCGTTTGGGGACATTGGGGTAAAACTTGAGTAAATTTTGGCGTTGGGACCCGTATTTTTAGTGTGGCTTATTGGGAGCCTGCCTGGGCAGAACTGCGGCTGACTAGGTGTGTGGTCACCCTCACGTGGAAGGCTGTTGCCCGTAGGGAAGGCGCGCCGGGCAGCGGGGCGGCCGGGCAGCGGGGCGAGCCCTCGGAGGACTGTTGCACGGGTGGGTGCTTTGGCACGGTTATGTTTTCTCGGCGGTTTTGAAACTAGATCGCTGCCTTTCGGGGGCCCTTCGTGGGCTGAGGCGTGTTATCACGCGCGCTGTCTTGACAGCGGCCGTGGGGAACGAGCAGGGAGCCGTTGGGGCGCGAGGCGGTGCCTGGCCTGGAAGGCAGCGTGGGGCCGGTTAGCGCGTGCTGGTGATTGCGAGGAGAGCCGCTACACGACGGGGGCGGGGCGCTCGCTGTCTCGCGACTTGGGAAGCGCCGCGCTTCGGGCCTGCCCCGCGTTTTCTGACAGCTGATCTCCCACTGGGCCTAGTGACGTGACGTTTTCTAAAAGAGCTGATCTCCCATTGGGCGTAGTGAGGTGAGGTTTTCTGAAAGCTGATCTCCCATAGGGCCCTCACTAAGTGACGTTTTCAGACACAGCTAATCTCCCATTGGGCCGTCGCTAGGTGACGTTTTCTGAAAGCAATGGTGGGCGGAGCCGTCAGGGCCTTGTGCAGTCGGAGCTCGGTGCACGCCCGCGAGAAGCCGCTCGAGGCCGAGCGGCGCTGATTCCGGCTGCTTGGGCGGAGGAGCGGAGACCACAGCAGCGGGCTCTGCCGTCCTGCCGGGCGAAAAGCCGCAGCCCCTGGGGATGTTCGCTGGTCGCGCCCGCTTGCGCGCGCAGGTGTTTTCTGAGAGCCAATGGGCTGTCACTAGGTGACGTTTTCTGGAGCTGGCAGCCAATGGGCTGTCACCGCCTGGGGGCGGAGATCTCCGCAGGTGCCGCGGCTTAGAAACGTCTCGAAGACGCGGGACAGTTTGGAGTCGCTGAGCGGAAGGCGGGAAATCGCCAGGCTGGGGCGCGAGGATCCTGCGGGCAGCGAGTCAGCCGCAGGTCCGCGGGCGGGGCGGGGCGGGGCGGGGCCGGACCGGACGGACCGGACTCCGTGCGTCGCGGCGGGTGCGTGGGGGGATGTTCGTAGCTGCAGAATCTGTTCCGTGCGTGTGAGCGAAGGCGCTGTACGCGGGCGGCCTGAGGCTTGCGCTGTTGTTGCGCGGCGGGAGTGGGGAGCTGGGCTCTGGGTGAGAGGCCTAGGGGGCGGGGCTCAGAGCTAGAGGTTAGGGTGGGGGTGAGGATGGGGCTGCGGTTTTGGTTAAGGGGGTTAGGGTTGGGGACCAGGTTATAGGGTTCTGGGTTAGCAATTATTGGTTCAGGTTGGGTTCTGGGTGTAGGGTGGGTTAAATCTTGGGGTTTGGGGTTTAGATTTTGGGGGGAGGGTTTGGCCATCAGCAGCATAGAAGTACGGGTGGCAATGGGGTGCCAAGCAATAGCGATTGATAAGTAGGGGGGTTTAGATCGTTTTAGTGTCAGTAGCACCCTAGAGAGGGGGGAAGGGTAATGTTTGCTACAGGGGGCAAAAGTATTGGGGAAGAGGGTTAAAGTTGACCCATCATAGTTAAGGCTAAGATTTTTGTCATGGTTATTTTTGATAAAAGTCATGGACATTAAACAAAAATTGATGGAAGCGCTGACCTGTCCCTGACTTTTACTAAAAATAACTGACAAAATGGGGAAGCAGGAGGCATCTACCACTTCTCTCGTGGCTCCTGTGTTCCCCCCATCACCCGTGGCTGTAGCTCCAGAGTCCTTCGTGGCTTCTGGGAGCTGCAGGGTCTGCCGGTGATAGCTGGGAGGTGTGGGGTCCCCCTGTTGCCCATGGTGTCCGGGAATTCCTGGGTTCCTAAGAACATGAGAACGGCCATACTGGATCAGACCAGAGATCCATCTGTCCCAATATCCTATCCCAATATCTGACAGTGGCCAATGCCAGGTGACCCAGAGGGAATGAACAAAATGGGTAATCATCAGGTGATCCATTCCCTGTCGCTCATTCAAACAATTCATTCAAGCTTCTGGCAAACAGGCTAGGGACAGCATCCCTGCCCATCCTGGCTAATAGCCATTGGTGGACCTAGCCTCCATTAATTTATCTAGTTCTTTTTTGAACCCTATTATAGTCTTGGCCTTCACAACATTGCTCAGCTGGGAACTCTGGTGTCCAACTGTGGTGGCTGGGAGCTGCGGAGTCCATCTGCAATGGCATGAGGCTGCGGCTTACCCTGCCGCCCACGGTGACTGGGAACTCCAGGATCTGCCTGCAGTGGTTGGGAGCTGGGGGTTCCCTTTGTTGCCTGCAGTGGCTGAAGGCTGCCTGTGGAGGCTGGGAGCTCTGGTGTCCACCCATGGTGGCAGAGAGCTCTCAGGTCTGCTTGCAGCAGCTGGGAGCTGCAGGGTCCATCTGCGGTGGCAGGGGCCTGTGGGAGCTCCCCCACCACCTATGGCTGCTGGGAGCTCCAGGGTCTGCGAAGCTGTGGGGTCTATTTGTAATTATGCGGGTCTGTGGGGTCCCCACACCATCAATGGCTGTTTGGAACTCCTGGGTCCACATGCAGCAGCTGGGAGCTGCAGGGTCCATATGCAGTGGTGTGGACCTGTGAGGGCTGTCCTGCCGCCCATGGCACTGGGAGCTCCAGGGTCTGCCTGTGGGAGCTGTGGGGTTCCCCTGCAGTGGCTGGGAGTTGTGGGGCCCTGCCTCCGCCCACAATGGCTGGGCGCTCCTGGGTCCCTCTGCCACATGTGGCAAATGGGAGTTCTGGGGTCCACCTGTGGTGGCTGGGAGCTACAGGGTCCATCTGCAATGGCACGGGGCTGTGGAACTCCAGAGTCTGCCTGCAGCGGCTGTGGCAGCTGGAAGCTGTGCCCCCCTACATTTGGGGTCCCTCTGTCACATGCAGCAGCTGGGAGCTACAGGGGTGCATCTAAAATGGCATAGGTCTATGGGGTCCTCCTGTCACCTGTGGCTGCTGGGAATTCCAGGTTCTTCCCATGGTGGCTGGGACCTATAGGGTCCCCCACCTGCCTGCAGCGACTGGGGGCTGCCTGTGGCAGCTGGGAGCTCCAGGGTCCCCCTCTCACATATGGTGCCTGGGAGCTCTGGGGTCTGCCCACTGCAGCTGGGAGTTCTGGGGGGCCCCCGCTGCTCACAGTAGCTGGGAGCTGTGCAGTCCATCTGTTGTGGCATGGGCCTGGGGCAGCTCTCCTGCCACCCATGGCTGCTGGGAGCTGCAGGGGACCCCTGCTGCCAGTGGTGGCTGATAACTACGGGGCCCCCACTGGCTGACAGTTCCAGTGTTGCTGCCCCAGGGCTGAGGTGGAAAATGTCACTGAGATCTCTGGAAGTCACGAATTCTTTGATTCTGTGACCTCCGTGATATAATCTTAGCTTTAATCATTGTTGACTCTCTCTCTTAATATAGGTCTGCTCTAGCGCAGTTGAGACAGAGAAGACAGAAGCTCACACCCTGGCACAGGTTTGGGCAGCGATGGCTGTTGGCTTATTTGCTGTGCTTGCGGAGAACTTGTCCAGGCCAGTAGAGCAGCCCAGCCAGATGAGGACCTGAGCAGCCTGGACATCCCACTCGGCGGGAGCTGAGGAGCCCAAGAGTTCTGTCTGGTGATGGAGGAGGAGCAGCTGTGTATTTTGCTGAAATGATGTCTCTCTATCAAGTGTCTGAGTAGCAAGGTGCCTCCCTGAGAGCAGAGAGCTGCTTCTTCTTTGCAAGGGATGGGTCCTGGGGAGGTTGGAGCCCTGCATTTGGCTGTTAATGGGCTAGGAGCATCACCCTGCTCCCCAAGATTGAATGTGAAGAAGGAAAACCTGCCTGCAACTAGGGACACTCTGTCATTCCTGGTCTGTCCTTCCAAGTCACTGGTGTGAGTCACTGGACAAAATATCGAGTACAGCCAAAGAAAACCATCTTCTGTTCCTTCAGAGGACCTGAGCATCCTGGCCAGGCATGGCATGGGATGGGATAGGGGTAGGGAGAGACCTGCAGGACTGTTGTCCCTTACCAGGGCTGATCACTTCAAGCGCTGGCTAGGCTGGTGGGGACTAGGGAAGGGGGCTCCAGGAAGCAGAAACCAGTGACCCGACTGCCCATGTCTGTCCTCCATGCCCCAGTGCTGGCCTGCGTTCTCTTTTCAGTTCCTAATGGCGTTGGGCAGATGAGAGAGAGGCCAACCTGGAGGAGAGACCAGGAGAAGGAGCAGCCACTCTGAGACCATTCAGCGGAATGGAAACCAGACGGTGAGCTGTGCAGTAGGTGCAAATAGAAATTTACTTAAGGTAAGTATTGAAAGAGCGCTTTAAACACTCTTGTCTATGGAGAGAAACGTGTTATGTTAGCATAGGGTGGGTCCATGAGAAAAAAGTCCTTGAATCTAACTGGGGCACATGAAGGTTGGTGGAGTCCCGGTTTCCCACTAAGGGAGTTGTCAGGGCCCCGGGAAGGGAAAGTATTAGTTTTTCCTGAATTATGGTTATCTTCCAGGAAGGTAAATTGCCTGTAACCAGGAGGCTCAGGCCTCAACTCTCTTCCTTCCACATCACTGGGTGTGAATAACTGGTCACTGCACTCTGCTCCTTGTCTGTACTGACTAGCTTCCTTCAGAAGACGTGAGCATTCTGGTTAGGTACAGACCTCTTTGGGATAAAGGCAAGGGGAAGGGACAGTAGTCTGCTGTGCAGTGTGATTGCTTTGGGTGCAAGAGCAGCCAGGTGCCTCTTCAGTTAGCCATTACTGTCTTGAGGAGTGTAGGAAAAATCCCTCTGGAATAGCAAGAGCCAGAGATAAATACCATTGCTGTCTCTGCCACTAAGTTTTTCTTGGGTTGTGTTTTCTGCAAGGGAACACTTGTGGAGGATTAGTTCAGCTCCGTCCTGAGGTAGAGAGCAAAACTAGCCTGGCCTCAAGACAGATGCCAGGCAAGACCAGCGGGGAGCAAAGCAGCTGTTCTTGTCACTAAGATAAGTGTTTGTCTCCTAATGGCTGTGGTGACAGCCCTGATGATTTTAGAGAGTACTTCCCTTTGGCTGGGGCTAATTTCCAATAAAAGGTTCCCAACTAGCTCTGGGGGCAGGTGGAGGATTTCTCCATCTTGAGAGCTGCTGATCTTCCTTGGCAAATTCTAATGTGTATTTCTAGTGCAGCTCCCCATGGGAGGAGTTGTCTTCTCTTGCCTGTGTTTCTAGATTGTGGTGACCTGGGCACTGCTTGGTGCAGCTGGATGTGTGTTCCGTGATTGATCAGTAGGGTGTGTTTTTGTTTTTTTTTTTTGGTAACTTTTTTGCTTTTGCAATGACCCTAGTCAGGCCTAAAAATTTGTTCCCTAGAGTTACCCAGGCTTCTCCCATCCCATCCCTGTTGCAGCAGCCTAGTCCCCAGTAGGAAAAATTAGCTTAATGAATACTTGACTTTAAGTGAATTTTGTGTGTAGAACCTCTAGAGTTACGAACACCAGAGTTACATACCGACACGTCAAACACACACCTCATTTGGAACAGGAAATATGTAATCAGCAGCAGCAGAGATTATTTAAAAAAAAAAAAGCAAATAGAGTACAGTAGTGTATTAAACGTAAATGATTTTAAAAAAAGGGAAAGCTTTAAAAAAAGATTTGAAAAGGTAAGGAAACTGTTTCTGTGCTTGTTTTCGTTTAAACTAAGATGGTTAAAAGCAGCATTTTTCTTCTGCATAGTAAAGTTTTAAAGTTGTATTCAATCTATGTTCAGTCGAAAGAACAGCCATAACATTTTGTTCAGAGTTATTCCTGGGGTATTTGTAACGCTGAGGTTCTACTGTAATTGCTGGGGATGGGTCTATGCCTGCAAATGTTCAAAGGATATGCATCTAATGTTACGCACATGCATAAGTGTCTGCAGGATATGGGCCAGTCCCTCCATGGACTCAGTTACATAAAGGACAGACCTTTGCTTCAGAGTTCGACTTTCTCTTCAAGCTCATTTTTAAAAACTCCAGTTTATAAAGACTGCAGTATAAACAAGTTTTCCCGTGAAATGTTACTAAATTAGTGTTTGATGCTTTTAAGAGTAGCAAGAGCAGTAGCCTTGAAAGTGTGCGGAGTGACATTCACTGCCCCAATGCGCGGTCATTATATAACGTCAGTCAGGCTACGTGAGCTGCTCCGGAGGGTTTTTCATGCAGAAATTGAATGGAAAGAAGATATAATCCTCCACATTTTACAAATGGGGAAACAAACACATCACAGTTGCAGGCTTTCTCCAGGGAGTAACGATGTAGTTGTGTTTGTAGGTGTTCAAAAAACTCAAAACCAAAAAAAGTTTGCATTGGTGGACTATAGAGTCTAGCCACTCCTTATTCACTTCCTCCATGCTATTCATGATTGTATAGACCTCTCTCATATCACTCTTAGTCATCTCTTTTCTAAATTGAACAGTGCCAGTATTTTTAATCTCTCCTCCTATGGAAGTTTTTTCATACCCATAATCATTGCTGTTGCCCTTCTCTGCACCTTTTCCAATTCTAATACATCTGTTTTGAGATAGGGCGACCAAAACTGCCCGCAGTAATCAGTGTGTGGGTGTACCATGGATTCATATAGTTGCATTATGATATTTTCTGTCTTGTTTACTTTACTAATGGTTCCTAACCTTCTGTTAGATCACTGTGCAGTGGCAGTCCAAAAAGTACATGAGGGCCTTCCGTTACATACCACAGTTAGTAGTTATGCAATTTTGTATACGAGTTCCTTCAGAACTCTTGGGTAAATACCCTCACATCCTGGTGACTTATTACTATTTAATCAATTTGTTCCAAAACATCCTCTATGGACACCTCAGTCTGGGATAGTTGTTCAGATTTGTCACCTAGCAGGAATGGCTCAGATGAGGGAATCACATCCTCTGCAGTGAAGACCAATGCAAATAATTCAATTAGCTTCTCTGCAATGGTCTTGTCTTCCTGGAGTGCTCCTTTAGCACCTTGATCATCCAGTAGCCCCGCTGATTGTTTGTCAGGCTTCCTGCTTCTGATGTACTTAAAATAATTTTGCAGTTAGTTTTTCTGTCTTTTGCAAGTTGCTTTTCAAATTCTTTTTTGGCCTAGCCAACTCTACTTTTGTATAGTCAGCTCTATAAGAGATCTATATATTATCACAGAGAGGGACTCTCCCACTATGCCCCATCATAGCAGTTCTTGCTCACAACCTATCAACTTTTGGAAAGAGACTTAACTATCTTGAAAAAGTTGACAGCGAAGAGTTACAAAGGGACCTCAGAAAACTGGGTGACTGGGCAACAAAATGACAGATAAAGTTCAGTGTTGATTAGCTGTTCCCATGCAAGAAAAAAATCTTGGAGTCATAGTGGATAGTTCCTTGCAAACAGCTGTTCAATGTGCAGCAGCACAGAAAAGCCAACAGAATGTTAGGAGCTATTAGGAAAGGGAAAAATAATAAAACAGAAAATACCATAAGGCCACTATGTAAATCTTTGATATGCCCACACCTTGAATACTGCATACAGTTCTAGTTACCCCATCTCACAAAAGATATATTAGCATTGGAAAAGGTGCAGAGAAGGGCGTCAACCAGAACCATTGGAACCACTTCCATAGGAGGAAAGATTAAAAAGACTGGGACTGGTCAGCTTTGAAAAGAGATGATTAAGGGGGATTATGACAGAGGTCCATGAAATCAGCAATGGTGGGGAGAAAGTGAATAAGGAAGTGTTCTTTACCCCTCTCGTAACATAAGTACCAGGGGGCCACCCAATGAAATTAATAGGCAGCAGGTTTAAATGAAGCTAAAGGAAGTACTTCTTCACACAACACAGTCAACCTGTGGAGCTCATTGCCAGGGGATGTTGTGAAGGCCAAAAGTATAACTGGGTTCAAAAAGAATTAGGTAAATTCCTGGAGAATAGGTCTATCAACGGCTCTCAGACAAGATGGTCAGAGATGCAACCTCATGCTTTGGAGTGTCCCTAAACCTTCAACTGCCAGAAGCGTCTGGCACTGGCCACTATGATAGACAGGAATACTGGACTAGACGGACCATTGGTATGACCCAGTATGGGTGTGTTTGTTGTCTAATCCCCCTGAAACTCCCCCCTACCGCCCAGGTGTAGGTGTCTGCATCCTTCCCCAAAACCCCTCCCAGACACTGAACCCCCAAATGCTTGTACACCTGGTGCCTGCCCCTACTCCTCATGGAGACCCAAGGCAGAGAAAGCGGACATCATGTGGAGAGCCTTCAACAGAACCAAGTACTGGCTAATGACCCCGCAGGCTCCCATGCTCAGTTGCATGCACCCTCTTCCCCTGCGTCCTTTCAGTGTCCCGTGGGGCTGAGCAGGATCTATCTGCTCATGGGCATGGTCTCTGCCGTACTGGGAAGGATGTGTACTGCCTGCCAGGCTCAGTGGGCCGCTCCTCCCACCCCCCATCTTTGTAGAGAGTTTGGGCTTAGAAGAAGTGCTGCTGGGACTAGTGCTGCCCAGACCTATATTATCACCCCCAGCTCCATTACTGCAGCACCCAAAAGCCTCGCTCAGGGTCCAAGTCTCATTGTGCTGAGCATTGCATGGACAATCAGAGACAGAGGGATGCATATGGAGATGAGTGTGTCAGGAATGTGGATGGAGGGATGTATATAACATACAGGGGGTTGGACTGAAGGGTTGGACAGAGGGCTGAAGGGATGGATGGTGATGTCACAGGCTGCTAGTTTGGTGGATTCAGCTCATGGCTGCTGGTTCTGTCACCTCTGGGCCCCTGTTTCCTGCAACATCCACCCAGCAGAACCTGGCCTTGCACACCATACGTGTGCTACATGCAGTGCTCAACCTGCTGCTCAGGGATGTACAAGCATGCGGTTTCCCAGCTGCTGAACCGCCTGCTCCAAAGCCTGCTGCAGGTCTCACCTTCCTTGGGCAGCAAGACCCTGGCCAGGGTGGTCCCTCAAACCTCCTCACATCATGTTCACAGAGCAGCCTAAGAAGCACAGAGACACCCTGGTGTCTTAGGACTGGGAAATGTGCCACCATCTTCTCTGTAGCACCATGGCACTGTTACACCATAGTGACTACCTGCAGGGCACAAAACTGTCTCAATGGGGTGGGCAAAGCTGGGACGGGGCTGTAGCATCACAAACTGCTCAATGTCCCAATTTCCTACTACTAGGAGTTACTGACATCTAGATTTTTGGGAGGGGAAGGCGGGGGCTGTCCTGCCACATTTGCTACACCACAATTTCCCATCACTGGGTCCAGGGGTGGGAGTTGTTGGAGTTTTGACTTCCGTGAAATCTTTATTTTAAATTGGGACGCTCATAAAATGAGATTTTTCTGCCTGCCACGGACACTGCACCCCTGGAAGGGGACAGTGCAGGGAACAGGCCTATGGCTGACAGACCCTCGGGCTGGGCACAGTCATCGTGGGCCCCTCTCCCCAGGAAGACCCGCGCTCCTGGACTCACCGTGGCTGCATGTGGGGGAGGTCATGATGCCTTCGACTCCAGACACCTTCAAAGCCGCTAGGGGGCTCATTGAGATAGCAGCGCCCAGGTCTCCAACTACGAGGACTCAACTCCCTCGAGGCACGGCACCATACGGGGCAAGCTGATCGTGTTCAGCCTGTCTGCCCCCCAACCAGGATCTCCGCGCCGCTCGGAGTCCTGGCATCACACCTGTGCCCTGCGCTAGTCCGACTCGTGGCATTGGTCTTGCAGCCCCGACCCTCGGAGCCACTCCCACTCGAAGTGTTCGTCCGCAGATAAGCCATGGTTCCACTCTGTGACCTCGCGGCGCTCTCAGCATGGGCCTCAGCCTGCAGCTTCCAGGCGTCGCCCGACGGACCGACACCACTCTACATAACGGCACTGCACCCCATCCTGGCACCGCTCTACCTCGTGGCACTGCTCCCCAACGCAGCGCCATTCCCGCTCATGACACCGCTTCCACTCCTGGCACATGCTTCGACACTGTCCTCAATTGCAGCACTGCTCTACATCGAGGCACCAGTCCTTATCCCGGCGCCGCTACACGTTGCAGCACCGCTCTACTTCACGCACCACAGTCTCTCCCCACAGCGACACCATCCTGCACCGCGGTACAGATAAACATCGAGACCCCACTACCGTTCACAGCACCCATCCCGTCTGTCGGAGGATGATGCCTCCCTTGTGCAGTCCCACACTGCCCCCTCTTCCTCCCCCCCCCGGGCCGTTCTTCTTGATCGCCCTCAATCAGGCAGGGCATCGGGGATGTCTGAGGCACCCAGATCAAGGCTGTGGAGCCTAAGGCAGGACGTATCAGCACCCCAGTGGCAATTCTGGACCCCTTGGGCATACCATCAGGCCCAGGGTGCCCCTCCTGGCGTTCTTCCGCCTTCCCATTCAGGATCTCGCCTCCCAGAGGCAACTCTCAGCCCCTGGACCCAGCCCCACATCCGCCTGTGGAGGCTACACCCAGTGCTCATGAGGACCTGGTCCCTGAGGATCAAGAGGCAGCCACGGAACCGATCCGTTACACCACAGGTGGAAGGCCTCTGCCACCTCCCCCTGCAAGGGCCCACACACAGAAATCCGCTCCCTTTAAATGGCCTCTCACTGCTCTCAGAGGGCTCTGACTAACCAAGCACATAATACATAATTTCAGGGAAGCAGACAAGTCCCATCAGCTCTAGATTGCATCCACTAGTCTAGAGACAGCAACAACAATAAGTCACTTCCTTCCACCCCCCTCCACCTGTAAGTCTATAGCTAACATGACCCATCTAGGCACAGAGCTATTGACACTCAAGTCTGCATCCCCACAGCTTTCTACACCTGCCTGTATCCAATGAAGGGAGATAGTAGAAGTGTCTTCGGCTGATAATTGTCTGAGAGTGTCCCCCTCCTCCCCATGACTAAATGTGAAGGAGGGTGACCTGTGTGCAAGTAGAGATGCTCTGTAGTTTCTGGTCTGTCCTTCCATGTCATTTGGTGTGAGTCACTGAAGAACACATTGTTCGTCAGTTCAGTACTCAGTCATTCCTTTCTTCAGAGAACCAGAGCATCCTGGCAGGCATGGGTGTCGTCGGCTGAGGGTGTGGAGAGACCTGGGTGGCTATAGTTCCTTATGAGAGATGAGCATTTTAGGCCCTGGGTAGGCTGGAGAGGTATAGAGAAGGGGGTCCAGTGAGCAGAGCCAGGTGACGTGTCTGTCTGTCTGTCTAAGGCAAGCACTGGTGAATGGAAGACGAACTTACAAGTGTGGTCTCTCTCTCTCTCTTTTCAGTTCCTATTGATTTTGGGTAGATGAGAGAATGACCAACCTGTGGCTGAGACCATCCAGGGAGATGGAAACCAGACAGTGATCTACGGAGGAAGAGCAAATAAAAATCTGCTTAAGTTAAGTATTGAGGGAGGGCTCCAAAAACTCTTGTCAGCATGGGGTGGGTCCCTGAGAAAAGGCCTTTGCATCTCTCTGGGACATTTCTTCCGGCAGCTCACGGAAGCTACTAGATCGCATGCCCTGGGGGACTAACATGAAGGGGAAAGGAGTCCAGGAGAGCTGGCTGTATTTCAAGGAATCCCTGTTGAGGTTACAGGGACAAACCATCCCAATGAGTCGAAAGAATAGTAAATATGGTAGGCGACCAGCTTGGCTTAATGGTGAAATCCTAGCGGATCTTAAACATAAAAAAGAAGCTTACAAGAAGTGGAAGGTTGGACATATGACCAGGGAAGAGTATAAAAATATTGCTCGGGCATGTAGGAATGTTATCAGGAGGGCCAAATCGCACCTGGAGCTGCAGCTAGCCAGAGATGTCAAGAGTAACAAGAAGGGTTACTTCAGGTATGTTGGCAACAAGAAGAAAGCCAAGGAATGTGTGGGCCCCTTACTGAATGAGGGAGGCAACCTAGTGACAGAGGATGTGGAAAAAGCTAATGTACTCAATGCTTTTTTTGCCTCTGTCTTCACGAACAAGGTCAGCTCCCAAACTGCTGCGCTGGGCATCACAACATGGGGAAGAGATGGCCAGCCCTCTGTGGAGATAGAGGTGGTTAGGGACTATTTAGAAAAGTTGGACGTGCACAAGTCCATGGGGCCGGACGAGTTGCATCCGAGAGTGCTGAAGGAATTGGCGGCTGTGATTGCAGAACCATTGGCCATTATCTTTGAAAACTCGTGGCGAACCGGGGAAGTCCCGGATGACTGGAAAAAGGCTAATGTAGTGCCAATCTTTAAAAAAGGGAAGAAGGAGGATCCTGGGAACTACAGGCCAGTCAGCTTCACCTCAGTCCCTGGAAAAATCATGGAGCAGGTCCTCAAAGAATCAATCCTGAAGCACTTGCATGAGAGGAAAGTGATCAGGAACAGCCAGCATGGATTCACCAAGGGAAGGTCATGCCTGACTAATCTAATCGCCTTCTATGATGAGATTACTGGTTCTGTGGATGAAGGGAAAGCAGTGGATGTATTGTTTCTTGACTTTAGCAAAGCTTTTGACACAGTCTCCCACAGTATTCTTGTCAGCAAGTTAAGGAAGTATGGGCTGGATGAATGCACTATAAGGTGGATAGAAAGCTGGCTAGATTGTCGGGCTCAACGG
The DNA here is from genome assembly GCF_965140295.1 of Lepidochelys olivacea. Lineage (NCBI taxonomy): Eukaryota > Metazoa > Chordata > Testudines > Cheloniidae > Lepidochelys > Lepidochelys olivacea. The sequence goes on along the minus strand of NC_140431.1, from coordinate 23,326 downwards.
GTAGTGATCAATGGCTCCATGTCTAGTTGGCAGCCGGTATCGAGTGGAGTGCCCCAAGGGTCGGTCCTGGGGCCGGTTTTGTTCAATATCTTCATAAATGATCTGGAGGATAGTGTGGATTGCACTCTCAGCAAATTTGCGGATGATACTAAACTGGGAGGAGTGGTAGATACGCTGGAGGGCAGGGATAGGATACAGAAGGACCTAGACAAATTGGAGGATTGGGCCAAAAGAAATCTGATGAGGTTCAATAAGGATAAGTGCAGGGTCCTGCACTTAGGACGGAAGAACCCAATGCACAGCTACAGACTAGGGACCGAATGGCTAGGCAGCAGTTCTGCGGAAAAGGACCTAGGGGTGACAGTGGACGAGAAGCTGGATATGAGTCAGCAGTGTGCCCTTGTTGCCAAGAAGGCCAATGGCATTTTGGGATGTATAAGTAGGGGCATAGCGAGCAGATCGAGGGACGTGATCGTTCCCCTCTATTCGACATTGGTGAGGCCTCATCTGGAGTACTGTGTCCAGTTTTGGGCCCCACACTTCAAGAAGGATGTGGATAAATTGGAGAGAGTCCAGCGAAGGGCAACAAAAATGATTAGGGGACTGGAACACATGAGTTATGAGGAGAGGCTGAGGGAGCTGGGATTGTTTAGCCTGCAGAAGAGAAGAATGAGGGGGGATTTGATAGCTGCTTTCAACTACCTGAAAGGGGGTTCCAAAGAGGATGGCTCTAGACTGTTCTCAATGGTAGCAGATGACAGAACGAGGAGTAATGGTCTCAAGTTGCAGTGGGGGAGGTTTAGATTGGATATTAGGAAAAACTTTTTCACTAAGAGGGTGGTGAAACACTGGAATGCGTTACCTAGGGAGGTGGTAGAATCTCCTTCCTTAGAGGTTTTTAAGGTCAGGCTTGACAAAGCCCTGGCTGGGATGATTTAACTGGGAATTGGTCCTGCTTTGAGCAGGGGGTTGGACTAGATGACCTTCTGGGGTCCCTTCCAACCCTGATATTCTATGATTCTATGATATGCTTGGGGGAGCCCTTTGTGCCCTCTCAAGGAGTTGTCCAGTGCTATGAAGTCTTCCTGAAGTACGGTAACTTTATGGAGAGCAACATCCCTGTAACCAGAGATACTCAGTCCTCAACTCTGTTCCTTCTACATCACTGGGTGAGCTTCCCTGGTCACACCCTACCAACTCTGGCTTGCTTCAGAGGACGTGAGTGGGGGAGCCCCGAGAGTAGCCCTTGGCATGTGTTTCTGACCACCAGGGTGCACCACCCAGGGCAGGTGGAGGGTCCAGGGCTCAGCACAGCATCCTGGACTGACGTGCTCTGGCCCAGGCTCCTGGGTTCTGCTCCCTGAGGGCTGTGCTGGCCCCACAGCCAGGTCCTGGGCGGCTCTTATGGGCTGTGAGCGGTCAAAGGGCAGGAGGGAGCTGAGGAGCAGCCGCAGCACCAGGTCCCAAGCAGCAGGAGGACAAAATGGGGAAGCTCTGCAGCTGTCTGCACCATGACATCAGCTAATGCAGCAGCCGCCTCACCTGCCCGACTCTAGTTTCTGGCCTCTGACATAGCCATGGGCCAGGGCCTTGGAGGGGGCAGGGCCGGATCTAGGTTTTTTGCCACCCCAAGCAAAAAGTTTGCTGCTCCAAGAGTGCAACTGCCCAAGCAAAAAAAAAAAAGGGGGGGGGAGGGGGTGCCACCCACAATGCCACCCCTGGAATTGTGCTGCCCCAAGCTAGAGCCGGTCCTGGAACGGGGGCTGGCACTTCACTGTGGAGGAGCAAGGGGTGGAGCCATAGGGAGGGGCAGAGTCTCATGGCAAGTGGGGTTGCAGCTGCCACAATTTTCTGTCTATTCCCCCCCACCCTCCCCAACCACCACCGGAAGAGGTTGGCGCTGCTGGGGATGTTACTGTTCTTCTCTGACAAACACTCTGTGCATTATCCTGACTGGCCACTGGGTGTCACTGCTGCTCCATGGAAGAGACACTCCATGGATTACCTCTGACTGGCCTCTGGTGTCATTGCTGCTCCAAGGCAGATGCACTCTGTGCATTATCCTCACTGGTCACCCACCGGGTGTGTCTGCTGCTCCAGGGCAGATTCATTCTATGATTTACCCTGACTGACCACCAACTGTCATAGCTGATCCTGGGGAAACAGTCTGGTCATTATCCTGACTGGCCACTGGGTGTCACTGCCGCTCCAGGGGACACCGGTGCATTACCCTGACTGGCCTCTAAGATAAATGTGTGGTAAAGGCTGAGTACAGACTCCGGCTTCCCTCTAGCTGCAGCTTAGTTTCTAATAAAAGGTTTTCTGCTTATTCTGAGTGCAGGGGGAGAATTTCTCCATCTTCATAGAATATTAGGGTTGGAAGAGACCTCAGGAGGTCATCCAGTCCAATCCCCTGCTCAAAGCAGGACCAACCCCAACTAAATCATCCCAGCCAAGGCTTTGTCAAGCCGGGCTTAAAAACCTCTAAGGATGGAGATTCTACCACCTCCCTAGGTAACCCATGCCAGTGTTTCACCACCCTCCTAGTGAAAAAGCTTTCCTTAATATCCAACCTAAACCTCCCTGTCATAAATATAAAAGGAAGGGTAAACACCTTTAAAATCCCTCCTGGCCAGAGGAAAAACCCTTTCACCTGTAAAGGGTTAAGAAGCTAAGATAACCTTGCTGGCACCTGACCAAAATGATGAATGAGGAGACAAGATAATTTCAAAAGCTGGAGGGAGGGAAAAACAAAATCTCTCTCTCTCTGATGCTTTTGCCAGGAACAGAACAAGAATGAAGTCTTAGAACTTAGTAAGTAATCTAGCCAGAGATGCGTTAGATTTTGTTTTCTTTAAATGGCTGAGAAAATAAGCTGTGCTGAATGGAATGTAGATTCCTGTCTTTGTCTTTTTGTAATTTAAGGTTTATACAAGAGGGATTCTCTATGTTTTGAATCTGATTACTCTGTAAGGTATTTACCATCCTGATTTTACAGAGGTGATTCTTTTTACTTCTATTAAAATTCTTCTTTTAAGAACCTGATTGTTTTTTTCATTGTTCTTGAGATCCAAGGATTTGGGTCTGTGTTCACCTATGCAAATTGGTGAGGATTTTTATCAAGCCTTCCCCAGGAAAGGGGGTGTAGTGCTTGGGGGGATATTTGGGGGGGTGGGGGGAGAATGTCTCCAAGTGGGCACTTCCCCTGTTTTTTGAGTTACACTTTGGTGGTGGCAGCTTTTAACCTAAGCTGGTAAGAATAAGCTTAGGGCGTCTTTCGTGCAGGTCCCCACTTCTGTACCCTAGAGTTCAGAGTGGGGAAGGAACCTTGACACCTCCGAAGACACCATTGCAGAGATCCTGTGGGACGCAGCCCAAATCGACTCCTTCCTGCTCACCCCCTAGCAAAAGATCAACACCCTCAATACCTTCCTAATCACCCGCATCTCCTTTGGCCTCAGGGGACTGGCCATAACCAAGGTGCCCCTGAACAAAGCTGACAGCACCATCAGGTAGCTGGTGAGGAAATGGCTCTACCTTCCCCAGAGGGCCATGTGATGGAGCAGGAAGGATTGACCTGGGGATGTTGCAGGGGAGTTTTACTGGGACTGTCTACATTGGGGATGGGATAGCAGGGGGTGGCTTCACTTGAGGGATAATACAGGAGCCTGTAACCTGAGCCAGGAGGGGGTTGGGGCCAGGTGACACCTTTGCCCAGGAAACGACAAAGGCTGGAAGAGGAGCCAGGGGGAGGCTGGGTGAGACTGCTGGAGGGGGTTTCAGTTTGGAGCAGTCTGGGGAAATGGAGGGAGCCTCAAGGCTGGGGTCTAAGCTCCCTTCCCCCCCAGAGGGACCTGACTGAGGGGGGCCTGTTTGTACCTATAAGCTTTGTTTGGAACTGTGTTCCTGCCATCTAATAAACCTTCCATTTTACTGACTGGCTGAGAGTCACGGGGAACTGCAGGAAGAGGGGGGTGCAGGGCCCTGACTCCCCAACACTCTGTGACAGGCCAGCACCAACATCATCTACATTTCCCACATGAAGGGCGGCACCAATGTACCTCGGATGGGCAACCTTCTGCCTCCTGATGTGCCCGAACCCGACAGTGAGGAGCATCATGGAGGAAGCCATACAGGACGTGGTCAGGAAACGCATCATCAGGGCCCCCTATGAGCAGGACATTGCCGTTTACCTCAGCGGCTCCCTGGAGGCTGAGTTCAGGAGGGCGGGGGGGACCTGTCCTCTCTCTGGTCCCACGCCCGCAATGCCTCAAGATGCCTAGAAAAGAGGATCGGCTGCCACTGGAAGTGGTGCGAGGAGCACTGGGAGCTGGGAATATTGGTGCCACTCCTAAAGACCCTGGACCACACCATTCTCACCCCGACCGCCAGAATGATGCTGGAAAAGACCCTGAAAGATGCCATCCGCTGCCACTATGCCGAAAACCTCAAGTGGAAGCTGGACCAGGGCAAGGTGTTGGAGGTGTCCAGCAAGTGGGACATCAGCAACCACTTCCTCCCCGGGGGCAGCTTCACCAGGTTCGCTGACTGGCTCTTGGTCCACTGGGCCTGACTCAACTGCGTTCCCCTCAACGGACCCATCTGCCACGGCAACCGGGACAAGCACCGCAGGAAGTGCGGCTACGTCAACGAGACCCTGTCCCACATTTTGTGTGGATGCAAATACTGCTCCAGAGCCTGGCTGCACCGCCACACCACCATCGAGAACTGGCTGGTGAAAGCCATCCCGCCACCCCTGGGAAGATCACTGTCAACTCCGCCATCCCCGGAACGGGCAGCTGACTGCGACCCGACATCGTTGTGACCGACGCAGAAAAGAAGGTGGTCCTCATGGTAGACGTCACGGTGCCATTTGAAAACAGGTCACTGGCCTTCCACGAGGCCTGAGCAAAGAAGGCGCTGAAGTACACCCCACTGGCCGACAGTCTGAGAGCCCGGGGCTATGAGGTCCAGATCCAAGCCCTGATTGTGGGAGCCCTGGGCACATGGGACCCCCACAACAAACCAGTACTGAGAGCATGTGGAGTCGGTTGACGCTACTTCTGGTTCATGAGATGGCTCATGGTGTCCGACACAATCAGGTGGTCCCGTGATGTTTACACGGAACATCACAGGACACCGCCAGTACCAGGTCGAGTAACCAAGACCACTGACTAGGGAAATAACCACTTCCTTCTGTGATGATCCGAGGGACACACCCCACCCATGTACTTATTCTCTACACCACTACTGACTTGGACTCTTAATACATTCCATGGGTGGTGCACCTGAGCCTACTAATCCATTGACGTTTTAAAAACTCCTGCACCCCAATCTGGATCTATGCTGGTTATGTGATATGTATGTACCTCGTGAACCTTGTAACCGATACTTGCAATCCCCTATAACCCAAACCTGACACCAGATGTACAGTATCTTCCCTCTGAACTTGTGTAAATTTGATTTTAAACATTAACTTTAATAAAATTTTTATATCTTGACTTTAGCAAAGCTTTTGATACGATCTCCCACAGTATTCTTGCCAGCAAGTTAAAGTATGGATTAGATGACTGGATTATAAGGTGGATAGAAAGCAGGCTCAATGGGTGGTGATCAACGGCTCGATGTGTAGTTGTCAGCTGGTATCAAGTGGAGTGCCCCAGGTGTCGGTTTTGTTCAACATCTTTATCAATGATCTGGATGATGGGATTAAATGCACCCTCAGCAAGTTCGCAGATGATGCTAAGCTGGGGGAGAGGTAGATATGCTGAAGGGTAGGGATAGGTGTTCAGAGTGACCTAAACAAATTGGAGGATTGGGCCAAAAGAAATCTGATGAGGTTCAACAAGGACAAGTGCAGAGTCCTGTACTTAGGAAGGAAGAATCCTGTGCACCACTACAGGCTGGGGACAGACTGACTAAGCAGCAGTTCTGCGGAAAAGGACCTGAGGATTGCTAGTGGACGAGAACCTGGATATGAGTCAGCAGCGAAGAAGACCAACAGCACATTGGGCTGTATTAGTAGGAGTACTGCCAGCAGATAGAGGGAAGTGATTATTCCCCTCTATTCGGCACTGGTGAGGTCACACCTGGAGTACTGCATCCAGTTTTGGTCCCCCCACTACAGAAGGGATGTGGACGAATTGGAGAGAGGCCAGCGGAGAGCTGGGGCACATAACTTATGGAGGAAAGGCTGAGGGAACGGAGGTTATTTAGTCTGAAGAAGAGAAGAGTGAGGGGGGATTTGATGGCAGCCTTCAACTACCTTAAGGGGGGTTCCAAAGAGGATGGAGCTAGGCTGTTCTCAGTGGTGGCAGATGACAGAACAAGAAGCAGTTGTCTCAAGTTGCAGTGGGGAAGTGTCAAGGTTCCTTCCCCACTCTCAACTCTAGGGTACAGATGTGGGGACTGGCATGAAAAACCCCCCAAGCTTATTTTTACCAGCCTAGGTTAAAACTTCTCCAAGGTGCAAACTGTTTTACCTTTTGCCCTTGGACTTTATTGCTGCCGCCACCACCAAGCATCTAACAGATATATAACAGGGAAAGAGCCCGCTTGGAAACGTCTTTCCCCCCAAAATCCTCCCCAAACCCTACACCCCCTTTCCTGGGGAAGGCTTGATAAAAATCCTCACCAATTTGCATAGGTGAACACAGACCCACATCCTTGGATCTCAAGAACAATGAAAAAAACAATCAGGTTCTTAAAAGAAGAATTTTAATAGAAGAAAAAGTAAAAAGAATCACCTCTGTAAAATCAGGATGGTAAATACCTTACAGGGTAATCAGATTCAAAACATAGAGAATCCCTCTAGACAAAACCTTAAGTTAACAAAAGAGACAAAAACAGGAATATACATTCCATTCAGCACAACTTATTTTATCAGCCATTTAAACAAAACAGAATCTAACGCATATCTAACTAGATCGCTTACTAATTTTTTTACAGGAGTTCTGACCTGCATTCCTGCTCTGGTCTCGGCAAAAGCATCACACAGACAGAGAGAACCTTTGTTTCTCCCCGCCCAGCTTTGAAAGTATCTTGTCTCCTCATTGGTCATTTTGGTCAGGTGCCAGCGAGGTTATCTTAGCTTCTTAACCCTTTACAGGTGAAAGGGTTTTTCCTCTGGCCAGGAGGGATTTAAAGGGCCTTCCCTTTATATTTATGGTGGGGGGTCTGTCGGACATGGAGTCCTGTGGGTGTGCCCAGGTGTTGGTATACCTCTCCCTCTTCAGGGGAGGCCATGGGCTCGCCCTGGATCAGGAACAGTGATGCCCAGACGGGAGCCCTGGCACTGCCATTGACGTGGGGAGAGGCAAACTTTTTGGGGTTGAAGTAGAGGCCCATCCTCTCAGCATCTCGGCTGGCAATGTCGAGCATCCGCTGGAGGCTTTCCGAGCTGTCGGCAACCAGGGCCAGATCATCCACGTAGGCCAGGATGCTGATTCTCTTGCTGTGCAGGTCGAAGCTGGTCGGGCTGCTGGAGATGGCTCGGATGAGTAATTCCATGGCCAGGTTGAAGATGATGGGGCTGAGGGGGTAGCCCTGTTTCACGCCGCAGCAGATGGGGATGGCGTCCGTCTCTCCCTCCGTGGCGCGGATGGTGGTGGTGTAGTCCTTGTAGAGGTCCCGGAGGATCTGGATTAAGGACTCTGGCATCCCGAACTCTCCCAGGGTGGCGAAGATGTGATGGTGGGGTATGGACCTGAAAGCATTGGTCAGGTCGAGCCATGCTATGGTGCGCTGCCTCCTGGCTGCCTGGGTGGCCGTCTGAAGAAGGAAGTTGTGTTCGTAGCATCCCTCACAGGACATGAAGCCCTTCTGTAGCTGAGCTGACTGCACCCCTGCACACTGACCAGTCCGTGATCCTTGCTGCGAGGCAGCTAGCATTACAGCTTGTAGATATTGGAGCAGAGGGAGATGAGCCTCCAGTTGCCAGAGTCATCTCGTTCACCTTTTTTGTGGATGGGCACGGTCATGGATATTCTCCAGGAGCAGGGAGTGCAGCGGAACTGCTTGCATTTGTTAAAGATGGCGGCAAGCACCAAGCAGCCAGGGTCTTGCTTCTTCAGCAGGTGGTAGTGGATGCCATCTTTTCCAGGGGTGGTGTTTTTGGTCCTCGTCAGCCTCACCAGCACCTCCTGCAGGGAAAAATCTCACTCCAGGTCCTCCGTGAGGTTGATCTGTGGTAGCAGGAGAAGGCACTCTAGGCGTCGCACGTCGGTCTGGGCCTCGCAATCAAACACATCTTTGAAGTAGGAGTAGAGCCTCTCGGACTGGATGGCTCAGTAGGAGGACGTCCTGTTGAGGATCTCCCTCATGGCTTTTGGGTGGTTCGTCCTGTGTAGTTTCTGAATACGAGATGCGGCCGCCGGATGATGCGGTCAGTCTGTCCATCAGGGTGTCGAAGTTCTCAAAGTTGTCAGCCTTTGCCAGCTCTTCCGTCCAGGTGGATTGCCACGGCGTGGCAACCCTCGCTCGTGGCCGTCGCTCCTCCTGCTGCATTGTCTTCGCAGGTTCAGGTGCTGTGGGGACGGTCTGTGGCATTGTTGTCTCTCAGTCTGGAGAGTGGTGCTCAAGTGAATTTTGAGGCAGGGCTGCTGGTGCAGTGGGAGGGCAGCTGTCAGTGTCTCCGAGACAGTGCTGGATCTTCTGGGAGGGAGTGGGGTTCTGGAAGCACCGGTGTTGGACTTTGGGGGGATGCGGTCGTGTCTGGAAGCGCTGGGAACGGTTCTGGTTCTCCTGCAGGCAGTATCCTGCTGGGGGGTCCTCGGTGGGGCATGGGATTTTTGGCGGTCAGGGTCTCACTGGCCAACCCTGTTCGAGGTGTTCGGTCTCCCAGAGGCGGGATCTGGTCGTGGGATCTGGGGGCTGTGGGAGTCTCCTTCATTGGCTGGATCTCACCGGGCCGGTCTGGGGTGGGGGGTGCTAGTTGCTCCTACAGCAGGGTGATATGAGGTTACCTGTGGGGGAGCGCTGCCCTGTCTCATATTCGTGTTGTGCCAGATGGTTTCTATGAGGTCACTGAGGCGTCTGGTGAAGTTGCTGACTTGTGAGATGGCGGTGATCCCCCTCACGGCAGGGTCCAGCGTGGGGATTCTAAAGACGGAGCTGGTTCTTTTGGTGGCGTCATCTTGTCGGTCAGTCCTCCAGGCGGGAGTGGTGCTTCCATGGGTTTGCGGTTGTTCTCCCCCCCCCCCCCTTGTGTGCTGTGGCTCTGGGGACGCTGGCTTGGGTGCTGAAGCCGGCGCGTTGGTGGGGGTCAGGGTTGGAACCCGCAGGGTGTTAGTGGGATTGACCGTCACCATTGTGAGGGATCGCTTGCATGTGGTTTGGTGATACTTAACATTTCTTTTGAGTCTCGAAGGGTAGGTCGCAGCAGCTACATTGGAAGGCAATCCGTTTGTTGTGGGCCTTCTGAACGTGTTTGCTGAGGTCCCTGAGGGTCTGGACTCCACGGAAGGGGAAGCAGAAGGGGCAGAGGAGGAGGCCTGTAGGGATTGGGTACTGGAGATAGATGCAGTCATCTTCCCCTGCCTCACTCTCTGTGGGGCAGACCTCTGTTGTGCCTGCAGACTCGCCAGGTGGTTCCTCTCGGTCTGGCAGAGAAGCTTTCGGAGGTATAGTTGCTCCTGGAGGTGGGGGCTGGACTTGCTGGCCATGATATCTTTTTGCCTCGTAAGACAGTGTGCAGCATTGAGATCTTGGGCTGCGGAGTGTGTATATAATTCAAGATTTATTACATCCACCGCTTTCCCCATATCCACAGAGCCAGTTATCTCATCACAGAAGGCAATCAGATTGGTCAGGCATGCCTTGCCCTTGGTGAATCCATGTAGACTATTCCTGATTACCTTCCTCTTCTCCAAGTGCTTCAAAATGGATTCCTTCAGGACCTGCTCCATGATTTTGCCAGGGATTGAAGTGAGGCTGACCGGTCTGTAGTTCCACGGGTTCTCTTCCTTCCCTTTGTTAAATATGGGCATTATATTTGCCTTTTTCCAATCGTCCGGGACCTCCCCTGATTGCCATGAATTTTCAAATATAATGGCCAGTGGCTCTGCAATCACATCAGCCAACTCCCTGAGCACCCTTGGATGCATTAAATCTGGACACACGAACTTGTGCACATCCAACTTTTCTAAATAGTCCTTAACCTGTTCTTTCACCACTGAGGTCTGTTCACCTCCTCCCTGTACTGTGTTGCCCAGTGCAGCAGTCTGGGAGCTGACCTTGTCTGTGAAGACAGGCAAAAAAAGCATTGAGTACTTCAACGTATTCCACATCATCTGTCACTATGTTGACTCCCCCATTCTGTAACGGTCCCACATTTTCCGTGACCACCACCTTGTTGCTAACATATCTGTAGAAACGCTTCTTGTTAGTCTTCACATCCCTTGCTATCTTGGAAGTGCACAAAGCGTCACTGTTGCTCTATGAGGAAAATACTTCGTGCATTACTCAGAGTGGCCACCCATTGTTACTGTCCCTTGACGAGGAAACTGGTTTGTGCATTATCTGGATTGTCCACCCAGTTTCACTGTTGCTCCATGAGGGAAAGCACTGGGTCGCCCCTTGTGGTAATGCACACTTGCTCCACGAAATAAATGCTTTCTGCATTACCCCGAGTGGCCACCCAGTGTCACTGTTGCTGCATTCGGGAAATACCGAGTGCATTAGCTGGATTGGGCATCTGGTGTCACTGTTGCTCCACGAGAGAAATGATCACTCAGCCTCTGTTCATAGAGCCAGTGATGTGGACGGGATGGGAGAGGGAGGAAGGGATGAGGGCAAGATTTCCAGCACCAATAAAGCTTTGTGTAGTGATGGCTCATGCAGCCCTAGCTGGAGGAGAAGCTGGCAGAAGTGGACATGAGCAGATTGGACTTCCTTCTCAGCAGACATGAACAGTCGTCAGCTTTCTGCCTCCGACATAATAGGCTGTGAGTAAGCGGTCAGTGCTTTGAATTCCTCATCTGTACTCGCTCTAGTATTCTTCACATTATGTGTGCTTCCTCGTTGGGTACGGGGCTCTGTGAGATTACGGCTCAGGAGGGGCCAGAGTCTGCTGTGCAGAGTGATTATTTCAGGTGCGGTTGCAAGGGGTGCTTTTTAGTTGGAGTATTAGAGGCGTAATGGGGGGAGGGTTCGGGACGGAGCGCCACCGTGTGGCAGACGCATAAAGAATAGCCTACGTGACATTGCCCACTGAGATGGTAACTTATTTGTTTTTCCTCCTTGTGCTCGGTTTAGAACCAAGGAAAAAAATCAGACTTCAGAATTTCCTCCCCTCATTGGATGGAAAGTGAGCGAGAGCGACCAGACACTGAGCATTGTTGATGCCACGCAAAAGCCGTCCAATTGGGAAAGGAACAGCCACCATCGTCGGTGAGATAAGTGTCTGTTTTGGTGACTGCTCTGCTCATGGCCCACCTTGCTCCTGGTAGGGACATCCTGTTAGCTGGGGCTGGCTTTGTAAGAAAATGTTCCTGACTAGCTGGGGTTACGAGGGAGACAAGGTCCCCATTTTCAGGGGCTGGTCATTTCTCTGGCCAGGAGCAGTGTATCCTCTGCAGCAGAAGGTTAGATCGAGGAGGATGACTCCAGGTGATGAGATGCTTACCTTCCTCCCATGTTTCTTCTTTCTGTCTCTCTCTCTTCTCTAGTGTGTTGGCCAACTCTCTGACTCTCTCTCCTCTCCTCTCCTTTCTTTGTGCTGTCTCCCTTCTTAAGACATGGGCAGGCGTGCTAGGTGTTCATCCCCACAGGCTATGTCTCGGGAGCCACGGAGAAATAGGAGGGGACGAAAATCATGCAGGGCAGTGAATGCAAGAGTGGAGCGGTGACTGTTGGTGTTAACTCGGTCTCTGTTCTTCGAGTGGGGCCGATATAGATGGGATGGAAGAGTGAGGCAGGGCTGAGGGAAAGATTTCCAGCACCAAGAGAGCTTTGTATTGTGATGGCTCATGCTTGGTTTTTGCAGCTGCTCTTGCAGAGGACTTGTGCAGGAGCTCTAGCCGGAGGAGAAAGTGGCAGAGGTGGACCTGAGCAGCTCGTGCATCCTTCCAAGGAGACACAAACAGTCCTTATGTTTCTGCCTTCTGCATAACTGGCTGTGAGTAGGAGGTCAGTGCTTTGAATTCCTCATCTATACTCGCTGTTGTTTCCTTCACAGGCCGTGTGCTTCCTTGTTGGGTACGAGGCTCTGGGATTAAGGCTGAGGAAGGGACAAGAGTCTCCTGAGCAAAGTGACTATTTTGGGTGCTGTTACAATGGGCGCCTTCTAGTTGCAGTTGTAAAGTAGTAACAGGAGATGGGTTGAGGGCGGAGCCATGGGATACAGGAGATGTGAAATGAAGAGACTATGTGACACTGCAGACAGAGATGCGAATTTTTTTTGTCCCGTCCCCCTGTCCCCCCCCCCATCGGGTTTCGTACCAAGGAAAAAGAAGTCAAGCCTCAGAGTCTACTGCCTTCATGCGATGGAAAGTGAGTGAGAGCAGCGAGCCTGTGATCGTTGTTTATGCTAGGCAAGAGCTGTCCGTCTGGGAGCCGAGCAGCCGTCACTATCAGTGAGATAAGTGTCTGGTTCGGTGAGGTCTCTGCTCACGCCCCACCTGAGTCCAGGTAGGGAAGCCCCGTAAGGTAGGGCTGGGTTTGTAAGAAAAGGTTCCTGACTAGCTGTGGTTACAAGGGAGAAAAAGTCCCCATTTTCAGAGGCTGCTCATTTCTCTGGTCAGGAACGGTGTTGCGTCCGCAGCAGAAGGTTGCATCTAGGAGGATGACTCAGGTGGTGAGTTGCTTGCTATCCTACCATGGTTTTTTTTTTCTCTCTCTCTCTCTCTCGTGTATGTTGACCAACATGCGCGCGCGCGCTCTCTCTCTCTGTGCTTGCCTATCCTTGTGCTGTCTCCCTTCACAGGACATGGGCAGGCACTTTAGGTGTGCATCCCCACAGGCTATGTCTCGGGAGGCATGGAGGAGTAGGAGGGGACAAAAACCATGCAGGACAACGCGTGCGAGAGTGGAGTGCTGACTGTCAGTGTTAACTCGGTCTCTGTTCATTGAGTGGGGCCAGTGTATTCACTCCCTCATCGGATGGAAAGCGAGCGAGAGCAGTGAGCCCGTGAGCATTGTTGATGCAAGCCAGGAGCCGTCCAGTTGTCAGTGGACCAGTTGCTACTGTCAGTGAGATAAGTGTCTGGTTGGTGAAGGCTTTGCTCACGGCCCGCCTAGCTCCAGGTAGGGATGCCCCGTTAGCTGGGGCTGGGTTTGTAAGAAATGGTTCCTGACCAGCTGTGGTTATGAGAGAGACAAGGTCCTCATTTTCAGGGGCTGCTCGTTTCTCTGTCCAGGAACGGTGTCTCCTCTGCAGCAGAAGTTTTCATCGAAGAGGTTGACTCCAGCTGGTGAGTTGCTTGCCTTCCTCCCATGTTTTTCTCTCTTCTCTCGTGTGTTGGCCAACTTGCTCTCTCTCTCTCCTCTTGTCTTACTGTCTCCCTTTGTAGGACATGGTTAGGTGTGCATTCCCACAAGTGAGGTCTTGGGTGCCATGGAGAAGGAGGAGCGGACGAAAATCATGCAGGGCAGTAGAAAGGGTGCTGAAAGTACCTGAAGAGACAAAGGAACTGAGAAGGGGGAAGTCCAGGGCTGAGTCCAGACTAAGACAGGAGTCTAGTCTGTGAAGAGAAACAACTGGAAGTCTAAGCTGCAGAAACTCTTCACCTTGCCTAAAGACATTTAGGATGAGAAATTACTTCTTAAATCCAGTCTCTTTAAGATCTTTTGCTTAGTATGCATGTGTATTTGTATTTGCTTAGTAATCTGCCTTCTTCTGTTTGCTATCCCTTATAATCACTTAAAATCTACCTTTTTTTCTTCTTCTTATTATTATTATTCAACCCAGTTTGTGCAACTTTCAATGCGGGGGTCAGGTCAAGTTGTGCATATCTTCCTCCACATTGAATTTATGAGCGTATGTTGTATAGATTTTGCAACAGCTCAAGACAGTATTATTTTGGGTGTACTTTCCAGAGGGGAACTGCATTTGAGTGCTGGGCGATTTCCTAGCAGAGTCTTCTTGTAGAGAGCTGTTTACAGACTCAGTGTGATTCTACAGCTGCTGCGTCCCTGCTTACGTGCGTGTGCTGCCAGAGGCTGGAGAGCCTAAGTGAGCAAAACACGGAGAGGGAGTCCAGGCTAGTGGAGCAGTCAGGCTCAGTGAAATCCCAGTACATCAGGTGGCATCCCAGCAGGGGGTCAAACCTCTCCCAGGGTGGGGCCCCTGAGAAAAGACCTCTGCATCTAACTGGGGCACGATAAACGTGCGGGAATCCTTTGTTGCCCTCTCAAGGAATTGTCAGGTGCTATGGAATCTTCCTGAAGTCCAGTAACTTCGTGGAGAGCAACTTGACTGTAACAAGAGATGCTTAGTCCTCAAGTGTCTCTTCCTTCTGTATCACTGGGTGAGCTTCCTTGGTCATGCCAGTCTCGTCGTCCTCTCTAAAGCAGGCCACATTCAGCAGAGGACGGGAGCAGGGGTCTGAGAGTAGCCCTCAGCCTTTGTCTGCTCTCACCAGGTAGCACCACCCACGGCATGTGGAGGGTCCAGGACTCTGCACAGCACTCCAGACTGACCTGCTACAGCTCAGGCTCCTGGGTCCTAACCTCAGCGCTCACTGCCCCCAGAGGGCTCTCTCTGTACATTACCCCCCACTGGCCACCGGGTGTCACTCCTGCTCCAAGGCAGACACCCCCTGCATTGCTCCAGATGGCCACCGAATGTCACAGCAGTGCTGTGAGAGAGAGGTTTTGTGCATTACTTTGACAGGTCACCGTGTGTTACCATTGCTCTGAGGGAAATGCTTTGTGCATAACTGGGATTCGGCAGCCATCCTCACTGTCCCTTCATAAAGGAAACGGTTTGTGCATTAGTGGATTGGCTACCCGGTGTCACTGGTCCTCGACGAAGGAAATGCTTTGTGCAATATCTGGATTGGCCACACAGTGTCAGTGTTGCTGCATGAGGGAAATTCTTTGTGCAATACCCTGAGTGGCCACCTAGTGTCACTCTTGCTCCTTGAGGGAAATTGTTTCTTGATTACACTGAGTGGCCACAGAGAGTCACTGTTTCAAACAACGCGACAAACTACACCGTCACACACACACACAACCCAAGACACCGATACACATGACATTGACACACACACAACATGACACACCACGTTGCGTGTCGCACTGCACGTTGTACATAGCACGCCGCACACGCACAACACATTGCGCACACACACACCACATTGCACACACAACACAACCTGTCACATGACACACAAAAAGACACACAAAACGTCACACGACACAGACACACAACACTCAAGAAAACGCACACAACACGTCACACACACAACACATCATGACACAGAACACGATACAAAAATTACCCACAAATCACACACAAAACATGATACTGACACACAGACACACAACACGACACAAAACATCACACAACATGTTACACACACACACCACAAAACTCAAGACAAGACACAGCATGACATACAACACGTCTCAAACACAAAATACGTCACACGCACATAATACCGATACACACACACACACAACCCTCGACACACAACACTCAAGGAAACACACACCCAACCCTCGACACACAACACTCAAGGAAACACACACCCACCCCTCGACACACAACACTCAAGGAAACACACCCACCCACACACACACACACACCCCTCGACACACAACACTCAAGGAAACACCCACCCACCCCTCGACACACAACACTCAAGGAAACACACCCACCCCTCGACACACAACACTCGACACACAACACTCAAGGAAACACACACCCACCCCTCGACACACAACACTCAAGGAAACACACCCACACACACACACACACCCACCCCTCGACACACAACACTCACCCACCCACCCCTTGACACACAACACTCAAGGAAACACACACACACACACACCCCCCTCGACGCACAACACTCAAGGAAACACACACACACACACACCCCCCTCGACGCACAACACTCAAGGAAACACACACACACACACACCCCCCTCGACGCACAACACTCAAGGAAACACACACACACACACACACACACCCCTCGACGCACAACACTCAAGGAAACACACACACACACACACACACACCCCTCGACGCACAACACTCAAGGAAACACACACACACACACACACACACACCCCTCGACGCACAACACTCAAGGAAACACACACACACACACACACACACACCCCTCGACGCACAACACTCAAGGAAACACACACACACACACACACACCCCTCGACGCACAACACTCAAGGAAACACACACACACACACACACACACACCCTCGACGCACAACACTCAAGGAAACACACACACACACACACACACACCCCTCGACGCACAACACTCAAGGAAACACACACACACACACACACACACACCCCTCGACGCACAACACTCAAGGAAACACACACACACACACACACACACCCCTCGACGCACAACACTCAAGGAAACACACACACACACACACACACACACCCCTCGACGCACAACACTCAAGGAAACACACACACACACACACACACACACCCCTCGACGCACAACACTCAAGGAAACACACACACACACACACACACCCCTCGACGCACAACACTCAAGGAAACACACACACACACACACACACACCCCTCGACGCACAACACTCAAGGAAACACACACACACACACACACACACCCCTCGACGCACAACACTCAAGGAAACACACACACACACACACACACACACACCCCTCGACGCACAACACTCAAGGAAACACACACACACACACACACACACACCCCTCGACGCACAACACTCAAGGAAACACACACACACACACACACACACCCCCTCGACGCACAACACTCAAGGAAACACACACACACACACACACACACCCCCTCGACGCACAACACTCAAGGAAACACACACACACACACACACACACCCCTCGACGCACAACACTCAAGGAAACACACACACACACACACACACACACCCCTCGACGCACAACACTCAAGGAAACACACACACACACACACACACACCCCTCGACGCACAACACTCAAGGAAACACACACACCCCCCTCGACGCACAACACTCAAGGAAACACACACACACACACACACCCCCCTCGACGCACAACACTCAAGGAAACACACACACACACACACACACACCCTTCGACGCACAACACTCAAGGAAACACACACACACACACACCCCCCTCGACGCACAACACTCAAGGAAACACACACACACACACACACACACACACCCTCGACGCACAACACTCAAGGAAACACACACACACACACCCCCCTCGACGCACAACACTCAAGGAAACACACACACACACACACACACCCCTCGACGCACAACACTCAAGGAAACACACACACACACACACCTCGACGCACAACACTCAAGGAAACACACACACACACACACACCCCTCGACGCACAACACTCAAGGAAACACACACACACACACACACCCCTCGACGCACAACACTCAAGGAAACACACACACACACACACACCCCTCGACGCACAACACTCAAGGAAACACACACACACACACACACACCCCTCGACGCACAACACTCAAGGAAACACACACACACACACACCCCCCTCGACGCACAACACTCAAGGAAACACACACACACACACACACACACCCCTCGACGCACAACACTCAAGGAAACACACACACACACCCCCTCGACGCACAACACTCAAGGAAACACACACACACACACACCCACACCCCTCGACGCACAACACTCAAGGAAACACACACACACACACCCCCCTCGACGCACAACACTCAAGGAAACACACACACACACACACCCACCCCCTCGACGCACAACACTCAAGGAAACACACACACACACACACCCACACCCCTCGACGCACAACACTCAAGGAAACACACACACACACACACCCACACCCCTCGACGCACAACACTCAAGGAAACACACACACACACACCCCCCTCGACGCACAACACTCAAGGAAACACACACACACACACACCCACACCCCTCGACGCACAACACTCAAGGAAACACACACACACACACACCCCTCGACGCACAACACTCAAGGAAACACACACACACACACACACACACCCCCTCGACGCACAACACTCAAGGAAACACACACACACACACCCCCCTCGACGCACAACACTCAAGGAAACACACACACACACACACCCACACCCCTCGACGCACAACACTCAAGGAAACACACACACACACACACCCCCTCGACGCACAACACTCAAGGAAACACACACACACACACACCCACACCCCTCGACGCACAACACTCAAGGAAACACACACACACACACACCCACACCCCTCGACGCACAACACTCAAGGAAACACACACACACACACACCCACACCCCTCGACGCACAACACTCAAGGAAACACACACACACCCACCCCCCTCGACGCACAACACTCAAGGAAACACACACACACACACACCCACACCCCTCGACGCACAACACTCAAGGAAACACACACACACACACACCCCTCGACGCACAACACTCAAGGAAACACACACACACACACACACACACACCCCTCGACGCACAACACTCAAGGAAACACACACACACACACACACACACCCCTCGACGCACAACACTCAAGGAAACACACACACACACACACACACCCCTCGACGCACAACACTCAAGGAAACACACACACACACACACACACCCCTCGACGCACAACACTCAAGGAAACACACACACACACACACACACCCCTCGACGCACAACACTCAAGGAAACACACACACACACACACACACCCCCCTCGACGCACAACACTCAAGGAAACACACACACACACACCCCTCGACGCACAACACTCAAGGAAAACACACACACACACACCCCTCGACGCACAACACTCAAGGAAACACACACACACACACACACACCCCTCGACGCACAACACTCAAGGAAACACACACACACACACACACACCCCTCGACGCACAACACTCAGGAAACACACACACACACACACACCCCCCCCTCGACGCACAACACTCAAGGAAACACACACACACACACACACACACACACCCCCCTCGATGCACAACACTCAAGGAAACACACACACACACACACACACACCCTCGACGCACAACACTCAAGGAAACACACACACACACACCCCCCCCCCTCGACGCACAACACTCAAGGAAACACACACACACACACACACACCCCCTCGACGCACAACACTCAAGGAAACACACACACACACACACACACCCCCCTCGACGCACAACACTCAAGGAAACACACACACACACACACACCCCCCTCGACGCACAACACTCAAGGAAACACACACACACACACACACACACCCCTCGACGCACAACACTCAAGGAAACACACACACACACACACACACCCCCCTCGATGCACAACACTCAAGGAAACACACACACACACACACACACCCCCCTCGACGCACAACACTCAAGGAAACACACACACACACACACACACACCCCCTCGACGCACAACACTCAAGGAAACACACACACACACACACACACCCCCTCGACGCACAACACTCAAGGAAACACACACACACACACACACACCCCCCTCGACGCACAACACTCAAGGAAACACACACACACACACCACACCCCCCTCGACGCACAACACTCAAGGAAACACACACACACACACCCTCGACGCACAACACTCAAGGAAACACACACACACACACACCCCTCGACGCACAACACTCAAGGAAACACACACACACACACACACCCTCGACGCACAACACTCAAGGAAACACACACACACACCCCCCCCTCGACGCACAACACTCAAGGAAACACACACACACACACACACACCCCCCCCTCGACGCACAACACTCAAGGAAACACACACACACACACACACACACACACCCCCTCGATGCACAACACTCAAGAAACACACACACACACACACACACACCCCTCGACGCACAACACTCAAGGAAACACACACACACACACACCCCCCCTCGACGCACAACACTCAAGGAAACACACACACACACACACACACCCCCCTCGACGCACAACACTCAAGGAAACACACACACACACACACACACCCCCCTCGTCGCACAACACTCAAGGAAACCACACACACACACACACACCCCCTCGACGCACAACACTCAAGGAAACACACACACACACACACACACCCCCCTCGACGCACAACACTCAAGGAAACACAACACACACACACACACACCCCCTCGATGCACAACACTCAAGGAAAACACACACAACACACACACACACCCCCCTCGACGCACAACACTCAAGGAAACACACACACACACACACACACACCCCCCTCGACGCACAACACTCAAGGAAACACACACACACACACACACACCCCCTCGCGCACAACACTCAAGGAAACACACACACACACACACACACCCCCTCGACGCACAACACTCAAGGAAACACACACACACACACACCCCCCCCGACGCACAACACTCAAGGAAACACACACACACACACACACACCCCCCCCCTCGACGCACAACACTCAAGAACACACACACACACACACACCACACCACACCTCGACGCACAACACTCA
The DNA here is from genome assembly GCF_965140295.1 of Lepidochelys olivacea. Classification (NCBI taxonomy): domain Eukaryota; kingdom Metazoa; phylum Chordata; order Testudines; family Cheloniidae; genus Lepidochelys; species Lepidochelys olivacea. Next base: position 2,547 of record NC_140431.1, on the reverse strand, counting down.
AAGGAAACACACACACACACACACACACACCCCTCGACGCACAACAC